>NC_082707.1:88729262-89374839 GCF_030144855.1 Hypanus sabinus
TTAGATCACCAAAGGAAACATCCAATCCAGGTCAATTCTATCAAGACCTTTCAACCTTCGATAGGTTTCAATGAGATCTCCCTTCATTTTCTGAATTCCAGTGAATATAGGCCCAGAGTCATTAGAAGCTCCTCATATGATAAGCATTTCAACCACAGAAACATTTTCATGAAACTCCTTTGAATCCTCTTTAATTTCAGCACATAAAGGGCCCCAAATTGCTCATAACACTCTAGATGAGGCCTCACCAGCATCTTCTAAAGCTTTAACCTCACTTCCTGGGTGCCAACAACATGGACGACCTGAACAACAGCTCTCATTGAAGATGCAGGAAATCATCAAATATTCTCATTATTGGTTGCTATGGTTGAGAAGCATAATTGTATCTATGCTGTCACAGTCAGTGATGAAGTTTTAATGCAATTGAATGATCTATCACTGCTTAAAACAGACTGAAATAGATCAGACTGTGGTTAGCAACCAGCCCCTTTAAAAAGCTGCTGGCAAAAGAGGGATGATGCACTGATCTGATGATGTGTTTTTAAAAAAATGTGGGTTTCAACTCCCAATACAGACTATCTTGCTGGCAAATGTACAGTCTATGGTAAATAGAATTGTCAATCTCAGAGCTAGGATGTTGTATCAGAGGGATGTTAGGATCATGTGTGCCTTTTGTTTTACACAATTCTGGTTAACCACTTCTGTGCCTGACACAATGATTCAAATAGACAGGTTCACAATACAGTCTCCCAAAAGCAGAGATGGAGGTGTATGCCTCATGATCAACTCCTCATGGTGTACTAAAGTGTCGGTGACATCCCAATATTGCACACCAGACCTTGAATATTTCACAGTTAAGTGCCGGCTATTTTACCCGCCATGAGAGATTTTATCAATCTTTTTGGTAGCGGTGTACATTCCACGTCAGGCTAATGTCAAGCAGGCTCTAGACGAACTAAGTGATGTGATAAATCGGCACGAAACAACACATCCTGATGTCTTGCCCATCATTTTAGGGGACTTTAACCAGGTCAGCTTGATAAAGTCACTAAATAAAGGATTATTATCAACAAATCACATGCAGTACCCATGAAAACAACACACTGGACCATTGTTACACTAAGTTCAAAAGTGCCTATGGTGTTATCCCATGCTCACACTTTGGGAAGTATGATCACCTTCCTGTACTTCTGTTCCCTGAGTCCAGGAAGAGACTGCAGTTCCAGTGGTGAGGGCTGTTGCTTCCCTTTTTAAACCTTCCATGCTCTGAGGTCACGCACCTGCGCAGTCGTGCCTCTTTTATCCCAAATAGTTTTAAAAAATCTGAATTTTCTCCTGAAGAATGGCGATTTACTCCACTGGCTGCTTGCTGTGAATCGAAAAGAAATATTAAACACCTGAACTCAATGGGTACTAATATCCTGGCAGGATTGGCTCAGTAACTGGTGCAGAGGGCAGGGCTTCTTGGATTATTGGGATCTATTTTGGGGGAGGTATGACTTATACAAAAACTATGGGTTACACCTGATCTCAAAGGGTGCTAATATCCTGGCAGGATTATATAGCTGTTAGGGAGGGTTTAAACTAAGTTGGTGGTGGAAAGAAACCAGGGTTTTAGGGTAGAGGAAGAGGAAAATAGAAATAAGTCAAAGATACTGTGCATCAAAGATGGCAAGAAGGACAGGCAGATGAATAGACAGGATAATTTGCTGGGTGATAGAAATATAGCAAAATCGGTAGCAGATACTGATCTAAATGTACTGTACTTAAATGCACGCAGCATTAGAAATAAAGTGGATGACCTTGTTGTATAGCTACAGGTTAATAGATATGACATTGTGGCCATCACCGAGTCATGGCTAAATAATGGATGTGATTGGGATGTGATTGGGATGTCCAAGGATACACAGTGTATAGCAAAGATAGGAAGATAGGGAAAGGGGGTGGCATGGCCCTGATGGTAAGCAACGATATCAAATCACTACAAAGAAGGGACATAGGATCAGAAGAGGTAGAATCCTTATGGGTCAAATTAAGAAATAACAAGGGTAAAAAGACACTAATAGCAGTTATACACAGTCCTCCAACAGCAGCTGGGACGTGGACTACAAGTTACAGCTGGAAATAGAAAAAGCATGTCAGAAAGAAAATGTCAAGATAATTATGGGGGATTTTAATATGAATGTGGATGGGAAAAGTCAAGAAGGCACTGGATCACAGGAGAGGGAGTTTGTAGAATGCTTATGGGATGGCTTGTTGGAGCAGCTTGTCCATAAGCCCACCAGGGGATTGGCTGTTTTGGATTGGGTGCTGTGTAATGAACCTGAGGCGATTTGAGAGCTAGAGGTAATGGAACCCCTTGGAAGTGATGATCATAATATGAAGGAGTTCAGTTTCAAATTTGAAAAGGAGAAGCTGGTATCAGGTGTATTGATATTTCAGTGGAACAAAGGAAATTACAGTGATATGAGAGAGGACCTGGCCCAAGTTGATTGGAAAATTAAGCTAGATGGAGGGACGGTAGAGCAGAATTGGATGAAATTTGGACAAGAAATAAGGAAAGTGCAGGAAAAATATATTCCAAGAAAAAAGAAAATCATGAATGGAAAAATGGCACAAATGTGGCTAACGAGAGAGGTTAAGGCTAAAATAAAAGCAAAAGAGACTGCATACTAGGAAGCAAAAATTAGTGGGAAAACTGAGGACTGGACGACTTTTAAAAACTTACAGAAGGAAACTAAGAAAGTCATTAGGAAAGAAAAGATTAATTATGAAAGGAAGTTGGCAATTAACATAAAAAATGTATACTAAGAGTTTAACATGAAGAGTAAAAGAATGACACGGGCAGATATAGGACCAATTGAAAATGATGCTGGAGAAATTATAATAGATAACAAAGAGATATCAGGGAAACTAAATGAGTATTTTGCATCAGTCTTCACAGTGGAAGACATTAGCAACATACCTGAGAGCCAGTGGTCACAGGGAATAGAATTAGTTACAGTCAAGATTACTAGAGAGAAAGTGCTTCAGAAGGTAAATGGGCTAAGGATAGATAAGTCTCCTGGACCAGATGAGGTGCACCCACAAGTTCTGAATGAGGCGGCTTTGGAGATTGTGGAGGCATTGGAAAAGATCTTCCAGGAATCAATAGACTCTGGCATGGTTCCGGAGGACTGGAAGTCCCAATGTAGTTCTGCTCAACAAATGTGACGAGTAAACAAATGACTAACTTAGCTAGGAGTTAACTGCTATAGGGCAATTTTACAAACAGACAAACTCTGGAATAGTTCTTAAAGTGGTAAATTCGAAAGTCCAAGTGATTTGAACAGGCAGTAAGGAGAGACTTTACTGTAACAACAATTTCTCTGAAGGAAATGATGAATATGCTGATCACAGCTGAGAGATGCGTTGTCCAAAGGATTCATGACAAAGGTAATAAAACAGCTTAAAGGAACTGAACTTTTGCTGCTGGAAGGTGAACACTGCACAAACCTTCCTTATCTTGCAGGTGTTATCTCAGATGCAGATTACTTTTCCTGAACAAAGATTCAATAAGGTCAATCCTTCATAAAACCGCCAAACGACGCCAACTTTACTCAATCCTTCAGGTTCCCATATTTCGGTAAAGTCTTCACTCTCCAACTCAACTGTAAAGATGAATCAAAGATGCAACAAACCAGAACCAGCAGTGACTGGCAAAACTGCTGGCACAATGGTTTTTGCTCTTTACAGGAGAAAGTAAAAGCTCCACTTCAAAAATGAAATTGCATCATGAGACAAATATTCAGCAAAACTAACTATTGAACTAACCATGAACTAACTGCATCACAGCGGGGGTTCCCCTTATATACCTGTTGGAACATGACATCATGTGACCACACACTGGTGGGAAAATTACATCATGTGACCTCACACTGATGGGGAAATTATATCACCCCAGCATCACAAGACAGTTACATCATACCCACAAGATATTCAATTACATCATGGTCATAAGACGATTACAAGATACCCACGGGGTACATAACACCTCCCTCCAAATAAGGGAAAATTTTGATCTGTTATAAAAATAATTTTAACAGCTATTTACAAAAAAAATACAAATGTATAAAATCTACAACATATACAATATACATAGAATTATCATACAGCAGTTTACAAACTAATACAGTATACAGTAGGAATGTTACAAACATTAAAATACAACTCCGTAAAAAAAATTACATTGTACATTCAACATCTAGATAGCCAGTCAGCAATCACATTACTTTTGTCTTTAATATGATCTATCAAAATATTATACTCCTGTAACATCAAACTTTGTTGCTGGATTGGAGTTTCATTTATTTCCTTAACCATTCTCCTTAACCAAGGTACAACATAACCAAAGTAGGTCACAGTGGCATGACCAAATTCACTTTTAGCTAAGTTAATAGTTAAGTTAGCTTTTGAAAGCCTTTTAAATAGTTTCTCCACTGCAGTAATATGTGCTTCCCAAGTATCATTTCCTGTAACTAAATCATCAATATAGGTATCTGTATCTTTTAAACCACGAATCACAGAATTAATCATCCACTGGAAAGTATCTGGGGCATTCTTCATCGCAAAGGGAAGAACATTATATTCATATAACCCAGATAAGGTTACAAAGGCAGAAATCTCTCTACCTCTATCCATCAATGAGACAGACCAATGCCCTTTTAACAAATCAATCTTTGTAAAGAACTTTGCTTGTATGACTTTTTCCACACTATCATCCACTCTAGGGATTGGATACGCATCTGTTTTTGTTCACCTTCTTGTAATCAATAGAAAACCAAATCCTACCATCTGACTTAGGCACCATAACACAAAGTGAACTCCAATTTGAATCAGAAGGTCTAATAATATTATTCTCTAACATATATTTAATTCCTTGCTCAACAAGTTCACATTTTCCATGTTCATCGGATATGGATGTTGCTTTATGGCTTTGGCATCTCCAACATATACATCATGTGAAGCTACTGTGGTTCTTTCAGGAACGTCTGGAAATCCCTATATTTCAAAAGTAACTGTTTTATCTACTGCCTCTGCTCTGGTTGTAAATGAGCTAATTTCTCATCAATATTTTCCAGAATTGTTGAGTTTGGTAATCTGGTGGAAATAATGTTGGGTTTAAAATGAGCTTCAGATGAATCATCCATTAAGTTCCCAGTGGGATTAGTCTCATTATTATTAACCACAACAATCACAGTAGCAGACTGTTTCTCATAATATGGTTTTATCATATTTATATGACAAAGCTGTGTTGACTTTCTTGGATCTGGAGTTTTTATCACATAATCCACATCATTAACTTCAAACATAATCTCATAAGGGCCATGAAATTTAGCTTGTAAAGGGTTTATTTGTACTGGGAAAAGAACCAACACCTTATCTCAAGGCTTAAATTACCTCATTCTAGCTTCCTTATCATACCAGGTTTGCATTTTCTGCTGAGACAATTTTAAATTTTCCCTAGCTAAACTACAAGCTTTATGCAATCTATCCTTAATTTCATAACATAATTCAGCAAATTAGTATGTACCTCTTTATTAATCCAGTGTTTTTTTAGTAAGTCCAAAGGTCCTCTAAATCTATGTCCAAACACAAGTTCAAAAGGACTAAAAACCTAAGGAATCCTGCACTGACACATGTATTGCAAATAAAAATAAATATACACCCTCATCCCAATCCTTTTCATTTTCCACACAATACATCCTAATCATTGTTTTGAGGGTAGAATTCCAAGGTTCCTTGCAATTCTGGCCAGTATGCAGATGAGGTAATCTGTTTAGCTCCCAGTTTATAAACTATCTGTTGGAACAATCCAGACAGAAAATTATTACCTTGATCAGATTGTATTTCCTTAGACAACCCAAAATAAGTAAAGAATTTTATAAGAGCCTTTATTACAATTTTAGCCATTATATTCCTGAGTGGTATTGCCTCTCGAAACCTAGATGCTATGCACTTGATGGTCAGCAAATATTGATGGTTACTTTTAGTTTTTGGCAATGGGCCTACACAATCTACAATAATTTTGGAAAATGGTTCACCAAATGTAAGAATAGGTTGCAGTGGGTCCACTGGAGTAACTTGATTAGGTTTGCCCACAATCTGACAAGTATGACAAGTTGGATGAAATATCGCCACATCTTTTCTCAAACCAGGCCAGTAAAAATGTTTAAAAACCTTGTTCTCAGTTTTCTTCAGCACCCTGATGTCCACCCAAGGACATACTATGTGCCAAAGTTAAAATCTCATTCCGATAAACTTTAGGAACTACTACCTGGTGAACAACTTCTCATTCCTTATTTGCAGGAATTGTAGGTGATCTCCACTTCCTCATTAACACTCCACTCTTAAAATAATATCCTACTGGCACCTTCTCAATTTAACTATCTGTAAGAGCTTGTTCTTTAATTTGATAATCCTAGAGTCTCTACTCTGCTCTGCTATCATCTCCTTCCGAGATAGAGACATATCTTCATGATGAGACTTATTACAAGAGTTTTGATCAAACAATAAAGTTTCTGACACATCTTCAAAATTCAGATCCCAAGTTGAATGGTTATGGGTACTTCCTGCTTCGACCCATCCTCCTCATCCATCTCTTTGGCTACAACTTGGGTTACAACACAGGAGGAATCCATGTTAGAACCTATCTTTGGTTCATCAGAGATGGGCTTAATCGTCAAATGCACTTCAGGAAAAATTTGTCCATCTACTAAGTCTTGCCCTAACAATAGAAAAACATCATTCATGGGTAAACTAGGTTGTAGTCCGACTTTAACAGATCCTGTAACTAACTTTGACCTTAAATTTACTCTATGCAAATGTACAGACATAAGGGCACTCCCAACACCTCATATATAGTTTACCTCACCAGTGTCAGACTCATCACTAAACTTCTGAACACTGTCTAACATAAGTGACCGAGAAGCTCCAGTATCCCTAAGGATTTTTTTTGGCACCAGAGTGGATCCCTCTTTCAAGGATACAAATCCTTCGGTTATAAAATGATTATATCCCTTCTTAATTTGGTCAGACTCTGACAAAGTTTCATTTGTATTTCTCAAACTCTGTGGATTGTTCAATATGTTGCACACAAGCATCTGGGACTGTCTCCTTCTCCTTCTTCAGTCGGAAACAGTTAGCTATTATGTGACCAGGTTTCTTACAATAATTACAAATAGGACCAAACTGTCTTTCCTTCCCATGTTTCCCTTTATCCTTACTTTTCTCACTTACTTCTGATTTAATTTCTGGTTTACCTTGACTCTCTGTGCTATTTTTCCTTTTAAAAGTTATACCCATAGGAAATTTACTGTTATGGATTAAAGTATACTCATCTGCTAATTTAGTAGACTCCTACAATGTGGCAGCATCCCTCTCATTTAAGTATGTTCTTACTTCTGCAGGTTTGCACCTTTGAAATCCCTCCAGTAAAATCAACTCTTTTAAGTTACCATATTTCCCATTCACATTTTTAGAGGAAACCCATTGCTCAAAACACACAGATTTATCGTAGGCAAATTTCATGTAAGTTTTGTCCACGGATTTCTTCAAATGTATGAATCTTTCTCTATAAGCTTCGGGAACCAGTTGATACGCTTTCAGTATATGCAGCTTAACAATATCATAATCAAGTGAATTTTTCAGTCGAAGCAAGAGGCTGAGAGTGAAAGACTGAAGCATCGCGGACGGGAGGTCGTGTTTCTTTAACTGATCGGGGAAAAGTGTCTCTACTGCGCAGGAAGTAGCATGCCAAGGTTTAAAGGGGAGAGAAAACCTTTCTTTTTTCTTTTTCAATCCTTTTATTAATATCAACATCATAAGATTAATACATAGTTATTGGGATTACAAAATTACAAAATGAAAATGAAAATAAAAGGATACACAAGCAATAAGTACAATATAGTTAAGTCTTCCCAAATCATGAATGATACAACTATCATATAAACGAAACAACAAAAAAACTAGGTATATCATGTTGAAAAAAACAGAAAAGAGAAAAAGAGAAAAAGAGAAAAAAAATATTATTGCCCTAAGGAAAACTAATCTAACAAACTAACCACTAACTAATAAAGAGAAAAAAAGGAAAAAAGGGAAGGAAAAAAATGGGCTTGTTATAGTATCTATAAAAAGACAAAGAATCATCCGTGTTCCCAACTCCAATCCTCTCAACATACATATAATCAAAACCGGAAAAAGAAATAGGATTGGAACAGGGTCGAATTACATCATGTGAAAATAATGAATAAATGGCCTCCAAGTCTCTTCAAATTTTATATATGACATATATGACATTTCTAATTTTTTCCAAATTTACACATAACATAGTTTGAGAAAACCAATAAAATATGCTAGGGGGTTTAATTTCTTTCCAATTCAACAAAATAGATCTTCTAGCCATTAATGTAAGGAATGCAATCATCCGACAAGCAGAAGAAGTTAAATGAATTAACTCTATCATTGGTAACCAAAGAATACAGTAATAGGATGTGGTTGTAAATCAATGTTCAATGCTGTGGAAATAATATCGAAAAAGTCTTTCCAATATTTTTCCAAAAGCGGACATGACCAAAACAAATGTGTTAAAGAAGTTATCTCAAAATGACATCTGTCATATATAGGATTTATATGGGAATATAAATGAGCCAATTTATCCTTGGACATGTGAGCCTTGTGTACTACTTTAAACTGTATCAATGAATGCTTTGCACATTTAGAGGATAAATTAACTAATTGAAGAATTTTATCCCAATTCTCAATAGGGATAGTAAGGTTAAGTTCTCTTTCCCATTCATTTTTAATCTTATAAAACGCCTCTGAACATATTTTCATAATTATATTGTAAACATTTGATATTACACCTTTCTGAAAAGGATTTAGTAATAACAATTTCTCCAAGATACCCGAAAAGAAATAAGATATGGACAGGTAGGAAGTACAGTGTTTAAAAAGTTCCTAATCTGTAAATATCTAAAAAAGTGAGATCTAGGCAAATTATATTTATTAGATAATTGTTCAAAAGACATAAAACAATTATCCAAAAATAAATCAGAAATTCATAGTATACCTTTAGTCTTCCAAGCTGAATAAGCTTGGCCCATAATAGAGGGATGAAAAAAGAAATTGGATACAATAGGAATTGCTAAAACAAACTGATTCAACCCAAAACATTTCCGAAATTGAAACCATATACAGAAAGTGTGTTTAACTATCAGATTGTCAATTCGTTTATGCAATTTAGAAAGAGCAACTGGACGAGAAGTCTCTAAAATAGAACCCAAAGGAAATCCTTGTACAGATTTAGTTTCCAGATTTACCCAATGAGGGCTAGGAGATAAATCCAAATCCCTTAGCCAACAATTCAAATATCGAATATTAATTGCCCAATAATAATATCTTAAATTAGGCAATGCTGATCCACCTTCCTTCTTTGACTTCTGTAAATATCTTTTACCCAATCTAGGATTTTTATTCTGCCATATATATGAGGACATTTTTGAATCAACATTGTCAAAAAAGGATTTTGGAATAAAAATTGGTACTGCTTGAAATATATATAAGAACTTGGGTAAAATAATAATCTTAATAGCATTAATCCAACCTATCAGATATAAAGACAATGGTGGACAATTGACAAATGGTGAACAAAAAGACAATTTAGTAAACAAACATTTAATCTGATCAATTAAGGGTAAAAAATTAACCTTGAATAACTCATTATGATTTTTTGTAATTTTAATCCCTAAGTATATAAAAAAAAGTCATTAACAAATTTAAAAGGTAAATTTCCATAAATTGGAATCTGACTATTTAACGGGAACAACTCACTCTTATTAAGATTCAATTTATACCCTGAAAAATTACTAAACTGAGACAATAATTATGTAACTGCAGGAATGGATTTCTCAGGATCAGAAATGTATAATAACAAATCATCTGCGTATAATGATAACTTATGTATATCTATCCCACAAGTAATGCCAAAAATGTTAGGTGATTTTCTAATAGTAATTGCCAGAGGTTCCAGAGCAATATCAGATAATAATGGACTAAGAGGGCAGCCTTGCCTGGTTCTCCGAAATAAATGAAAAAAGGAAGATCTTTGATTATTAATAAAAAAAACCCGAGGCTACTGGAGTATGATATATCAATTTAATCCAGGATATAAATGTTGGACTAAAATTAAACTTCTCAAGCACAGTAAATAGATATGGCCATTCAACTCTATCAAATGCTTTCTCCGCATCTAATGAAAAGACACATTCTGAGGTACTACGTGAAGGAGTATAAACAATATTCAATAATCTCCTGATATTGAAAAAAGTATAGCGATTTTTAATAAAACCAATTTGATCCTCCGAGATAATTTGAGGTAATACCTTCTCCAATAACTTGGAAAAGATCTTGGAATCTACATTCAATAGAGATATTGGTCTATAGGATGCACAGTCAGTAGGGTCTTTATCTTTTTTTCAATATTAAAGAAATGGAAGCTCTATAAAAAGATTGCGGTAGTTTAGCTAGTCTAATTGCTTCTTCAAAAACCCTGCATAACCAAGGATAAAGAGTAGAGGGAAAAAAGCTTTAAAAATTCCACTGTATACCCATCTGGACCTGGTGCTTTCCCAGAATTCATAGAGGAAATAACACCTTTAATTTCTGCATCAGTAATAGGATGCATCCTTAACGTTCAATAGTCTTTTCAATCGAAGCAAGAAGCTGAGAGTAAACGACTGAAGCATCGCTGAGGGAAGGTCATTTTTCTTTTCTTTAACTGATTGGGGTAAAGAGGCTCTACTGCGCAGCTGTGTGATGTAGCGTGCCAAGGTTTAAAAGGGAGACCACCATATACAGCAGCCATCGTCGTAGCGGCCATCTTTGGAGTGGACTGAGTCGGAATGGGATGACTTTGGCTCAATCAGGCTTCTGTGAGAAGCAGGCAGAGGCAAGGGTAGGTTTCGGTAAGTTTCTGCTTTTCTTCTTTTTTGGTTCAGACTAGAGAATATGTCAGGCAGCATGTTGGAATGCTTCTCTTGCATGATGTGGGAAGTCAGGGAGACCTCCAGTCTCCCTGACAACAATACCTGCAAGAAATGCATCCAGCTGCAGCTCCTAATAAACCACGTTAGGGAACTGGAGCAGGAGCTGGATGACCTCCGGATCATTCAGAAGACTGAGTAGTTTATAGATAGTAGCTTCCAGGAGGCAGTTACACCTAAGGAACAGGGCACAGGTAATTGGGTTACCGTCAGGCAAGGGAAGGGGAAAGGGCAGAAAGTGCAGGGTTCCCCTGTGGCCATTCCCCTCCAGAACAGGTATACTGATTTGGATACTGTTGGGGGGGATGGCTTACCTGGGACAAGCTGCGGCAGCCGGATCTCTGGCAATGAGCCTGGTTCTGCAGTGCAAAAGGGAGGGAGGAAGAAGAGGAGATCGGTAGTGATAAGGGACTCCATAGTCAGGGGTACAGACAGGAGATTCTGTGGTCGTGACGGAGACTCCCGGATGGTTTGTTGCCTCCCTGGTGCCAGGGTCAGGGATGTCTCTGATTGCGTGCACAGCATTCTGAAGTGGGAGCGTGATCAGCCAGCTGTCGTGGTACACATTGGTACCAATGACATAGGTAGAAAGAGTCAGGAGGTCTTGAAGAGTGAGTACAGAGAGCTTGGTAGGAAGTTGAAAGCAGGACCTCGAGGGTAGTGATCTCCGGATTGCTACCTGTGCCACGTGTCAGTGAGGGTAAGAGTAGGATGCTCTGGCAGATGAACACATGGCTGAGAAACTGGTGTAGGGAGCAGGGTTTCAGATTTCTAGATCATTGGGACCTCTTCTGGGGCAGGTGGGACCTGTACAAGAGAGAGGGGTTATACCTGAACTACAAGAGGACCAATAAACTTGCACGGAGGTTTGCTAGTGTTATTGGGGAGCATTTAAACTAGATTTGCCGGGGGATGGGAACCAAAGTGCCAGAGTAGATAGTGGAACGGGGGTAAAAATAAATGATGTTAGTAATTCATGCAGTCATAAATAGTAAGGTTGTGTGTGGTGGTAACAATCTTCTGAGGTGTGTATATTTCAATGCGAGGAGTATTGTGGGAAAGGCAGATGAGCTGAGGGTCTGGATTGACACATGGAATTATGATATCATAGCCATTACTGAAACTTGGCTACAGGAGGGGCAGGACTGGCAGCTCAATGTTCCAGGGTTTCGATGTTTCAGACATGATAGAGGCAGAGGGATGATGGATGGTGGGGGGGGGGGGGTGGCTTTGCTAGTCAGGGAAAATATTACAGTAGTGTTTCGGCAGGAAAGATTAGAGGCCTTGTCTACTGAGACCATATGGGTGGAGCTAAGAAACAGGAAAGGTATGACCACATTAATAGGGTTGTATTATAGACCACCCAATAGTCAGCGAGAATTGGAGGAGCAAATCTGCAGAAAGATAACAGACAACAGCAGGAGACAGAAAGTTGTGATTGTAGGGGATTTTAATTTTCTACACATTGATTGGGACTCCCATACTGTTAAATGTCTAGATGGGTTAGAGTTTGTGAAATGTGTTCAGGAAAGGTTTCTAAATCAATATATAGATGTACCAACTAGGGAGGATGCAATATTAGATCTCCTATTAGGAAATGAGTTAGGACAGGTGACGGAAGTGTGTGTAGGGGAACATTTTGGTTCCAGTGATCATAACACCATTAGCTTCAACTTGATCATGGATAAAGATAGATCTGGTCCTCGGGTTGAAGTTCTAAGCTGGAAAAAGGCCAAATTTGAAGAAATGAGAAATGATCTAAAAAGCATAGATTGGGACAAGTTGTTGTTCTCTGGCAAGGATGTGATTGGTAAGTGGGAGACCTTCAAAGGAAAATTTTGAGAGTGCGGAGTTTGTATGTTCCTGTCAGGGTTAAAGGCAAAGCGAATAAGAATAAGGAACCTTGGTTCTTGAGGGATATTGGAACTCTGATAAAGAAGAAGAGAGAGATGTATAACATGTATGGGCAACAGGCAGGAAATAAGATGCTTAAGGAGTATAAAAAGAGTAAGAATATACTTAAGAAAGAAATCAGGAGGGCAAAAAGAAGATATGAGTTTGATTTGGCAGTCAGGATGAAGGATAATCCTAAGAGCTTCTACGGGTATGTTAAGAGCAAAAGGATAGTAAGGGATAAAATTTGTCCTTTTGAAGATCAGAGTGGTTGGCTACATATGGAACCAAAAGAAATGGGAGAGATATTAAATGGGTTTTTTGCATCTGTATTTACTAAGGAAACTGGAATGGCATCTATGGAAACAAGGCAAACAAGTAGGGAGGTCATAGAACTTATACACTAAAGAGGAGGCAGTGTTGCCGACTTGAGGCAAATCAGAGTAGATAAATCCCCAGGACTTGACAGGGTTTTCCCTTGGACCTTGAGGGAGACTAGTTTTGAAACTGGAGGGGACCTGGCAGAAATATTTAAAATGTCGATATCCACGAGTCAGGTGCCGGAGGATTGGAGGATAGCTCATGTAGTTCCGTTGTTTAAAAAAGGCTCGAAAAGTAAGCCAGGAAATTATAGGCCAGTAAGTTTGACATTGGTAATAAGTAAATTATTGAAAGGAATAATAAAAGATAGGATCTACAAGTATTTGGATAGACAGGGACTTAATAGAAACAGTCAGCATGGTTTTGTGCATGGTAGGTCACGCTAAACCAATCTATTAGAGTTTTTCAAGGTAGTTACCAGGAAAGTGGATGAAGGGAAGGCAGTGGATGTTGTATACATGGACTTCAGTAAAGCCTTTGACAAGGTCCCCCATGGGATGTTAGTTAGGAAGATTCAGTCACTAGGTATACATGGAGAGGTAGTAAATTGGATTAGACATTGGCTCAATGGAAGAAGCCAGAGAGTGGTAGTGGAGGATTGCTACTCTGAGTGGAGGCCTGTGACTAGTGGTGTGCCACAGGGATCAATGCTGGGCCCATTGTTATTTGTCATCTATATCAATGATCTGGATGATAACGTGGCAAATTGGATCAGCAAATTTGCTGATGATACAAAGATTGGAGGTGTAGTGGACTGTGAGGAAGGGTTTCAAAGCTTGCAGAGGGATTTGGACCAGTTGGAGGAATGGGCTGAAAAATGGCAGGTGGAGTTTAATGTGGACAATTGTGAGGTATTGCACTTCGGAAGGTCAAACCAAGGTAGAACATACAAGGTAAATGGCAGGACACTGAGGAGTGCAGTAGAACAGAAGGATCTGAGAGTACAGATACATAATTCCCTAAAAGTGGCATCACAAGTAGATAGGGTTGTAAAGAGAGCTTTTGATACATTGGCCTTTATAATTCAAAGTATTGAGTATAAGAGCTGGAACGTAATGGTAAGGTTGTATAAGACATTGGTGAAACCGAATTTGGAGTATTGTGTGCAGTTTTGGTCACCTAATTACAGGAAAGATATTAATAAGGTTGAAAGAGTGCAGAGAAAGTTAACAAGGATGTTGCAGGGATTTGAGAAACTGAGTTACAAGGAAAGGTTGAATAGGTTAGGACTTTATTCCCTGGAGCATAGGAGAATGAAGGGTGATTCGATAGAGGTGTATAAAATTATGATGGGTATAGATAGAGTGAATGCAAGCAGGCTTTTTCCACTGAGGCCAAGGGAGAAAAAAACCAGAGGCCATTGGATGAGAGGGGTTTAGAGGGATATGGCCCAGGGTCAGGTCGGTGGGACTAGGCAAAAAAAAATGGTTCAGCACAGTCAAGAAGGGACAAAAGGCCTGTATCTGTGCTGTAATGTTCTATGCTCCTATAGTTCTAAGTGCATGCTCAGCAGATAAAGCTGTATAAACTTGTGCTTTACCTTTAATTACATTTTGTAACATCACTGGTCATTTGTCTTTCAGCCACTCTGAAATCAGAGAAACAGTTTCAAAATGCTGAAAATATTTATCTATTTCTGCCTCATTAAATGGAAGAGCCAATATAACTTCCCGACCAGCAACAAACTGTTTCCTGGAACCAGATGACTTAACCTCGGACCTCAATTTCTCCATCGCGAGCTCAAGCTCCCTCTTTCTATCTGCTTCACTAGCTTCAAATTGTCTCTTTTATTTTCATCTTATCACCAACATCGTTCCAAGTTCACCTTACATTGCTCTAACTTCATTTGTTTGATTTGTAACTGCATTTCTAGATTACTTACTGGAAAGATATCTAACACTTCTTCACCAAAATCACCCAACTCTATATAGTGTGATGCAATTTTTCTTTGAATTACTGGCTTTGTTGTAACCTTCGAAATTCCTTTAAGGTCCAGCCTTCTACCAATCTCGGATTCATCATTTTTTCTCGCCTTCACTAATACTGCCAGGTCTGGCAATGCCAGAAAGTCATCAACATTCTTTGCTGCCAAATACCACCCACAGACCAATCAAACAAAAGAATTGGGTATTTCCCTTTTCCAAACCAGATTGATAACTAAACAAGCACTTAAACTCAAAATCAGAGCATATCACAGACAAGCCCCCAATTTTATGTTATGTGGCCAGCTACAATAAATATAGAATTGAGTCAAGTTTTAGGAACAAACATAAAGATTTATTAAACTCTGCTCAACACAGGTGAAAAGTAAGCAAACAACTAACTTAGCCGGGAGTTAACTGCTATACGGCAATTTAACCAACAGCCAAACTCTGGAATAGTTCTTAAAGTGGTGAATTCGAACACGGTCTTAAAGTAGTATATTCAAACAGGGTCTTAAAGTGGTAAATTCAAAAGTCCAAGTGATTTATACAGTTAGTAAGGAGAGACTTTACTGCAATAACGATTTCTCTGAAGGAAATGACAAATCTGCTGATCACAGCCGAGAGATGTCTTGTCCAAAGGATTCATGACAAAGGAAATAAAATGGCTTAAAGGAACTGACCTTTTGCTGCCGGAAAGTGAACACCGCACAAACGTTCCTGATCTTGTAAGGGTTATCTCAGACACAGATCACTTTTCCTGAACGAAAATTCAATAAAGTCGATCCTTCATAAAACTGCCGAACTGCCGAACGGCACCAACTTTATTCATTCCTTCACGTTCCAGTACTTTGATAAAATCTTCACTCTCCAATTCGACTGTAAAGATAAATCAAAGATGCAATGAACCAGAACCAGCAGTGCTTGGTGAAACTGCTAACACAACGGTTTTTGCTCCTTACAATAGGAAGCAAAAACTCCACTAAACGAAACTGAGTCGAATAAGCAACAAAACTAACGAACTAACTGTGTCACAGCAGGGGTTCCCCTTATATACCTGTTGGAACGTAATATCATGTGACCACACACTGGTGGGAAAATTACATCACCCCACCATCATAAGACAGTTACATCATGCACACAAGATTCTCAATTACATCATGGTCATAAGGCAGTTACAAGATACCCATAGGGTATGTAACACTGTTGATAAGGCTCTGTGGGGAACTGATGAGACCTCATTTGGAATATTGTGTGCAGTTTTGGGACCCCTATCTTAGAAGGGATGTACTGATGTTGGACAGAGTTTAGAGAAGATTTACGAGAATGATTACTGGAATGCAGGGGCTAACATAGGATATAAGTTTGTCAGCTCTTGGACTGTATTCATTAGAGTATAGAGAATGATAGGGGATCTCATAGAAACATTTTGAATGTTGAAAGGGTTGGACTGAGTAGATGTGGAAAGGCTGTTTCTCTTGGTGGGTGAGTCCAGGACAAGAGGCCACAGTCTTAGAATTAGAAGGTACCCATTTAAGACACAGATGAGGAGAGATTTTTTAGCCAGAGGGTCATGGATTTATGGAATTTGTTGCAAAATACATCTGTAGAGGCCCGATCATTGAGCGTGTTTAAGGAGGAGATTGATAGGTATCTAATTAGACAGGGTATCAAGGGATATGGGGAAAAAGCCGGAAATTGGAATTAGATGGGAGAATAGTTTAGGTTATGGTGGAGTGGTGGAGCAGACTCAATAGGCTGAATGGCCTACTTCTGCTCCTCTGTCTTATGATCTTGTGAAGACTTCTACCCGCAGGCTGTGTCCTCTGGTCTTAGATCACCAAAGGAAACATCCAATCCAAGTCTATTATATCAAGACCTTTCAACATTCGATAGGTTTCAGTGAGATCTCCCCTCATTTTATGAAATCCATTGAATACAGGCCCAGAGCTATTGGAAGCTCTAAATATCGTAAACGTTTCAATCCTAGAAACATTTTCATGAAACTCCTTTGGACCCTCTTCAATTTCAGCACATGAAGGGCCCCAAACTGCTCACAATACACCAGATGAGGCCTCACCAGCACCCGATAAAGCTTTAACTTCACTTCCTGGGTGCCAACAACATGGACGACACAAACAACAGCTCACATTGAAAATGATGGAAATATCAAATATTCTCATTTTTGGTTGCGATGGTAAAAAAGCATAAATGTATCTATGCTGTGCACAATCAGTGATGAAGTTTTAATGCAATTGAATGATCTATCCCTGCTTAAAACAGACTGAAATAGATCAGACTGTGGCTAGCGTCCAGCCCCTTTAAAAAGCCGCTGGCAAAAGAGGGATGATGTGCTGATCTGATAGAGTGTTTAAAAAAAGAGGTTTTTGGCTCCCAATACCGATTGTCTTGCTGGCAAATGTATAGTCTATGGTAAATAAAATTGTCAATCTCAGAGCCAGGATGTTGCATCAGAGGGATGTTAGGATCGTGTGTGCCTTTTGCTTTACACAATTCTGTTTAACCCCTTCTGTGCCGGACACAACAATTCAAATAGATGGATTCACAATACATTGTCGAGTCTCTCAAAAGCAGGGATGGAGTTGCATGCCTCATGATCAACTCCTCATGGTGTACTAATGTACTTTTGACATTCCAATATTGCTGACTAGACCTAGAATATCTTGCAATTAAGTGCTAGACATTTTACCTGTCATGAGAGATTTCATTGATCTTTTTGGTAGCAGTTTACTTTCCACCTTAGGCCAATGTCAAACATGCTCTTGATGAACTGAGCAATGTGATCAACAGGCATGAAAGGGCACATCCTGATGGGGATTTTAACCAAACTGTCTTGGTAAGGTCACTAATTTATTTACAATAAATCACTGGTAATACACATGAAAACAACACACTGGACCACTGTTACACTAAGTTCAAAAGTGCCTCCCGTGCCATCCCACTCTCACACTTTGGAACTTTGGAAAATCTGATCACCTTGCTGTACTTCTACAATCTGAGTCCAGGCAGAGACTGGAGACTGCAGCTCCAGTGGTGAAGACCAAGAAGGTCTGGTCCTGGGAGGCACAGGAGCACTTACAGGACTGCTTTGAAATGGTGGACTGGACAGTTTTCAAGGAGTCACCTTCACATCTAAATGAGTATGCCACAGTTGTTACTGACTTCATTAAAGCCTGTGTGAATGAGTGTGTGCCTGTGAAAGCTCACTGAACATTCCCAATCCAAAACCCATGGATGAGTCAAGAGTTCCATAGTTTGCTGAGGGCTAGATCTGTGGTACTTAAGTGTGGCACTCCAGGTCTGTATAAGAAAAGCAGGTATGACTTGCAGAGAGCTATTTCAAGAGCTATGAAACAATTACAGCAGAGGTTAGAGATGGCATCGGATGCATATCACTCTGTCAGGGTTTGCAGATCATAACTTCCTACAAAGCAAATCTTCTAACATCATGAATGGCAGCAGTACTTCACTACCAGATGAATTCAATGCTTCTTATGCTCATTTTGAAAGGGAGAGTAAAACCACAGCTATGAGAATCCCGAAGGCATCCAATGACCCTGTCTCGGAGGCCATCGTCAAGCTGTCTTTCTACAGGGTGAACCCTCGCAAGGCAATAGGTCCTGATGGAGTAACTGGTAAGGGTCAAACTTATGCTAACCAACTGGCAGGGGTATTCAAAGACATTTTCAATCTCTCACCACTACAGTTGGAAGTTCCCAGCTACTTCAAAAGGGCAACAATTATACTGGTGCCCAAGAAGATTAGCATGAGTTGCCTTAACAACTGTTGTCCAATAGCACTCACATCTATGGTGATGGAATGCTTTGAGAGGTTGGACATGGCTAGAATCAACTCCTGTCTCAGGAAAGACTTAGACCCACTGCAATTTACAATCCACCACTTTAGGTCTACAGCAGATGTGATCTCAAAGGCTCTTCATGCAAATACCTATGTTAGGATGCTGTCAATTGACCACAGCTTAGCATTTAACACCTCCTTTCTTACAGTCCTAATTCTGGGCCTCTGTCCCTCCCTCTGCAACTTGATCCTCGACTTCCTAAACAGAAGACCATAATCTGTGCAGATTAGAAATAACATCTCCAACTCACTGACAATCAACACTGGTGCACCCCAGGAATGTGTGCTTAGTCCACTGCTGCACTCTCTCTACACCCATGACTGTGAGATCAGGCTAACACTATCTATAAAATTGCTGATGATACATCCATTGTTGGCTTAATTTTGGGTAGTGGCAGGAGTAATATATACCAGTTAGTGGAGTGGTGTCACAGCAACAACCTTGCATTCAATGACAACCAAGACAAAAGAGCTGATTGCAATCTTCAGGAAGGTAAGATGAGTGAACTCAAACAGATCTTCATAGGGGGATCAGAAGTGGAAAGAGTGAGAAATTTCAAGTTCCTTGGTGCCAGTATCTCTAAGGACCTAACCTAGATGCAACATATTGATGCAACTATAAAGAAGGCAAAATTATATTTCATTAGGAATTTGAGGAGATTTGGTTTGTCAACAAAAACACTCAAAAATTTCTACAAATGTCCTATTGAGACACAGGTTTTAATGAAGTCAGTAACAACTATGGCATACTCATCCAGATTCGAAGATGAATCCCTCAATACAGTCCAGTCCAACAATTTAAAGTAGCCCTGTAAGTGCTTCTAAGCTTCTTTCATTTAAACCTTCTTGGTCCTCACTACTGGTGCTGCAGTCTTCAGTCTTTGCTTATACTCAGGGAGTAGAAGTATAGCTAGGTGATCAGACTTTCTGAAGTGTGAGTGTGGAATAGCATGGTAGGTATTCTTGAACTTAGTGTAACAGTGGTCCATTGTGCTGTTTCCTCTGGTACTACAGGTAATTTGTTGATCAGTCATCAGGAACACTGTAAGTCTCTCTGCTTTCCCACATTCTGCAAGAGTGTTCCAACTTCCTGTCTGACTTTCTCATTGCTCTAACTATGCAATGAGAAAATGAAGAAAGAAAAAAAATTATCTGAAATCTATCAACAGCCTTCACTGAAGCCTCTGTGAGAGAAAGTTTCAACTCTCCACTCACACAGTAGTCACTGCACTTAAACATGACCTTATTTTCATCGCTCTTTGCCAAGTGCCTTTTCACCCCATGATCTGTGTCACACAGTAAATCCCAAATGCACCCGTTTGTTTCTTTTCAAATCATTTCCCCATTACTCACAATCCAACAGCTCCAAGCAATCTGTGATGTACAGAGTGTCCCAAATGCCCCTGCTCACATCTTTATGAATCTTTCTCCAACTACACGAAATCCAGTAGCCCCTAACAACCTGTGGTGGGCGCAATGTCCTGAATGACTCTGCTTGCATTTTCTCAAATTTTGAAACTGGCTTAGAAACATAGAAAATAGTGCAGGAGTAGTCCATTTGTCCTTTCAAGCCTGCGCTGTCATTCAGTATAGTCATGGCTGGTCATCTAATTCAGAAGCCTATACCTGCTTTCTCTCCATATCCCCTGATCCCTTTAGCCACAAGGGCCATATCCAACTTCCTCTTAAATATAGCCAATGAACTGACCTCAATTGTTTCCTGTGGCAGAGAATCCCACAGATTCGTCACTCTCTGTGTGAAGAAGTTTTTCCTCATCTCGGTCCTAAAAGGCTTCCGCTTTATCCTTAAACTGAGATCCCTCATTCTTGACTCTCCCAACATTGGAAACAATCTTCCTGCATCTAGCCTGTCCAATCACTTTAGAATGCTTTATGTTTCAATAAGATCCCCCCCTCAATCTTCTAAATTCCAGTGAGTATAAGCCTAGTCGATCCAGTCTTTCTTCATATGAAAGTCCTGCCATCCCAGGAAACAATCTGGTGAACCTTCTTTGTACTCCCTCTATGGCAAGAATGTCTTTCCTCAGATTAGGGGACCAAAACTGCACACAATACTCCAGGTGTTATCTCACCAAGGTCTTGTACAACTGCAGCAGAATCTCCCTGCTCCTGTACTCGAATCCTCTTGCTATGAATGCCAACATACCATTCGCCTTTTTCACCACCTGCTGTACCTGCATGCCCACTTTCAATGACTAGTGTACAATGACACCCAGGTCTCGTTCCACCTCCCTTTTTCCTAATTGGCCATAATTCAGATAATAATCTGCTTTCCTGTTCTTCCAACCAAAGTGGACAACCTCACATTTATCCACATTAAGTTGCATCTGCCATGAATTTGCCCACGCACCTATCCTATCCAAGTCACCCTGCATCCTCTTAGCATCCTCCTCACAGCTAACACCGCCGCCCAGCTTCATGTCATCTGCGAACTTGGAAATGCTGCATTTGATTCCTTTGTCTAAATCATTAATATATATATTGTAAACATCTGGGGTCCCAGCACTGAGTCTTGCGGTACCCCACTAGTCACTGCCTGCTGTTCTGAAAAGGTCCTGTTTATTCCCACTCTGCTTCCTGTCTGCCAACTAATTCTCTAACCGCATCAATACCATACCCCCTATAGCATGTGCTTTAAGTTTGCACACTAATCTCCTATGTGGGAACTTGTCAAAAGCCTTTTGAAAATCTAAATATACCACATCCGCTGGTTCTCCCCTATCCACTCTACTAGTTACATCCTCAAAAAAATTCTATGAGATTCGTCAGACATGATTTTCCTTTCACAAATCCATGCTGACTTTGTCCAATGATTTCACCGCTTTCCAAATGTGCTGTTATCACATCTTTGATAACTGACTCTAGCATTTTCCCCACCACCGATGTCAGGCTAACCGGTCTATAGTTCCCCAGTTTCTCTCTCCCTCCTTTTTTAAAAAGTGGGGTTACATTAGCCACCCTCCAATCCTCAGGAACTAATCCAGAATCTAAAGAGTTTTGAAAAATTATCACCAATGCATCTATTATTTCTTGGGCTACTTCCTTAGGCACTCTGGGATGCAGACCATCTGGCCCTGGGGATTTATTTGCCTTTAATCCCTTCAATTTACCTAACACCGCTTCCCTACTAACCTGTATTTCCCTCAGTTCCTCCATCTCACTAGACCCTCGGTCCCTTTCTATTTCTGGAAGATTATTTATGTCCCCCTCAGTGAAGACAGAACCAAAATAGTTATTCAATTGGCCTGCCATGTCCTTGATCCCCATCATCAATTCACCTGTTTCTGACTGTAAGGGACCTTCATTTGTCTTAAACAATCTTTTTCTTTTCACATATCTATAAAAGTTTTTATGTTCCCTGCCAGCTTTTTGTCATAATCTTTTTTTCCTTTTCCTAATTGAGCCCTTTGTCCTCCTCTGCTGGAATCTGAATTTCTCCCAGTCCTCAGGTGTGCCACTTTTTCTGGCTAATTTGTATGTTTCTTCTTTGGAATTGATACTATCCCTAATTTCCCCTGTCAGCCACGGGTGCACTACCTTCTCTGGTTTATTCTTTTGCCAAACTGGGATGAACAATTGTTGTAGTTAATCCATGCAATCTTTAAATGCTTGCCATTGCATGTCCACCGTCAACCCTTTAAGTATCATTTGCCAGTCTATCTTAGGAAATTCACGTCTCATACCTTCAAAGTTACCCTTCTTTAAGCTTAGAACCTTCATTTCTGAAGTAACTATGTCACTCTCTAAGTCCCTGATTTCCCACATGCTGCTGAATGAACAAACCAGGGGCCGATCTCAGCTGTCATGACCTAACCAATACATTGCCTCAAATTTTGAAATGTTCTCCTTCTAAAGGAACTTACCCGGCTTTACCCCACTTGGAGTGAAGCTCGTCCTCAGCCTCTGGAAACAAAGCTTTTCTACTCTGTCTCCCTCTACTCCGCCGCCCGCTACAACATCGTCTGCTCCATTAAACTGCTCTCTTTTAAATATTCCCGCTTCCTTACAATCTGACTTACACGCGCTTGCGCAGTCATGCCCCATTAAACTGCCGAAGAAAAGCTTGGCTAGAGTGAGTCAGGAGATGATCAATATATTGACCCCTCCCTATTCAACGGTTCAAAATACATTTATTATCAGATTAGTTATGCAGTGTACAAACCCCGCGATTCATCTTCCTAGAGACAGTTACAGAACAGTGAATCACCATGGAACCTGTTCAAAGAAAACATCAAACACATCGTACAAATCCAAAAAAAAAAGGTGTGATAACCACAAAATCAGTCAAGGAATGTTCATTTTGGTTCCGTTCTGTTCAATTTTGCACTGTGTCATTTGTTGACTGCAGGCCGCAGAAGATCATAATTGTGCAAAATAGCAATGATGAAAAAAGTAACCAGAAAACAGAAACAAACAGAACATGAACTGTCGAGAGCAATCCACAAACTGTGCTGATTAAACCTTGCCCAAAACCCAAGACTCGTACACATTCCTCTGGCAGCATCTAGTGAGAGGAAGAGAGAGACCAGTCAAACATAGGCACTTTCCTCTGGGGGGTGGGGGGGGGGAGAGAGAGAGAGAGAGAGAGAGAGAGAGAGAGAGAGAGAGAGAGAGAGAGAGAGAGAGAGAGAGAGGTCAAATACAGCACCTTCCTCTGGGAGCAGCAAATGAAAGCCCGATGAAATGGAAGCAGACGACCCCAAACACTTGTCACCTACTGCTCTCGTCCTCGTTGATGTCAATCTTGCTTGACGCTTTCCACCTACTGCTCTCGTCCTCGTTGATGTCAATCTTGCTTGACGCTTTCATCGGTGAGATAGGTGTGAAATGATGGGCTCGTGCCCCATTCCAAAGCTTCTTGGTCTCCAGGCCGCACCCTCTGCTCGAAACCTGACTGAACTCCCTTGGAGACAGCAAAGTGTCAGATCGCAAAATCAAACTGAAAACACACCATCAAAATTGTTAATGGTAGGTACAAATAGCAGAATCATATTTGAAAGAAGAATTAAAACAAGTGGTTTTGTGAACTGTCTGAAGGATGATGCCTTTGATCATGTTGTTCACTGGCACTGTCTTCTTCCCTTTCATCACTAGGTATTCCCTTTGTCGAATCTATCTCCCCAACCCACATGACTCCCCTGATAACATCCTCACTGCACATCATTCAATGTCTGACAGCGGGTTTTTAACCTGTGTGATCAACTCTTTGTTTCTCTTTTCACAGATGCCGCCAACTTAGAGTCATAGAACATTACAGCACAGTAATAGGCACTTCAGTCTATTTAGTTTGTCATTATTGTGACTTATCCCCTTGGCCTAAACCCTGACTACAGCCCTCCATACAACACCATCCATGTACCTACCTAAATTTTTCTTAAATATTGAAATGAAGCCCACGTCCATGACTTCCACTGGCAGCTTGTTCTACTCTCTCACCACCCTTTGAATGTTGCCCTTAAGTATTTCACCTTTCACCCTTAATCTATGACCCTTTGTTCAGGCTCACCCAATGTCAGTGCTTAGAGTCTGCTTGTATTTACCCATCTAAGCCCCTCATAATTTTGTATGCCTCTAACAAATCTCCGATCAATCTTGTATTCTCAAAGGAAATAAGTTCTAACCTATTCAGACTTTCTTGCTGAGTGTTTCTGGCATAGTGTGTGTTTATTTTACAAGTCCATTTTCTCTCTTTGTGATCAGCTCAAAGTTTTCATGATATTTTATCACAGGGTCAATTACAGATCTGAATAACTACAGCGCAGTAAATGTTAGACATTGATAATTTTCCAATTTCTCTTTCTCTAACTCAATAATCTGATGATGGAGGAAGAAGCTCTTCCTAAATTGATGAGAGTGTTTTTCTAAGTTTAAAGTACATTTATTATCAAAGTACACACCCTGTTGGATCTTATTGATGGATTTTCCACTAAGGCAGCTCCTTTAATGGAGTTACTGAAAAAGAACGTGTTGTGGGAATGGAAATCAGAGCCATACAGGTCATTACAGTCCTGAAGCACGCTCTGTGCCTGATCTAAAAACCCCAAATGGGAGTAAACCATTCTCATTAGAAGTGGCCACAACTGATGCCACCCTCTCAGCTGTACTATTACAGGAAATGCATGTGAAGATCAGACCAGTAGAGTGTGCATCTTGCTTACTCTCACCTGTACAACAGAAGTATAGTATATGTGAAAAACACTTGTTTGCAGTTTCTGGGCAGTGCAAGAGCTCACCTACATAATGGGATTTAATCTATTTGCAATACTGACAACACACACCCATACAATTACTGCAAGATGGATAGATTAAAGATGATTCCGTAAGTCAACACAGAATTGGTAGATGGACTTTGCTATTGCAAATGAGAAATATTAGTGTAAAGCGAGTAAACACTACCCTGATGTTAGCCGATAATCTGGTGTACAAAGGAAGTGAACATGAGTGTCAAGTTATGATAGCAAACGAGTCCATTTGTATCAAAACAAAAGGGAAGAGGTGTAATGGCTGAAAAAAGGCACAAAGGAAAAAGAAAAACCTTGTTTTAATATTTTTGTCTCCTCCTCAGTACAGAACAGTGGGAGGTGAACTATATGTTAAGGCAAATATATGTTAAGGATGAACATGGCCAGCAAAGGCCTAGTATAGCTTTAAAGTTACCTAAGACCATGCGTGCACAGGCAGCAGAATTAGAAACTGTAGCATATGTGGTTAGCCACCGGGAATGAATTCTGCCCAGGTGTGTCATTCACTCTGATAGTATGTAAATTTGTAATAGTCTTACAGAACATTTGCCTCTGTGGGAAGCAAGAGGGTTTGTTTAAGCTGACAGGAAGCCCCTTCCATCGGCTGCTTTATTACAATATATACTCGAGGAGGCAAAGAGAAAAAAGTCATAGAGGTGAAAGCCCACTCTGAGAGAAATAGGAAGTGCTGATGAATTGGCAAAGAAGGTGCTTTAACCAAGTACCAAGTAACCAAGCAGCCACAGATTTAACTGGATGGCAGTAGGAACAATAGATTAAAGTTACAGATTTAACAGAGGAGCAGCAGAAAAATAAAGAATTAAAAAATTAATTAACAGAAGGAACAGGGTCAGAAATATACAAAGAGCACCAGGGAGTGTGACACATTATATTGTGTCACAATAAATTGAGCTCTAACCAGTGACCAATCCGGACATCAGAAGTTTGAGAGGAGTGGATTTCAATCAGGTCCACTGACTGAGTAGAGAAAAGCAGTGTCAGATCACAGCAGCATAAATTAAAGCTCCAACCAGCATCCAATTGCTGTTTTGGATTGATTAGCAAGAGCAAATTAAAGGGAGACAGGGCATGTACAGTGGCTTTCATCTCAGTGGCCATCTTCTGAGTGAACAGAGTCAGTGGTGGTCTTGAGCCTTTAGCTCTTCGAGGCTTCCATGTAGAGTGGCTTCAGCCAGAGAAAGCAAAGAAAAGGTATGCTCAAGGTTAAGTCTTTTCTTCCTTCTCTTCTTTTATCTGCTCAGCTAGGTCAGTAGAGATGCCAGGCAGAATAGTTGAATGCTTCTCTTTAGAAGGCAGGAAGACCTCCATTGTTCCTGATGACCACAATGGAGACAAGTACATCCAGTAACAGATTCTAACAATCCGTGTTAAGGAGTTAGGGCCAGAACTGGATGTACTATGGATCATTCAGGAGGCTGAAGGAATGATAGATAGGACATATAGAGAGGTAGTTGCACCCAATGTGCAGGACATGGGAAATGGGTGAGTCAGGAAGGGGAAAAAGATTAACGAAGCAGTATACAATATTCCGACGTCCATTCCCCTCAACAACAGGAATACCACTTTCAATACTGTTGGGGCAGTGACCTAATGGAAGAAAGTCACAGTGGCTGAGTCTCTGGCACTGAGTCTGCCACTATGACTCACAAGGTAAGGAGGGAGATGAGTAACACTGTGGTGTTAGGAGATTTGTTAGCTAGGCAAAAAGACAGGAGCTTCAGTTGTCAAGAATAAGTTGCCAGATGGTATGTTGCCACCGGCTGCTGGTTTGGAACATCTCGGATCAAGTCCTCAGCATTCTTAAGTAGGAGGGTGAACGGCCAAAGGTTGTGGCCTATGAAGGTGCAATTGACATCAGTAGGATGAGTGATGAGGTTATCCATAGGGAGTTCCATGAGTTAGATTGCACCTATGCCACATTCTAGTAAGGTCAGAACTAGGAAGATGATGCAATTTAATACGTGGCTGAGTAGTTGTTGTAGGAGTGAGGGCATGAGATTTTTGGATTATTGGGTTCTCTTCCAGGAAAGATGGGGCGTGTAGAGAAGAAACAGTTTGCTTCTGAACTGGAAGGGGATTAATATCCTACCAGAAATGTTTGTTAATGCTGCACAGTGGAATTTAAACTAGAGTTGTAGAAGGATAGGGACCAGACTGACAGAACAGTAAGTGGAGAGGTTGTGGAGTCAGATGTTGAAAGACCTCATCTTACCAACAAAGTCAGGAATTAAAAGATTGAGCATGATCTGACTAGTGTTCTGAACTAAGCATATTTCAATGCAAGAAGTATCATAGGAATGGTGCATGGGCTCAGGGCATGGACCAACACCTGAAAATATGATGTTGTAGCCATTTGTGAGACTTGGTTGCAGGAGGGGCAGGACTGGCAGCTCAGTATTCTGGGCTTCCATTGATTTAGATGTGACAGAGTGGGAGGGATTAAAGGAGGAAGGGTGGAATTATTAGTCAAAGAAAATGTCACAACAGTCCTCTTTAAGGGGATAGACCAGAGAACTTGACTTGTGAAGTATTATAGGTGGAACTGAGAAATAAGAAAGGTATGACCACGTTAATGGGGCTATAGACCACTAAACATTCCTAGAGATTTAGAGGAACAAATTTGTAAAGAGTTCGCAGACTGTTGCAAGAAACATTGATTTTAACTTTCCACGTATTAACTGGGAATCCCGTACTGTCAAAGAACTAGATGGGATAGTGTTTGTCAGAATCAGAATCAGATACAGAATCAAAATCATTATCAGCATGTGTTGTTAAATTAGCAGTAGACAATATAGAAAGAAAAATATAAGTATATCAATTGGAGTAAGTATGTATATATAGGTATATATTAAATAGATTAAAAATCATGCAAAAACAGAAATAGTATACATTTTGTAAAGTGAGATAGTGTTCAAGGGTTCAATGTCCATGCAGGAGTCTTATGGCAGAGGGGAAGAAACTGTTCCTGAATCACTGAGCGCGTGCGTTCAAGCATCTCTACCTCCTTCCTACTGGTAACAATGAGAAGAGGGCATGCCCTGGGTGATGGGGATCCTTAAAAATGGACATTGCCATTCTGAGATACCGCTCCTTGAAGATGTTTTGGATACTATGGAGGCTAATACCCAAGATGGAGCTGACTAATTTTACAACTTTCCTTAGCTTCTTTCAATCCTGTACAGTAGCAACCAACCACCACCCACCCCCATAACAGACAGTGATGCCACCTGCAGGAATGTTCTCCATGGCATATCTCAAATGCTTCCAAGGTTTTAAAGGTATATTTAATGTCAGAGAAATGCATACAATATACATCCTGAAATACTGTTTGTTTGCAACTATCCATGAAAACAGAGGAGTGTCCCCAAAGAATGAATGACAGTTATATGTTAGAACCCCCCAGCTCCCCCCTCCCATGCATAAGCAGCAGCAATGCAATGACATCCCCACCCCACCAGCAAAGAAAAAGCATCAGCACCCACAACCAAGCACTCAAGCATGCAGCAAAACATCAGCAAAGACACAGACTTACAGACTACTCGTTCACCCGGTATTTGACATACCAGAGGTTTTCTCTCTCTCCCTAATAAGGGAGAAAGAAATGTCTCCCTTTCACAGTGAGAGGAGAGACATAACAAACAACTGGTTGATTTACGATGTTAAAAGTCCATTGCGTCGCTTTTTGTGAGCTCTGTGAACTCGAGTCTCTGGGCACACAGCCAGCAGCCAGCTCACTGCTTTCGATCTTCCATCTCCCAAGACACACTGGATTCCTGCGGAGACACCGGCCTTCAATCTGCCTAGCTCTGAACCACGAGATCCCGGAACTCCGAAGGTGAAATGATCTCTTAGGCTGCATTCTTGGCATATCGAATAACGGCTGGTTATGAAACCCCGAGAGTGGGTCCCATTGCTGTAAAGAACCGAAGTCAGCATGTAACTCCAGATCAGGCTCTTCAAAAGAACCCTGACAGGGGAAAAATAGAGATATTAAAGATGGAAATAGAGCTTGTTTCTGAAAATGCAAACAAAAGATTCGCTGTTAGACGCCATTGTCTCCTCCTACGTTCCACCTCTGTAGAAGTTTTTAAATATTTCAGGTGACAAACAAAATCACTTCGAATTCCTAGTGAAATATAACTGCTGTCTTGTCTTTATAGCTGTGTCGATATGTTTGGACCAGGTTAGATCCTCAGAGATTTTGTAACCCAAGAGCTTAAAAATGCTCACTCTCTCCACTTCTGATGTCTCTATGAGGACTGGTATGTGTTCCCTCAACTCGCCCTTCCTTAAGTCCACAATCAGCTCTTTAATCTTACTGACACTGAGTGCAAGGTAGTTGCTGTAACATCAGGCATTGACAAGGCCCCATATGGGAGGCTGGTCAAGGAAGTCCAGTCAGGATGAGGGAGTAAATTGGATTAGATACTGGATTTGTGGGAGAAGCAGAGAGTGGTAGTAGAAGGTGCTTCTCTGACTGGAGGCCTGTAATGAGTGGTGTACCACAGGGATAGGTGCTGAGTCCTTTGTTGATTGTCATCTAAATCAATGATCTGGATGATAATGCTGCTAACTGGATCAGCAAATCTGTGGATGACACCAAGATTGGGAGGGTGGGGGGTGCAGTGGACAGTGAGGAAGGCTATCATAGCTTGTAGAGGGATTTGTGTCAGCTGGAAAAATGGGTTGAAAATGGCAGATGGAATTTAATGCAGACAAGTGCAAAGTTTTGCACTTCAGTAGGACCAACCAGGGTAGGTCTTACACAGTGAATGGTAGGGCACTGAGGAGTGTGTCAAACAAAGGTATAGGGGAGTACTGCTATATAATTTGATGAAAGTAGCATCACAGGTAGACAGAGTCATAAAAAATTTTTTTGGCACATTGGCCTTCATAAATCAATGTATTGACTACAGGAGATGGAATGTTAAACTTAAATTCTACCATTATTATCTATATTAAGTGAGGCTTAATTTGGAGTATGGTGTGTAGTTTTTGGTCTATAGGAAAGATGTAAACAAGGCTGAAAGATTACAGAGAAAATTTACAAGCATGTTACTGGGTCTGGACAACCCTGAATTATGAGGAAAGATTGAATAGGCTAGGTATGTGGTCTTTAGAATGTAGGAGATTGAGAGGAGATTTGATTGTGGTATACAAAATTATGAGGGGTATAGATAAAGTAAATGCAAGGAGGCTTTTCCACTGAGTTTGTGTGGGACTATGACCAAATTTAATGGCTTTTGGGTGGAAGTTGAGAAACGTAAGCAGGAATGCGGGAGCTATTTCACTCAGAGGGTTGTGAGACTGTGTAATGAGCTGCCAGCACAAATGGTGCATGTGAACTCAATTTCAATGTTTAACAGAAGTTTGGTTAGGTACATGGATAGAAGGGGTATGGAGGACTCTGGTTCCAGTGTAGCTCGATGGGAGTAAGCAGTCGAATGGGTTTTTCAGAATGGAATAGATGGGTCAAAGGGCCTGTTCCTATGACTCCAGGATTTTAATAGAATCCTTGCAATAACTAATAGAGCACTGGGTAGCAGTGATGATTATAAAAGAAACCTTTTATTTTGGTGCAGTGTGCCACATTCCCCAACATGGAAATAATTCAACCTCCCCTTAGAAAAGAGTTCACAATGTTGGTAAGTATCATGAGAATATGTAGATATCCTTTATTAAACTATAAACACAGGCTATTGTTACCAATAGTACTGGGAACGGGATAGATTTTTCAAGATGCTATCAAGGGGGAGACCACTGATCTTGTCCGGAAGAAGTGACATCAGAAACTTATACATTGTGGGTTCAGTACTTATGAAAGTTGGTCATTGTCTACTTTGTCTGTGAATAATCTGTCTTTCTTACAATATTCAAGTTATACAAAGGGATTGAAACATTACCCTTTGGAAAGTTGCAATGTTGCTTTCAGGAATGTGACTAGATCTGGTCATTTGAGGATGAACTTCACCTCAACCAGCAAGTGACACAGAAATGAAGGAGAACTTCAATGTCCAGCACACTAATACAGATCAATATCTGTGGGACTATGTTGTTTCTGAGTTGCCACCAGTTCCTCACTTGACTGCAGACTGGATACGTGCTGTGGACGTACCAAGGGAGATAATCTATACATGGACTAAACACATGGAAGTGATTAAAACACGTGCTGGTCAGGCAAATGAACCAATGAGTGACTCAGGCTTTTGGAATAAGTTGTGGAACTGGGGAACAAATGTTCAATGTGAGAATAGTTTAGCATGCTGCTGTAATATCAATTTTCTGTACAGTGATAATGGTTTTGTTTAATGTGTATCGCCTAGGAAGGTGGAATGCTGAAGTGGTGCAAATGGAAGAGGATGATGGTTTTGTAATACAGTGAAGATGATTGTGTGTATACAGAGTGTATGAATTCAGTAATTAAATGATACCTTCATCTTTATATAATGTAAGTGTTGCACATCTACTGGGTTCCATGGCAGTCCTGTGAGTAGTCAACTGAATGAGAGGAGGATAATGAGCCTAAGATAAATATCTTTGGATCAAGAGGAGGGAAATGTTGGCCAGAAGAAACTACAGGCTACAAATCTGTGAATTTTGATGTATCAAAGACAGTGGAAATAGGCAAACCTTTGTTCTTTGTATCTTTGTTCTTTCCTTGTGCTTGAAGGAGCTGGAGGCGGCCATTTTGTGAGACTGTCCTTGCAGTCCTCCATTTCGTGAAATCTGTACTGATCCTTGCTTTGGATAGTCGAATCAGTGCAATTCAATTTCAGCTAATGACCTGCCAAACCTCAGACCATTCTCAGCCGAGTATTTATTATGTAAAGTGGCTGCCTTGCTGGAGAAGCAATCTGTAATTTCATTAGACATGCTACATCCACAGTAGACCGGATAAATCCATAACCAAAGCTTTTTCTCTTCATTTTGACCCTCCATTCACACTGAAATGATGTTTTCATTCCCCAACAATGGAGCTTTTCTAAAACGCCCTCCAGAGTGTGTAAATTTGAAAACATCACTTGGGTAGAGTAGTGTGGACAGGGTAACCAGAGATTTCTAGAAATGCTGTTATGACGTGCCAGAACAGATAGTGGCGGCAGCGTGGCATTTCATTGTTTTCTTGAATGCAATCCCCACACAACCTAACAATTTCAGAACAGACAGCAGCGAGACTGAAGCCAGAAGGGTTAGCAATGTACTGAATAAATAAGTATACTCACTTTGCCCTGTTTTCTGTCTAATAGGTGGTTTACCTATTTATGCAAGTAATTCTCTGACAACAGATGTGTAACAGCCTAATGTAACATTGTATGGAACTACAATAAAACACTGATGCAGACATGTTTTATACATTTAACAAGGTGCTTTATTAATGCAACAGAGTTAGTCAGTTTTCAAAGTTCGTCATCAGCCTGGTCATACTGTCCATGAAATCCCTGTCGGTTGGCTCCATATGCTCCAGTATTGTTTTTTTATAGTTTTAAGTCCTCCTGCGTGAGAGTCAACAGCTGTCAGTCATTTGGCAATTTCCTTTTAAGTTTTTCTAGTCTGTAACTGCACAAACACACACTTTCACAGCAAGATTCGACACCAAACATGTTGCTTGTTTTCTGTCCTGCACATGCCCAGTAGGAGGAAATTCACCCAAATACTCATTTTAATATGGACGGAGGTATTTTCAAAAATGCTTGGTGCGGATGCCTATCGTTTCTACGTGAAACCGGCGTTTTCAAATTTATCTGGTCTAGTGTGGATGAAGCCTCAGTGTCTGGGTCACTTAGTTTAACTGGTTTGAACAAGTCAGAGTTGAAAGGAACAAAGGCACCAGGCTGGGGACAGAAGCAATAATCAGTGCTGGTTGTAGCCCTGGAACAGAGATGATAAGAAGGTAACCAAGGTAGGTCAGGTTAGCTTGAGCCAGTGGGATGGAGATTCATCAGCTGAACTTATCAGAAACACTATAACAGTCAGAAGCTTCAAATTTGAAGGAGTGTTAACTCTCCTATATGTGAGACCAACTATCAAGCATGAGGAAGACTCCACAGATGCATGGAGATCAGAAACATGATGAAAGCCTGAGCAGCGTAGACTCCTTTCCCGGGTAATAACGTCTGTCTTCATTGACTGTTCATGAATGATCAGTGAATCCAAGTGGGTTTGTGAACACATGTGTGTGTTTTATACGAGACAATAATGGTTACTTGTTGGTAAATAGAGATTCTCTCTGTGTCTTTCTGCTCATTATCACTAAAGGATAGATCCTTACCACAGTACATTATACAACCTTGAGATTCATCTCCTTACAGTCAGCCTCAAAACAAAGAATCCATAAAAAGTAGACAGTCAAACATCTAATGTGCTGAGACTTCAAAAATCGTACAAACAATAAAAGTAAGCAAATTACATTTAAAAAAAAGTGAGTTCATAAACATGAAGTCCAGAGCAGCTGGAGCAGGACACAGCCTCATCAACACAGAGCTGAGCAAACTTAGCAAAGCCCTCAGAGGTGTTCGTATTTTACCAGAGACACACTTCCCTCTAAACCCATTGCACATACGTTTTCTAAGAGACAGAATTCCTGCCCATAATACCATAAGATCAAAAGATATAGGAGCAGAAGAAGGCTGTTTGGTCCATCAAGTCTGCTTCACCATTCAATCATGTGTTGATCCATTTCTTCCAGTCATTCCCACTCTCCTGCCTTCTCCCCATATGCTTGATGCTCTGGCTAATTAAGAACCTATCTATCTCTGCCTTAAATACAGCAAATGACTTAGCCTCTACAGCCATTTGTGGCAACAAATTCCACAGATTTACCACCCTCTGACTTAAGTAATTTCTATGCATCTTGGTTCTAAATGGACGCCCTTCAATCCTGAATTTGTGCTGTCTTATCCTAGACTCCTCTCGGATAAAAGAAATAACATTGCCATATCTAATCTGTACAGGCCTCTTAGCATTGAGAATGTTTCTATGTGATCCCCCCTCATTCTCTTGAACTCCATGGAACATAGCCCAAGAGCTGCGAGACGTTCCTCATATGGTAAACCTGTCTATTAGTTAACATGTTAAAGGACAAATAATTGTTGCATAAAAACTAGTTCTGCAAGTTATTCCTATCCTATTTTGTCTTCCCAAAGTGTAACACTTCACACTTGGCAGCATTAAATTTCATCCACCATTTTACCGTCTCCTTTCCCAGCTGGTCTGGATCTCACTGCAAGCTTTGATAGCCTTCCTCGCTGTACACCATGAACACCTCCCCAACTCCTCCTCAAACTTTGGTGACATCCACAAATTTGCTGATCCAGTTTGCCACATTATCTTCCAGATTATTGATATAGATGACAAACAACAACAGATCTAACACTGATACCTGTGGCACACACTGCTCACAGTTCATAATTCCACCTGCTGACCCATGCTCTAACAGCCTTTCCTACAATGCAACCTGCTTTGACATGAACACATCTGAGAACATTATTCCTGCTGTGCTCAGCCTTTCAAGTCCTGTATTGGTATGAAGACTTAACAACTTTTCCATTCCCCTGCAACTTTAGTTTAATCAGCAGCACTAAAGGCCCCCACCAAGAACTCACAAATCTTCCAACAGGGATATTTGTCTAACCAATTCAACCATTTTTGCTGTGTGTTTCTGGCATTATGTGTGCATTTATTTAACAAGTCTATTTTGTCTCTTTGTACTCAGCTCAAATTTTTCATAGAATTTTATCATGGGCTCTTTAATTAGAGGTCCTGATAACTTCAACACAAAAAATGTCAGACATCCATACTTTTTTTAATTTCTCTTTCTCAACCTTGATTATTTGCTGCCATCAATGATGTGATTATTTTGTGGTCGTTCATTTTATAGAACTAAATACATTTAAATTTATAGAGCATTGTGGAATTATAGAAATCTATAGCACAGAAGCAGGCTATTTGGCCCATCTAGTTTATGTTGAAACATTTAAACTACCTCATCCCTCCATACCCAAGCAAACGTGGAACTCTCCAAGCATCTCCAAACGGTGAAGCCAAAATTGCATCTAGTACATGCACTGGCAGCTGATTTCACGCTCTTGGCCCTATATGAGTGTAGAAGCTTCCCCTCATGTTCCCCTTAAACGTTTCTCCTTTCATCCTCAACTTGTGACCTCTAGTTGTAGTCTTACCTAACCTCATAAGAAAAGCCTAAATTTACTCTTATCTATACCCCTCATAATTTTCTATATCTCTTTCAAATCTCCTCACAATCTTCTGTGTTCTTGGGAATAAAGTTCAAACATATTCAATCTTTCCTTGTAACTCAGCTCCTCTAGTCCCAGCAAGATCCTTGTAAATTAGCTCTCACCTATTCAACCCACTTTGCTCAGTGTTTCTGTCACTGTGTGCATTGATTTCACAAATCCACTTTGTCTCTTTGTAATCAGCTCAAACTTTTCATGATTTCCTATCACGGGGTCTTTAGTTACAGATCCTAATAACAACAGCACAGCAAATGTTAGACATCCATGATTTTCCACTTTCTCTTTCTCCACCTCAGGAATCTTATGATGGAGGGGAGAAGCTGTTCCTAATTCAATGGGTGTATATTTCAAAAGTACATCTATTATCAAAGTATGTGTACATTATACAACCTTGAGATTCACCACCATACAAGCAGCCACAAAACAAAGAAACCCAAACGTACCAATCAGAAAGTAGACAGGCAAACACCCAATGTGCAGAGACAAAAAAAAAACTGCGCAAGCCATAAACAGAAGCAAATAGTATTCAGAACAAGAGTCTGTCAATAAACATGAAGCCTGAGTGAAGGAAGCAGGCCAGAAGCTCGGCAGAGTCAAATAAACATCGGGAACAGTATCTTCAGAGACCATGAGCTTTTGTTATTGCTGGTGCATAAATAGTTCACAGCCTGTATTTATTTATTATTGGAATCAGTTGCTGTTGACGCTCAGCACTCTTGCCGTTCACATTTTACTTTCCACTTATTAGTTTTCTTATTTTCTTCCAACAAACCCATTTATTACCCCTTCCCCATGATAAATTTTCAACAGTCCATTGATTCCCATTAGTATTTTGCTGGAGGAACACTGAACTTGAAATCAATTGCATATCTGTTACCTAGGATGTAGAAATCCTGTCTGGTAGTTAACATTTTAAAGGAAAAGTACTTATTACATCAAAACTAAGGTGGTGCTACATAGTTTGTGAACCCTATAGAATTTTCTCCAATTCTGTATAAATATGGCCTAAAATACGATCCAATCTTCACACGTCCTCAAATAGATAAAAAGAACCCAACTAAATAATTAGCACAACAAACATTATACTTGCTCATTTATTTATTGAGAATAATGATCCAATATTATACGTATTTGTTGCAAAAAGTATGTGAAACTTTGCTTTCAGTAACTGGTGTGGCGCCCTTGTTAAACTTCAACCGAACATTTCTAATAACTGTTGATCAATCTTGCATGTCAGCTTGGAGGAACTTGCATCTTTCCTCCTTACAAAACTGCTTCAACTCAGATGTTGCTGAACTTCCTTGCATGGACTGCTTGCTTCAGGTTTTTCCACAACATTTCTATTGGATTATAGTCAGATATCAGTGGTGGGTAAGTTACTGGAAGATATTCTAAAGAACAAGATAAGTAAATATGCAGATAGACAGGGACTAATTAGGGACAGTCAACATGGGTTGTGCGTGTTAGATCATGTCAAACCAATGTTTTCAAGTTTTCCGAGCAAGTCACCAGGGCAGCTGATGAAGGCAATGTAATGGATGTCATAGTCATAGAGTCACAGGAAAAGTTAGCATAGAGACAGGTCTTTTTGTCCATCTAGTCAGTGTCAAATCATTTAAACTGCCTTCTCCCATTGACCTGCAACAGGACCATAGCTAATTATATCCCTACTATCCAGGCATCCATAAAATTTCTCAAACGTTGATATCGAGCTCACATGCACCAGCTTGTTCCACATTCTCACTGCCATTTGAATGAAGAAGTTTCCTCTTGTGTTCCCCTTAAACTTTTCACCTTTTATACTGAACTCATGAGTTCTAATGATTCCCCCAGCTGCAATGGAAAAAAAAGCCTGTTTGCATTTACCTTATCTATACCCTCATAACTTTTTTTTACATCTACCAAATCTCTTCTCAATCTTCTACATTCCAAGGAATAGAGTACTAACCTATTCAATCTTCAATTTTCATGGATCCCTTTGTTCTACAATACTCCTCAGTGCCCTACCGTTTACTGTGTAAGACCTACCCTGGATGGTCCTACCACTGTTCCAGATCCCACTGCAACCCATGACAGTCTTCCTCACTGTGCACTACACCTCCAGTCTTGGTGTCATCGTCAAATTTGCTGATCCGGTTAATCATGTTATCATCCAGATCATTGACATAGTTGACAAACAACAACAGATCCAGCACTGATCAGTCCAGCATTCCGCAAGACACAGGCCTCTGATCAGAGAGGCAGCCATCTACTGCAAAGCCAAAGTGTAATCCAATTTACTACCATATCTAGAAGGCCGATCAAGGCTATGAATGTTGTCTACATGGACTTTAGCAAGGCCTTTCATAGGGTCCCTCATGAAACTTGGTCAAGGACGTTCAGTCACTCAGCATTGCAGACAAGGCAGTAAATTGGATTAGACATTGGCGTTCATGGGAGAAGACAGAGACTGGTTGTAGTTTGTTGCCTCTCTGACTGGAGGCCTGTGATTAGTGCAGTGCCACAGGAATTGATGCTGGGTCTGTTGTTATTTGTCATCTAATGTATATCAATGGACTGGTTGATAATATGGTAAACTATATCAGCAAATTTGCTGATGACACCATGATTAGGGGTGCAGTAGACAACAAGGAACACTATCAAAGCTTGCAGTAGGATCTAGACAAGATTGCAAAATGGGCTGAAAAAAATAGTAGATGGAATTTAATACAGTCAAGTGTGAGATGTTGCACTTTGGGAGGGTAAACTCAGGTAGAGTTTACATGGTGAATGGTAGGGAACTGTGTAGTGCTGTAGAACAAAGGGATGGGATTGGAAAACAAGACGAAACTTCTTGAAAGAGGCACACTGGTCATAAAGAATGCTTTTGGCACAGTGGCCTTCATAAATTAAGGTATTGAGTACAGGAGGTGAGATGTTATGTTGTATTTGTATTAGATGTTCTTGAGACCTAACTTGAAGTATTGTGTGCGGTTTTGGTCACCTACCTTCAGGAAAGGTGTCAATAAGATTATGAGAGTGCAGAGAAACTTTACAAGGATGTAGCTTGGACTTGAGGATCTGAGTTATTGGGAAAGGTTGAATAGGTTTGGAATTTATTTCCTGAAGCATAGGAGACTGATTTGATACAGTTTAGAATATTAGAAGATGTATAGATAGAGTAAATGCAAGCAGGCCCTTTCCACTGAGGTTCGGTGAGAACAAAACTATGTAGATGTCATGGGTTAAGAGTGAAAGATGAAATATTTAGGGAGGAATATGAACAGGATCTTCTTCTCTCAGAGGGTGAACATGTGAGAGTGCAAAACAAACTGCCAGTGGAAGTGGTGGATGCTGGTTCGAAATCAATATTTAAGAAAAATTTGGACAGGTGCATCGCTGGAAGGGGATTGGAGGGCAATGGTCCGGGTGTGGGTCCATGGGAGATTAACAGTTCAGTATGGAATAGATAGGTCAAATGGCCTGATTCTCTGCTGCAGTGTTCAATGACTCTGTGATTCTATGATCCCTCTGTGCATCATGATAGTAAGCTTTGCAGACATCAGGGAGAAACTCTTTATGTTCTTTCAATAACAATGTGGATCTCTGATTAATTTCAGAATAATTATTAACTGCATTCACGAGGAAGCATGCTCTCCAGTGTGTGGTCTGGAAGTCACTGACAGGGAAGTCATGAAGGTAGATTCCACTCCAGCATATGTGGGGAGATCGATAAATCACCAAGGGGGAAGAAGTTGCAGGGCTCTGCAGCGATGGCAAGAGATTGGATTACTCATACAAAGAGCCAAAACTGGAACAATGTTCTGACTGATCTCTTTCTTTTCAGCTGTCAAAACATAATTCTGTGAGCAATGTGATCCAGGTGGAAAATATATCCTGCAATTGATTTCTCAGAATCCTTGAAGAAGACATTTTAAAACCCAGATCATGTCTTCTTTGGAAAAATGTGGTTTGGTCATTTCACATTGACAGTCAGGGTGAATACTACAAACACTTTCAACCCAATAACAGCAATATCTAGAAACTGTCCCAGGTAATATTCACAACTGGTGCAAAGGTTTCAATAACATTCAATATCATGTTTGTGGAGTGAACTAACATAGAGATGACAACATAGTTCATTGGAGACTGCTACCCAGACAAACCATTCTATTACTTCATGAAGGGGTTCAATGGCAACCTGACCAGGTATCCACAGCCTGAACAAAGAGGCATCTATGGTTAAATCCCACTGAATGCTTTGAAAACACTAAAGTCAAGTCAAATCATGTTGTGTTTAATATACACTTCACTGCACGAGCACATTGAAATGCAGATGCAATAAAAATCTTTTCACAGAACCATAGATCAGACAAGAGTTACTGCATAAATTTACATAAATTGGTAAAAAAGAATCAACTAAATATAGGTCTATGGAGCGCAAGAAGTGGTCTGTAGTACCCAACACTGAGGCAGGATTAGGGCTGTCTTCTTGGTTCAAGAAATTAATGGTATAAAAAAGTGGATGCTCCTAAATCAGGTGAAGTAGGACTTCAAACTCTGTACGAGTGAAGAGGGCATATGGCCTGGATGGTGGGGATCCATGGTGATTTTTGGCACTCATGTGTTTGAGAGTGAGCACAAAATTTGAAAAGTCGGTGGGCAATTTTGAAACTTCTCAGTGAGTGTGAGATATAGTGAGCAGTCGCATGTTTGTGGAGAGTGAAATAGAGATTTAGGACCCAAGAGGTACCTTTCAGAACTTTATAGTAGGTTTGAGATATCTGGAGCTTTATATCTGGATATTTGTAGGGGGTGAGCATGTGTGAAGCCTTTCAAAACTATTTGATGAGCTTCGGTGGAACAGCCATTGTGTGAGTACACCGAATTAGATGGAGTACTTGGGTCTTTGGCAAGAAGAGGTGTCGGCTACGGTAAGCTTATGCAGAGTTTATTTCTGTCTTTGACTGTTACTGCTTAGCTAGAGTTGTAGCAATGGATCCAGGGTTAGTGGTGTGTTCTTCATGTGATATGTCAGATATCAGGGAGATTCCCAGTCACCCTAATAGCTGCTATATATCTGCTTGAAGTACACATAGCTGCACCTCCTTACAGACTGTGTTAGGGAACTGGAGCTGCAGCTCAATGACCAATGGCTAACTGGGTGAAAACACAGCTGTGACTGGCCTGTTTCCACACTTTGACTAGTGGAAGGAGATGTCAACTCCACTGTTTCTTGGAGTGAACACTAAAGTACTTCGAAGTCTTCATATTGTGGTGAACATTTGGTCCACACCATCCCTACCATTTGCAACCGAGCGTCACAATATTATTACATTTGTTATTAGACAATAACAGTTTACAATTTTCCATTACAAGTTTCCAAATGTCATATTAACCCTTTGAAGTTTAGATGAAACTGCAAAAGTTCCAGATTTGCAGCAATGACATGAACTGTTACACTTCATATAAGAGATGATTGGTAAGTTTCATTATCAAGCATAAGCATGCAGCAATGGACAAAAAAGATTAAAGTCACTTTATCCTGTTACTGTTGAAATTCTGTGCGATGGCCACCAACAGACATTCATATCTGGAGATTGCCAAGTAAGTTGAAATGAACTGGAGGCCAGTGATTTGATGTTCTTCGTCCTCTCAGATCATGTCCCCAGATCACAAAATTGAAAATAATCTCTTTATTAATCAGACCTTTCCTCTGCAAAAATACTTACTTCCAATGCAGAAAACTTAATTTTATAATTTGTCCCTATTAGTAAGTTCTGGCTTTAGAGAGAGTTTAATGATTCTTGAGTTGGGGGAACTGAAATAAACAATACTGAAGATCGTAACATTGAGTTGGCCTCCCCTCTCACTGTGGTAGGAGTGAGATCTCTCCCACTCCCTCGTTAGTGAGATGTTGAAGTGTTGGAGTGAACAGTAGGTTTTGATAGGCTCTAGATCATGGTCTCTGGGAGTTTGCCATTGCATGGTGGGTGGTGTGAGTGGGGGGGGGGGAACTGATGCTTTTGCAGCAGGAAGTGGGGGGAGGGGAGGATTTCAGGTTGTAACTGTATAATGTACATTCTCTGATATTACAAGAAATGATTCAACGATTGAAATATCATATTGTTCATCATGGGCCTCTTCCAATGTGCTTGGCCACTCTCTACTCCGTCAGAACACAGACAAAATTATTATTTTTCCAAATGCAAAAACAATTCCCATTATGTCAAATCTAAATGCAGCAAAACACAGTGCCTGATTTTCTCAAAGTTTTTATCTTGTAACTGATTCACATGAATGTTTTGTCAAATACTGCTGCTTTCTGATCTGTGTTGATTGAAATGTGAGACACCTCCTGCATGGTCACTGCCATCTGCCCTCAATGCAAGATTGCAATTTACAAACCAGCAGTGTGAAACTGGTATTTCTGTCTGATTGATATTCAACAAAAAAACTGCATGGTATCTAGATTGGATGAGATGTACTTTGAAGTCTATGAATGACAATAAATGTTTCATGGATTGCAATTATACTCAAAGGATTTTCATATAAATTATAAAGTGAAATTTTGGGAAATGTGTCTGCTTCATTTTATCAATCATTTTACAATATCAAGTCCTATATCACACCGTAATTCTTATGGATTTTATTAATTTTTTTATGCAATTGGACAATGCAGTGGGAAAAAAAATGTTCAATTATTGATCCACTTCCAGCAACAATATCTTTTTTTCTTTCTGGAACTCACATGATTCCAGACATATGCTCCATATGTAGCTGAGAAGGCCCGTTCTATATCTCCCTTTTCCCAGTGAACATAGTACCTTCCCCATGCTGGATATTGGACTGGACAGAAACAAATTCTGATCAATTGCATTCCTTGCCAATGAAGGTGGCTAGTTTACTAGTATTGCACCATCTCTTCAGCACACAAGTCAACAGTTGAGGACCTTGTTGACACCAAATATCTTTGTTGTAATGGACCACAAAATCTTCCATGCAATTCCACAGAAAGGTATGGTGCTTATGCTGGAAACTGAATGCTGCATTATTGACAGTTTCTGTGCTCTGAGGACATGCATATTTAGCAAATGGCATAGACCTCAGTGATATAATGTCAGTATCCAAGTAGATTCCCCCGTGTTTCCAGAGAAGAGCCAATCTGCATCCATCAGCAAGTACATGTGTCCAATACCTCTCCTTCTCTGGTTTTACCTGTGGTATAATGAAAAAAAGAAATTTTGATTTATCATGTTAAGCAGAAGAAATTCACTTTGAACTGGTATTATATTTTCCATTATTTGACTGTTCATGGAAGGTCAGAAAAACTTATTTGTTGTGCACACAGGTGTCAATTGTATAAATTCATGTCTTCTTCCATTTAGACAAAAAAGGTACTACACTCTTTGCCTCTCTGATCACTGTTACAAGGAAAGATTAGATCACTATCATTTAGAGCCAGAACCCATAAATAGATGGTTATGAACATCAGTGTCTTAAGCACTGACAAGCCTAAAATAATGTGGGAACTGTTTCATCCCAGTGATCCTACATATACTGAGGCATGGGAGAAGGAGGTGCGGAAGTTAGATTTAACTTGCAGAACACTCCAGAGGCAGCTCAAATGTTTTCCCCTCAACAAAATACATGGGATGTTGTGTAGGGAATTGCAGGTCAGGACAGACGCCAGCAGAGAGATTGTAAATGGAAAGTAACACAGTGTTGGAATGCATTTTCACCCAAATAGGGAAGCTGTTGTCAGGGGCAGTACAACACTCAGATCTGCAGTTTCATAAGTGGTTATATGGGTCTTTATGCTCAGAACTGTACAGTTGACTGTTGATCTAAATTACATCCTAACAAAGATCAGAGAACTGAGCTACAGAAGGGTCAGATTATGTTGGAATTATGGTAACATGTGGAATGAAATGTGGATTTCATGCTTTAAACTTGTTAAATGTTGTTTACTAGTGCGTGTTGAATAATTTCCAACATTTCTTTGTTTTAAAGTGTTGGAATAACACATTTTGTCAATACTTTAGCAAAGGTTTCATTTGAAAGAATCTGTGTGTGTGTGTGTGTGTGTGTGTGTGTGTGTGTGTGTGTGGTGTGTGAGAGAGAGAAAGAGAAAGAGAGAGCAAGAGCTGTTTTAAGAGATAGCATCCTTAAGAGATTGTATCGATGTGTTAATGTGTTGGGAGACCTATGAGGCAGTATTTTTTTCTTCTGTTTAGATCTTTGGAAAATGTGTAATAGTCGTTTATAGTGAGAATTTACTCTTTGTTTTAAGTTTTGCAGTTACTTGTAGAAGGATCTGAAGGAAGAACAGTGCAAGCATGGGATTTCTTGTGTTTTATCTTGTCTGTGTTTTTGATTTGTGTTTCTTTATTTGATTTCCATGGAATTAATTTTAGGCAAACCTGGATTCAACACTGGACATGTATAATCCAGGTTCAGATGGAAATGTGTGCATTTCTATTCTGAATATGTGATGTTCACATTTCAAAGGGCGATGGGCATTCAGATGCATTGCTCATTGGTGGACAGTTAAATGTGAAATTTGTATTTTCCGTTTTAGGATGTTTGGAAAATTTGGGGAGCAATTCTAAAAGTTGCTTTTTTAACAAAACTGCACCAATTTGCAGAATATAAAAAATGTTGCTCAAGTCTTTTGACATATTGATTTTGAGTTTGAGATCCCTTGTAAAAATAGTCTTGAAGCAAACAGTGCATTGTTTTGTAAAGTGTGTGTGGAAGTTTAATTTGAATATTGGTCTGGTCCAAACAGCATTTCGGTATGCTTGGTCAGCATGTTTGGTCAGTCAGCCTTGGCACTACAGGGTTGAGATGTAGCTGTAAAGGTAATAAAGTATCTACCTTCCTTGCAGATAATCTTTATTGTAATGGAGAACCATGTGGGTGTCAGGATATGACAACAAAAAGGGGGAAGAATAGGAAGTTATAAAGATGAAAGCCCACTCAAAATATTCGCTGTGGGGAATGGGAATGTTGATGAGTTAGCGAAGCAGGGAACTTTAAATGGGCAGGGATGGAAGCTGCAGAGATGGGAAGACAAAAGGAACAACATTTTAAGGTCATTGATTTAAGACCATAAGACATAGGAGCATAATTTGGTCATCTGGCCCATTGAGTCTGCTCCACAATTCAATCGTGTCTGATACTTTTTTTTGCTCATTCTCAACCACAGTTCCTGACATTCTCCCCATAACTTTAGTCACCATCTCAAGTCAAGAGCTTATCAATCTTTGTTTTAAACAGACCCAACGACCTGGCCTCCACAAATATATATGGCAACAAATTCACAAATTCACCACCTTTTGGCTAAAGAAATTTCGCCGCATCTCTATTTTGAAAGGGTGCCCCTCTACCCTGAAGCTGTGCCCTCTTGTCCAAGACTGTCCCACTATAGGAAACATCCTTTCCACCTCTACCCTGTCTTGGCCTGTCAACATTTGAAAGATTTCAATGAGAGCCCTCCTCATCCTTTTGAATTCCGATGAGTAAGGACCCAGAGCCACCAAACATTTCTCAAACCATTTCATTCCTGGAATCATTCTTGTGAAACTCCTCTGAACCCTCTCCGATATCAGCACATTCTTTCTAAGATGAAGGGCCTAAAACTTCAGAATACTCAAGGTGAGGCCTTAGCATTGCCTATAAAGCCTCAGCAAAACATCCCTGCTTTTATATTCTACTCCTCTTGAAATGAATGCTAACATGACATTTGCCTTCCTCACCACCGACTCAACCTGCAAGTTAACCCTTTGAATGTTCTGCATAAGGACCTCCAGGTCCCTTTGAATCTCAGAGTTTAGGATTTTCTCCCCATTTGCAATTTAGTCTGCACATTTACTTCAACTACTAAAATGCATGATCATGCATTTTCCAACATTGTATTTCATTTGCAACTTTCTTGCCCATTCTGCTAGTCTGACTAAGTCCTTTTGCATCTTACCTGTTTCCTCAACAGTATCTGCCTCTCCACCAATCTTCATTTCATTTTCTAACTTGGCAACAAAGCCATCTATTCCATCATCTAAATCATTTATATACAGCATAAAAAGAAGTGGACCTGACACTGACCCCTTCAGAACACCACTAGTCACTGGCAGCCAACCAGTAAAAGATCATTTTATTCCCACTCACTGCCTCCTACCAATCAGCCAATGTTCTAACCAGGTTAGTAACTTTCCTGTAATACCATGGGCTCTTAACTTGGTAAGCAGCTTCATGTGTGGCACCTTGTCAAAGTCCAAATATACAGCATCCACTGCATCCGCTTTATTTATCCTGCTGGTTATCTCCTCTAAGAGTTGTACGAGGCTCGTCAGGCAGTATTTTCCCCGAAGGGAACCATAGTGACTTTATCCTATCTTGTCCTGTGTCACCAAGTATTCCTTCACCTCATCCTTAACTATTGACTCTAACATCTTTCCAACCACTGAGGTCAGGCTAACTCCTCTATAATTTACTTCCAGCTGCTTTCTTCCTTTCTTAAAGAGTGCAGTGGCATTTGCAATTTTCCAGTCTCCTGGCACCATGCCAGAGTCTAATGATTTCTGCAAAATCATTTCTAATGTTACCACGGTCTCTAGCGCTACCTCTTTCAGAACCCTAGGGTGCAGTTCATCTGGTCCGGGTGACATGTGTACCTTTAAGTCTTTCAGCTTTTTGAGCACCTTCTCTCTTGTAATAGTAAGTGCAGGGACTTCACATCCTTCACACACTGAAACATCAGGCATGCTGTTGGTGTCCTCCACAGTGAAGACTGAACCAAAACACTCAACTAGTTCATCAGCCGTCTCTTTGTCCCCTGTTATTATTTCTCCTGCCTCATTTTCTAGCGGTTCTCCATCACTCTGATTTCTCCTTTGCTTTTCACATGCCTGAGAAAACTTTTACTGTCCACTCTGATATTTGCTAGCTTGCTTTAATATTTCACACTTTCCATTCTAATGTTTTTTTTTAGTTGCTGTCTGCAGGTTTTTAAAAACTTCCCAGTCCTCTATCTACCCACTGATTTTTGCTTTGTTGAACAATTTTAACTGAGAAGCAGGAGAAAGTTAAGAAATATTTAAAACGTATTGGAAGGAGCAGTGTCAGAAATGTATAACGAGCAAAAGGATGTACATGTTAAGGACAAGTAATCTGATATGAGGGGAATTTGTGGTCCCAGAGGGAGGGAGAAATCAAACGATCCATTGGAACCATGATCTATGGGAACACCAGGAAGTCAATAGCATCCTGGAAAAGATAAAGGAGATGTGTTGGTGGCCAAGGATGAAGGATGCGTGGAGCACCTTGTCAAGAATTGCTTGATTTGTGCACAATACAATCCTGACAGAAATGTGAAAAAGGAGACCTCTGACCAACCAGAACAGCAGAGGGATCTTGGTCGAACTTGCAGAGATATTACGTTGGACCTTTCTTACCCACCGAGGATACAGGAGTCTTGGCTTGGTAGATTATTTACCAGGTAGCTGGAAGCTTTCCTGAAGAAGACAAACATGGCCAAAGCCACTGAAAAAATATTATTGGAATGTGCTTTCACTCATTGGGGATTACCTCAGTGTATAGAATTGGATCAAGGCACAGTTTTAGTCCTCCCTCATAATGCAAGAAGTCATGCCACTTTTAGGGGTCAAACAGATATTGTTATATCCTATAGACCACAGTCTTTTGGAATTCTGTAAAGGACAAACTGAACATTAAAACATATAGCCAACATGATGCAAGAAAATGGAACAGCAAGGCAGGTGGTTTTGCCTTATATTCTGATGATAACAAGGAATACAGTGGCTTCATCAACAGGTTACACACCAACAGACTTATGACCGGAAGAGCCATGAGAGATTTGGAGGACTTGATAGAATTAGACTTGTCAGAACCCAAATTAGATGGAATAGAGTCAGACAAGTGAGTACAATCATATGTAGAGATAGAGAAAGAGGCCAATTAAGTGGCAGCCCACTATTTACATTTAAGTTTCTCTTGTTCTTTCTTCATTCTCTGTCGGTTAACAGTTAGAGTAGAGAGAATGGCTCCAGGGTCTGTGTTGTGTTCCTTGTGTGAGATGTAGGAATTCTGGAGACCTCCAGCCACCCGGATGCCACATCTGCACCAGCTGCACTGAGGTGCAGCTCCTCAGAGATCATTTAATAAATGACTCTGCAGCTCGATGATCTTCAACTCATATGGGGAACTGAGGAGGTGATAGATAAGATCTACAGGGACATAGACATCTCTCAGCTGCAGGAGGCAGGTACCTGTGTGATTGTCAGCAGAGGGAAAGGAAATGGGCAGCCAGTAGAGAGTACCCCTGTGGCCATTCCCTTCAATAGTAAGTATAGTACTTTGTATACTGCTGTGAGTGCAGAACCTCCTGGGAGGAGCCACAGTGACAGGGTCAGTGGCATTAAGTGTGTCTCTGTGGCTCGAAGTGAAGTGGGGAGAAAAGGACAATAGTGGTGTCAGAGGAACAGAGACAAGATTCTTTGTATGCAAAAGAGACACCTGGATGGTATATTGCCTTCCTTCTGCCAGTGTCAGGGACTTCTCTGATTGGTCCATGGCATTTTAAAAGGCACCGTGAGTAGCCAGGTATCCTGGTACATTTTGGCTCCAAGACATAGTTAGGAAAATGGAGGAGGTCCTGAATGGAGAAATTGACGAGCTATGTAGAACGCTGAAAACCAGGATGACTAGGGTAGTAATCTTCGGATTACTGTGTGTTCCACGTGCCAGTGATCGTAAGAATAGGATGATTTGGCATTTGAATAAGTGGCTGAAGAACTGGCACAGAGGGCAGGGTTTCAGATTTCTGGATCATTGGGATCTCTTCTGGGAAAGGTATAAGAAGTACAAAAGAAATGTGCTACACCTGAATCTGAGGGGGACAAAAATCCTGTGACCAGGTGTGCTTGAAATGTGGGGAGGATTTAATCTAATCTGGCACAGCGAATGGGAATAGGCATGGGGGATTTCAATACGCAAGTATATTGAGAAAACCAATTTGGTGATGGATCCTCAGAGAGGGAGTTTGTAGAATATCTCCAAGATGGCTTCTTAGAGTAGGTTGTGGTTGGCCCCACTAGGGGGTCAGATATTCTGGATTGGGTGTAGTGTAATGAATTGGATTTGATTAGGGAGATTAAGGTAAAGGAATCCTTAGGAGGTAGTGACAATATTATGATAGAATTCACCCTGCAATTTGATAGGGAGAAGCTAAAGTCAAATGCATCAGTTGTACGGTAGAGTCAAGTGAATGTCAGAGGCATGATGGAGGAGTTGTCCATGGCTGATTGGAAGCCCACACAAGCAGCGAGGATGGCAGAGCAGCAAGGGCTGGAGTTTCTGGGAGCAATTCAGAACACACGGTATAGATTCTCGCCAAAGAAGAAGTATTCTAAAGGCAGGATATCTCCACCATGGTTGATAAAGAAAGTCAAAGCCAACATGAAAGCAAAAGAGAGGGCATCTAATAGAGCAAAAATTAGTGGCAGCTTGGAGAATCGGAAAACTTTTAAAAATCAACAGAAGGCAACTATAAAGCCATGAGGAGGGAAAATGTGAAATATGAAGGTAAGCCAGCCAATAATAGAAACGAGGATACCAAAATTTATTTCAGATACGTAAAAATTAAAATAGGGGTGAGAGTAAATATCAGAGAGCAGAAAAACAATGCTGGAGAGGTAGTAATGGGGGACAAGGAACGTTGAATGACCTAGATAGGGTGGAAGTGAAGAGGACGTTTCCTATCAGGGGGGATCTAGGACTAGATGGCACAAACTGAAAATGGAGGGTCGTCCACTTAGAATGGAGATGAGGAGGAATTACTTTTGCCAGCATGTAGTTAATCTGTGGAATTTGTTGCCACAGGAAGCTATGAAGGCCAGGTCATTGGGTGTATTTAAGACAGAGATTGATTCATCTGGGCATGAAAGGTTTCAGGGAGAAGGTAGAAAAATGGAGTTGAGAGGGAAATGGATCAGCCATGATGAAATGGCGTAGTAGACTCTGTGGGCAGAGTGGCTGAATGCTGCTCCTATATTTTAAGGTGTTATGTACACTTGATGCTGTTACAAACAAATGTTTCTTTGCAATCATTTATGGCTGCTCCTTCTTCTCCTCCCTAGCCCCATTCACTAGCTTCCTTGTAAACTTTGATGCCATGTCCCATCAAGAACTGATCAAGCTCTGCCTTATTTACACCCAATGACCCGGCCTCCACAGCTTCCTGTGGTAACAAATTCCACAAATTCACCACCTTCTGGCTCGAGAAATTTCTACACAACTCTGTTTTAAATGGGCTCCCCTCTATCCTGAGGCTGTGCCTCTTGTTCCGAACTCCCCTACCATGGAAAACATCCTTTCCACATCTATACCAATTGAATTTTAATTTGTTAAGTTCTTTGGTAAAGATAAGCTTAAAGTAAATTAACAACAGTTTTCAAAAGAGTTAACAAAAAGATATGCATTCTTTATCCATGTACCTGAGACCTTCAGGCCTCTGTATTTCTGACCAGGAAATGTCGAGAACATTGCATTTCGCATAATTACCACAGACACACTGCATTAATGGTACTATTGTGAAAAAATAATCTGAGTCAAACAATTAATTTATCAAAATGAAATAATACCTTGTTAGTGGTTAGCTTTTGATATCAGCTTTTCAATGGAGTCCCTTTGAACAGTTCTGTGACATTCAAGGGTAGAATGGTGACATTCCTCACTGAGGAGAGCAATGGGATGACTTTGTACTCAGGCTGTGGATACTGGCTCAAGTTGCCACTGAATCCCTTCATGAAGTAATAGATTGGTTTGTCTGGGTTTCGGAGAGCAGCAGACTCCACTGAACACACCACTAATGGTGTCGGCTCTACGTTGTCAGTCGACTCCACAAACATAATCCCGGTTTCTTGTTTGGGGATGCGGGATCAGAAACATTTATACCAAACTTGTTTTTCATCTGGGCTATTTGGAGAGGTAGATTTGAATGGAATAATATAGGTCCAATTCCCAACAACTGTATAGTACACCTGAAACTGCAAACACCAAGACAAGGAGACTCCCCTTCTTCATGAGGGTCATGGTGTGGGGTTGAGATTTTCTTTCAAAGAGTCCTGCGAATAAAAGATGCAAATTCTTTGAAAGCATTGCCCATATTATTCAAAATGTTCACTGCCAGCAACAAGAAGGCGGCTGTCTTTTCCCAGGAATTGACATGGGAACATTTGCATTAGACTTTGAAACAACTTGTATTTGATACAATTAGTCTGCTTGGAGCAGCTGAATTTATTTACATAAGCAAGAATCCTTTTTTGATGTTCAAATCAAACAAACAAACAGAAACGCAATGATCCTGTAGTGTGTTACTATCTATTAATTGAGAACAAGAACAATTGAACAGTCATCGAGTCTTACAAACTTGGCTTTGAAGGAAGAGGAGAAATGTGGAGTGCAGGTTTGGTGCTGATATTGATGAAGTTGCTAAAAAACAGAAAAAGTTCAAGAACATGCCAGGTCTCATTTTATCGCGAGAGGCATTTCAGCCTTTGCTACTCCACAGTGAATTCAACAATTTCAGGTCCTCAATCTTTGATTTTGTATCACAGTGGAGTAATTCTGGTACAAGGCTATAACATTAATTTATTGTTCCTCTTTTCACAGATGCTGCCTGAATTCAGCAAATGGAATATTCCAGGATCAATCTGGGCAACAAAACTGTGAAAAGGAGCATTCTGGCGAGCATTTCACATTCAGTTTATTGTCAGAGAGAAAATCAGATTTCTCAGTCTTCAGCAATTATTGGTACTGAATTAATTGCTGGGCTCTGGTCAGTCCTTTATGCTCTCAACGCATGAGTTAAAAGGACAAAGATTATTTCTTGGACATTACTTTGTTTCTTTGCCACTGCCGCAGACCTGACTTCAAAGACAATTACTGCCTGAGAGTCACTTGGGAAACCATGAGATAAGGAAGGTGCAATCAAAAATTTTTCTCTTATCACTCCTTGTCTTTGATGGCATCTCTGTGAGAGACGTCAGAACCAGAATTAGGTTTACTATCATCACCATATGTTGTGCAATTTGTGTAATCCAGATGGCACCTGTTTATTATCCCTGACTGGTGGCTGACAGTTGTTACACCGGCACCCAGTCCCGATCTGCCCCACTCAACTAATTAATATAAAACCTTTAGATCAGATGTGGAGTAAATTATCTCCGAAATAAAATTGTCTCACAATGTTCTAATCCTATTCAGTTATATGAAGTTACATGAGTGTTTTAAACTGTTGTTTAACATGTAATATTGTTTTAGTATTTCTGATCCTGTTGATTTCCTTCACACTTTTAATGATAAACATACTTGAAGTAACAAACCTAAAGCTGTCATGAGGAAATCTGCAGATGCTGGAAATTCAAGCAACACACACAAAATGCTGGTGGAATGCAGCAGGCCAGGCAGCATCTATAGGGATAAGCATTGTTGACGTTTCGGGCTGAGACCCTTCGTCAGGACTAACTGAAAGGAAAGATAGTAAGAGATTTGGAAGTAGGAGGGGGAGGGGAAAATGCAAAATGATAGGAGAAGACCGGAGGGGTTGGGGTGAAGCTGAGAGCTGGAAAGGTGATTGGCAAAAGGGATACAGAGCTAGAGGAGGGAAAAGATCATGGAAAGGGGGAGGGGAGCACCAGAGGAAGATGGAGAACAGGCAGAGTGATGGGCAGAAAAAGAGAAATAAAAAGGAGGGGGGAAATAACTATATATAACAGGGATGGAGTAAGAAGGGGAGGAGGGGCATTAACGAAAGTTAAAGAAGTCGATGTTCATGCCATCAGGTTGGAGGCTACCCAGCCGGTATATAAGGTGTTGTTCCTCCAACCTGAGTGTGGCTTCATCTTGACAGTAGAGGAGGCCATGGATAGACATATCAGAATGGGAATGGGACGTGGAATTAAAATGTGTGGCCACTGGGAGATCCTGCTTTCTCTGGTGGACCTACTGTAGGTGTTCTGCGAAACGGTCTCCTAGTCTGCGTCGGGTCTCACCAATATATAAAAGGTCACACCCGGAGCACCAGCCAACTCACAGGTGAAGTATCACCTCACCTGGAAGGACTGTCTGGGGCCCTGAATGGTGATGAGGGAGGAAGTGTAAGGGCAGGTGTAGCACTTGTTCCGCTTACAAGGATAAGTGCCAGGAGGGAGATCGGTGAGAAGGGATGGGGGTGGACGAGTGGACAAGGGAGTCGCATAGGGAGCGATCCCTGTGGAAAGCAGAAAGGGGGGGGAGGGAAAGATGTGCTTGGTAGTGGGATCCCGTCGGAGGTGGCGGAAGTTACAGAGAATTATACGTTGGACCCAGAGTCTGGTGGGGTGATAGATGAGGACAAGGGGATCCCTATCCCGACTGGGGTGGTGGGCGGATGAGGTGAGGGCAGATGTGCGGGAAATGGGAGAAATGTATCACCCCACCCCCTCCAGCCTTCCATCATTTTGGATTTCCCCCTCCCCCTCCTACTTCCAAATCTCTTACTATCTTTCCTTTCAGTTAGTCCTGATGAAGGGTCTCCGCCCGAAATGTCGACATTTTGTGTGTGTTGCTAAACCTAAAGCTATGTCCATTTTGTATTCACCCTCTAGTTGACAGCATCAAAATATTATGACAAGTAAAACATATTTACCCAAAATATTATGAAAACCTCATCACGATGACAAGGGATAGATTTTAAAAACTATTGCTACCCACCTGTAGTAACGTGGCTGAATTTGTAATGCTACTCTGTGAGTCCGTTCTTTGACTCTGGTTGTATGTTTGAAAGGAGAGTTATTAATTTTATGTTCAGAATGTTGAACTTATTTAAATTACCTAGGTGTGATACCACCAGGAAACACTACATAACAATTTGCAGTCACATAAAGTGACAATCAGAAAAAGTTAATGGTTAAGTGAAAACCCAGCACTGAAAATAGAGTCCAATAGAGTTGGTAATATGAAAAAAATATATACTGATGAAAGATTAGTGACTTCCAACACTAACTCTAGGAAGTTCTGTGATCACTGAGGATTTTTAGTATTTGCAGTTTTAAATTTGATTTTCTGACATCTGTGATTCAATAGATGGAGCAATCGCTATTTTAAAATCGGCCCAGAGGTGGGAAGCAAAGACTAGGGACAGTAAAACACAAAAGGATGTGATCCCATGGAACCAGGAATGATTCAATGTTAAAAGGGAATGATCAGAGTGAAAGGAATTCGTAGTTAGAAGTGAAGAAATAAAAAATGAAAATCAAAACCTACAGATTTGGTCAAACTGAAATAACAGCAGAAAATTCTGGAACAGCTCAACAAGTGAGGGACCATTTGTTGCAATTGAAACACTCAAAAGTTATTCAGACAGCTCTGGTGTTTTGGCAAATTTGTAAATGATGTTGAACCTGTAGTGTGTGCAAAGAGAAGAGCAGTATCTAAGCATCAAGTGCACCTGTGTTGATGATCAGTAAGGAGGAAACATTGTCAATGATTTAAGAATTAAATCTTAAGTAGATTTAAGATACTGCAAGAATGAAAAAAAAATGTTATGGGAATCATATATAGGCCTCTAAATAGTAGAGAAGATGAGTGGCTGGGATTGCAAAGGGAGCTGAAAGAGGCAGGTAACAATTGTACTGGACCTCAATATGCTAGGGGTTTGGAAAAATCAGGTTGGGGTTGGATCATAAGAGGGGCTTTGGTGAATGCCTACAAGATGGATTTTTACATCAGCCTGTGCTGGAGCCAACTCAGGGAAAGGCTATCTTAAGTTGGGAGTTTTGCAATAACCCAGATCTTATTAGCGAGCTTAATATAAAGGAACCCTTAGGAGGCAGTGATCATATGTTTGAATTCATACTGCAGGTTGAGAGGGAGAAGCATAACTCACATGTATCAGTATCACAATGCAATAAAGGGAATTACAGAGGCATGAGAGAGGAGCTTGCCCAGGTAGATTGGAGGGGGATACTGGTAGGGATGACAGCAGAGCAGAGGTGGGAATTTTGGGTAATAGTTCAAAAGGCACAGGATGGATAAGTCCCACAGAAGAAGTTGTTCTCAAATGGCAGGGGTAGGCAACCATGGCAGACAAAGGAAGTTAAGGATGACATAAAAGCCATGGGAAAGGGCATATAAGGTAGCAAAAATGAGCGGGAAGTTGGATGATTGGGAAGCTATCAAAATCCAACAAAAGGCAACTAAAAAAGTGACAAGAGAAGAACAGATGAAATATGCGGGCAAACTAACCAATAATATAAAGCAGGATGCCAGAAGTATTTTTCAGTTATATAAAGAATAAAAGGGAAGTGAGAGTTGATATTGGACCACTGGAAAATGATACCTGTGAGGTAGTAATGGGGGGTAAAGAAATGGCAGATGAACTTAATAAGTACTTTGCAACAGTCTTCACTGTGGAAGACACGAGCAGTGTACCAGAAGTCCGTAGGTGTCAGAGAGCAGGCATGAGTGCCATTGCTATTACAGCGGAAAATGTGGTAGGCAAACTCAGAGGTCTTAGGGTGGGTAAGTCACCTGGATCAGATGGACTACATCCCAGAGTCCTGAGAGAGGTTGCTGAAAAGATAGTGGATGCATTGGTTATGACTTTTCTAGAATCACTTGATTCTTGCATTGTCCTGGAAAACTGGAAGACTGCAAACATCAATCTGCTCTTTATTAAGGGAGGAAGACAAAAGCAAGGAAATTATAGGACAGTTAGCCTATCCTTAGTGGTTGGGAAAGTGTTGGAGTCTATTACTAAGGAGAAGGCTTCGAAGTACTTGGAGACCAATGATAAAATTAGTCAAGGGCATCATGTTTTCTGCCAAGGGAAATCTTGCCTTCAAATCTGTTAATGTTCTTCAAGGAAGCAACAAGCGGGAGGACAAAGGAGAGGCAATGAATGTCATTTACTTGGGTTTTCAGAAGGCATTTGATAAGCTGCCACACATGAGGCTGCTTAACAAGATAAAATCCTATGGTGTTACAGGAAAGATACTGGCATGGACAGATGAATGACTGATCAGCAGGAGGCAGTGAGTGGGAATAAAGGGGCCTGTTCTGGTTGGCTGCCAGTGACTACTGGTGTTCCCCGGGAGTCAGTATTGGGACCACTACTTTTTAATTTCTTTGTCAATGATTTGGATAGTGAAATTGATGGTTTTGTGGCAAAGTTTGAGGATGATGCAATAGGTGGAGGGGTAGGTAGTGTTGAGGAAGCAATACGATTGCAGCAGGACTTAGACAAATTGGAAGAATGGGCAAAACATTGACAGATGGAATAAAGTGTTGATAAATGTATGATAATACATTTTTGCAAAAGGAACGATAGTGTAAACGATGACCTAATTGGGGAGAAGGTTCAAACATCAGAGGTGCAAAGGGACATGGCAGTCTTTCTGCAAGACTCTCGGTAGGTTTTTTTACTGGTTAAATCTGTGATAAAGAAGACAAATACACTGTTGGCATCTATTTCAATGGGAATAGAATATAACAGTAGGATATAATGCAGAGACTTTATAAGACTCTAGTCAGACCACAGTTGAAGTATTGTCAACAGTTCTGAGCCCCGTATCTCAGAAAGGATGTGTTGTCATTGGAGAGAGTTCAGAGGAGTTTCACGAAGATTATTCTGGGAACGAATGAGTTAACATATGAGGTGAACTTGGCAACTTTGGGCCTCTGTTTACTGGAATTTAGAAGATTGCAGGGAAGATCTCAACGAAACCAAGGGAAAGTTGAAAGGACTAGATACGGTGGATGTGGAGAGGATGTTTACAATAGCGGGGCACCCAGGACTCAAGGGCACAGCTTCAAAACTGAGCGGTGGCCTTTTAGAACAGAGGTAAGGAAGAATTTTTCTAGCCAGGGAATCGAGAATCTGTGGAATGCTCTGCCACAGACTGCAGTGGAGGACAAATCCGTGCATATATTTAAAGTTGATATATTCCAGATTGGTCGGGGCATCAAAGGATATGGCAAGAAAGTAGGTATATAGGGTTGAGTGGGATCTATAGTCAGCCATGGTGGGATGGCAGAGTTGACTCGCTGGGCTGAATGGCCTAATTCTGCTCCCATTTCTCATGGTTTTATAGTCTTGTTTTCTACATCATGTCCATAGAATCTCATCTCTGTTCTTTTAATTATGGAATCTCCTCTCACCTCTGCAGTCCTCTTCATCTGTTTTCTTTTCAGAGCTACAGCACCAGACTCAGTGCCCGTTCACTGTGTCCTCCCCAGTGGGTTGTTCACCCACAAAAATGTCCAGAACATAGTTATTATGAGTGGAGTGGCCACAGTTGTACTCTGCACAACTGTCCATTTCCCTTCTTTCTCCTGACAGTTAAATGGTTAACTGCCTCCTGCAGTCTGGAGGTGACAATCTCCCTGTAGCTCCTATTTATTACTTCTTCAGTCTCCCATATAAGCTAATCATCATTGAGACGCAGCTCCAGTTCTTTAACACGTTCTCTGAGGAACTGCAGCTCCGTGCACCTGATGCAGATGTCCGGGAGCCAGGAGGTATTCAGAGATCTCACACATCGGACAAAAAGAAGACAGCACGGTTCCTGGAGAAATGTCACTGCACTTACTGTGCCCCAACAGATAAGGAATAAAGAATAAACAAGAAGAAACTTACTTTGGCCAAGCCTGATGAGCCAAAGCCACTCAAACATTGGCCCACTCAAACAAAGGCCATTCCACTTGCCTCTGCCTTATTTTTATTTCCTATTTCTCATGAATTCCAGTCACTAAATGGGTGTAGTCCAATTCCAATAATTGCCACAAAATGCAGCCTTTTAAAATCTTCAATCTCAGAACCATGTGAATTTGCTACTTATTCTTGTGCTCCTGTTCACTAATTGGGTGCCATCCTACTGCATGAATTTGTAAATCTCCATGAGGTTCCCGTTCACATATTCCATTTCAGGGAAAGTGAAACAGCCTGTCTAATCTCTGTTGATCACGGAAATACTCCAATCCAACCAGATCGATTCCCCTGTCTTCTCACCAGCACCATCACATACATCCTGTAGTGTGTGGATAGAATTGCATGCAATCTTCCAGGTATGTACTCTATAAGATGCTGAAAATGTCAGTTCTTCATTTATTTACTTTCACCTTATTTTCTCCATCACTCTGTTCTGCAGCTATTAGGAGCTTAGGACGCTACCCAAAGGTGCCTGTGTTCAACAACCCTTTCCAGCGCCTTGCCATTAACTACACATGCCCAGCCCTGATTAACCTCCCAGAAATGCATCAGCTCACACTTCTCAGGATTAAATTTCATCTGCAACAGCTCTGACCAACTTTCCAACTGATCTACCACTTGCTGTAGCCTTAGACAACCCTCCTCCATATCACTCACACTACTCATTCTCATATCAATTGCAAACATATGAACCATATCTCTGATATTCACATCGGAGTCTTTAATTGTCAAATCTCTTTCACAAACTTTCAATCATAAAATAATCCTCCACCACAACTTTCTGCTTCATCTAGTGCAGTAAGTTTTAAGGTCACTTTGCTATTTGCCTCAATCCCATGGGCCTGTAATTTTTGAACCAGCCTTCCACGCAGGACTTTGTCAAAAGCCTCAAATATAGATCATGTAGACAAAAACTACCACAATGTGATCTGTTATCTTTTCATCAGATTTATCAAATTAGCAAGATAGGATTTCTTGTGAACAAAGTCATATTCACCATCTCCAATCAATCTGACCTACCAAACTGCAGATGGTTCTCATGCTTAGAATTATCTTCCAATAGTTAGTCTACCCTGGATATAAGGCATTGATGTCTCCAGTCATCCGGCAGCTCAGCTATGGCTCATGAAAAATTTTCTATCATGTCCGCACTATGCAATGTATAGTAATAAAAGGAAGTGGAGATGGAGAACTTAGATACTACTGACATCTTCTCCCCCATGACTAAATTGCAGGGAGTCCTTCTCATTGACTGGGAGGCACCTCCGCATTTTGCAGCGCACTCAGCTTCCAGCAGTGACCTCAATCCTCTCTCAGTCCATTGCCTCTAGGCTCAGGGTCACAGTGAACTGATGAGCATCAGAACTTCACTTCAGCCCCTCTTACAAAATGAGATAGTCTTAACACAATTCAGATAACTCATAGCACTTATCAACTCCAGCCTTCCAGAGAAGACTAACAAAGGTCCACAGTAGATGACATCTCCGTAGCTGTCCATTTATCTCTGAAGGACCAAAGGCACCAATGACAGACTACTATTTTTTGACAGCAGTATCACCTTCAAGACTATACTTCCAAGCCTATTCACCTCAAAACTCCTGCAGCTGTCTTTTTCTTTGACTTCCTAAATAACAGACCAAAATCCATAAGGATAGAAGGCAGCACTTCCAACACAACTATCATCAATACTGGTGCCCCACAAAACTGCATCCTCAGTCCTCTAAATTTATTACCCATACGCTGATTATGGTGTGGCCACCTTTATGAGCAGGATCTCAAATAACAAAGAAATAGAGTATAGGAAAGCCATAAAGAGTCTCATTGCATGGTGTAATTTCATCAATCCTTCCATCATTGTCAGCAAGACAACAGAACTGATTATTGACTTGGGGTGGAGTGCATGTCCCTATACATATTAATGGGGTTGAGGTGGAGATGGTCCAGAGCTTCAAGTTCCTAAGTGCAAACATCTCAAATAGCTTGTCCTGGTATAATCCTGTAGATGCTATGGCCTAGAATGTGCAACAGCACCTATAATCTTCAGAAGGCTACGGAAATTTATCACCCCCTCATTGACCATCACCATTTTCAACAGATGCACCAGACGAAGCATCCTACCCAGATACATCACACTCGTATGGCAACTGAATTGCTAAAGACCTCAAGAAATTGCAGAGAGTTGTGGACACTGCTCTATCTATTACAGAAAGTAACTTCTCTCGAAGGATTTCTTCTCAGGTTAAAGGCAAGGTTAACAGATTTAGGGAATCTTAAGTTTTCAAAAGATCTGGAAGGCCTGGTTACTTTCTCTTTGAGTAAGACATTGGCATATTTGGACACAGTGGCTTGTACTCACCCACCAAAAAGTGATATTATCTTCTGTAAATGTATTTATTTAACAATCTCAAGACCTTGTTGGACATTAGGAATGGAAAGTACTGCAGGTCTGTTCCATTACCGAGTTGCTCATTTTCAGAGAAACTGAAGGAGTGGATTGTGCTGCTGCCTGGGTCAGAGATGTTTGGAGAATTTGGAGCATGAAAGTGGTGTGCAGTCTAACGCAAATGAACTTCTCTGTCACTTTTCTTGTGATTGCAAGATTCTGTTGGACATCGTTAACGTGGAATGCTGCAAGTCCAATTCACCAATTTATTGACAGATGACAGGGGCAGACTACAGGAGAGGTGTGTGGTCTCGGTCAAAGTGAGGAATAAGCATTAAGCCTTATTGTCACCTGTTTACAGCTGCTCCAGAGAGAGGCATTGGAATTGGTGCACTGAATTGGAGTTCCGGGAACAATGTGGCACAGTATCCAAGCTGGAGTCATGTTGCCCTCTGCCCCCACCTAGTGTTCACTTGGCAGTAGACAAGACATGTTATGTTCAACTGCAGACTGCTGCAACATTCGTGGACTCAGGGACTTCGGCTTTTTTTTTGTGTTACTGTATATTACTGATATAGCTGCACTCTATTTTATATGTGCTTGCTGTGTGATTGTTCATACTGTATTTTGTGCCTTGACCCCAGAGTAACAATGTTTTCTTTGGCTGTATTCATGGGTATTCATGTGTGGTCAAGGAGATGTATAGTAGGTACAGACAGCAATGTACAAGTGAGGTACCTGAGGAATATAAGGAATTCAAGAGAATAATTAAGCAGGAAATCAGGAGGGCTGAAAAAATGAGGTTGCTCTAGTAAACAATGTGAAAGGATATCCTAAAGCCTTCTACAGATACGTTGAGCAAAATGATATCGTCACAAAATTGATCCTCTTGCAGACCAGCTTGGTTGTCTATGCAGGAGACAAGTGCGATGGGGGACATGTCAGATGAACTTTTTGCATCTGTGTTTACTCTGGAGAGAGACACGGAATACAGGATTGAGGAAAAGCAGCAGTGAGGTCTTGGACCCGATAGTGATTACAGAGGAGGGGTTTCCGGCCGTCCTGAGGCAAACTAGTGCGGATAAATCCCTAGGCCCTGCCAAGGTGCTTCCTTTGACTTTGTGGAAGGCTGGTGTAGACTTTGCAGAGGCCCTGTCACAGGTATTTTAAACTTCCTTTGCCACAGTTGGGTGCTGGAGGATTGGAGGAAAGCTAATGTAGCTCTGTTGTTCAAGAATGGCTCTAAGAAAAAGTCAGGAAATTAAAGGCCATTGAGCCTGGCATCAGAAGAGCGTATGTTGTTGGAAAGTATTCTAAAGGACTGAATATATAAGTATTTGGACAGAAAGGGACTGAATAGAGATAGTCAATATGGCTTTGTGTGATGTAGATCATGTCTATCCAATTTGATAGAATTTCTCATGGATGTTACCAGTAAAGTTGATGAAAGAAAAGCAGCAGGTGAAAGTCATTTGTCAAGGTCCCACATGGGAGATTAGTCAATAAGGTTCAGTCACTCAGAGTTCAAGATGAGGTAGTAAATTGGATTCAACGTTGGCTTCACAGGAGAAGCCAGAGAGTGGTAGTAGATGGCTGCCTCTCTGACTGGAGGCCTATGACTAGAGATCAGTACTGCATCCTTTCGTGTTTGTCATCTACAGCAATGATCAGAATCATTATGTGGTACACCAAACCAACAAATATGCATATGACACCAAGACTGGGTGTGTGATTTGGACAGTGAGGGTGACTCTCAAAGCTTACAGTGGAATCTAGACCAGTTAGAAAATGGATTGATAAATGGTAGATGGAATTAAATGTAGACATATGTGTTGTGTTGCACTTTTGGAAGACAAACCAGGCTTAGGTTTACCTTGTGAACATAGGGGACTGAAGATTGTGTTAGAACTGATGGACATGAGATACAGATCCATAAGTAAAAGTGGCATCACAGGTATACTGGGTCATGAAGGGAGGAGTTGGCTCCTTGGCCTTAATAAATCAAAGTATTCAGTGGAGATGGATGAAAAGCTGATGTTGTACAAGATGTTGTTGAGGCATAATTTGAAGTATTGTGCATAGTTTTGGTCACCCACCTACAGGAAAGATGCAAATTAGACTGAAAGAGTACAGATAAAATTTACAGCGATGTAACTGGGAGTTGATAACCTGAGCTATTGGAGAAGATTGAATGGGATGAAAATTTATTCCCTGATTTGTAGAAGAATGAGGGGAGATTTCATTAAGGTTTACAAAATTATGAGGGGTATAGTTATGGCAAATGCAAGCAGACTTTTTCCACAGAAGTTGAGTTAGTCTACAAACTATAAGTTATAGGTTAAGGGTGAACAGTGAAATGTTTAATGGGAACATGAGGGTGATGAGGTATGGAAATAGTTGCCAGCACTAGTGGTGGATCTGAGTTCAATATCAACATTTAAGGAAAGTTTTCATTAATACAATGATCGGAAGGGTGTGGATGGCTAAGGTCCAGGTGTACATTGATGGGACAAGGCAGAATAATGGGTCAGCATGGACTTGATTGACTGAAGAAGCCTGTTTCTGTGCTTTACTTCTCTATAACTCTATGACTCTACCTATACTTCTCTCACCCTCAGGAAAACCACTAATATAATCAAAGACACCTCCCACCTGTCAATTTCTCTTCTCCCCTTTGGATTGGGCAGAAGATACAAAAGTTTGAAACCACACACCAAGACAGCTTCTATCCTGCTATTCTTTTTATTCAACAAAAATGTAAGCTTGACCTCACAGTCTACATTGTGCCTTTGCATGTTTTTGTCTACGTTCCTGCACCCTATCAGTAACTGAAACGGAAACAGAACATGCAACAAGCTTTTTTTGCATCTCCCTTTGTAGTACACAATGTATTTATGGCTTGAAATTAATCTATATGGATTGTATTCAGAATAAAGTTTTTCAGTGTGTTTCAGTAAAGGTGACAATGAGGAATCAATTACTAGTTGCCACAAATAAGAGTAGATAAATCTTGTTCTGGATTTTTACGCAGAGCAATAAAGAGAGATTCAGAGACAGACAAAGAGAGAGTAGATTCACATTGCACATTCCAGACTTGGGGAAAACAGCCTGCATAACTAAGGACTCAACCTATCCTGGTCAACCTCTCTTCTTCCATCTTCAATTGGGTAGAAGATTCAAAAGCTTCTGAACATGCATCACCAGGCTCAAAGACAGCTTCCTGTCTGTTAGTATAAAACTCTTAAAAAGACTTATTATACAAAAAGATTAATGCTTGATCGCTCAGTCTATCTTATAATGAACTTCCACTTCATCTGTCAACCTGCACTGTACGTTCACTGCAATTGTAACAGTATATAGTGTTGTTGCTTTCCTTTTGACAACCTGAATCTAGTATGTACAGAATGATTTGTATGGAGGGCCTGAAAACAAAAGTGTTCATGATATCTTGAGTAACATTAGTAAGCAAATTGCCAATTATTTATTCACATTTTGGAGAAAATTGATGATGATTGTGTACTTAAATTGAGAAGTTGAAACTGATACTTTTAGGAAATAGATTAGAACAACTGGAAACCTGGAACATTTTTTTTGGTGCCATGGAGTTTTAGAGAACAACAGCAGAGAAGCAGGCCTTTCAGTCCATCTAGTTTGTGATAACCTGTTTTCTGCCTAGTCCCATCTACCTGACCTGTTTTCTGCCTATTCTCCATAACCCTCTCACCCGTGTACCTATGAAAACTTCTCTTAAGCTTTAATTCAAGAATTGAGTAAATTACCAAGGATCTATGAAGCAGAGAAATTAAAATGGTTAATGTTAGGTAAAATTATAACAAACAGCTAAGTTAGAGACTGGTCTTAATACTCACCACAATGTCTTCAAGCATTGGTCCCTTAAGGACAAAATTTATTTCTGATCTTAAATATTCATCCTCTATTTGTATATTTTCCCTTAATGTTAGAATAGCAACATGTATTTACATCAAATATAAAACTCTAGCTGCTGAAGATGGTGCATGGGAACTCAATGACGATCTGCAGGCTACATATAACACTTCTAAATATACCTCTGTTGAGTTACTCTCACTGCAATCTGCAGCATGTAATTTCACTTTAAGCAATGTGCTTTTAAATCTATTTAATGATTTACAGATTTCATGATTTCATGAAGGACTTGGCAGTCTTAACTTTCCAGGAAGCAAGTATGGCACCTTTAAACAGATGAACATTCATTACCATTTCCAGAAGCAAGGTGGTAGATGGGGTGTGGGGACTCCTAGCCAGACTGAAAAACAGAGAAATGAGGTCCCCTCTACCCAGCATCTTGTTAGCAGACTTGCAGTCACTAGAGGACAAAATTGAGGACCTGAGGGCAAGATTGCTGTATTGGAGGGAAAAGGGAGATCATTGTTTTTTGTGTTTGAATGAGACATGACTTATTCCCAGCACACCAGATACAACAATCAGACCCAAAGCATCTTGATTCAGAGGATGGACCAAACTGCTGATTTGGAAAAGGCAAAAGCTGAAGGTACGCGTTGCATGATAAATTCTCAGTGGCACTTGTATATGTTGGTTTTGTTGAAAGGAGGAATGGCAATGTTCCATACGCAGACCACATTTTGGAAAATCTGATCCCTTGACTGTTCTTCTCCTACCTACATACAGGCTGAGGCTAAAGAGCAAACCTCTGCAGATTAGGACAGCATTGCTGGTGGCAGAATCACTACTGGATTGCTTCAAATTGTTGGAATGGCACATGTTCAAGGACTCATTTGTGGATCTGCATGAATACACCGTAAGACTATTAGACCATAAGACATAGGAGCAGAATTAGGCCAGTTGTAGATACATGTGTCCTGATAAAATCATTTAGAGTCTTCCCAACCAGAAGCCCTGGATAAACTAAGAGATCTGCAATCTGCAGAGTGCCAAATCAGAGGTATTCAAGAACTTCACTTCCAGATGAGCTCATTGCCTTCTATGCTTACTTTGACTGTCAAAACATGGAGGAACCAACACACCTCCCACAGCCCCTGATGATCTGTGATTCTGTCTCTGAGGCTAAATAGTGAGCAGCCTTCAAGATGGTAAACCCAGGAAAAGCATTGGGCCCACCTTGCTAAATACGAAAGAGCTGTGCTGACCAATTGGATTGATTGTTTACTGAGATCTTTAACTTCTTGCTTTGGCAGTCTGAAGTACTCACCTGCTCAAGCGGGCTTCAATTATACCAGTGCTAAAATGAATGGGATAACCTGTCTCAAAGACTATTGTCCAGCAGCACTTACTTCCATGGTGATGAAACACATCAGCTCCTGCCTGAGAAGCAGGATCCTCTCCACTTTGCCTACTTGCACAATAGGTCCACAACAGATGCCGTCTCATTGGCTTGTCACTCAACACTGGAACATCTGGATAGCAACAATGCATACGTCCTGTCAAAATGGCACCTGCAGACAATGCTCCCATGGTCGACATCTTCTGGATAGACCACAATACTATTTATTTCACTTCTTTTGTGGTTGCTTCATCAGTTTTTCATCTTGATTGTATTTCTGAACTGTTGGAACCTGTGATTTGCAGTTTGGAGACCATTTGGGTGATCCAGCGATTTACTGTCTCTGAGAGGATTCTGGATGTCAGTGACCACAGGCCTTGAGGCGAGGATACATCAACTCCAATGTTCTACTCCATGTTGCCAATGAAAGCTTCCACTGTTTGCCAGTTAATGCAATGAGGGAGATTGAGACATCAAGGTGAATGTGGAAGGTGAGCACCTGCTGGCTGCCTTCTGGTTGCTGGTGGGATCGCTCTGCTGCCGGAGGGGAGAGCATGTGTGGTCTGTCATTGTCCCTGGAGAATGTTACAGAGGTTTATTGCATTTTGGATATGGATTCGGACTATGGTCTATGGATTTCTTTTCAGTCTTATAGTTTTTCATATTTTGTCACTTATATTCTGTAATATGGCTTTTTCAAAATGTTGTTTCTTCTCCCCATAAGTCTCTGTTTTTGAAACATCATTTTCTTGTATCTGAATATGGAATCTTTTTTTAAAGGCATATTACACTATTTTAAACTTTAATGTTTATCCTTTTTTACTGATGTTCTTTTGCTTTATTATATTTTTTTTCATTTTGATTGATATATTCTTTCTTTTTACAACCCTGTATTTATATCTGGGTGTTATATAGTCTTTTTTCTTTCTTTTCATGAAGTTGCCATCTTGAAATGGGGGTAATATTAGTATTAGTTTGTGCGCCTGCCGCTTGTTTTTTTTTGTGGGGTTGGGGGAGGGGGGAGGGATCTTTTTTCATGCTTTTGCTTTTTATTTTTTTGCTTTTAGTTTATGGGCCAACTTTAGATTATTAATATTGTTGAGGTGTCATGTTCTCCAGTTGCTCCTGAAACATTTTTCCTTCTTCCTGAATTATGGGTTATGTATTTTTTTAACCTTTTATGATATATACAATTAGTATTGGCATGATGGATAAGTTTATTAATTTTATCTCTTGGAATACTAATGGTTTAAATCATCCGATTAAACATAAAAAAAATATTTAAAGTATTCCATAGACTAAATGCTAATATTATTTTTGTACAGAAGACCCATATTAGGAGGGAGAATAATCAATACTTTTTTAGGTTCTGGAAGGGTCAACAATTTCACTCGAATTGTACCGCCAAAATTAGGGGTGTGTCTATTTTTAGAGACCCCTCAATTTCGTTTACACATCATGAAATTATTTCTGATTCACAGGGCAGAGTTTTGTTGATAACTGGCTCACTTTTTAATCGAAAAGTGGCTCTAGTTAATATTTATGCTCCAAACTTTGACTGCCCTGAATTTCTTAAACGTTTATTTACTTCCCTCCCTAATCTAAATGAATATATGCTGATAATGGGTGGAGATTTCAACTGTTGTCTGAATCCTTCAATGGATAGATCTAAACCTATTTGAATTCTTCCGAATAGATCAGCCTTACTTATTAATTCCTTTATGGTTGATTCGGGAATTACTGAAATATATTTTGAACCCTAATGATAAAGAATTTTCGTTTTTTTCACATGTTTATCACAATTATTCTAGAATTGATTATTTCCTTATTGATCATCATTTATTAACAGATGTTACTGATTGTAAATATGACTCTATTGCCATTTCGGATCATGCACCTTTGAAGTTATCTATCAAGATTTTGGACTCTTTCAATAATACTAGATCTTGGAGACTTAATGCTACTTTGCTTCAAGATCCAGAATTTATCACCTTCATAAAACAGCAAATTGACTTGTTTTTTTTCAACAAACTATACCGAACAGATTGACAGAGGAATACTTTGGGACTCTTTTAAGGCTTTTATCTGTGGACAAATTATCTCATATTCCATCGGTAAAAGAAAACAAAGATATTTAGATATTGCTTTATTAGTGGATAAAATTAAAGAAATTGATAAGATTTATTCTGTGACTCCTACCAAAGAACTCTATAAGAAGAGAGTTGAGCTTCAAATGGACCATAGTTTATTATTATCTTCTTCAATTGAGAATCAATTAATTAAGACCAGGGCTCAATTTTATATTCATAGTGATCGAACTGGTAAATTGTTAGCTAACCAATTAAAAGCTATTTCGACTAAGCGACAAATTATTAAAATTTGTAAACAAGACGGTAATCTGACTACTGATCATAAAGAAATTAATAATAATATCCAAGATTTTTATAATTCTTTATATCAATCAGAATTTGATGGTGATCTGTCCATGACGGATAATTTTTTTAACAATTTGAATATTCCTAAACTGACAGATGAAGATCGGAGCTTGGTCGATGCTCTTATTTCTATGGCTGAAATAGGAGAGGCTATCTCATCAATGAATTCAGGGAAAGCTCCTGGTCCTGATGGTTATATTATAGAATTTTTTAAAACTTTTTCTTCTTTGCTTTCCCCTTGGTTATGTGAAATCTTTAATGATGCATTTACTAAGAAGAGACTACCCCAGTCTTTTTATGAAGCTACTATCTCTCTAATTCTTAAAAAAGATAAGGATCCTACTCTATGTGCATCTTATCACCCTATATCGCTATTAAATGTAGACTCTAAGATTCTTACAAAAATTTTAGCTATTAGATTAGAAAAGTTACTATCACAAATTATTTCAGAAGACCAAACTGGTTTTATTAGGAACCGGTATTCCTTTTTTAATGTTAGAAAATTGATTAATATAATTTACACTTCTTCACCCACAACCTCAGAATGTGTTATTTCATTAGATGCTGAAAAAGCTTTTGATAGAGTTGAATGGACATACTTATTTAATGCCTTGAGAAATTTTAATTTTAGTCCTAATTTTATATCATGGATTAAATTAATATATTATAAACCTGTTGCTTCTGTTCTTACAAATAATTACAGATCCCCTTTTTTTCAATTATCTCATGGTATGAGACAAGGTTGTCCCTTAAGTCCTTTATTATTTAATATTGCATTAGAACCTTTAGCCATTGCTATTCGTGAATCCCCTAATATTTTTGGTATTACCCGTAATGAGAAGTTATACAAGTTATCACTTTATGCTGATGACTTGTTGCTATATATTTCTGATCCTGATAGGTCTATTCCCGCTATTTTATCCTTGTTGGTTCAATTTGGTAGTTTTTCTGGTTATAAACTAAACTTGGATAAGAGTGAATTATTCCCTTTAAATGCGCAAACTTTATTGAATGACAGGATACCATTTAAAGTTGTTACTGATAACTTTATTTATTTAGGTATAAAAATTACCAAGAAATATAAAGATTTATTCAGATTGAATTTTTTACCTATGCTTCATCAGATTCAACAACTTACTACAAGATGGTCTCCTTTATCCTTATCATTAGTTGTCCGGATTAATGCTATTAAAATGATGATTTTACCGAAATTTTTATATTTATTTCAAGCCTTACCAATTTTTATTCCTAAATCTTTTTTTGATAACATTGATTCAAAAATTTCCTCATTTGTGTGGCAAAATAAAAACCCCAGGTTATGTAAAAGGCAGTTACAAAAATCTAAAAAAGATGGTGGTTTAGCTTTGCCTAACTTTAGATTTTACTATTGGGCGAATAATATTCGAAACTAAATATATTGGAAATTAGATTTGGATTCCCCATTGTGCCCACAGTGGGTAAATTTAGAATGCAATGATGCACAAGGATATTCTCTATTCTCTGTTCTTGGTTCTTCTCTTCTGACTGATTTAGTTAAATTCAATAAACAGTTATCCAACCCTATTGTCAAGCACACATTACGAATTTGGTTTCAATTTCGTAAGTTTTTTACTCTGAAAAACTTTGTTCTGGATAGCCCTATCTTACTTAACTTCTTTTTTAAACCTTCTTTGACAGATCAAGCTTTTAGCATATGGAAAAGGAAAGGTATAATATGTTTTCGAGATCTTTTTTTTGAAGGTAGTTTGATGTCTTTTGACCAACTTTCCAACAAATTTATGTTACCTAAATCTAATTTTTTTAGATACTTACAAATCAGAAATTTTTTACATAAAGTTCTACCATCCTTCCCCAATTCAACTTTAATAGATTTTTCAGGTATGATTTTTACCTTGAATCCTTGTCAGAAGGGATTAGTGGCTCTTATTTATAATATGATTATGAAGATACAACCAGAAATATCAGGTAGAATTAAACAAGAATGGGAAAAAGAACTTCAATATAATATATCAACAGAAAAATGGGAAAAAATTCTACAAATGGTTAATTCTTCTTCTATATGTGCTAAACATGCTTTAATACAATTTAAGGTTGTACATAGAGCCCATATGCCTAAAGATAAACTTGCTCGATTCTATTCTCATATTAACCCTCAATGTGACAAATGTCATTTAGATGTAGCCTCATTGACCCACTTTACATGACTATTGGAAGGACATTTTTGCTATTATTTCCTCAATTTGGAATATTGATTTACAACCTCATTTTATCACTGCAATTTTTGGTATACCAAATGAGGATGGTAACCGGTTTTCCCCTTCAATTAGACGAATGATCGCCTTTGTAACATTAATGGCCAGAAGGTCTATATTACAAAATTGGAAAGAAGTAAATCCTCCTACCACGTTTCAGTGGTTCTCTCAAACTATTTCTTATTTGAGTTTAGAAAAAATTAGAAGCACTATTTTTGACCCATCAATTAAATTTGAAGAAACTTGGGGACCGTTCATTCGACATTTTCATATGAATTAATTTGGTCTCTTCCAGACCTTTTTTCTTTTTATTCTTGTTCTGGTATGGAGTTCCAGAGTTTTTGACACTATCATATACTTATAAACTATTATTATTGCCCATGTTAGTTTAGTTTAGGTTTAATTTTTTTTTCAATATATATTCTTTTTTCTTGTATTTTTTTAAATTTGTTTTCTTCTTTTGATGATTATTCTTATTCTTTTTCATGTATAATTAATATAGGTTAGATTGATTAATGTATTTTTTTTGCTGATATTTTAATAAGATATTGGTATTTTATTACTAATTCAACTTTAAGTCTAATGTACTCATAACCTATTCAATATTACAATATGTTTTTTAAATATGAAATTCAATAAAAAGATTGAAAAAGAAAAGTTTTTCATATTTCGTGTTTTTTGCCCTTTCTTTCAGTTTTTTTTTGTGCAGGGTAGATTGGGGATTGATGATCTTTTTCTGTTTCATGTGGGGGTCACTTTTCTTGTTGCATTTTTATTTGTTTTTTTGTAGGGAGAGGGTTGACTGGGGACTGATGCTCCTGTTGTATTTCATGCAGGGAGGGGGGGGGTTGGGGGTTGATGACTGTGTTGTCATTTTTTTCTTGATTTCTGGAGAAGAAGAATCTCAGAGTTGTATACTTCGATAACAAATGTATTATTGAATCCTTTGAATCAGAATGCAGTTTATGGTCAACAGCTCAGCATTCAATACTGTTATCCCCTCAAAGATAATATATTAGCTTCAAGACCATGTCCTCAATACCTCCTTGTGTAATTGAATCTTCAATTTCTTCACTTGAAGACTCCAATCAATTCAGATTGGTAACAATGGAAAATGGAGACATCACAGAATCAAAATGGGCCCAGAGATGAGAAACAAAGTGTAAAGCTCTACTCACTTTATACTTTATGCTGTGTGGCCAAGCACAGCCCCAATGCCATCTTCAAGTTTTTGCTGATGTCACCACTGCTGTAGGCTGAATCGAAGGTGGTCAGGAATCACCATATAGGAGACAAATGTAAAATCTGGCTGAATGGTGCCATAACAACGACTTCTTTCTTGACGTCAATAAGTCCCAGCTGATTATTAACTTCAGGAAGAGGAAACCAGAGGTCCATGAGCCATTTCTCATCAGAGATGATGAGGGTCAGCAACTTTAAATTCTTCTGTGTTATGATTTCAAAGGACCTGACCTGGATCAAATATGTAACTGCATTTACAAAGGAAGAATGGCAGTGTATTTACTTCCTTAGGAGCTTGTGAAGATTCACATGACATCTAAAACTTTGACAAACTTCTATAGACATGTAATGGAGAACATGTTCACTGGCTGTATCAGAGCCTAGTATGGAAGCACCAATTCCCTTGAATGGAAAATCCTACAAAAAAAGGAGTGGATACGGCCCAGTCGATCATGAGTAAAGATGACCCCTCCACTAAGCAGATCAACACAAAGTGTTTTTGCAGGAAAGCAGGATCCATCATCACAGATCCCCACCACCTAGGTTATGATGTCTTCTTGCTGCTGTCACCAGGACAAAGGTCCAGGTGCCACAGAATTCACACCACCAGGTCAGGAAAGTTATTACCACTCAAACTTCAGGCCCTTGAACCAAACAGGAATATTTCACTCAACTTCACTTGTCCAATCATTGTAATTTCCCATGACATATGAGCTCATTTTCAAGGACTTTTCATCCCAGCGCTAAGCAATATTACACTCATATAGTACTGCCTCAGTACTTTTATATTTGTATGCTGTAGCACTTACTTTTTATTCACAGTTATTTTGTAAATAACACTATTCTTTTGCAGTTCTAGTTAGGTGTTAATTTCATTGCATTGGCTTTGTATCTTGGCACAATGATAATAAAGTTGAATCCAATCTAATCTAATCTGAAATATTCTTGATATCTATTCATTATTTATTTATTCCTATTTTTTCTTTCTTTTTGTATTTGCACCACTTGTTCTCTTTTGCATATGAGTTGGACACCCAAGTTTGTGTGGTCTTTGATTGATTCCTTTGAAACACACAAACATAGAAACACAGAAAACCTACAGCACAATACAGGCCCTTCAGCCCACAAAGTTGTGCTGAACATGTCCCTCTCTTAGAACTACCTAGGCTTTACCCATAGCCCTCTATTTTTCTAAGCTCCATGTAGCCATCCAGGAGTCTCATAAAAGAACCTATTGTTTCTGCCTCCACCACTGCTGCTGATAGCCCATTCCATGCACTTGCCATTCTGGGTAAAAAAATTACCTCAACAACTCCTCTGTACCTGCTTCCAAGAACCTTAAAACTGTGCCCTCTCATGCTAGTCATTTCAGCCCTGGGGAAAAGCCTCCGACTATCCACACCAGGTCTCCGCTCATTTCCGTCACTCCAAGGAGAAAAGGCCAAGTTCACTCAACCTATTCTCACAACGCATGCTCCCCAATCCAGGCAACATTCTTGTAAATCTCCTCTGCATCCCTTCTATGGTTTCCATGTCCTTCCTGTAGTGAGGTGACCAGAATTGAGCACAGTACTCCAAATGGGGTCTGACCAGGGTCCCTTATAGCTGTAACATTACCTCTTGGCTCTTAAACTCAATCCCAATACTGATGAAGGCCAAATCACCGCATGCCTTCTTAACCACAGAGTCAACCTGCTGAACATGTACTTACTTAGAAATTACCTAACATTACCATAGCCCACTGTTTTCCTAAGCTCAATGTACCTATCCAGGAGTCTCTTAAAAGACCATGTGGTGACCCATTTCCTGGCACATCCGAACCGGCTCACAATTAGCCAGCTTTCTGGCTAAGGGAGAAAGCCTACGGGGGTTTGCAAGCACAGAGCTTTGGAGCCTTTGCGCCATGGGGGGCAGGTTGAGGGAGGCTTAAAAGTGAGGCTGAGGATTTCGAATAAAGTTTTTCCTTCGACTGCAGTTACCGACTCCGTGTCGTAATTTTAGTGTTGCATGTAGCACACCGCTACAACCATATCATATCCGCCTCCACTACCATCACCGGCAGACCATTCCATACACTCACTACTCTCTGTGTGAAAAACTTAACTCTATCATCTCTTTTGTACCTATTTCCAAGCACCTTAAAACTGTGCCCTCTTGTGTTAGCCATTTCAGCCCTGGGAAAATCCCTCTGACTATTCATACGATAAATGCCTCTCATCAGATCACCTCTAATCCTCCGTCACTCCATGGAGAATGAATACTTAATGAATACTTTGCTTCAGTATTCACTGTAAGTATTCATTCACTCAATCTATTCTCATAAGGCATGTTCCCCAATCCAGGCAACATTTTTGTAAATTTCCTCTGCACCCTTTCAATGGTTTCCACATTCTTTCTGTAATGAGGTGACCAGAACTGACAGTACTCAAAGTGGGGTCTGACCAGGATCCTATATAGCTGCAACATTACCTCTCAGCTCCTAAACTCAATCCCACGATTGATGAAGGCCAATGCACCGTATGCCTTCTTAACCACAGAGTCAACCTGCGCAGCAGCTTTGAGTGTCCTATGGACTCAGACCCCAAGATCCCTCTGATCCTCCACACTCTCAAGAGTCTTGTCATTAATACTATATTTAAAGCTCTACTGGGTCTTTTTTACAGCCCACCCAATAGTAACAGGGACATCAAGGAGCAGATAGGGAGACAGATTCTGGAAAAGTGTAATAATAGCAGGGTGGTTGTGGTGGGAGATTTTAATTTCCCAAATACTGTTTGGCATGTCCTTAGAAAGAGGGGATTAAATGGGGTAGAGTTTGTTAGGTATGTTCAAGAAGATTTCTTGACAATATTTAGATAAGCCTACAAGAGGAGAGGCTGTCACCCACTGGGGCCCTTCCTCCTTGGCTTTCTTCGTGGTTCCCTGTTCATTCCTAGTAAATTCCTTCTTCGGCCCTTTAACTCTTCCACCTATCACCTTCCAGCTTAATACTTCATTTACCACCCCCGACCCCCAATTCACAGCTGGTCTCTCCTGGTAACTTTCAGTTAGAACTCCTTCTCATCCCTACCTCACTTCTTCCCCTGTCCTTTCTAGTCCCAATGAAGATTCTCAGCCCAAAACATCAACTATTCCTCTCCATAGCTGTTGCCTGACCTGCTAAGTTCGTCCAGCACTTTGTGTGTGTTGGACAAATTTCCTCTTTATTACAAGCTGGAATCAACAGGGATCAAATATCCTGGAACAAATTATCCCCAATCCAAACTTTTCATTACGTCCTACTCCACCCCAGCCATGAGTATCCCTTGTGCAGTGTTTATGTAGCAAGAGATAAGCTTTGTGCAGTGTACATACGTGCCATGTGAGCTGTGTGCAGTTCTGTACAATGGCAAGCTTCTTTCCAGGAGTTTTATGAAGCTGTTGCTAGCCTAATAGTGAGGTATGAGTTCACTATAGTTCACTTCTGCCTGCAGTTTGTGGCTCAGCCCCATCGAGCCTGTTACAGATTTTCTCTGCCTGATACCAATGGTGTTAACTTCCCTCACTCCTCCCCATCACCCAATTTATCTCTATACATGCACATCCCCCTACATCTCTGTTGTGCTGTGAGCCAAGAATCTGTCTACTACTCACTTACACAACAGAATGGAGACCAAGAGAGATTGTGTGATATAAAAGGAGATATTACCTGCTGAGTGAAGTTGGCAAATGCCAATTAATCATTGCTGAAATAATGTTCAATGAGAGAAGGACAGAAGAAAGTAATTGTAAGAACTGTGAGATACAGCGGACGTAAAAAAACAGTTAGAAGATTCAAAAGACCAGCCGGCATTGGAGTGAAGAGTAAAACTGAGATTGCACTAAATAAATGAGGACTTTCACCATTTGAGGATTGACCATTTGTGCTGTGAAGTGGAAAGAACGGTTATTTACAATTGTGAACTCTGTGTTGATTATGAACGGCTATAAAATGTCTAGTCAGGAGGCAGAATACTTTTCCTCAAGCTTGCCGTAGATGTAAAGCTTTGGAGTGACCTATCTAAGATTTATAAAATTATTGGGTCATCGATAAGAAAAATATTCAGAGACTTTTTCCCAGGGCAGGATGTCTTGAATTGGAGGGCATATTTTTAAGGTGAGAGCGGAGAAATTTAAAGTATAATGGAGGGGTAAGTTTTCACAAAAGTTATCTGGAACAAGCTTCCAGTGAATGTGTAAAGGCAAATACAATTGCAATATTTAAAAGGTAATTGGACAGGTACTTGGTATATAAGCCCAAATGCAGGTAAATAGACAATAGACAATAGACAATAGGTGCAGAAGTAGACCATTCGGCCCCTCGAGTCTGCACCGCCATTCTGAGATCATGGCTGATCATTCACTATCAAAACCCAGTCCCTGCCTTGTCCCCATATCCCTTGATTCCCCTATCTATCAGATTTCTAACTAGCTCCTTCTTGAAAGCATCCAGAGAATTGGCCTCCACCGTCTTCCGAGGCAGTGCATTCCACACCTCCACAACTCTCTGGGAGAAGAAGCTCTTCCTCAACTCTGTTTTAAATAACTGACCTCTTATTCTCAATCCATGCCCTCTGGTACTGGACTCTCCCAACATCTGGAACATATTTCCTGCCTCAATCCTATCAAATCCTTTAATTATCTTAAACGTTTCAATCAGATCCCCTCTCAATCTCCTCAATTCCAGCGTGTACAAGCCCAATCTCTCCAATCTCTCTGCGTAAGACAGACCTGCCATCCAGGAATCAACCTAGTGAATCTACGCTGCACTTCCTCAATTGCCAGAATGTCCTTCCTTAAACCTGGAGACCAAAACTGTACACAATATTCCAGGTGTGGTCTCACTAGGGCCCTGTACAAATGCAAAAGGACATCCTTGCTCTTGTACTCAATTCCCCTTGTAATAAATGCCAACATTCCATTTGCCCTCTTCACTGCCTATTGTACTTGCTCATTCACCTTCATTGACGGATGAACTAGGACTCCTAGGTCTCTTTGCATTTCTCCCTTACCTAACTCTACACTGTTCAGACAATACTCTGCCCTCTTGTTCCTGCTTCCAAAGTGGATAACTTCACATTTATTCACATTGAATAACATCTGCCAAGTATCTGCCCACTCACCCAGCCTATCCAAGTCTCCCTGTATTCTCCTAACGTCCTCTTCGCATGTCACACTGCCACCCAGTTTAGTATTGTCAGCAAACTTGCTGATATAGTTTTCAATGCCCTCATCTAAATCGTTGACATAAATCGTAAGGAGCTGTGGTCCCAATACAGAGCCCTGTGGTACTCCACTAGTCACCTCCAGCCAGTCCGAGAAACACCCATTCACTGCTACCCTTTGCTTTCTATCTGCCAACCAGTTTTCTATCCATGTTGAAACCCTGCCCCCAATGCCATGAGCTCTGATTTTACTCACCAATCTCCTATGTGGCACCTTATCGAATGCCTTCTGAAAATCTAGATACACAACATCCACTGGCTTACCCTCGTCTAACATCCTTGTTACACCCTCAAAAAACTCCAACAGATTAGTCAAGCATGATTTGCCCTTGGTAAATCCATGCTGGCTCGGCCTAATCCTATTTCTGCCATCTAGATGTGCCACTATTTCGTCCTTAATAATGGACTCAAGCATCTTCCCCACGACTGAAGTTAGGCTAACAGGGCGATAGTTCTCCGTTTTCTCCTTCCCTCCCTTCTTGAAAAGTGGGATAACATTAGCCACTGTCCAATCTTCAGGAACTGATCCTGAATCTAAGGAACATTGGAAAATGATTACCAATGCATCCGCAATTTCCTGAGCCACCTCTTTTAGAACCCTCGGATGCAGACCATAGTATTAGTGTATCAGTCAGTATGTCAGCATGAACAAGTTGAGTTCAGATGTCTTTTGTGCTGAGGGATTCTGTAATTGTATACAATTTCAGCCCTCTGATAAGTGTTTAATAGTTTGTGTTGGGTTTCTCCAGTGCAAAGCAGATTATATCATCAGCGGTACACTGAACTGGGAAAATAAGTAAGTCACTACCTCACTTGGAAAGGTTGTTTGATTGCCTAAAGATATAAAAAGATTTAAAAATACAAGGTGTCCCACTGTGTGTGAAGAGGAAAGGCTATGATAGATGGGCTGAACGTTGCACGTACTCTGTTTTGCTGAGAAGTATCTGACACCTGCTTCTCTCTATCCATTCCCACATCCTTTTTGCCTTATTTACTGGCGCATTTCCATTGCAATCCTGAACTGTTTTTCAGTAGTTCCTTCGACATAGAGGCCATTTTGCCTGACAGGGTCTGTCACCAGCTTACTGAAAAATCCTATTACCCCGAAACCTATTCTCACCACATCCCCATCAACTGTCCCAGATTCTACTACTCACCAGACCCCAGGCACAATTTTCAGTGGCCAATTAATCTGCCAACCTGCATATCTCTGGGCTCGAGGAGGAAACTGGAGGAAAAACACACCAGCTGTTACTGACTGAGTTTGTTTACAGACAGGTGTTCTGTGCATCCGTGATCACATCCTTTATTCATGTCCTGTTTCTTCAGATTATAAATATCAATCTCAATAAATATTGGCTAGAAATAATGAACTAAGCTCTTCAATCATCATATTGAGCTCCAGTAAACATTCTGACAAATGCAAACATCTTGAATCACTCCCTACACTAATCTAAGTTTCCAAACCTGCTGATCACTATCAATCCAGTGCTAAAGAGAAAGAAGTTAACGTGCCTTAATGTCTCCCACCCAGTGGCTCTGATATCCATCACCATGAATTTTTTAAGAGGCTGCTTGTGGTTGGGACACTCACCAGCTTCAGCTTCCCAGGTAATGTCAACCCACTGCAAATCACCTGTCAAATCAAATCAAATTGAAGTTTAATAATCATTCAAAATTGCCACCAGGAACTTCAACAGAGCATCGCCGATTAAGGTCCCTCCGAAGTTTTGCCAACACATCCAGGTGTGCATATAGGGAGATATCATACTCATCCACTACTACTCCTCCTTCCACAATGCTTACTGTTACATACCTCGTAACTGGGTCACTTACCAGTGTAACACTTACCCAAAAGGCTGGTATATGTCTAGGGGAAATGGAGATCCAGCCACTCACCAACCCACCTCCCGTACACGCAGGTGCTGTGAGAATCGAGTTTATGCCTCGCGCCCGCCAACAGTATCAAACCCACAACAAATACCGTTATGAAATACACTTTAAAGAGTTTACTAAAATTAAAAGAGTAGTAGGCAATACAATATATATATATAAAAAAGGAAAAAAACAAAAGGCGCCAACTTATCAAAGATCAGTCTGTTTAGTGCACTCGTTGGAGCTCAATCAACGAACCAATCGACCCATCCGACCGCCACGCTGTCGCACCTGGGACCACCCTAGTGGTCTTACAAGCAGTCCAGCACACGTCCACCTTCCTCGGAGTCTTCCTCAGCCTCTCCCTCACACCAAAAACCCGTGAAAACCCCTCCCCCAAGTTCCCAGCATCATAAGACACAATAACATTCCCCATTGATTAACAAATGAATACAATTACCATATCAGCCATTCTAAAGCGAAACAACGGCGAGAGAAACACTTATCCAACAAAGAAGCATTCCTGCTCGTAACAAACCAAAGCAGCCATTTTGACTAACATACACAGGACATTGTACACCAGCAAAGATAGAGAGGTCCGTTGAAGTCTGATGGTACTATTTTTAACGGTATTTATTGATAAAAATACACAAACATAATATCAAATCATACAGATAATATTCGTCGTCAATACTAAATCTATAAGTGCGGGTATAATAATAATCAATAAGAAATAGCTCTATCGTTGTCTAGGGGCTAATGTATTGTCCGATGGAAATATATAAGTCACTTTAGTTCATTCAGGCTGTAGCCTTTGGTTGGAGAAAGACAGATTTTTAGAACTTGCCAGCTTTTCCTTTTTATGATGTTGATCCTTCGAAATTTCATTGGTGGTGATCTCTTCTTTAGCTAAGCCGTCTTCCGTGGTAAGGCCCCAATCCCAGCAACAGGAAAGGACACACGTGGGCCCTGAACCGGCTGTCGCTATTAAACGCTGTCACGGGATTTCTAGCGTTTCTCCTGGTGTGTCTAAAGGGGTTGTTCCCCAGACCCTCTTTTATCCTTGCTCACGGGGTCTCAGATGTCAATCAGGTTGGAATGATGTCATCCCTCAACCAGCCCACCTTGTTCATTCCCTGTTTTTGAGTTCACGGAAGGGGCCATGGGCTTCATTTGGAAATGCACTGAGGATGTTGCCTCCCGGAAATCGGTCAGGGTTTTCCCGAATCAGAAACACTGTAACAACAGTTCTGCGCGAGCAGCACTTACCATGCAAGACAGAGTTTACGCTACCGGTAATCAACAAGAGCTCAAAAAATGTAGCTGAGATCTGCACAAAGACATCAAGGCAGTTAATCAACAATACAGAGTCAAGATTCAGACTCAATTTTCCACCAGCTGCACATGCAGCTTATGGCAAGGTCTGCACACCATCGCAGACTTTAAAGCTAAACGCAGTGGAGATTCCAACATCGATACCCCTCTCCTGATGAGCTAAGACATTTTCTTAGCTTGGTTTAATGTCACCAATACTGAGCCCCTGAGGAGACCTGCAGATGATACGACCGACAACTTGGTCATCTCTGAGGCCAAAGTACGCATGTGTTTCCAACAAGTGGACAGTCGCAAGGCTGCAGGACTGGACAGCATCCCAGGGTGAGTATTCAGGATGTGAGGCACAACTGGCAGGTGTGTTTACAGACATTTTTAATCTCTCCCTCTCCTTCTTCAAAACATCCATCATTGTCCCTGTACCTAAAAAGACCAAGGTAACACATCTGGAATACTGGTATCCTGTTGCACTCACCTCAATAATAAGCAAATGCTTTGAGAGGCAGGTCAAGGATTACATCTGCAGCTTGTTACCACACACATTGGACCCCGTACAAATCACCTACTGACACAACCGATTGACAGATGATGCAATAGCCACTGTTCTACATACTGTCCTTACACATCTGGAGAAGAAGGATGCTTACGTGAGAATGCTGTCCTTGGACTACAGTTCAGCCTTTACCCTGCCTTGTGTAGCTGGATCCTGGACTTTCTGTCAGATCACCAGCAGGTGGTAAGAGTGGGCTCCCTCACCTCTGCCCTTCTGCCCCTCAACACAGGAGCCCCTCAGGGCTGTGTCCTAAGCCCCCTCCTTTAGTCTCTGTATACCCATAACTGTGTCACCACCCACAGCTCCAATCTGCCAATTAACTTTTTTGATACTACACTGATTGGTCTAAACTCAAATAATAATGAGGCAGCCCACAGAGAAGAAGTCATCACCCTGACACAGTGGTGTCAAGAAAACAATCTCTCCTTCAATGTCACAAAAACAAGGGAGCTGGTGGTGGACTACAGGAGGAATGGACATAGGTTAACCCCTATAAACGACAAAGGATCTGGGGTTGAGAGGATGAACAGCTTTAAGTTCCTTGACATAAACATCATCGAGGATCTCACGTGGTCTGTACATACCAGCTGTGTGGTGAAAAAGGCACAAGAGCACCTCTTTCACCTCAGACGGTTGAAATTTGGTATGAGTCCCCAGATTCTCAAAACTTTCTATAGAGGCATGATTGAGAGCATCCTGACTAGCTGAAACACTGCCTGGTATCGGAACCGTACTTCCCTCAATCACTGGACTCTTCAGAGAGTGGTGCAGACAGCACAGTGCATCTCTAGATGTGCACTTCATTCTATTCAGGACACTTACAATGTGTAAAAGAGGCCTGAAGGATCATTTAGAACTCAAGTCACCCCAAGCACAAACTGTTCCAGCTGCTACCATTCGGGAAATGACACCACAGCATAAAAGCCAGGACCAGATAGCTCCAAGACAGCTTCTTCCACCAGGCTATCAGACTCCTTAATTCATATTGACTATCCTGTTGTACATATTTATCATAAATGCCTATAATTGCACAATGCACATTTGAACAGAGACGTAACGTAAAGATTTTTATTCCACATGTAAGTAATAAAGTCAACTCAATTCAATTCATTCAGTTCAAAAATAATGAGCAAAAAACATAGTCATGCAAAGCAATTGATGGTAAACTTCCTGACAGTGTGCATACGCATGCAATCCAGCATGTCTATCCAGGGATCAAACACTGGGGGCAGCACCGACAGGAGAGGCCAGCCCCCATCAGAGCATGGATGTTAAGCTATACCACCCCTGGTGGCCCCTCTCCTAGACTGCAGCAACAGGCAAGCCCATGGCTTGAGGCCTAGTCTTCACTACAACCAAGACCATGCAGCTCCCCCACCATCTGTCTCCCCACCATATCAGGGAAACAAGCCTGCGCCACCTTACATTATCATTGCCCAACAGTGTCATGTTATTGCAGGAGAAACTTCCAAGAGGATCACCGACAGTTACACTGCACACTGCCTTTATGCATCAACTTCGATGCCTTCAACGCTCTCCCGCAACTGGAAGCAACAAGGTCTGCTCCCAGTTCAGCACTCTGCCAATAAGCAGCTCACTAATGTGGTAGACATGTAGCTCAGCATTGTCTTGCTTTTGCAAAAAGTCATGTAACAAAGAAAGAAAACATCTTTGGTTGGCACCTGAGAGCCCATTGCATCTAAGTGTGCTGCCATCTTGCCAGAAGTCATCACTGAAAAAAAGGTCCATGTTGGATGCCATATCCCTGGCCATATATTCATCTCTGGAACATCAGGAAAGAGACACTTATGTCAGTCTCCAATTTATTGACTATAGATCTACCTTTAATTCTAAACAAATTAATCTTCAATCGCCTCAACCTAGGGTTTTGCATCTCCTCCTTCAAACGGATTTTTGACTTCCTCTCCAGCAGACCACGATCAGTTAGGATAGGCAGCAAGACCTCCATGATAATTATCCTCAATACTGCTGCTGCACCAGTCTGTGTCCTCAGCCCCCAACTTCACCCACTGAACATTCTCAACACCATGACCAGATCCCCTGAGCTCTATCTTCATTTGTAAGTTTGTAGATGATAATATTTCAGTGCACTGAATCTCAATAGCTGATAAAGTATAGAAGATAGATAAAGAGCCTTGTGGCATGGTGTTCAGCCAACAACCTGTCCTTCAATGTCAACAAAATAAACAGAGTTAGTCGTTGACTTCAGAGAATAAGGCACAATACACTCTCCTGTGCTAACATGGAAATGGTTAAGAGTTTAACTTTTCTTTGTTGTAAATTGTTTCTTGTTTCATGTTTGCTAAGCTTACATTCTAAATAACAGCTGTCACTTGTAAAAATTAAAATTATTGTAAGTAAACCTCTTAATTGCTTGCTTAGTTTCTGGTTGCAAAAGGAAATCAGTCCTCAGATCATAAATGTAAATGATGAGCAGTAATCAATGTGAAGTTGCTGCTGTGTTTGATGCTTTGCTGGCTTGTTCTGATTTTACCAGAATGGCCATGAAGTATGTTTGTCACTGCATACCTTGCAGAAAGATGCTTTCTGCAATACTTGCTGTTGTGTCCTGTACACAAACACCCAAAGCAGATACTATTTCTCTTTAGGAAGGCAATTTTCTTACTATGAGCTCTTTTCTTCCACTGAAGGCACAAATCCAATGTGTGTTTGTCATAACGTGGGCTTTGGGAGCAGACCCGAATGCAAGACACAGACACTGAACTACCAGGAGCAGGACTAGGCGTGAGAAAGAAGCAAGGATGGTGGACATGACACAGGCCCTGGACAAGACAATGACTCCATGCCTGGGCTAGGACTTGACAAGGATAAGGAACCAGGACATGGAACTGGGAACTAGGAGCCTGGTCTTGGACTCTTGAGCCGAAGACTGGACAAGGACCCAGAACCTGAGTCTTAACTCGGGCTTGGACTCCAGAACCAGGCAAGGACAAGATGAGGCTACGGGACAAGGAGAGGCACAGGACGGGACAAGAGAACCTCAGCACAGGACAAGGGAATCCCAGCATGGGGCTGGGCAAGGTACTCCTGTGCTGGGCGAGACACATGGACATGACGAGAACCCAGATCCTTGGTCAAGGGAGAGACAACAGGACTGGATGTGAGACTCCTGGACAAGGGAACCCCAGCACAGGACGAGGGAATCCCAGCACCAGGCTGGGTAAGGTACTCCTGTGCTGGGTGAGGCACATGGACATGACAAGGACACAGAGCCTACAGAGAAATAGGGACATGGAACACCAAGCTGGGACCCCTCCTTGGGTACAGGACATAGGGCCAGGACTCATTACACAGAACACTAAACACGACAAGACAGTTCCCAACACTAGGTAATAGCAAGTAGCTAGCAAAGGTATGGACGTGGACAGACAATTCCAATCAGGACAAGGCGCCAGACACATGTGAGGCGAGGTGAGGCTCCAGGCAGGAAGGTAAAGAGAAGGGATACAGACAAGGGGTTAAGACAGGAACAATCCAGCAGCCAGAGGCTGAATCCTGAAGCTATTTTTGAAGCCAACCCAAACTAGAATCAGGTGCCTCAACAGAAACTGGGGAAACTCAGAAAACCTGGAATAAGGAACATGAACTGGACCATGAACATGAATGCGGATTTCACGGACCGGACCATGACAGTGTTCACCCTCACAGAACAGACGAAGCCGCTTTACTGATGAGACTATTTCCCTACCATTAGTTCTAGGTTCAGTTTGAGCTTTATTTCTCACAGTAGTCACACTGGTGTCAAAGATGCTTCTTTTAGCTCAGAGTTGTGTTTTATTCACAATTTGGCTTATTGCATTGTTGTATCAATAAGCTTCTTAGTTCATTTTGCTTCCTTGTGATATCAATAGTATTATTTTGACCTCTATTGTATAAAACAAGAGTGTTTCCATGCTGCAAGTTAATGTCCCAGTGAGCACTTTGAGCTGCTGGACATGATATAGGTTCAGAGAGCACCTTTTGTGAGAGTGAACACCATGAGCTATCTCCTGTGGGTATAACTCATGTTTCATAAATGTTTGAGGAAAAATGAATCAACACTGAGATTGAACATTTTTGTTTTTCTCTGTGCCTTATTAATATCAGAACCCATACCTTAGGATTGTCCTGCTGGAGCACTTTTAGAACTTGCCACACTTGAAATCCGTATCACATTAACTTTGGCCAATTGTGCAGCAATTTCTTCCTGTAACTTAAACTACTTTTTTCCTTTGCTATAGTTGTTCCTAGATATATAGCTCTTCCAGCACATACTTGTCCTTCAATAATTGCGGACTTGTAACTAATTCAGCTAAATCAACCTCAATTTTAATGTGTGCAGATGACTACAGATGTTCTACCTGCAGGAGAACTTGGAGCACTGACACTTGACAAAGTGTCATTTGGTTTCATGTCATCCTTTGGATCCTCTTCTGCTATATGAGTAGTCAAAACATGCCTTGAAATTTGAGAAACATGTTCACTTGTTACAACAACATGACCTTCAATAGAACCTGTTTGAACTAACCATTGCTTAACATCCCCTATAAATGCAGCCTAAAGGCATCCTATATTTCAAAAACACCAGATCTGTTTTTCTTGCTTGAACTTGGGAAGTATTGACAACAACATGCGATGTTACTGAGCATCAGCTTAACAGAGGCAAGTCAAGTCCTCCAAATAAGATTGTTCTTGAAAGGAAAACTCTTTTATCCACATAAGATCCTTAAATGATGGTATTAAAGGTTTAATTTTGCTCACATTTGTCTTATTTTCCTTTTGAAGACTTCCAATTCTACCTGCAAAGTTTTCAAAGTAAGTTTAATTCCTCTTTTCTTGCCCTTTGTGTAAGGGTCTGTTTACTGTTTCAGTTCACTTATGCTACTTTACCTTATTGCACCACTTGCAATTTAAATCTTTGTTCAGCTGCAGCACATTTGCAGAATACACCAACGATATTTGTTTCAATAAAGATAGTCAATAAATAAATTGTCCATGTAACCACAGCACTTAAACTAGACTGAGTAAACAGCCTTCAAGTTCAAATATCAGTAACTGGAATATTTCAGCATTTCAATAAAACGAAGCAATGAACCCTCATGCAAACTGTTCCCAATGGTCCAGTGACACTAATCATTCAAATAAGTGTTCAAGCCACAAACACACAGCATGAACCAACAAAAGCTCATTTACTCACCACAAGCTGCTCTGGCTTCCCAGAGTAACAATTACAATTTCACCATCAGGTCTGAGGCTGGTGTTCATTTGGTATAGCCATTTATCTTGTTGAGAAAATGTAGCAGTTACTTGAAATGATCCAAAACTGCTCAGAGAATAAACACAGGAGTTGACACTGCATGATACTCTATCCACAATAACAAAGTTCCAAAGTTCAAAAGAGTACATTCAATCCTTTATTTAGAAGCCAGCAAAGATGAATAAATTTGTAGTGATAAAAATACAACATGACAAATACTGGTCCAATAATGATGTGATAGTAATTAAACATTTTTAATAGTGTAATACAGAATGTAGCAGAACTAACTGATAGCAATCAACAAAAAGAAGTATCATCCTGGCTGCCTCTAACTCTCAACTGGACTAAATGGAACTAAAGACAAAGTGTGAATATGTCACTAATCTCATTTCCTACTATCGCACTCAAACCATGTGATAGATTACTCATAATAATCACGTAACACAAAATGCATTACAGACAGACAGAAAGTAGATACATGGTTCCCACATCTTTTAGTGAGGGTACAAATGGCTATTTATATCTGATAGGGCTTTTGTTCATTTGCGTTTAGAACTTCACCGTCAGCAACCCCAATAGTGTCTCAAAGTATCAGCAAACACTTGTCCTGGCCCAGCTAGGTAGATACTGTGTTCACAAAAGCACACCTTCACCACTACTTCCTCACAAGGCTAACAATTTTAGCTGTGACTCTCAGAGTTTTTAATCCATCCTCCATGGAAAGCATTCATTCTGGTTGTACGACAGCTTGGTATGGAAATGACTCTGCCCACGACTGCAAGAAATTGCAGTGAGTTGGCCCAGACTATCGTGAAAACCAGCTTCCTCTCCACTGATTCTGTCTGAACTTCCTACTACCACAGGAAAGCATTGAGCATTACAAAGGACCCCTCCCAACCCAGTCATTCTCTCATCTCCCCTTGGGCAGGAGATACAAAAGCTCGAGAACATAATCCCAGGTTCAAGATCATCCTCCATCCTACTATTTCATTTCATTTCACTACCTCTATTGTAAAAGGCAATTGATCTTGTGAGTAAGAAATCCAAACACATATAATTTACAATGGTCAGCATCTGTAACCAATAAGCCAGTTCTGGATAAAAATAGCAGTTCTCCGTTCAGACTTCCGAATAGTGTGAGTGACAGGGGCCACACTTCTCCCTGTGCACAAGTAAATAAAAAGTGTTTAGAGTCGCAAGAGCCCGTGTGTTCTGGACTCAATTACTTTATCTTATTATCGGTGGCAACACTTACTTTGACAGTTGGAGGTTCTACAGAGATGGCTAACCTTTGGCTTTGCTATATGAGAGAAAAGAATTCAACCCCACTAACAGATTCCCCTAAATCTGAGGCTGCTCATATATTTGAGCAAGGGACTGAGTCTGCTAGTAGAACACAAATTTCCTCCTGTGAGGAGAAGTCAAGTTACACCACCTTAGTCACTGGCATACGAAATCTGCAGCATTAAAAAAAGATCAGGTAGCTGAGCACTAGTTTGGAGTCCGGCGTGAGGTGTTGCTGTGTGTCGGGTGGAAATCCCACATGTGGTGCTGCCGTGGGCCTGGGTTAGATTCCTGTATATGGTGTTGCTGGTGGCAGGGTTGGAATTCCACATGAAGCACAGGAAAATTTGGTAAGTGTGTTATTAAAATAAAGGAATTCCAAAGTGTGTGTATCCATGTGTGTGTGTGTGTGTGTGTGTGTGTGTGTGTGTGTGTGTGTGTGTGTGTGTGTGTGTGTGTGTGTGTGTGTGTGTGTGTGTGTACCTTGTATGTGTGTGTGTGTGTGTGTGTGAATGGTAGCATGTAAGTCCTCTGCCCTGGACCTTGAAAGGGCTCTGCTAACATGCCTGTTTGTACTTGATGGACCAGAAAGCATTAAATATATTGAGAACTATATTGTATACAGGAGAAATTCTGTAGATGCTGGTAATCTAAAGCAACACACACAAAATGGAGGAGGAACTTTGCAGGTCAGGCAACATCTATGTAAATGAATAAACAGTTGACATTTCAGGCCAAGACACTTCTTCAGGACTGGAAAGAAAAAGGAGAAGGGAGGAGGAAGAGGATAGGCGAAGCCAGGTGGGTAGGAATGATAAAGGGGTGGAGATGAAGGAATCTGATAGGAGAGGAAAGTGGACTATGGGAGAAAGGGGAGCCAGGGGAAAGTGATATACAGGTGAGATGAGATAAGAGTCCAGAAGAGCGGAGCAGAAGAAGAAGGGACGATGAGAGAAATTTGTTTTACCGAAAGGATAAATTGATATTCATGCTATCAGATTGGAGGCTACACTGGCAGAATATCAGGTGTTGCTCCTCCATGCTGCAGGTGGCATCATTAGATCACAAGAGGAAGCCATGCACTGACATGTCACGTTGGAATTAAAATGTTTGGCTACCAGGAACTTCTTTTGGGCGAATAGAGTGGAGGTGCTGAATGTGTGGTGGAATGGGCAAGGTGAATATTGCAGACATGTTGCTAGAGAAAGGAAAATGGGTGAAAACTGCAGGGTAACCTGTGATTGTCCAATGTAGAGATGAAATATAAAAACAGCCAGATGAGACCATTAAAAAAATCAGAGATTGGCATAAAAATTGGGTGTCGGACAGAAAACAAGGATGTCAATGAATAAGTAGGAGTGTGCATGAATATTTTCAAAAGTATCTGGATTAACTACAAGCTAGGACCCTGCCTTAATAAATGTAATACAACCTAGATTAAATATCTTGTTATTTGCGTGAGATGAGAGAGTTAAGTGAAATTGAGAATGCTTTACAATATTGCAAAAATAATTACAGCATCAGGATATTAAGGGGAAGGGAAACAATAATTGTGTGAGAATTTCACAGTGCTCCACGTAGCCATTGGGCAGTATTGTACATTGTTCTAATGGTATTGTGACAGCTCTCCTATACAATACAAATATTATTTTAATTTATAGCTTTGTTTTATATCTAACGAAATTTACAGTGGCCACAATATGGCTGATCATTACCTTTTGCTTAAAATTTCATGGTAAACTTCAACCTTTAACATTACCTGCTTTATACACATATTGGTCATGTGACCCACCTGTGACTAGTAGCTTTTATTTTGAACAGCATAGTTGTTCAGATAATATTATTCTAAATGTGAAATAAATTCAAAATACAGTCCTTTCATCCTGACAAACATGGAAATGGGATGGTGGCATGGCAGGGGATGGCCATGAGGGGCATATTAATGTTCACAGACACCAAAGCAACTTTGATAACAATATCCACCTCCATCACCACTAGCATCATATATTACAGAATTTAAATAATCCATTCCCAAACTAAACTTAAGAAATTGCATGATTTTAATTATGCTTGTTGTAAAATGCCTGCACGTAATTTTTCCTTGACAGCTTTTCTTTCCTATCTGGTACTGGGGAAAAAAAATTGCAACTATTAACAAACTCACTTCTGTTAATGCTACCTATGTGTTGGTGTCCTGCACTTGGGTCCACTCCAATCATGCATTGCAACATAGTCTGGGCTGAAAACAGTGAAAACAGAAAATATTTCGCAGCAACAGGTTCACATTCAGTTTGTTGTCAGTGACAAAATCACATTCTTCAAACTTTTGTAGTTGTTGGTACAAATTAAGTATCAGCCTTCACTCAGTCCTTCATACTCTCAACTTTGTGAGAGGGACAGTTTGTTCTGGAACTTTATTCTGTACTCGTGCAGTCAGTAAGGATCATACTTCACAACAGCACACTACTGTAATCACTTGGGACATCTGAGATCAAGGAATGTATAATCTAAAAAGAAATTCCTTTCTTCTCACTCCTTGCCTTTGCAAGTGACTGTCTGTGGTTGAGTGTTCCTACAATAGACACGTAGTGATAAGGGATTCATTAGTTTTGGGAATGGCCTGGAGGTTCTGCGGGTGAGCACAACATTCCCCAATGGTATGTTGCCTCCTGGGAGCCAGGGTCTGGGATATCTCAGATCGCATCCTCAGCATTTTTAAGTGGGAGGGTGAACAGCTAGAAGTTGTGGTCCATGTGGGTACCAATGACATGAGCTGGACGAGTGACGAGGTTATGAGACACTAGGCAAGGTCATTTGATTCCAAACAATTGGTTTCATTAATCATTACAGAATTTCTCTCTGGTGTTTTGTGTTCCCTCCCTTCTCCTTTCCCCTTTTCCCAATCATGATTCCCCTCTTATTATTTCCCCCTCCACTCTCATCCACAATAGAGATCATTATTGGAATCAGGTTCACGCACATCATTATCACTCACATATGTCAGGAAATTTGCTTTTTTAGCAGAATCCAGAGCCTGGATCCCTTTGCTCTCCACAGTGTAGCATTCTCCCCTTAAATCCTCTGAACTGATTGAAGTCAATAAGGTGATATGATATGATACAATTAACCTTTTATAAATGGCACCATGCATATTGTGTCTCTGTGGAAATGATGAGAAATACAATGCTCTCTACATCTACGTCACTGCACTGATTGCAGTGAGAGTCTCAGCCATATCAACAAAGCTTGCTTACCTTTTTGTTGACTTTACAAAAACTGATATTTCTAGGGGTTTTTCTTACACTGTAGGACTCAATAAGATGTAACTTTTGATTACTGCAGCTTCAAATATTTAATCAATTTTTAATATTATTGTAGAATTCAGTTGTCATTCATGCATGATCAGGAACTGATTATCTCTTTTGATCTCCAGTGGATCCTCTATGAATGTCTGTCTTTCTCATTCACCTCTAATTTCTCTCATGGCTTAGTTCGCCTAATTAGAAGTTTATTGATTTAATCAGCCCATTACATCCTGGTCTGCTTTTTCTCATCTTCTGGGCTCTTTTACTCATGGACTTATCATTCTATACTTTGTAGACAAACAAAAATTAACATGAAGTTCAGGGTACTATCAGAACAAACTTTCCCTTTATTAAAAGCTGACATCATCAGGGGAGTCACCTGTTCTGGAACAAATGCTCCCCAATCTAAAGTTTTCACTTTACATAGACTATTTTTTAACTACGTTCCCCCCTCCCCAATCTAGACCCTGCATGTGCTGTGTATACAGAGTGTGAGGTATGCCTTTTGCAGTGTAATTCTTCAGTGAATATGTGATATATGAGCTATGAGAAGCTTTGATTATAACTTGTATGTACAAAGGCAAACATTTGCCCAGGAATGTAGGAATATATTTTCAGCTGGCTCAGAACATGCTTATGAAAGGCAACAGTTTATGGTTGGGCTAATTTGAACCTGTTACAGACTTCTTCAGCCACAAGCAGTACCTGAGTATCTCTCTGAGCAGAATAAGGCATTTAATTGTTGGTTTTCCCATTACATTTGACACCCCCCCCCCCCAAGTAAGGTCTCGCCAGTATTTTTTAAAGCCTCAACATTACTTCCTTGCTTTTATATTCTAGTCTTCATGAAAGGAATGCTAGCATCACATTTGCCTTCCACACCACAGACTCAACCTGAAAATTAACCTTTAGGGAATTCTGCACAAGGACTCCCAAGTCCCATTGCACCTCCTTTATTTGCATTTCTCTCAATTTATAAAATAGTCAATCCTTATATTTCTTCTACAAAAGTGCATGGCCATACACTTCCCAAAACTGTATTCTATGTGACATTTCTTTGCCCATTTTCCTAATCGGTCTTTCTATAGCCTCTCTACTTCCTCAAAGCTACCTGCCCGCTACCCATCTTCATATTGTCTGCAAGTTTTGCAATAATGCCATCAATTCCATCATCCAAGTTACTGACATATAACGTAAAAAGAATTGGTCCCAACACAGACCCTTGTGGAACACCACTGGTCACCTGCAGCCAACCAGATGAGGCTCCCTTTAATTACCACTCTTTGCCTACTGCGAATCATCCACTGCTTTATCCATGCTAGAATCCTTCCTGTAATACCAAGGGCTCATTGCTTGTTAAGCAGCCTCATGAGTGACATGTTGTCAAAGTCCTTCTGAAAATCCAAGAACACAACATCGACCAGTTCTCCTTTGTCTATCCTGCTTGTTGTGAGCAGAACAGGAGAAAAGACCACTGATGTGCATTCCTGTGGGAAGTAAGGATCCTGGAGCCTTATGAGGAGATGATAAATATTGTCATAGAGAGAATGGGAACACACCAAAGAAGAACAAGTGGAAATCAGCCCCTATGTCTACTTTTCCAAGTGAGGAGTGATCTGCTGCAATGATCTGGGTGTTAAGTCCGTACCTGGATAATGACACAACAGCTTAGACAATTGAGTAATTTCACACTACCTCACTGCCTCCTTAGAACCTTAAGCAAAGCAATCCAGTTAGATCAGGTTTGTCAGGATTCCAAAGGTAAATGCATCATCAGTACTTAGCAGATGCCTCACAGCTCTGTTCTATACAAAGTTCACAGATTGAACATCAGCAAGGCGTAACATAATTATCCAAACACTCACAAAACTGATATGAATCAATGCGAGAACATCGACAGTTCCGAGGTCAAAAACATCTATGATGATCAACTTCAAGAATGCAAGATGTGATAATGATGAGATTCGGAGACAGTTTGTGGCTACGGCCTGTGGCCCTTCCCTTCAATAGTAAATACTCCTTTTTGAGTTCTGTTGGGAGGACAACCGAAGCAACTGTGGCCATGTCCCTGGCACTGTCTGGCCTTGTGGCCCAGAAGGGTACGGAACCGAAGAGAATGGCAGCAATAATAGAGCACTATGTAGATAGGCAAGTCTGTGGGCACAAAAGAGAAACACAGATGGTAGTTTGCCTCCCAGGTGTAAGGTTCAGTATGTTTCTAAATGTCCCCACCATAAACCAAAAAGGGAGGGTGAACATCCAGAAGTCATGGTACATATTGGTACCAATAAAGAAAAATAGAGGGTATACTGAAAACTGAATACACGGAGTTAGGAGGGAAGCTGAGAAGCAGGATCTCATGTGTAGTCATCTGAGAATTGCTGCATGTGTCATGCAACAGTAAAGATAGGAATACAAAGAGGTGGCTCCCAATTTGGCCTCAGCAGTGTCTTATAGAATCTCACCATAACATTCCAACTCTTATACTCAATACTTTGATTTATAAAAGCCAATGTACCAAAAGCTCTCTTTCCGACCCTATCTAACTGTGACGTCACTTTCAGGGATTTATGTATCTGTATTCCCTAATTCCTCTGTTCTTTTCAAATCTTTTTATTATTATTATTCAAAAATTGCACAAGTACGTCAAAGTAACAACACTTACAATCCCTCATAAAAGAGGAAATTATCTTAAGGTTTGAAAATTCTGTGAATAAAAAAAACCCTACTAAGCAAGAAAAGTGAGGAAAAAAAAGAAACCCATTGGAGGTACAACCTCGGAGCCATGCGTCATACAAAAAGCTTCTAAAAATAAACATCAAACCGCCAACAAGAAAGAAAGATACATATTTTAAAAATTACATTTAGATCCTGGAGGAAATCTATCAGTTAACTGAAATGATAATAACAAGCAAATGAGCCCCATCTCTTCTGAAAATCAAATAAAGGTTCAAAGGTTTTACTTCTAATTTTCTCCAAGCTAAGACACAGCATCACTTGAGAGAACCAAAGTAGGAGCTGATACTGCCTTCCATTCCAACACAATGGCCCTCCCAGCTATCAATGTAACAAACGCAATAACATGTTGGTCAGACACAGAATTACCATGGATATTTTGGGGAATTATTCCAAAAAGCACAATCAATTTATTAGGTTGTAAATTGATTCTGAGTGCTTTAGAAATTGTCGAAAAGACTGACTTCCAAAACTGTTTTAATATAGAACATGACCAGAACATATGTATCAGTCTAGTTATCTCAGTTTTACATCTATCACAATACTTGTCAACATTAGGAAATATTTTAGAAAGTCTCTTCTTCGTCAAATGGTAACAATGTACAATTTTAAATTGAATCAGTGAATGACTAGCACAGATCGAAGAAGAATTAACCAGCTTCAGAATCCGTGTCCAATCCTCCCATACAGAAGTCAAATTGTGTTCCTTCTCCCAGTCCTGTTTAATCTTAAGTAAAGGACACTTATCCCATTGTAATAATAAATTATAAATTCTTCCATAGAAGGGTTCATATTCATACCAGTATCTAAAAAGTCAGCCTCCAATATGTAAGGAAAATTACTTAAATATTTTTGTTAAAAAACTTGAAGATATTGTAAACAGTGCGAATATGAGAAGAATACTTATCAACTAATTGTTCAAAAGACATCAACCTGCCTTCTTTAAATAAATCCAAAAAAAATTAATACCTTTACTTTCCCAAAGTAAAAAAATTGGATCACTCATAGGTGTCATAGGTGTCTCTCTCTTGGTAAGGGACGGAATTGCATCTTCAGAAAGAGGTGAAAAAGGGTCAGAGAACATTGAATCTTTGTGCGTGGAGTTAAGATCCTGCAAGTGTAAAAAATCATAAAAGTGTAAAGAGTTCTTCAAGGAAGTAACCAGCAGGGTGGGCAAAAGAGAGGCAGTGGATGTCATTTACTTGGAATTTCAAAAGGCATTTGATAAGGTGCCACACATGAGGCTGCTTAACAAGATAAAATCCTCTGATGTTACAGGAAAGATATTGGCATGTGTCGTGGTTTCTTGAAATAACCAGGAGACGCAGATGATTCTTCGAGAAATGTAAGCCTTTATTTGCAAACAAAAGCTGAGACAATTAATGAGTGTGTCACCAATTGCCTGACGAGCCTAGTACACAGTATTCTTTATAGTAATTTCTTATCTTAGTTTCTTTAGCATACACTCGTCTCCTATCTCAGTTAAATTAGCATAACCTATCCGCTTGCAACACTTATCACCAGCACATTAGCTTCTCGATTCGCCACCAATATTTTGTTCAGTAGCTTATACTTGTTCTAGTCTAGTCCCTGGAACATGTGTCCCTCTTACCGGCTTTGACTGGTCCCCATTCCATCACACCACTCTACGATCCCGTCTACCACCGTTTTCGCTACATGCTTACTTTCACTGTTAGCTATGTTCTTAAGGCACTGCACTTACTTTCACTGTGAGCTACATTCTTAAGGCACTGATGCGTTCAATAGTACAGAGACGATACAAAGATTACATTCTGGCCAATAAATTGGATACATAGCAAATAGCAAACACAAGGCTGGCCACATAGTTCTGGTCACACAGCAAATGCTGCAATGTTATTCTCCAATACATGGATAGAGGAATGGCTGACAGGCAGGAGGCAGCGAGTGGGAATAAGGTGGATCTTTCCTGGTGGCCACCAGTGACCAATGGTTTTCCTCAGTGGTCAGTATTGGGACCGCTATTTTTCACATTATTCATCAGTCATTTGTATAATGGAATTGATGGCTTTGTGCCAAAGTTTTTGGATGATGCGAAGATTGGTGGAGGGGTAGGCAGTGCTGAGGAAGCAATGCAATTGCAGCAGGACTTAGACAAGTTGGAAGAATGGGCAAAAAAGTGGCAGATGGAATACAGTGTTGGGAAATATATGATAATGTAACTGGGTAAAAGGAATTATATTGTGGACTATTATCTAAGTGGGTAGAAGATTCAAACATCAGAGGTGCAGAGCGACTTAGGAGTTTGTGCAAGACACCCAAGTGCGTGGTGGTCTGCGGCAATGACTTGGACATTAGTCCCTAACTGGATAATGGCACAACAGCTTAGACAATGGATCAATGTCACACGACCTGACTGCCTTCTTAGAGCCTTAAGCAAAGCAAACCAGTTAGATCAGGTTTGTCAGGATTCCCAAGGTAATTGCATCATCAGTACTTAACAAATTCCTCACAGCTCTGTTCTGTACAAAGCTTACAAATTTAACACCAGCAAGGCGTAACATAATTATCCAAACACTCACAAAACTGATATGAATCAATGCAAGAACATCAACTGTTCTGAGGTCAGGAATATCTACGATGATCAACTTCATGAGTGGAAGATGAGACAATGATGAGATTCGGAGACAGTTTGTGGCTACGGCCTGTGGCCCTTCCCTTCAACAGTAAATATTCCATTTTGAGTTCTGTTGGGAGGACAACGGAAGCAACTGTGGCCATGTCCCTGGCACTGTCTGGCCTTGTGGCCCAGAAGGGTACGGAACCGAAGAGAATGGCAGCAATAATAGAGCACTATATAGATAGGCAAGTCTGTGGACACAAAAGAGAAACACAGATGGTAGTTTGCCTCCCAGGTGTAAGGTCCAGGATGTTTCTGAATGCACCCACCGTAAACCGAAAAGGGGGGGGGTGAGCAGCCAGAAGTCATGGTACATATTAATACCAACGACATATAAAGAAAAATAGAGGAGATCCTGAAAACCGAATACAGGAAGTTAGGAAGGAAGCTGAGAAGCAGGACCTCAAGTGTAGTCATCTCAGAATTGTTTCCTGTGCCATGCAACAGTGAGGATAGGAATACAATGAGGTGGCAGATAAATGTGTGGCTGAAGAATTGGAGCAGGGGACAGGGATTCAGATTTCTGAATAATTGGGACCTCTTCTGGGGCAGATGGGACCTGTACCAAAGGGACAGGGTGCACTTGAATCCGAGGGGGACCAATATTCTTGCAGGCAGATATCCTAGAGCTGTTGGGAGTGGTTTAAACTAAAATGGCAGAGGGGATGGGAGCAAGTCTGATTGAATTGAGGATCAGCCAGCAGGTTTACAAGTAGATGATGGGTGTAACATGACTGTAAGGAAGGACAAGTCAATGCTTGGGTACAAATGCAGACAGAGCAAAGAGTTGAATTGTACTACAGAGTAAAAATGCAAAAGCGCGAAGAATGCAGAACTAAAGGTAGTATATTTAAATGTGTGTAGCATTGGAATAAGGTGGACGAACTTGTGGCGCAATTAGTAATTAGTGAGTACAGTATCTGAAAGAAGGTCGTAGTTGGGAGCTTAACATCAAAGAATATGCTTTGTGACAAAAGGAGAGGTAAGAAATCATAGGTGTCTCTCTCTCTAGGTAAGAGATGGAATCTTTAGAAAGAGGTGACAAAGGATCAGAGAACATTGAATCTTTGTGCGTGGAGTTAAGATCCTGCAAGTGTAAAAAATCATTATGGGAATCATATATAGACCTTCAAGTAATAGCCAAGATGTGGGGTTGAGATTGCAAAGGGAGCTGGAAAAGGCATGTAATAAAGGTAATGACACAATTGTAATGGGGGACTTCAACATACAAGGGGATTGGGAAAATCAAGTTGATGTCAGATATCAACAGGGGGAATTTATTGAATGCCTATGAGATAGCTTTTTAGAGCAACTTCTGCTTGAGGCAAAGAGGAGAAAGGCTATCTTAGTTTGGGTGTTGTGTAATAACACAGATCTTATTTGGGAGCTTAACATAAAGGAACCCTTAGGAGGTAGTGACCATAATATGATTGAATTCATACTGCAATTTGAGGCGGAGAAGCATAGCTCAAATATATCAGTATCACAATGGAATAAAGGGAATTACAGAGGCATGAGAGAAGAGCTTGCTCAGGTGGAATGAAGGACGAGCCTGTGGGGGGAGGGGGGGGTGTGGTGGTGGTGGTGACGACAGAGTAGAAACAGCTAAAGTTTCGGGGATAATTCACAATGTGCAGGATAGATACTTATCACGGAAAAAGAAGTTCTCAAAAGGCAGGAGTATACAACAAGGGAAGTTAAAGACTGTAAAAGCCAAGGAAAGGACAGATAAGGTAACAAAAAGTGAGTGGGAAATTGAACGATGTAAAGCTTTTAAAATCCAACAAAAGGCAACTGAAAAGCTATAAGAAGGGAGAAGAATGAAATATGAGGGCAAACTAGCCAATAATATAAAGCAGGATACGAAACGTTTTTTCAGCTATATAATGAGTAAAAGGGACGTGAGAGTTGACATTAGATCACTGGAAAATGATGCTGGTGAGGGGGACAAATGGGGGACAAAGAAATGGCAGATAAACTTAATGGGTATTTTGCATTAGTCTTCACTGGGAAGACACTGTCTGTGTGCAAGAGGTCCATGAGTGTCTGGGAGCAGGAGTGAGTGTCATTGCTATTACAAAGGAAAAGGTGCTGAGCAAACTCAAAGGTCTTAAGTTGGATAAGTCACCGGCACCAGATGGACTACATCCCAGAGTCCTGAGAGAAGTTGCTGAAAAGATAATGGATGCATTGGTTACGAACTTTCAAGAATCACTTAATTCTGGCATGGTCCCAGAGGACTGGAATATTGCAAATGTCACTCTACTCTTTAAGAAGGGAGGAAGGCAAAAGAAAGGAAATTATAGGCCAATTAGCCTACCCTCAGTGGTTGGGAAAGTGTTGGATTCTATTATTAAGGTTGAGGTTTCGAGGTACTTGGAGACGAATGGTAAAATAATTCCAAGTCAGCACGGTTTCTGTAAAGGGAAAACCTGCCTGACACAACTGTTAGAGTTCTTCAAGGAAGTAACCAGCAGGGTGGGCAAAAGAGAGGCAGTGGATGTCATTTACTTGGAATTTCAAAAGGCATTTGATAAGGTGCCACACATGAGGCTGCTTAACAAGATAAAAGTCTCTGATGTTACAGGAAAGGTACTGGCATGGATAGAGGAATGGCTGCCAGGCAGGAGGCAGCGAGTGGGAATAAAGTGGATCTTTCCTGGTTGGCCGCCAGTGACCAATGTTTTCCCTCAGGGTTCAGAATTGGGACCGCTACTTTTCACGTTATTCATCAGTCATTTGTATGATGGAATGGATAGCTTTGTGGCAACGTTTGCAAATTATGTGAGGATCGGTGGAGGGGTAGGCAGCGCTGAGGAAGCAATGCAATTGCAGCAGTTACAACAATTACAGCAGGACAGGTGGGAAGAAAGGGAAAAAATGTGGCAGATGTAACACAGAGTTGGGAAATATATGATAATGTATCTTGGTAAAAGGAACAATAGTACAGACTATTATCAATATGGGTATGTTACGTACCCTGTGATGGGTTAAAAAGAACCAGCAGAAATGGACACACCTGGAGTCTGATTCTTCCGTTATAATCACTATTTTATTAGTAACTATGTGCTAAAGTAATATAAAGCAAGGTAAGGCAAGCAAGTTAACAGAGTATATGCATAAGTGAGTAAATAAAGTTCCCAAACTTCTCCCAGCTCAGGTGATAAATGATACAGTTCTACGATGGTATAGGTATGATGTCTGTTCAGTTCTGGATATTGAATTGAGTAGATTGGAGAGAGAGAGAGAGAGAGTTGTTTTGTCTTCCCAGTGTCGATGCCGTCGAATCTTCCACTTCATCTTCCTGCTCCCGAAACTTGTTAAAGTCACTGACTGTAACCACACAAAAGAGAATGCTATTTTCACCCAGTAAAGCTATCAACCCAAGCAAGGGTTAAACATACCAATAGCTTTCCACCGGTCACCCCCTTTGTCCACACTGTGAGCAAAAACCCCACCTTTGTCGTGGGCACTCAAAGCTCAACCAGTATCCATGTCTTCTGTGTGTCTCTGGTGTGTCTGATTACAAAGCCAGTTGACCTTGTATATATTCCACAACTGCTGAACACCAGTTGTCCTTTATATAACTCTGCCTTGCCATTTCCAAGGCAACTCACAGGCTTTCATTTCTCTCTCTCATCTCTGAAATAGCACACATGTTCTCTCTCTCTCTTTTTAAAGGAACAGTCCATACTTAATAATCCTTCAGATCTCGTCACAGGTAGAAGGTTCAAACATCAGAGGTGCAGAGTGACTTAGGAGTTTGTGCAAGACACCCAAGTGAGTAGTGGTCTGCGGCAATGACTTGGACATTAAGTCCTTAACTGGATATTGACCCAACAGTTTAGACAATCGAGTAATGTCGCACTACCTGATTGCCTCCTTAGAGCCTTAAGCAAAGCAATCCAGTGAGATCTGATTTGTCAGGATTCATAAGGTAAATGCATTATCAGTACTTAGCAAATGCTTCACAGGTCTGTTTTATAACAAGTTCACAAATTTAACCTGAACAGGGCATAACATAATTATCTGAGCACTGACACATCCAATATCAATCAATGCAAGAACATTGATACTTCCAAGATCAAGAACATCTACGATGATCAGCTTCATGAATGGAAGATGTGACAACGATGAGATTTGTGGACAGATTGTGGCAATGGCCTGTGACCATTCCCCTCAATAATAAATATTCCTTTTCATCAAAACCCTTCAGCAGAACTGGAAAAAAAAATCTGAAGAGTAGATTTAAAAGGTGGGGGCAGGGGATACAGAAACATAGGGTGACAGGTGAAACCAGGAGGGGAAGTGATGAAGTAAAGAGCTGAGAAGTTGATTAGTGAAAGAGACATAAGGCCATGGAAGAAAGAATAGAGGGGAGGAGCAACAGAGGAAGGTGGTAAGGAGATAAAGTAAGGGAGGGAAAAGGGATGGAAAATGGTGAAGGGGTAGTTGGGGCATTACTGGAAGTTTGAGAAGTCAATGTCCATGCCATCAGATTGGAGGCTACCCAAACGGAATATAAGGTGTTGTTCCTCTAACTTAAGTCTGGCCTCATCATGACAGTGGAGGAGGCCATGGATGGACATATCAGAGTGGGAATGGGAAGTGGAATTAAAATGGATGGCCACTGGAAGATCCCACATTTTCTTGCAGACAGAGCATAAGTGTTTGAATAGTAGTCTCCCAACCTACTTCAGGTCTCACTGATATACAGGAGGCCACATTGGGAGCACCGAACACAGTGCATGACCCCCACAGACTCACAGGTGAAATGTCGCCTTGCCTGGAAGGATTGTTTTGGGTCCTAAGTGGTAGTGAGGAGGTGTAGGGACAGGTATAACACTTCTTCTGCTTGCAAGTGCAAAGAGGGAGATCAGTGGGGAGAGACAAATGGACAAGGGAGTCGCGTAGGGAAAGCAGAAAGTTGCAGGGAGAGAAAGATATGATTGGGAGTGGGATCCCATTGGAGGTGGCGGAAGTTTTGGAGAATTATGTGCTGGATCTGGAGACTGGTGGAGTGGTAGGTGATGACAAGAGGAACACAGAGCGGCAGAAGGATGGGGTAAGATCAGTGTAATGTTCTCACTCGGGTGTAACAGAGCACCGAACTAAACACCGAGATAAATCTTTGTCAATAACGACAGGATCACAGTAAGATTAACCGTTTACCATTCACTCTTCCACATTGATGTATGGTGAAAACTGTTGACAAAACAATACAAGATTTGTACAGCATTTGTTTCCTTCTTGATATTACAATTACATCGTAAATACTTGCAAGGTAAAACTACAACAACTACATTACATTAAAGTGCAGCATACAGTCAGAGTCTACCTACGCCATTGACTGCTTTAAATACACTTCAACGCAAGCTATCCACAACTCTTTAACTAACGAAAACATAAACATTATCGACCGTCATTGCTTCGGCGTTAACATTTTAATTCAACATATCAATTATCTCATAACTCACAGCGTTGCTTTCGCAATGTTTCTGGTGCGTAGAGAGAAAACTTTGCTGGCGCTGCTGCGCTCGCACATGTCTCGACCCCCACCTTTCCGTTTTTCCCAAACTGGTATCTTCCCACAGGACGCAGCGAAACCGGATGTGACGTCATCACATGCCGCGATATCTCACAGACAACTTAAACAATCCTAACTTTAACTAGAATGCTAACAAATGAATTACTAAGTGAAAATATTATAAACTAAACAACTGCCATAGAGGCAGCACAATCAGCCTATGTGAAATGGAAGAGTTGCAGCTGAGGGCAATGTTGATGGTGGGGGAAGGGAATCAGATCATATTGTGGAATTGTGTGGGAAAAAAATTTACAAAGGTTTCATGGAGAGAGTTAGCCCAGTGGTTTAAACATTTAAAAAAAACACATACAGAAGGCAAAATCTCAAAAGAAACAAGGGTCAGACACAAAAAACATGAACATGGCAAAATGATCAAGTTCTTGAATGCTGATTTACCGGTGATAGTCTACACATAGCATTAGTCTCGTAGCATTAGCATTCATGATAAAGACACTCAATGAATTTAAAGCAGTGGATGTTATCTACATGAACGTTCATAGGGCTTTTGACAAGGTTCCTCATGGCAGGTAGATTCAGAAATTAAAGACAACTGGGATCCAGAATAAATTGCACCTTTGAGTTCAGAGCAGGTCTGGCCACAGTGGACAGTGGGTAGGGGTGGAAGTTTGCTTTTCTGACTGGAAGTCAGCAACCAGTGGTGTTCTACAAGGATCCTGTTACTTGTGATAATTATCGATGATTTGGATGAAAGTGTAAATGGATAGATTTGGAAATCTGGGATGGAATCAAGGTGACATTGTGGACATGTAAAGGACCATCAGATAATATAGCAGGATATATATCAGTTATAGTTACAGGCAGAGAAGTGGCAGATGAGTTTAATCCCAGTGAATATGAAGTCTTCTACTTTGGAAGATCAAATGAAAGGAGAAAGCACACACTTACTGCTAGACCCCTTAATAGCACTGAAGAACAGAAGAATCTTGGGGGTTCACTGAAAGTAACTACAAAAGCGGATAAGGCAGTAAAGAGGATGTAAGGCATGCATATCTTCATTGGCAGGGTGCTGAGTATAAAAGTAAAGGAGTAATGCTGAAGGTTTATAAATTGTAGTCATACCTCACTTGGAGTATTGTGTACAGATCTGCTTACTCCTTTATAGGGAGGATGTGGAGATTGTGGAAAAGGTTTCAAAAAGGTTGACAGGATGCTGCCTGGATGAAAGGGAATTAGATGGCATTATATCATATAAAGAGAATTTGGACAACTAGTGTTGTTTTCCTGGAAATGATAAGGCTAAGTAGATATCTGAATGAGGTTTTTAAACTTATGAGAGATAGAGCTAGGGTAGAGGTTTGAAACTCTTCCTGAGTGGTAGAAATTTCAAACATCAGAGGACGTACATTTCAGGTTAAAAGGGAGAGATTTGAGGGGATGTAGGGGCAAGTTGTTTACATAGAGAGTGAGCGTTGTCTGGAAGGGGTTGCCAGGGTTAGTAATGAAATCAGGCAATTCAACTGAGTTGAAGAAGATTCTGGATAAGTAGAGAACATGAAAGGAATGGAAGGATATGGATGATAAACAGGATGAGACATTTCCTTTACCTAAATCTTTCTATTCATGTCTGTCTTACTTCACAACAACAAATCCAGAAATGTCTGTTCCCTACTGGTCTCTACCACGAGCTTCTCTTAAAAGCCAGCCCATCCCACAAGTTCATTATCCTGTGTTCTGCTACAGACCTGATAGCACAACTTTGTGGGCCGAAGGGCCCGTATTGTGCTGTAGATTTTCTATCACTAATCTACTTGTGTATTGAAGTTCCCTATGATCATTGTGACATTGCATTCCTATATGCCTTTTCTGTCTCCTGGGGTATGAGGTCCCCTACATCCAACTTACTACTTGAAGCATGTGCATAACTGCCAGTCAGAGGATTTCAGTCAAGACACCAGAACGGTGTGTTGCCTCCCTGGTGTCAGGTCACACAGGGGCTACAGAACATTCTGAGAAAAGAGGGAGAGCACCTGGGAGCTGTGATCCCTTTCGGTACCAATGACATAGGCAAGAGTATGGATGGGGCCCTAAAAAATGATTTTGGGGAGCTAGGTAAAAAGATAAATAGCAGGGTTGTAATCTCAGGGTTACTACCATGCAATGTTCTAGTGAAGTGATAAATAGATACATAGTGCCATTAAATATGTCATAAAGGTGCAAGAGGACTCAGTTACATTTATGACTTATTAGTCTCTCTACCTGAGTAGGTGAGTAAGATAAGAGAACATAAATCAATTCTTATAGAGGGATCAGAAGTGGAGAGAGTGAACAATTTCAAGTTCCTGGTGTCATTATCTCCGAGGATCTAACCTGGTTCCAACATAATGATACAGCTATAAAGAAAGCAAGACAGCGGCTGTATTTCATAAAGAGTTTGAGGGGATTTGATTTGTCCCCTAAAACACTCAAAAACTCTACATGGGAACTTACTCACAGGCTGCATCACTGTCTGGTATGGGGGGCGATGGGGGGTGGCTACAGCACAGGATTGAAAGAAGCTACTGAAAGTTATAAAATTAGTCAGCTCCACCACGAGTACTAGCCTCCGTAGTATCCAGGACATCTTCAAGGAGTGGTACCTCAGAAAGTTAGTGTCCATCATTAATAGACAATAGACAATAGATAGACAATAGACAATAGGTGCAGAAGTAGACCATTCGGCCCCTCGAGTCTGCACCACCATTCTGAGATCATGGCTGATCATTCACTATCAATACCCAGTCCCTGCCTTGTCCCCATATCCCTTGATTCCCCTAGCCATCAGATATCTATCCAGCTCCTTCTTGAAAGCATCCAGAGAATTGGCCTCCACCGTCTTCCGAGGCAGTGCATTCCACACCTCCACAACTCTCTGCGAGAAGAAGCTCTTCCTCAACTCTGTTTTAAATAACTGACCTCTAATTCTCAATCCATGCCCTCTGGTACTGGACTCTCCCAACATCTGGAACATATTTCCTGCCTCAATCCTATCAAATCCTTTAATTATCTTAAACGTTTCAATCAGATCCCCTCTCAATCTCCTCAATTCCAGCGTGTACAAGCCCAATCTCTCCAATCTCTCTACGTAAGACAGCCCTGCTATCCCAGGAATCAACCTAGTGAATCTACGCTGCACTTCCTCAATTGCCAGAATGTCCTTCCTTAAACCTGGAGACAAAAACTGTACACAATATTCCAGGTGTGGTCTCACCAGGGCCCTGTACAAATGCAAAAGGACATCCTTGCTCTTGTACTCAATTTCCCTTGTAATAAATGCCAACATTCCATTTGCCCTCTTACCTGCCTATTGTACTTGCTCATTCACCTTCATTGACGGATGAACTAGGACTCCTAGGTCTCTTTGCATTTCTCCCTTACCTAACTCTACACTGTTCAGACAATACTCTGCCCTCTTGTTCCTGCTTCCAAAGTGGATAACTTCACATTTATTCACATTGATTAATATCTGCCAAGTATCTGCCCACTCACCCAGCCTATCCAAGTCTCCCTGTATTCTCCTAACGTCCTCTTCGCATGTCACACTGCCACCCAGTTTAGTATCGTCAGCAAACTTGCTGATATAGTTTTCAATGCCCTCATCTAAATCATTGACATAAATCGTAAGGAGCTGTGGTCCCAATACAGAGCCCTGTGGTACCCCACTAGTCACCTCCAGCCAGTCCGAGAAACACCCATTCACTGCTACCCTTTGCTTTCTATCTGCCAACCAGTTTTCTATCCATGTTGAAACCCTGCCCCCAATGCCATGAGCTCTGATTTTACTCACCAATCTCCTATGTGGCACCTTATTGAATGCCTTCTGAAAATCTAGGTACACAACATCCACTGGCTTACCCTTGTCTAACATCCTTGTTACACCCTCAAAAAACTCCAACAGATTAGTCAAGCATGATTTGCCCTTGGTAAATCCATGCTGACTCGGCCTAATCCTATTTCTGCCATCTAGATGTGCCACTATTTCGTCCTTAATAATGGACTCAAGCATCTTCCCCACGACTGACGTTAGGCTAACAGGACGATAGTTCTCCGTTTTCTCTTTCCCTCCCTTCTTGAAAAGTGAGATAACATTAGCCACTGTCCAATCTTCAGGAACTGATCCTGAATCTAAGGAACATTGGAAAATGATTACCAATGCATCCGCAATTTCCTGAGCTACCTCTTTTAGAACCCTCGGATGCAGACCATCTGGACGCGGGGATTTATTAGCCTTCAGTCCTACCAGTCTACTCATCACAGTTTCTTTCCTAATGTCAATCTGTCACAATTCCGCTGATATCTCATGACCCTGGCCCATCCATACATCTGGGAGATTGCTTGTGTCCTCCCTGGTGAAGACAGATCTAAAGTATGCATTAAATTCTGTTGCCATTTCCCTTTTTCCCATAACAATTTCTCCCAATTCATTCTTCAAGGGGCCAACATTGTTCTTAACCATCTTCTTTCTCTTCACATAGCTAAAAAAGCTTTTGCTATCCCCTTTTATATTCCTGGCTAGACTGAGCTCATACCTGATTTTTTCTCTCCGTACTGCTTTTTTAGTTAAGATCTGCTGTTCCTTAAAACTTTCCCAATCATCTGTATTCCCACTCATCTTAGCCCTGTCATACTTCTTTCTCTTTAATGCTATACAATCTCTGACTTCCTTTGTTAACCACTGTGGCCCCTTCCCCCTCTTTGAATCCTTCCTTCTCATTGGAATGAACTGCATTTGCATCTTTTGTATTATGCCCAAGAATATCTGCCACTGCTGATCCACTGTCTTTCCTGCCAGGGCATCTGCCCATTTAACTTTGGCCAGCTCTTCCCTCATGGCTCTGTAGTCTCCTTTATTTAATTGCAACACTGACACCTCTGATCTGCCCCTATCCCTCTCAAATTGTAGATAAAAACTTACCATGTTATGATCACTACTTCCTAATGGCTCCTTTACTTCAAGATCACTTATCAATTCCTGTTCATTACACATCACCAAGTCCAAAATAGCCTCGTTCCTGGTTGGCTCAAGCACAAGCTGTTCCAAAAATACATCCCTTAGACACTCCACAAACTCCCTATCCTGGGGTCCAGCACCTACCTGATTCTCCCAGTCCACCTGCATGTTGAAATCTCCCATAACGACTGCATTACCTTTAGCACATGCCAATGTTAACTCCCTAATCAACTTGTACCCAATATCCACGCTACTGTTTAGGGGCCTGTACACAACACCCATTAGGGTCGTTTTACCCTTACTGTTCCTCAGCTCAATCCACGCAGACTCTACTTCCCCTTTTCCCAAGTCACCTCTTGCTAAGGACTGAATCTCATTCCTCACCAACAGGGCCACCCCACCCCCTCTTCCCATATTTCTTTCTCTACGATAGCACGTATACCCTGGTACACTCAATTCCCAGGCCTGATCCCCTTGCAGCCATGTCTCCGTTATCCCAACAATATCGTAGTTCCCCATTTTCATCTGAGCTTCAAGCTCATCTGTCTTATTTCTGACACTATGCGCATTCAAGTATAGAATTCTTAGCCCATTCCTCCTCTCTTTGCTTAAAACACTGTCTACTGTACCTAACCCAGCTCCTTGAACTTCCATCGGGCAAATTGCACCCTGAATTTTGATGACCTTCTCAAGATCACCCAAACCTTCTACACATTTAACCCCATGCACCTTCTGACCAACCCTCTGGATCTGGATCCCTGCCCCCTGCACATCTAGTTTAAACCCCCCCGAGCAGCACTGGCAAGTACTCCTGCAAGAATGTTAGTACCCCTCCGGTTCAGATGTAGACCATCCCTTCGAAACAGATCCCAATGTCCCTGGAACAAAGACCAATTATCCAAAAACCTGAACCCTTCCTTCCTGCACCATGCTCTCAGCCTCGTATTAATGTGCATAATCATTCTATTCTTCGTCTCACTCGCACGTGGCACAGGTAGCAATCCCGAGATTGTCACCCTGGAGGTCCTGCCTTTCAGTTTCACTCCTAACTCCCTGAACTCTCTAAGCAGGACCCCCTCACTCACCTTACCTACATCATTGGTCCCTACATGGACCACTACATCTGGGTTCATGCCCTCACTCTCAAGAATAGCCTGCACCCGATCTGAGATATCCCGGACCCTGGCACCAGGGAGGCAACATACCATCCGAGACTCCCGATCTGCCCCACAAAATCTCCTATATGCCCCCCTAACTATAGAGTCCTCTAAAACTATCGCTCTCTTCTCTTCCCTCCTCCCCTTTCTAGTTGAGGGCTCAACCTCTGTGCCAGAGGCAGGACCACTACAACTCATTCCTGGTAGGTCATCCCCATCAACAGTATCCAGTACGGTATACTTATTGTTAATGGGAATGGCCGCAGGGGTGCTCTGCTCTCTCTGCCTGCTCCCCCTGCCTCTCTGGACCGTCACCCATCTGCCTACTTCTTGGTTTTTTGGTGTGACTACCTTCTGATAACTCCTATCTATCTCTGCCTCCACCTCCCGAATGATCTGTAGTTCATCCAGCTCCTGCTCCAACTCCCTAACTCGGTCTGATAGGAGCTGCAGCTGGACGCACCTTTTGCAGGTGTGGTCATCAGGGACAACTGTGTTGACCCTGACCTCCCACATACTGCATACGGAGCACACCACTGCTCTGACTGTCTCCCCCATACCTGAACTGGTTTAATGGAATAAGTCTAAAAAGCACCTAGCGACCTTACCTTCTTCCCCTCAGTGAGCAATCACACAGGCTTACCGAAGTCTCCTTACGCCGAAGCCCACTTAGCCAAAGCCCAGGACTCTGCTTCCACGGACTCCGCATTAAGTACCATCATCACCCAGGGTATGCCCTCTTCTCATTGTTACCATCAGGAAGGAGGTACAGAAGCCTGAAGGCACACTCAGCAATTCAGGAACAGCTTTGTCCCCTCTGTTATCCAATTCCTAAATGGACATTGAACCCATGAACACTACTTCACTTTTTAAAAAATTATTTCTGCTTTTTGTACTATTTTTAACTTAACTATTTTATATATATATATATATATACTTACTGTCATTGACTTATTTATTTTGCTATTTCATCATGCTTTGCATTATACTGCTACTGCTAAGTTAACAAATGCTGGTGATATTAAACCATCTGAGATTCTGCCACAACAGTTGTATCATCATTGGAAAATTTATAGATAGTGTTTGACCTGTGTCTAGCCTCACAGTCATAGGTGTAGACAGAGTAGTGCAGCAGGCAAAGCACACATCTTTGGGGTGAACTGATGATGATCGACAGTGAAGAGAAGACATTAATTCCAATCCGCTCCAACTATGGTCTCCCAATGAGGAATCAAGGATTCAGTTGTAGACAGAAGTAAATGGTTCCAGATTTTGAGGTTTGTTGATTAGTGCTGAGGAGGTGATGCTGTTGAAAACTGAGCTGTAATCAATAAACAGCAGCTCAATGTAGATATTGCTGTTGTCCAGGTGTCCAAAGCTGAATGGAGAGCCAATGAGATTGCACCTGCTGTAGAACCATTGTGGCATGAGTCAAACTGCAGTGGGTCCAGGTCCTTGCTTAGACAAGAGTAAATTCCAGCAATGATCAACCTCTCAAATCACTTTATCACACTGGACGTGAGTTCCAGTGGGTGATAGTCACTGGGTTACCTCACCCTGCTCTTCTTGGGCATTGGCATGATTAGCACCCTTTTGAAGCAGGTGGGAAACTCCAACTGTGGCAGTGAGAGGTTGAGAAGGCCCTTGAACAGTCCCACCAGATGGTTGGCACAAGTTTTCAGTGCCATACCAGATACACCATAGGGATTGACACCTTACGAAAAAGATGTTCTGACATTGGCCTCTGAAATAGCTATCACAAGGTCGCCAGATGTTCCAGGGATTCTCACAGGAGTAGTTTGTTCTCCCTTTGTAAGCATGCATAGAAAAGCACTGTTTCATCTGGAAGTGAAGCAACACATCATTTATGATGTTATCTTTCGTCTTGTAGGAAGTAATGGCCTGCAAACCCAACTAGAGCTGATGTGCATCTAATTTTGTTTAACTTAACTTGGAATTTCATTTTCACTCTTAACATTACCTTCCATGTACTGTATCTGGATTTCTTGTAGATTTCTACTGGCTTCACTTAAAGTGTATCCTTTAAGAGAGTAACTAAAGAGACAAATGATCATAACTAATTGCAGGAATACACCATTCAGCCCCTTATTCTCAATGGGATCATGGCTGACTTTAACTAATCTTACTCTCCTGTACAATCCCCTTGCTAAGGATGTGTCAATCTAACAAACTCTCTTGAACATGTTCAGAACAGAGCTTCCACAGCTCTCCTGAATAGGTAATTCTAAAGATCTACCATCATCCGGCTGAAAATTTTCATTTCTTTCCTTTTCAGGGTGGCTGGATTCTATTGGAGCCTGTGATCTACAGATGCATTCAAGCTATGGTTCTTCATGGCAGTATGTTCTTGGTCTTGGAGCTCACCATGCGGTTGCATTTTTGATATCTCCAGGAGCTGCCTGGAAGACGTTTGCCTGTGGGGTGCGGTTCTACAGCCCTGAGGATGAATCAGTCCAATGCCGACTAAAGTGTCACGGGAGATCGGAACATTGAGACAGCAGATGCGGCTGTCGGAGGCCTCTGCACTTGAGTGATCTCTCTGTCTCTCTCCCTCTCTCAATTGGGGCTGGAGTTCTGCTGGTGTTTGAGTTGGGTGAGCTCAAATAAACGATGCTGCGGACTGTAACATTGAAAGAGTGAGCTGTTGGTCACCCCTCTCACTGTGGAAGGGGTGATATCCTTCTCCCCCTTGTTAGTAAGGGAGAGAGCCAGAGGCATGTGAAGTGCTGAGCTATGAACTGTGGTTTTTGATTGACTCTAGATCAAGGCCTTTCTGGGGACCTTGCTATTGCTTGAATGGAGGATGGTGGGGCTGCCTGCTGGTACTGGGGGGTGGGGGTAGTGAGGAGGGTTAGGCTTTGCTGCTGCTTGTTCATGGGGAGGGTTAGACTTTGGGGTTCTGATATTTTACTGTCATTCATTGTTTGGGGTTTCCTTCTATTTCATGGATGTCTGTGAAGTGTAAGAATTCCAGGTTGTACACTGTGTACTTTCTCTGATATGAAATGGAACCATTGAACCATTGAAACTTCCTGACCTCCTGAATGACCAAATCATTATTGGGTGACTTTGACCCTTGGCTCAATTTGTCCTCACAGAGGAATCATCAATAATGTAGCAGACTTGTTAAGCAGCTTGAGAACGATATCTGTATCGAAGACATCATATCTAATTCTTCTAACTTCTTGAGAACATAATCTGGTTAGGTATTGTACTCGTTCTCAACAGCTCGCATGTGGAATACATCCAATTAAGTGAAAAGTTTCACAGTGAGAAACGACGAGTGAGATGTAGTTTTTATATCACCTGTCACTGAGGCAGAACCACATTTACGAGGAAATCAAATATTTCAGTAGATTTTCGTGTTTCGGATCATCTGTTGGTGGACAATGGTAGTAATAATGATTATTTTAATAGTTTTAGTACTTTTAGGTGAGGTTGAGATCCTTCTACCTACGGGTATTGCGGTCGCCATGATCAGAAGTTTTAAGATTTTAGAACTAGTTGCTGGTGTTTTAATTAAAGATAGAGGAAAAGCCCCACAGGTTCTGAACAAAAAGAATTAATTAAGAAGAATAATCAGAACTCAAACACTAAGAGATGATAAGCTGAGGGGAAAGGTATTTTGAATAGTGTGCCAGAGAAATGTAAGTGAACAGCTAGAGAAGTGATCAGAGATCTGACAGAGATTGGCTGTGCCATTGGGACTGAAAATTTAGAAAGGTATTTTATGTCTATTTTTGTAAAACCAAACAATAAGGCAGACTTGAAGGGCTTTAGTCCTTGTGTTGAGCAGGCTTCAGATTTTAACCTGTTACATGCCATTACTTCCATACGGGTTGTTGTGGGTATTGATGGTTTTCAATGGGATGCTGCAGCCAGCCTCATTGCTTTATATTGGCTGAGGTTCAGAAAGTGGACACCAGTGATCTATGATATTTTCCTCCTGGACTAAAATGGATAGAGTACCCAAAACAAAATAGAGCAATAGTGAACAAAATAGAGCAAGATTGTCCTTATTGCAAAGTCTGACTCAGTGAAAAATTAAAATCTGTCAAAAACTAGCAACCTGTAATGATTGGTCCATTTTTTTTATATTATCCTTGAAGATTCTGGCCAAGTGTTTGACAGATACAGTTGTCCTTCACTGTCATCAGAAGGGACTCATTCCAGCAACACCCAGCTTTAATGAAAATATTGTTGTTTTAAGCAATTTAATGAAGAGACCAAGAGGAACCCTTGGAATCCAGCTGCAGTTTTAACTGACTTTTCGAAGGCTTTTGACTCCATCAGACATTACCTTATTGTTAAAGCTTTGGACCGGATGTAGGCTGGTGCCATTTTGTGGGCCTTATCATGGACCTAAATAGTTTCCTATTCTCTTACTGAGAATGACAAGGCTGGGACTGACCCATCCTTATTTTATGGTGAGTAAATCAAGGAGACCCTCTTCTCCCAATATTATCTTACATAGTTTTGGATATTCTTTTATGTTCATTAGATAGGGATGGGTCTGGTTCCATCTACTGACAATATGTCATATTCAGCCCCACCCTTTGCTGATGATGCCACACGTCAGAGTGATTCTCACAAGGGCTTGGTCAGGAACTTCAATGTCTTGGAAAATTTCTGTATGAAGACTGTCCTTGAAGTTAATCTCAACAAGACTGATGGCTTTTATATTGTGATGCTCCAGGAGTGGGTGTGTGGTGTCAGGGGGAGGGTGGGGTTAGAATCAACAGCCCAGCCTCGCTAATTGCTAATGACCAATGCTGCTTATTGTTCTTACGTTAAAACTCTTTTGCGCAATTATGGTAGGAAATTCAAGTTCAGTTATTGATACATATTAGCTTGGGTTATACAGTTACTTGTACATTTGTGGGTCATGCTAACTATAACCGGGGTGTGTGATGGTCACCTGCCCTATCTGTATGAGACTGAGGGAGTTCACTGTCTGGGTCATGGTGCCCCATCTGTTTTTGTGTTTATCACAATAAAACTGTTGTGGAGTTCAACCAACTCCCTCATCTGTTATTATGGACCAAATGCTCAGCACAATATGGAATGCAAGACAAAACCATTCATATATAATTCTGTCAATAGTTGTTTTTAGTGAAGCTGATGTATTGTATATTTATTTCAGGTAACATTGAAAAACATCTTGGTGTCAGGATTGACCCCTAGATTGGGTGTTCCAGACAAGACTGGATAAATAAGCTCAAGGGATGGGGTACGAACATCTCGAGGGCTAGGCTCTGTTCTACCCAAAAGGGTGACATTTTTTAAAATACACTCAATCTCTTGACTTCATTCATGAGGCTTTCCAGAACATTCTAATCAAACTGGATGGAACAGTCTGGAGCCTCATGAAGAAGGTTTTATGGCTCCCATTGAGTTGTAATGATAGTGTTTTGTATTCTAGATATAGAGATAGTAACTTGACAATCCACGTTTTGGAATCTCAGACTCAGCAGGAACACCTGTTCTGTACTCAGAGTGACTATTAACATTCTAAGGATTTTTATGGATCGTCAGTTCCTTGCGTTTCCGGATTGTATGGGTTGTTGTGTCATGGATTGCAGTGGTTGCAAATGTTCAACGTTATCATTAATACTCTCTCCGTTTTATCTATGTAACACCCTGGGAAAGGTTTCACTGCTAACGTAATGGTCTTTCTGCAGAAGCAGTGTTTAAGTTATGGTTAGAGATAACAGGTGCTTTGTAATGTGAGCCGTCCAACGAGGGGAGGTTGTTTTCGTGCTATTTGCCTGACACCCAGGGAATCTGGGTCTTGGCGGAAGATGGAGAGAGAAGATGCCAGAAAGGAGAGGTTGCAGACTCCAGGAAGGAGTGGACTTGGAGTGGTGCTGAGTCGACAAAGCCTGGGGAAATCGATGGAGTGTCAGTGGAAGGGAAACCGTGAGCTCCAACTTGTGCACTGTTTCATCAAAGTGGGGCGTTTTCTTTTTGTTTTACTTTACTAACACTTTCGTCAAATTAAGAATTATACATCTAAGTCGTTTAATTGCATATGAAGTATAGTCTGGTATTTTCTGGTACCAATTTGTAACAGGGTAACACACTGTGCAGCATCCACACAGACAGGGGGATTTGCACCTCTGTCTCACACATTTGGTGGGTGGTCTCACATATTCTCTTCCCTGGACCTACACAGCTGACAGAACCTGAGGGTTACATCTATTGTTTAATATATTGTGGGCCTCAGGGCCTCCTAGGCAGTGACCAAGTAGAGAACTGAATACATTCACCATCAGGCCTTTAGTGATGATCATATGCTTAATGGAGTGGTGATAATGCCGGAAATATTCAATATGTTTGGCAGCTTCTGTGGAGAGAGACAGTTAGTCTTTCCGATCAATGACCTTTCATCACTATGGCAACACACACAAAATACAGCAGGAACTAACATGTCAGACAGCATCTCTGGAGAGGAATAATCAATCTTACTCATCATTTTCTGTTTTTTCATTCCTAAATCCTGTTTCTGTTTTCCCATTTTCTATTTTCGCATTCATTGAATTCTGTTGATTGAAAATGTTGTTTGAGCTGCTAGCAACACCTTATATTCCATCTAGGTAGCCTCCTAAATTGCATGACTATCATTTTCTACTTCTGGGAAAAAAAATTCCCTCCTTCTCTGCTCTTCTTCTCCACTCTGTCCTCTTTCCACCTCTCAGCTGCCAATCACAACCTCCTTCCTTTTCTCCTGTGGTTCATTCTCCTATCAAATCAGATTCCTTCCTTTCCAGCCCTTTATCATTGCTACCGACCCATTTTCACCTATCACCTAGTTAGCCTCATTCCCCTCCCCACACCTTTCTATTCTGGTATATTCCATCCTTCCTATCCAGTCCTGAAAGGGTCTCAACTGTTTATTCATCAACTGTTTATTCATTTCCATAGATACTGCCTGACCTGCTGAGTCCTTCAGCATTTTGTGTGAGTTGCTTTGTTTCTGCTTTTCATTTTCCACCAATAGCTGGCTTCCCCTCACCTGAGTTACAAGCAGAGCACACTGGGTGTGTCAAATATGCAAGCAAGATTTATACTTCAGATATAAAGTCAAACAACTCCTGGAACATCCTCTCATTCACACAGGGTGGCATGAGTGAATCCCACTTCTAACAGATAGGTGCCAATGAATTTTAATATGTATTCTCTGAATTACGTTGGGATTTCTTTTCATTTTGGGAAAACGTGTTTTATTTTTCATGAACTTAATCTCTTTGGATACCATCACCCAGTGAGCAAACTGGGGATAGATTCAAATTTGAGCAAATACCTGATCTGTTTTTACAATGCTTGGCAAAGAAAACATTTTGACAATCAGGAATACTCTAATATCAATTTTGAGTGTTGATGTCCAGACATCACAAAAACAAAAAGCACAAAAAACATGTCATTAAGAAAAAGATCTTTAGTATATTAATATGACTGAGACATAGCTTTGGTTTTGATTGATTTTGCTTTCATGGTGATTCTCATTAAACGTATTAAAGGGATTAGAATGATCAGGAGTATTGAAGTAATATTGATGCAACATTGAATTAAAATTTCAGCTGATCAGTTTTGCATTTTGTGGCAGAGCTGTGCATTTCTGATGAAAGGTCATACACACATAATATTAACTCAGATCCTCTCTCTAAACTGCTGCCTTACACACAGTGTATTTGCAACATTCTCTTTCATGTCAATATTTTAAATACTAGTGAAAGCTCTGATTTGCTCACTTAAACCAAACTGTGCCTGAAATGTTTGGGGTATAATATTTCAGTTTCACTGTTTTGTTGTCTGTGGTACTGATAAGCCTGTGGCAAATTCCTTGAGTTATCAATTTTGTCTCCACCATCAGTCACACCTGCGGTCATTAGGTCGCATCTGGATTTGCCAGTTGGTGGATGATTTTCCTCACGCTGCTCTGTCCCAACACTTGTCAACAACATCCCTCGTCTTGTCCAGCTTGGTCCAATCCTTGATGTTATCCAGTCACATTTTCCTTTGCCTTCCTCTTCCTTTCTTTCCCTCCACCTTTCCATATAGCAAGTCCGACAAGATGTTATCTCTCCACATAACATGTCCACAAAAAACAACTTTTAACTTCATAATCTTCACCAGCAATGTCCATGGTCTTTCAACTTCAGACATAACCCTCTCATTTGAAACTTTCTCTACCCAGCTAATCTTCAACATTCATTGATAGCACCATATTTCAAAAACATTAATTCATTTTATGTTATCCTTCTTCAGGGTCCATGTTTCTGATCCATACCTCAGCACTGACCAGACATAACACTCAAGGAAGCGGGTTCTACTTTGGATGTCTACCTTCCGATTGCATGGTAGATCTTTTAGCTTTATGAACTGGGTCTTTGCCCATACCTATTCTTTTTTTTATCTCAACTTCACATCTCCCGTCATCTGTCAGACAACTGCCAAGATATTCAAACTTTCGCACCTGTTGAATGTCTTCTCCATTCACTTGAAACGATACCATCATGAATGAGTCTTTAGTGTTTGTTTTGCTTACCACCATTGATTTTGTTTTCTTAGGGTTGATTTTAAGTCCGTATTCAAGGCTTTTCTCATTCACTTTATTCAGCATAATTTGCAGTTTGCTTTCGCTGTCAGCTAACAGCGTGGTGTTGTCTGCATACCTGATGTTATCCACCTTCCGGCCTCCGATTGGAATACTTTACCTTTCTCCTGATGGTCACTTTTCCAAATAATCCACTCTCCACAGAGATTGAACAAATCCGGCAAGCCAACACAGCCTTTCGAACAAATATTAGAACTTTTTTGGTTCATCCGTACTGAGCAAATCAAAGTCTATTTTGTTTGATGGTTTGGCCTTTCTCAGCTTCTTCAAATGCACACTCATGTCCAATATCGCAGGAACATTATCTGTATAACAGTCAGCACCAGGGGACGTTTTCACCTGCTTCACTCCATTCCTGAACCGATTGGGTACAAAAATGTAGTAAATTTGGATTTTTACTGAACCATCAGGACTGGTCCACGTGTACAGTCTCCATTTTGGCAAACTGTACCAGGTGTTTGCAATCATTAGTTTGTTAGATTTTGCAAATTCAACTTGTCTTTCTCCGCAGTCATTTCAATCCCCAAGCCCGAAGGGTCCTACAGTCAGAACTTCTCTTCCGCTGCCAACTTTGGCATTAAAATTACCAAGAATCACAGTTACTTTGCTGTTTTTAGTCTTTTTCATTAGCTATTCAACTTCTCCATAGACCATATAGACTTCATCATCGTCATGGTCTGTGGTTGGCATATAGCCCTGTATGATGTTAATGTCAAATGCCTTTGCTCAGATTTTAATCATCATCATTCTTTTTTTGATGGATACACTGCATTTGATAGTTCTCGCTGTTTCCTTGTCTACCAAGATACCAACTCCGTGCTTACATTCACTTTCTGCTAAACGGATCAGTTGGTATCCATCATTCCTTCCTCCTCCATCACTCAGCCCGAACTGGAGCGCCCGACGATGCGTCCACCAACCTCAAAGAGCTGCCAACAACACACTGCATCAATGGAAACCTGAAAAGAAGCACAAATTACCGAAGAAGTGTGGGAAAAGAGCTGGGCTGCTGGTCAGATTGATGCGGAGGGGCTTTAGGGTCCTTCAGCCCACCATCCTACTAGCTAATGTGCAAGCCATTCAGAACAAGGTGGATGATCTTAAAGGGAGACTCACCTACTGCAGGGAGATGCAGAACTGCTGTGTATTCTGTTTCACAGATACCTGGCTCTCCCCTGCCACCCCCGACTGTGCCATCCGACCAGAGGGATTTTCGATCTATTGGATCGACTGCATGGCATCTTCGGGCAAGATGAAGGGAGGTGGGGTCTGCCTAATGATCAACACTGCGTGGTGCTCAGACACAGTGGCACTGACAAGCTCCTGCAGTCCGGACCTGGAACATCTGTCCATGAGGTGTCATCCCTATTATCTGCCACGGGAATTCACCTCGGTCATACTGACAGCGGTCTACATTCCCCCCCAGGTGGATGCGGAGTGTGCTCTGAATACACTGCATGCCAACATCAGTGAACTTGAGACCAGGTATCCGGAGGCTTTGCTCATTACAGCCGGGGACTTTAACCAGGCCAACTCAGAAAAGCACTGCCAAAGATATACCAACACGTCTCCTGCTCCACTAGAGGCCCAAATATACTTGACCACTGCTACACAGCAGTCAAAGATGCCTACCGGGAGAACAGAGCGTGGTACCTACTCTCTGGCAGAGCTGCAGTAAGTCACTGTGTTTTACATCTGGGTTGGATTTTGTGCTTTGCATGAAGGGTTAGCAAATAATCTTAATGTCATGAGGATATGACTAAATTTGGTGGTGGGAGAGTGCAACACCTTGGCAAAGATTTCACTGCTAACACAATGGTGTTTCTGTAGAAGCAGTGTTTAGAGATAACAGGTGCTTTGTAATGTGAGCCGTCCAACGAGGGGAGGTTGTTTTCGTGCTATTTGCCTGACACCCAGGCAATCTGGGTCTTGGCGGAAGTTGGAGAGAGAAGATGCCAGAAAGGAGAGGTTGCAGACTCCAGGAAGGAGTGGACTTGGAGTGGTGCTGAGTCGACAAAGCCTGGGGAAATCGATGGAGTGTCAGTGGAAGGGAAACCGTGAACTCCAACTTGTGCACTGTTTCATCAAAGTGGGGCGTTTTCTTTTCGTTTTACTTTACTAACCCTTTCGTCAAACTAAGAATTATAAAGCTAAATCATTTAATTGCACATGATGTTCCGTCTGGTATTTCATGGTACTGATTAGTAACAGGGTAACACATCACGCAGCATCCGCAGAAATAGGAGGATTTGCACCTCAATCTCATACGTTTGGTGGGGCCAGAGATTGTCTTCCCTAGACCTATGCAGCCAACAGAACCTGAGGGTTACAATTGTGGGGATATAATTCGGGATTGATTTCATTGGATGCTGTGTGATTGCCCGAAGCACTGAACCAGTGTTGAGTGTTTAAGTGTGTGCTAAACTATTGTCCGGTAAAGTGATTATGATGTGTGGATATGGATGCTGCCAGGGTTGAGCAGTGTGTTCATCCACGTGGTTACTGGTAACGAATCGATGCATGCTGAGGGGAGTAGATATTCGTTCTCCTGATGAGTTGTTAATTTGACTTTTAAATACTATTAAAGCTATAGGCAAAGTTATGATTGTGGAATGGAGATTGATAAAATGGTGGGCACAGACTTTGTTTTAGTTCAGACTAGTGCTGACGTAACAGCAGTGGAACTGCCTAGTACTATTAGGGCCCCATGAGAGGGGGTGCAGTGGACTGTCCATACTTCACGGGAGGAGGAGAATGAAGGGGAGCGGGCCAGATCGCAAGCCGAGTCTCCCATAGTTGGAGGCGGAGACTTCAAAGACAGAGTGCTCTCTTTTTTACGGATCGAGGGGAAGGAGCGGTCTGATTTGGAATGTCTAATGAGTCCCTGTCTCCCAGTGAAGAGCGAGGATTCTGAGTTAGTATCTGCCCTTACCTCTCTGGCAAATAAATAGAAAAATGCCCAGGTCCAAAGTCCCAGCTGTCATAGGCTCTGCCTGGTCTCAGGAATGAAGCCCACCCCTGAAGGGGAAGAGACTTGGGTGAAACAGAACTCTCAGTTGTTAGATGAGTGGCAGTGCTCTGATGACATAAAATGACAGTGATTGGTTGAAAGTTTGAGTGGGCAGGCTGTTGATGTAGTGAGAGCAATAAAAGTCCAAAACCCCTTTGCCACATCTGCGGCCTACATGCGAGTACTAGAAAAGGTGTTTTGTGCGATGAGAACCACGATAGAGCTCATGACGGTGTTTCAGAACAATGGTCAGGAGAAGGGGGAGAAGCTTTCTGCCTACACCTTTCAGCTAGAGAAGCAGGTAATTGCTTATGATGCAGAGGTGGATTCAGATTCAGATGGCTGAGGTGGATCAGTTAAGGATTGTCCAATTAGCGAAATGCGCCCAGTCTCAGAACCTGATCATTCGGGGTCTCCAACTCTTTGGTAATTGTGCCCCCTCCCTCATCTGTTGAGCTGATCAGAGAATTACAAAGGAGGAGAATGCGTCAGGAGCATGGGAGGCCTCCATCAGCAGGGTACGATACTCCGTAGTGGTCCTCTGTAGAGGATTGGCCTGCCCTGGGGAGAGGTAAAGGGGATTGTGGCAGAGTTGAGAACTGAGATGACCCGGTTCCTATCAGCGGGTATGCCCCCCCCCCGCCATATGATTGAGCTGATTGGGAGGCTGATCCTCTAAGGGGACAGACTATGCGGATGGCCGCTAGCAGTCGGTGTCGTGCAAGAAGGGGAGCGGTTGGTGTTGTCTGTTATAACTGTGGTAAAGAGGGACACTTCAGGTGGGTGTGTGAACGATGGGAAATCCCTTTGAGAGTGAGCCCCAGGTATCTAAGCAGAGAGAGTCACTGGGAAAACTTGAAAGAGACCCAGCCTGGCACATTGGGGTAGGGGGAGCTCATTCCCGGCAATGCATCTAGCAACACCATAAAGCAAAATACAATATTCCAGAAGGGCTTAGTGGGGGCATGCTCCAGTGTATCGCTACAGATAGAGGGTATTTATGCTTGAGCCATACTTGACACAAGGTCATAGGTCACTTTGCAGTATCGTTCATTTTACAACCAGTACTTGCGCATTTACCATTGACGCCACTCAGTGCACTAGAGATCTGGGGTCTTAGTGTGGCTGATTATCCGTAGGATGGTTATTTGTCAGTGAAGTTGGAGTTTTTGGAGGCTGATGTGGGAGTAGCTCAGGCCCTTGATACATTAGCGCTAGTTTGTCTGGACCCCAGTGAGAAGGGCGGCGTTTCAATTTCCGCGGGGACCAACACCCCTATTGTGAGAAGGCTCTTTCTTTTTTTTCTTTTTTCAATCTTTTTATTGATGTTCAAATAAAGAATATACAAATCAGAGGAGGGGTTTAGCAAACAGATAATATAAAAGACATGTAAACAGCAATAATAAAAACAAAAAGTATATAATGTCAAAATCAAATAGGTAAAATATTGTGTTGTGGCGACCCATTTCCTGGCGCACTCGAACCGGCTCACAATTAACCAGCGTTCTGGCTAAGGGAGATACCCTACGGGGGTTTGTGAGTACGTGTCTATTGGAGCATCCGCGCCCACGGGTGCGGGTTGAGGGAAGCTTAAAAGCAAGACTGTTTAGTTCGAATAAAGTTATCTTTGACTGCAGTTTACCGACTCCGTGTCGTTATTTTAGCGCTGCGTGTAGCACACCGCTACAATTGGTGACCCCGACGGTCCAAACGATTTTCACCTCTGTTCATGCGGTTTCATTGAAACTGCCAGGTTTCTGGATGCCACAACCTCACCTATGGTTCCAGCAAGCAGAGGCCCAATTCCATGTTCGGCAGATAACCTCAGAGGACACCCGTTACTACTACGTGGTGAGCTCCCTCGACCCGGACACAGCAGCCCAGGTTGCGGAGTTCGTACAGTCGCCCCCGGCGGATGGCAAGTATACGGAATTTAAAGCCCTGCTCCTCAGGACTTTCGGACTCTCACGGCGCGAGCGGGCTGCCAGTTTACTGCACCTGGATGGCTTAGGAGACAGACCTCCATCGGCTTTAATGAATGAGATGTTGTCTCTGGCTGACGGACACACACCCTGCCTCATGCTTGAGTAGGCATTCCTAGAGCAGCTGCCCGAGGACATATGCCTGCTGCTGTCCGACGCGGATTTCAGTGACCCCCGGAAGGTGGCAGCCCGGGCGGACTTGCTGTGGAACACTAAGAAGGCGAGTGGGGCATCCATCGCACAGATCACCCGGCCACGCTCCCAGCAGCAAACCAGACCAGGCCCGGCTGCAGAGCCCGCTAACCTCAGAGGCTGAGAACCCCAGGGGTGAGAAGCCCAATGAACAATGGTGTTTCTACCACCAGCGGTGGGGTGCAGAATCCCGCCGTTGTCGCCCACCCTGCAAGTTCCCGGGAAACGCCAGGGCCAGCCGCTGCTGATGGCTACGGCGACTGGCCATCGGGATAGCCTCCTGCATGTGTGGGACAAGCGGTCGCGACTCCGCTTTTTGTTCGACACCAGAGCCGAGATCAGCGTCTTACCTCCGACGAGTTATGACACCCGCAGCAGGGCACCGGGTCCCCCCCCCCCCCGAGGGCCATAAACGGCAGCACAGTAAGGACCTATGGCACCGGTCAGGTGCAGCTACAGTTCGGCTCCAGCCAGTTCACGTGGGACTTCACACTGGCCGCCGTAGCCCAACCGCTTCTGGGTGCGGATTTTTTGTGGGCTCACAGCCTACTGGTCGACCTGCCCAGGAAGAGACTGGTACACGCCGAGACCTTTCAGATGTTCTCACTGGGTGCAGCCCAATTGCCAGCCCCTCACCTCGACTCCATCACGCTGTCTGACAGCGACTTCACCAGGGTCCTGGCAGATTTCCCATCGGTTCTGGCACCGCAGTTCATGGCAGCCATGCCCAGACACAGTGTACAGCACCACCTCCCGACACAAGGACCACCCCTCCATGCCCGTGCTCAGCGGCTTCCCCCGGACAAGCTCCGACTGGCAAAGGAGGAGTTCAAGATGGATGGAGGAATTAGGGATATCCGGCGGTCCGACAGCCCATGGGCCTCCTCCCTGCACATGATGCCCAAAGCGACAGGGGGCTGGAGACCTACGGGGGTTTGTGAGTATGTGTCTTTTGGAGCATCCACGCCCACGGGGGGCGGGTTGAGGGAGGCTTGAAAGCAAGGCTGTTTAGTTCGAATAAGGTTATCTTTAACTACAGTTTACCAACTCTGTGTCATTATTTTAGCGCTGCATGTAGCACACTGCTACACTGTTATATATAGAATGGTAAAAAAGCTACAATTCCTCATAGCAATCATAAAAAAAAATTGGAAATTTTATTGATGAAGGGAAAAAAACACTAACTAAACTGAAACAAAAGAAAAGAGAAAAATAAAGAAAGAAAAAGAAAGATTGGGCAGTCCAATTGAGGATAAAAAATTTTTAAAGAAGAGAGAAAACAAAAACATCCTTCCAGTCATCTCCGAACCTTCATGGATAAGGATTTTCGCCAAAGAGAATAAAGAAAAATATAAAATAAAAATAAATTAAATTATGTGAAAATATTGAATAAACGGTCACCAGACCTGTTCAAAATTAAAGGATGTATCAAATGTCCGGCTTCTAATTTTCTCCAAGCTTAGACATGACATAATGGAGGAGAGCCAATAAAAAACAGTAGGTGGATAAGATTCTTTCCAGTGTAGCAAAATAGCTCTCCTAGCTGTGAGAAGGCTCAAGGGAGCCTGCAAGAAGAAAGCTGGAGAGAGCTTGTTAAGAACATTGTCCATTCAACTGTGTTTCGAGCTGCTTTTGAGGAAGTGTGTGGCTGCATTTGACCAGATAATTACATTAGACGAGTGACTGTATGTTTCACCCAGTATAAGACAATCGTGTTATGGCCTGGGGAAGTAGCAAGAGTAATGGTAAGCCTCTAATTTCCCAGAATGCCCAAGGCTCCAAAAGACCACTGTTATGTACCCTGTGGATATCTTGTGACTGTCTTATGACCATGACGTAATTGAGTATTTGGTGAGCTTGATGTAATGGTCTTGTGATGGTGGGGTGATATAATTTACTGCCAATGTGAGGTCACATAATGTAATTTTCTGGCCAGTGAGATGTCATGTGATGGCCTGTCTCAACAGGTATAAAACGGGAAAACCTTGCTGTAATGCAGGTCAGTTTGTGGTTTAATTTGTCAGTTACTCTGTTATGCTGTGTATTCGTCTCATGATACAGTTTTGTTTTAAAGTGGAGTTTTAATTTCTATTTTATTCTCAAAGGTTATTGTCGGCAGTTTCGCCAGAATGCTGCCAGATTTAATCTAGTCAGAGAGTGAAAAATTTACCGAAGTACAGAAAACCCAAGCGATTGAGAAGCTGGTGCTGTTGGTGGTAATACAAGATCGACCTTATTGAAACCTCATTCAGAAGGTAGTAACCTGCATCCGAGAGAGCCCCTGCATTGTGAAAGCAGAAAGAGTTGGATGCAGCATTATTCACTAGGGAAAAAGTCAGTTCTTTTAAGCCATTTTAATTTCCTTCATCATGAATCCTTTGGGCAAGGCATATTTCATCTAGGATCAGCAGTAACGCCATATCGTCGAGGAATTTGTTACTTCAGGAGAGTCTCTCCTAAATGACTGTGTAACTCATTCAGACTTTCACATTTACCACTTTTAAGAACTGTGTTCGCATTTATTGCTTTAAGAACTGTTCGAGTTGCTGTACAACAGTTAACTTCCGGTTAAGTTAGTCGTTTGTTTACTTTTCATTTGTTATTGAGCTGAGTTTAAATAAATGTTTCTTCATTTATAAAAAGCCTGTCTCAATTCTATATTCATTGTTGCTGTATCATAACACCATGAAGAGGATTCGGGAGTGCCTGCTGGGATACTGGTGAGGCCCGAACTACAGAAGCCCTCAGTTGTACATGCAAGCAGAATGGTTGTGATTGTCAGGAACACTGTGAAGAGGGAGGTCATCTTCCAGCAGGGGATACCCTGACAAATCTTTTCCCGATGATGGTAATGTCTAGTGTCCCTGTGAGACAAGTCAGGGAAAAAGTATCTGAAAAAGGGGGAAGGTTGTCCACTGAGTCATTCAACTTTGGGGACTCCCTGGTACCTGTGGGGTGGAAGAGGAGCTTGATAGAGAAGATGCTGAAGCTGAAAGGTGTCTTTTCCACTGATGAGTTTGCTGTGGGTTCTTCCAAGAGTACTCATCACACTATCCGGGTGACTGAGGACACCCTGTTCAGAGAGAGGTGACGGCGACTGGCCCCTGCAGAGATGGAAGATCTTCAGCAGTATTTGTGTAAGTTGGAGGAAGCTGGGATAATCACCGAGTCCCGAAGCCTCTATGCATCCCCAGTAGTAGTGGCCAGGAAGGAAAATGGGAAGGTACGGATGTGTGTGGACTATAGGACTCTGAACAAGCATACTGTCTCTGACCAGTATACGGTCCCAAGGATCGAAGATGTGCTGGCCTGTCTGAGTGGTGCTAAGTGGTTCAGAGTGCTGGACTTGATAAGTTTATATTACCAGATCCTCATGAGTGAGGCTGACAAAGGGAAGACGGCATTTATATGTCCTCTAGGATTTTTCCAGTTTGAAAGGATGCTCCAGGGTATATTGGGAGCACCTGCAACCTTCCAGCATACCATGGAGAAAACAGTGGAGGACATGAACTTTCTTGAGGTATTGGTGTATCTGGATGACATCATAGTATTTGGGCCCACCTTGGAGGAACACGAAGCGAGGCTACTGAAGGTGCTGACCACATGAAAGCTGAAGGGTTAAAACTTTCCCTGGTCAAGTGCCAGTTCTGCAAAAAGTCTGTCAGCTATGTTGGGCACATAGTCTCATGTGCTGGCGTAGCTACAGATCCGTTTAAGATAGAGGTGATGACCACATGGCCAAGGCTCCAGACTTTGAGTGCTTTGCACTCATTCCTTGGGTTCTGTGGTTGTTATGAAAGGTTCATGAAGGGCTATGCGAAAGTGAATCACCCCTTAAATCAGCCTCTGTGTGGATACTCCCCCTTGGGGAAGAAAGAAAGGGAGGAGGACAAAAGGAGAGGAGGTTGAAGAGTATCTTAGCCCTTTGGAGCCTTTTGGAATGAGGTGGGATGTGAAATATGAAGAGGCCTTTCAGTCACAGAAGGAGCTGCCGACACTTGTGCCTGTGCTGGCTTTTGCAGACCCCGATTGCTGTATGTACTGCATACGGATGCCAGCAGAGAGGGCTTGGGGGCGTCCTGTATCAGGGTCAGGGTATCAGGTTGAGACCTGTTGTGTTTGTCGGCTGGAGTCAGGTGCACTCTAAGAAAAACAATTCCACACACAAGTTGCAGTTTCTGGCATTGAAATGGGCTATGGTGGATAAGTTGAGTGACTATGTTTGTGGTGCCGAGTTTGAGGTGAAGACGTACAACAATCCCTTAAATTATATCCTGACCTCGGCGAAATTGGATGCCAGAGCTCATTGGTGGTTGGTAGCATTACCTGCCTATGATTTCAGCCCAAAGTACTGCTGGGAAGCAGGAGCATTGATGCTGATGCTTTGTCCCAAAGTGCGCATGAAGAGCTGGACAGGGACGAAGAGTGGGAGAGCATTCCTGCCCCAGGAGTGAAAGCCATGTGCCTGTGTTCCATCACAGTGTAGGCAGACAGAAGGCAAGGGCAGAATTGAGCAGTAGATCAATTGGGAGCTTCTGATAACGCCATTTTACAATTTTACTGTAACCTGACTACTCTGAAGACAAAACATTTACCAGAACTGAGCCCTGAAGAAATGGCAGCGGCTGGGTGAGATGACCCAGGCATTAGTAAGAATTGGTTAGTGGTCGGAAAGGGATGCATGGCCCAAGATGAGAAGACAAAACACACTACGGTGCCTCCATTACTGAGAGATTGGCCCAGATTAGAGTTGAGGAACCTGTTCCTTTACTGGGCCATGTTGCCTGCGGAATGGCCACAGCATTCCCAGCTGCGCCTGCCCAAGAATTATTGGAGGATTGTGTTGGAGTCACTTCATAATGATTCTGGACATTTGGGGCCTGAAAAGACCTATGGATTGCTCAGATTGGCCCCGAATGAGCCGAAAGTCAAAGAATGTTGCAAGTCAAGGACTACTCCTCGTCACCCGCAGTGTTATCCCCAGTCGAGTGGTTTAATTGGACCTTAGTAGACATGCTCAGAACCTTGGAAATCAGCAAGAAGAACAAGTATAATCAAGATATAGGACATCTGGTCCAATGGCTACAAATGTACACAAAATGAAGCTACAGGGTACTCACTATATTGTCTGATATTTGGGTGTGAGGCGAGGTTGCCCATTCACCTTTGGTTTACGACTGGCAAGGAAGAACTACCACCAAAGATTTATCTGATGTATGTGTCTGATATGAGAAGGGAGCTGAAAAAGGTTTATGAATTAGCTGAGGATGCAGCTACCAAGCAGAATCAAGGAAATTAGAGGTGGTATGATCAAAAGTCTAGGTTCTCCCAACTCATGCCGGGAGACCAAGGCCTCATAAGGAATTTGGGGCTACTTGGGAAGCATAAGTTGGCTGACTGCTGGGCATCTACGCCCTATATAGTGGAGAGCCAGATGCCAAACATACCTGTTTTCTGGGTGAAACAAGAGGATAGGAACGGGCCTGTCAAGATTCGCCATTGGAACCACCTTCTGCCTCTGGGACATGAGGTGCGGGTTGACCCAGAGCCCGACCTGGAGCCTACCCCTAGTAAGAGGATGCTGCAGTGACACGGAGTGACTGACGAACCAACAGCAGGTGGGATTAAACTAGTCCCAGCCCCTGAATGGGATACGCAGTCAGAGGATGAGGAAATGGGAGTGTAGTATATGCTGCATTTTACTAACTCCCCACTGTTTGAGGAAGAGATTTCCAACCCTTGTCATGCTGAGTCAGGTGAAATTGGGGGGACTATCTGTGGACAGGCTGGGTTTCAGCAGGACCATGAAAGGGATGAAAGTGGGCTTAGCCAAGTGGCAGAGAGATCCAAGTTGAAGGAGGGCACGAATGATAGACCGGGGGGAGGCCTCACCAGGTAGCCCAGCCCAGCAGTCTCCCACAGAGTGTCTGAACCTGCAGAAGAAGATGACGGGTAGGGGGGTCTCAAAGAATCAGGAGACCCCCAGATAGGCTGGCCTATGTAGCATCAGGGTAACAGAGTGGGACAACCTGAAGTGGGGCAGGATTCGATGAAGTCCGGGGAGATCGAAGGAGGATTGGTGAAAGGGAAACGTGTGCACATTAGACTGTTACATTTTAAATGGGCCTTTTACTTTTTTTTCCTTTTTCTTTACTCATCCTTTAGTCAAATTAAGAATTATAAAGCTAAATCTTTTAATTGTATGCGGTGTACTGTCTGTTATTTTGTGGTACTGACTTGTAACGGCAACAAATCACGCAGCATCCACACAAACAGGAGGATTTGGGGGGCTTGCACTTCAATGTCCCACGTTTGGCCTGACTGGAGGGTGTCTTCCCTAGACTTACGCAGCCGGAGGAACGCAAGTAAATAACATCCATCTGTTCTCCTCAATCTACTGCGCTTGTTATACCCGCAAAGAGCTCCAGTAAGTTTGTTGAACAGGACCTGCCTTTGCTGAATCTATACTGAATATGCCTGATGGCTCATTTCCTACCAGGGGCCTCATTATTTCTTCTTTAATGATACATTCAAGCATTTTCCCAGCTGCAGATGTTAAACTAACTGGCTTATAGTTACCTGCCTTTTGCCGACATCCTTTTTTTGAACAGTGGTGTGATATTTGCTGTCTTCCAGTCTGCTGTGACCTGCCCAGAGTCAAGAGGATTGTGTTAAATTATCACCAAAGCCTCTACCATAATCTCTGCCTTTTTTATCAGTACCCTGGGATGCATTCCACCAGGACCAGGGGACTTGTCTATCTTCAGGCCCACAGATTTGCTCAGCACTACCTCATTAGTGATAGCTATTGTATCGAGGTCCTCAACTCCCATCACATCCATAACATCTCTCTTTGGCATCTTAGATATGTCCTCATCATGAAGACCATCACAAAAGAGTCATTCAACCCTCAGCCATTTCCTCATATACAATATCAATCCCCCCTTCTCATCCTCCAAAGGACCTACATTCACTGCAGCCACCTTTTCCGCTTTATATGATTATAAAAACTTTTACTATCCATTTTTATATTTTGTACAAGTTTATTTTCATAAGCTAGCTTCCCTTTCTTTATTTCTCGTTTAGTGGTTCCTTGTTGCTTTTTAAAATTCTCCCAACCTTCCAGTTTCCCACTACTCTTAGTGAATTTATATGAATGGGCTTTTCATTTGATGCCTTCTCTTATTTCTTTAGTTATCCAAGGCTTGCTCTCCCCACCTTACTGTCCTTGCTTTTAGTTTGAATATGCTTTTTTTGGGCATCTTGAAAAATCTCTTTGAAAGTCTTCTACTCTTCCTTACCCATGCCACCATATAGTCGTTCCATTGTAGTCTCCATTGTTTAGGCATAATGCACTACTCTGGTTTTAGATTGAACTATTGCACCTTCCATTTGTATGAAAAACTCAGTTATACTGTGATCACTCTTTCCAAGAGGATCCCTAACTACAAGATCACTAATTTTACCTGTCTCTTTGCACAGGACTAGACCTAAGGTAGCACGTTCCCTTGTAGGTTCAGTAACATGCTGTTCAAGAAGGTCATCATGGATGCATTCCATGAATTCCTTCTCAAGATTGCCTCGACCACTTGACTCACACAATCTACTTGCAAGTTAAAGTCCCCATGATAAATACTGTTCCATTCCTACATGCCTCAGATATTTCTCTGTTTATTGCCTGTGCCATTCTAATGCTGTTACATGGCGGCCGATAACAAACTCCCATCAATGATTTTATCCCTTTACTTTCCTTAATCTCTACCCAGATGGATTCAACATTCTGCTCCTTTGATGTTATATCATTTCTCACTATCGCCCTGATCTCATCTTTAATTAAAAGTGCATCCCACCTCCCGCGTATCCTTCCATATTACCTGATTTACACTACTGTTGTGGGCTGTATCAAATGTGGTGATGAATCAGCATACAGGAGAGAGATTGAAAATTTGGGTGAGTGGTGTAATAAGAACAACCTCTCACTTAATGACAATAAGACCAAGGAACTAATACTAGACTTCAGGAGAGGGAAATCAGAGGTCCATGAGCCAGAGATCATCTGAGTAGCCTAGGTGGAGAGGGTCAGCAGCTTTAAACCTCTAGATGTCACTCTATCAGAGGACCTGTCCTGGTCCTGTCATATGAATAGAATTGCAAAGAAAGCACAGCAACATCTCTGCTCCATCAGGTGCCTGCGGAGATAAAGCATGTCATCAAAAACCTTGGCAAACTCCAATATATGTCATGGTCCGGTCCATGATGACCGTGTTCCGGTTTACGGTCCGGTCCGGGGACTCCGGACTCTGGGTCTTCCGGCTGTCCCTTGCTTCAGTTGGGCTTAATCATAGGCACCTGATTCTCGTCTTGGTGCTGGAATGTAAGTGGCCCATGGTTTGAGTGTGGGTGCTGGTTCATCTTGTCAGTATCCCCTTGGAGCAACCTACCGGTGAAGGCTAGAGATTTGTGATCTCTAGACGTGGTTAGAGGACCACCACTTCATGGAGCCCTGTTGTCTCTAGTTGGAACAGTAATTGGGGTCTGGATTTGGCCATTTCTGGGGCCAGCCGAGTGGCCATCTACCACACTGAGCTAGATATGGATCCAGCTGATTCTGTAGCCAACCAAGTTTGCTGGGCACCCTGAGACTCTGAGCCACCCTGGATTGAGCTCCGTTCCTGTCCTTGCCTCCGTGGGGTAAGTCAGGCTGTCCTTGCCGTTACCCTACGGTGCGATCTGTCCCTTCCTATCTTTGCCTTGTTTGGGTAAGCCAGGCTGTGTTTGCTGTTACCCCGAGGTAGGACTATTCTCTTACCCTCCTCATCTGAATCACTGACAGTTTCCTTGGCGGTTTACCTTGGCAGTCCTCCTGGTCCTGTGTGCAAGGAAGGGCCCAACTTACAGTTATCCAAATGGTCCAGCAGAAGAGATTATGCAGGCAGTGAAATAGCATCAAACATTGACCTGTTGAATTGGATCCAGATCATTTTTGAAGCTGGAGTTGGCCACAATCATCAGGATACTTCAGTCAATGCAGACCTGCACCAACTCCTCCAAAATGCCATAACTAGTCTATTTGGTTATGGTGGATGTAAGTGTTGACAGACAGCAGCCATTGAGGCCATCAGACTCTTCATGGGCATGGGTACACTAGATACCCTTTCGAAGTAGGTGAGGAACTCAGACCACAGATGCAAGAGGCACAAGTTGCCCTTGAAAAAGTGCAGCCATTTGGTTTGCACAGATCCTTCAGCAGTCAGCCAGGTACACCATCTGGGCCTGACTACAGAAGCAGTCACCCTCCACACAGCTGAGCTGTATTTGCACCCCATTCAAGTCAAAACCCCTATAATCTACTCCTACATTATTCAACTTTGCTTAAGTGACAAAGAAGAAAGTTTATTGATTCTATTGACAGTGCTCAATCTTCATGAATATATACCAGTGACCATTGTTGAAACATACATCCTACACATGCAGAATGGAGATGAAAACAAATACCAGCTACATTGGAACCTACAGGACAATTTATAACTGTTGGAATCAAGTAGAAAAGTAAAGAGGTACTGCTAAGATTTTCTAGGAGCTGATGTATTTTGTCATTCAAACCTTGGATCGGGAATTGGCCTATCATTCTGATTAAAATTACACAAGAGAGTTCTGAGAGTCAGAGACAGCCCAGTTGGTCAGAGACATTTTCCTCGGTTGGAAACAGCAAGAACAAGTGCAATATCCTTGAGGTGAGAAGTGGAAAACATAGAAGCATCTTCTTTACACAAAGGGGGGTTAGGCCTCACATATCTGCTACCAGGGGAAATGGTGGAAACAGACATGATAGCAATCGTTGAGAAGCTTTTAAACTGAGGCATTAACAGAGGTAATGGATGGATGAGGATCACGTGTAGACAGGTGGGATTAGTCTTAATTGGCAGGATGTTTCCCAGAGAAACATTGTGCTGAATGGCCTGTTCCTGTACTGTCCTGTACTGCGTTCCATGTTCCATGTTCAATGTTCAAATCTCAGCATTACATTAGATTCATCACTTTCTTAACTTAAATTTGCTGGACCAAATAACCACAGCATAGAAGATTGTTACTTAAATTTTCACCAGTTTATTTCTTCGAGCTCAGCTGGCGAGGGAACTTGGTCCCGACAACACGGGGGAAGCATTCTCATCCCTCTGGCGGTTCAAAAAAGTTCACTGTTCAGCTTCCAGAATTGTTACAATTTATAAGGCCATCGATACAAAAGAACAATCAGCTTGATAAACATTCCAGCCAAGTCAATGGACTATTGATACAAAAGATAGACACACCAGCAACTTTAATTAAAAAAGGAATGTCCTACATGGTTAGTTGGAGCCAAAACTTAATTACAAAGATAAGAGCATCCACCAAGTTTATGCTTTCATTAAGAAAGGAATGTTCTGTCTAATTTCCATCAGGTACCGCCTTTGGTCGAAACCAAAAGGTGTGAAAAATCAGGGGATATCTTTTGTGGATCTGTGTGAACTTTAACCCGTACCTTCCTCCAAAGAAGCAGCTGTGAGCCATTATTCAAACACGCTGCAGCCACTCACAAAATACACAGGCATAATTGGTACTTACCCCATTATTTACAGGAATCTGAGAATCCCCCAATTCCCTTAAAACTTTATCAAGTTCTGCCTCAAATGTGGCTCTTCATTAAATAGTACAAAAAGAACCTGATTTTACTCAACGTATGACTGAGACACTTGGGAATGGAAAATAATTCAGAAAGTGTTTCAGAAAAGCACTTGAGTTGGGAGTCATGTTGAGCTGTATTGAGTCTTTTTTTTTGGCAATCATACTCAACGAGGATGTGACATGAAAGATAACTTGATATATGGCAGAAAATTTCCATTCATTTCTATTGTCATGTGATTATCACATAATCTGCTGAAAGCAACAAAAATGACATTTCACAGTGCATTGTAGGTTCCCCATTCCAACGTCCATTGCCTGCTATTGTCAAATGAAGATCTCAAGAACATCTGTGTGACAGTCACTGATATACACTCATATCTGGAGCTTCTTGTGCAGTACAAAGTGAACTGAAAGCCTGTGTGTTCTCTAACTTTATGGCACTCATTGCTTTACAGTCATATCCCAGCATCCAAGAGTCAATTTGGTTTTCCCAGCGATTTCCTCAGCATCAATATTTTCCTTTGCATAGAAATAATCTCATCTTCCTTGTTAAGTCTTTTTTTTAAACTATCCTTCCTTAAATTATGTAAATTATTCAAGTGCAGTTTCCTATGTACTTGGCCATTCTCTAATAATGCAGATTCATCATTCTTCTAAATACAAAAGTATTAAACAATTTGATAAAAGTAAATGCAACAATGCAAAGTCCCTGATTACCTGAAACATTTTTTTTTCTCATTCAATATTTTTCACCTGAGAAGCTTGTCAAATGTTGCAGTTTTGTTGTTCTATGGGGAGCTGACTGTGGATCAGCTGCTTCATGGTCACTGGCAAATACTTACACATCACATAATGACTGTACATCAGTCTACTGGTCATTGACTACAGCTTGGAGGTGACCACAATCTTCAGCAGGTCATAGTCACTGCAGATCAGAAACAACATCTCCTGTTGACTAATTCATCAGCAGATCCAGGATGGAAAACTCACTACATAGTTCTTAATTAATCAAAGCTCATGGTTGATTGTCTCTTCATACCAACAGAACTATATTGACCCCTGGCCAACAACTGAAGCCGTGAATTCTTCTGTTTCCTCAGTGCCAGTACTCACTCAGACCACTTCTCCAATTTATAAAAGTGAAATAGAAGATCATGCATTGGCCCAGTTACATCACATAAAACTGGAGTTGGAAATTTGTTTTCAATTCTGATGAGTATTTCCATTGAATTATTGAATAAAAGGGTATCCATTTGTCAGAATTCCTAGTTTAATAATGAATGCACACTTGTCAATTTAATTATGTCACTCATTGTACAATATCAGGTCCAAAATGATGCTGTACTATTGCTGGATTAAATTAAGTTTTTGTATGTATTTGGACAATGCAACTGGAAGAAATGTTCCATTAATGATCCACTTCCAGCAGCAACTTTTCTTTTCTTGTGTTTATTCATGAAGTTCCAGACATGTGCTCCATACGTATTGGAAAAGACCCGTTCTATATGCTTCTTTTTCCAGGGAGCAAAGTACTTCTGCCATTCTGAATATTGGATTGGATAGAAACGTTTTGAGATCCATATAGAGATACCATTGCATTCCTTGCCAATGAAGGTGGCTAGTTTAGTAGTATTGCACCATCTCTTCAGCACACGGGTGATCAGTCGAGGACCTTGTTGACCCCAAACATGTCCAATGTAATGGGCCACAAAATCTTCCATGCAATTCCACAAAAAGGGATGATGCTTCTGATAGAAACCCATTGCTCCATTACTGAAAACGTTTGGGGTCTGTGGACAGGTAAAGTTATCGAATGGCATAGACCTCAGTGATATAATGTCAGTATCCAGGTAGATTCCTCCATATTTCCAGATCAACGCTAACCTGCAGCCATCAGCAAGTACATGAGTCCAAAACCTCTCCTTTTGTGGATTTACCTACAGTATAAATGACAAGGAAAATTTCATCTATTAACTGAGTATTTCAGTGATAATAAAGAACTGTATTTAACATCAGGAAGAGAAATATAGATGTAGAAATAATGAGAAAGGAAATTAAGATAATAGTCAACTACAAAGGGAGTTCTAGTTGGGTGTCTCACAAAGGAGGACACCAGCTCTTCTGCTGTCAAAGGCACACAGTGAAGGCATAATGAATTCTATTAATATCAGTATCAGAATCTGGTTTATTATCGGCAAGTGTTGTGAAATTTGTTAAATTACCAGCAGCCGCAATACATAATATTGAAGAAAAAATAAATCAATCAATTACAGTATATGTACATTGAATAGATTAAAAAATGTGCAAAAACAAATAATATATGTAGGACTCTCAGTACCCATAACAGTGGTGTTAACTGTTTAGGCTAACAAAATGGCTTTTCTGTAATGTGGTGATAGGTTTCTGTGTGTGGTATGTTTGGGTTATGACTGTAGATAAGGGGGGAACTAACCAATGGAGAATTGTTATGCTACCTTGTATGTGTAAGCTGAACAGAAGTTCATGGTCTTTTCCTGGAGGAGAACGAGGAGGACGGAGGTGTGAGGAGCAGACAGCGGTTCCAGGGCAATGGATACTGGATGTTGGCGGTTCAGATGGTGAACAAAGGCTTGGAAGGTCGTTGTGGATGGAACCAGAGGCCTGAGCTCCAACCTATTAAAATATTATGTGCACAAACTGATAAACTTACTTATTTGGTGCCTTTAGATTATCTGTTTCTACTAACCCATCACTAAGAGATAACTACAAAGTTGCAATTATTTACTCACTTTTGGGTGCATTGTCTGATATTTCTATTGCGAGCGTGTACTGGGGGGGCATTACTCTGTATTTACACCAAAGTATTGCACTATTGGCGGGGTGATGGCGGTTCACCCTAGGCGAATGGGGGCCAACTTGGGCTACATTTGTGGGGGTTTCTTGTCTGGGTTTGAATTTGTCACATACGGGGTAATTCGCCCCGGTTTAAACGAGGAGAGATGGACTCAGATAAGATTGAACTCTGATGTGAGATCGAGGACATACCAGTTACTCATGCCTGCGTATTAAGTGGGGTGCACATGTGTACCTCAGGCAAAGTGTTAATTCGATGTTTGAGTACGGTTAGAGGTATGTGTTAGTGCAGATTGGTGCTGACGTCTCGGTGGTGGGACTAACACCGTCTCTGTGACCTCAGTGACACAGGGCCTTGGGGCGTGCATATTGTCACAGAGGAAAGATTTGATGGGTTTGATGGGACACCTGAGGAGTTGCCAGCAACTGGGTCGGAGATTTTCGAGAGCGGGTCCTAGCGTTTTTGAAGGATGAAGGATGAGGGTGTCGTGAAACTTAGAAGAGACTCAGTGAGGGAACGGCCTGGAGTCTCTGGGAAAACATGTTCCCAGCAATGTGCCACGAGACCCCCGAGAGGAAAATACCCTATCCCAGAAGGATTGGTGGGACCCCGATCCAGTGTGTCAGTCCGGATAGAGGGAACAGATGCAAAAGCCATACTAGACACAGGGTCACAGGTCACGCTATTGTACCATTCGTTCTACGATCAGTATTTGTCACATTCACCCCTGACATCCTTGAAATTTAGGGTATCAGTGCTGGTCAGTACCCATACAATGTTTATTTGTCTGTGAGGCTGAAGTTCCTCGAGGCCGAGGTGAGAGTGTCTGAGGTTCATGAGGCCTTGGACTTGGTTGCAAGTAGGTGTGTCAGTTTTGGTAGGGACAACAAACAACACTCCTATTGTACAGAAACTCCCGGGGGCCTGCAAGGAGAAGGTGGGTGAGGACTGTTGGTGCACCCAGTGTTCCAAGCTACCTTTAAGGATGTGGCTGGTTGCCATGGGTGGGACACGGCATTGGAAAGAGGAACTGTATGGTGTGCCCAGTCGAAGCCCAGGATGGTATGGCCCAGTGAGGTAGCAAGAGTGGTGGGGATCCCCAGGTACCCCAGAGTGCCTGAGGGTGAAGCCTTTGTAGTGGACAGCCTGGAGGATCTTGAGGGGGAATCGAGATTCCCAGCTGGGGTGCTGGTGAGGCCTGAGCTACAGAAGCTCTCGGTGGTGAAGGCACGCTGGGTAGTGGTGAACATCAGGAACACCATGCAACGGGAGATCACTTTTAAACGAGGAATGCCCCTGGCGCATTTGTTCCCAGTGACGGTGATGCACAGCATCCCCGTGAGGCTCCCAGGGGGAGAACCATTGGAAAACAGGGATAAGTTGACCGCTGGGGTGTTTAAATTTTGGGCCTCGCTTGTGCGGAGGATGGTGGAGAAGATGTTGATGCTGAAAGATGTTTTTTACCAAGATGAGTTTTACGTGGGCTGTTCCAGGAGCACTCACCACACCATCCGGGTGACTCAAGACACCTCGTTTCGAGAAAGGTCACAGCAACTGGTCCCTGCCAAAGTGAACGATGTGTGGCAGCATTTGAGTTAAGCTGAAGAAAGCTGAGATAATTTCAGAGTCCCGCAGCCCTTATGTTTCCCCGATAGTCATGGCCAGGAAGAAAAATGGGAAGATTTGTATGTGTGTAGACTATAGGACCCTGAATAGACGCACCATCCCTGACCAGTATATGGTCCCCAGGGTCGAAGACGTGCTGGCCTGTCTGAGTGAGGCAAAGTGGTTCAGTGTGTTGGATTTGAGGAGTGGATATTACCAGATTCTAATGAGTGAGGTGGATAAGGAGAATGTCCTCTGAGATCTTACCAGTTCGAAAGGATGCCCCAGGGCATATCGGGGACCGCTGCCACCTTCCAGAGGGTCATGGAGAAGACCGTGGGGGATATGAACCTGCTTGAAGTGCTGATATGTTTGGACAACCTGATAATATTTGGATCCACCTTGGAAGAACACGAAGCGAGGCTAATGAAGGTGCTAATGAGCCTAATGAAAAGCCACCGGTGCTGGCTTTTGCGGAACCCCGGTTGCCCTTTGTGCTACACACCAATACTAGTCGGGAGGGGTTAGGGGCCGTCTTGTATCAGGATCAGGGTGCTGGGCTGAGGCCGGTAGCATTTGTCAGCCGGAGTTTGGCACCCTCCGAGAGGAACTACCCCAGCCACAAGTTGGAGTTTCTGGCATTGAAATGGGCAGTGGTGGATAAACTGAGTGACTATCTCTACGGGGCCAAGTTTGAGGTGTGGACGGACAACAACCTGTTTACCTACATTCTGACCTCGGCGAAACTGGACGCCACCGGTCATCGTTGGTTGGCCGCCTTGTCTGCATATGACTTTCGCCTGAAGTACCAGCCGGGGAGCCGGAATGTCGATGCAGATGCTCTGTCTTGATGGAAGCATGAGGACCTGGAGGGGGACGAGGAGTGGGAGAGTGTTCCTGCATCCGGAGTGAAGGCCATGTGTCAGTTTGCTATCACCACGCAGGCCGACGAAAAGGAGAGGCCAGAGTGTGTGGTGGTCCCATTGGGGGCGTCCGATGATGCCCTACCCCAGTTTACCGTGGCATAACCACTCTGAAGACCCCACAGCTGCCAGAGTTGAGTCCTGGGGAAATTGCAGCTGCTCAGCAAGATGACCCTGGCATTGGCGCTATTTGGGACACAGTGGGGAAGGGGGACGTGGCCCGGGTGGAGAAGACACAACACGGCTCAGTGTCTCTGCTACTGAGAGAGTGGCCTCGGTTGTGGTTGAAGAACCAAATGTTATACCGGGTAACGTCACCCCCAGACCAACCTCAGCATTGGCAGCTGGTCCTGCCTGAGAAGTATCGGAGGGTTGTGATGAGGTCACTGCATGATGACTCTGGACACTTGGGGGTGGAGAAGACCTATGGATTGCTCAAGGACCGGTTTTATTGGCCCCGAATGAGGTCAGAGGTCGACAAGTATTACAAGTCCTGCATACGTCACATACGCTGGAAGACGCTGCCTGTGCCAGCTGCTCCGTTGTCTCACTTGCAGAGTGCGGGCCTTTGGACCTGGTGTGTATGGATTTCCTGGCCATTGAACCCGATTCCAGCAACACGGCGAGTGTCCTAGTCATCACGGATCATTACACCAGGTGTGCTCAAGCACTCCCCACCAAGGATCAGAGGGCGACTACAGTGAGGAGAGTGCTATGGGAGAAGTATTTTGTGCATTACAGCCCTCCCCGACGGGTACACAGTGACCAGGGACGGGACTTCGAGAGTAAGCTCATAGATGAGTTACTGGATATGCTGGGGATTGAGAAATCGAGGACCATCCCATACCACCCGCAGGGCGACCCCCAGCCAGAGAGGTTTAATCAGACCCTGCTAGACATGCTCAGTATGCTGGAGATCAGCAAAAAGAGTCAATGGAGTCAACATATTGGACATCTGGTTCAGTTGGCTACAACTGTACACGCAATTACGCTACTGTCTACTCGCCCTATAATCTGATGTTTGGATGTGAGGCAAGGTTGCTCATTGACCTCTGTTTCGGGACGGCCATGGGGGAAGTAGCGCTGAAAGCTTACTTGAAGTATGTGGCTGATATGAAGAAGGAGATGCAAAGGGCTTATCAGTTGGCTGGGGAAGTGGCCGCCAAGCAGGATCGGGAAAATAACAAGAGGTATGACCAGAAAGTGAAGTTCTCCCAACTCTGGCCAGGAGACCGAGTCCTCATAAAGAATCTGGGATTGCCTGGGAAGTACGGGCTGGCTGATCACTGGTCAGGCACTCCCTATGTGGTGGAGAGTCAGTCGCCCAACTTACGGGTCTTCTGAGTGCGGCCTGAAGATGGGAAGGGGCCTGTTAAGATTCTCCACTGGAATCAACTGTTGCCTCTGGGGCACAAGGAACAAGAAGAGCGGGAGCCCAAGATGTCAGCTACACCTCATACCAGGACTTTGTGTCCATGCAGGGTGGAGGAAGAGCCCACACCCGGAGAGGAGGGCCCGGACCCAGCCGGAGATGGATACTGACTCAGAGGAAAATGACTCGAATGATTGGTACATGCTGCTGTTCACTGATGCCCCTGTGGTGGATGAGGAGACTTCTGGCCCTTCCCCCACTGGGATAGAGGGTGTAAAGGAGGCTAGTGATGGGCTGTCAGGAGTACCACAGGGCATTGGAGAGGAGGATGTGGGGCCTGAGCAAGAGATAGAAGGTTCTGCGGTGCAGAAGGATTCACCTCATAGTTTCCATGAGTCTTCTGTAGTGTTGGAAGTGGAGGAGGTAGAATAGGGAGTATCAGAGAAGTAGGCGCCCCCCCCAGATAAATTGGCCTATGTGGCACCCAGGGAACAGGGTGTGATCTCCACTGTTTTAGGGAGTTATGTCACTGCTTTCTGCACTTGGGTTGGGCTTTGTGTTTTGCGGGAAGGATAGGCAAATTATATCAGCGTCATAAGGGAATGACTAAATTTGATTGGGGGAGAATGTAGGACTCTCAGTACCCGTAATAGTGGTGTTAACCATTCAGGCTAACAAAATGGCTTTTCTGTAATACTGTCATGGGTTTCTGTGTCTGGTATGTTTGGGTTATGACTACCAATAAGGGGGAAAATAACCAATGGAGAATTGTTATGCTATCTTGTATGTGTGAGCTGAGCAGGAGTTCGCAGTCTTTTTCAGGAGGAGAATGAGGAGGACAGATGTGTGACAGCGGTTCTCGAGCGATGGATACTGGACGTTGATGGTTCGGACGGTGGCCGAAGGCTTGGAAGGTCATTGTGGAAGGAACTGGAGGCGTGAGCCACAAAATATTAAAATATTATGTGCACAAACTGATAAACTTACTTATTTGGTACCTTTAGATTATCTGTTTCTACTAACCCATCACTAAGAGATGACTACAAAGTTGCAACTATTTACTCGCTTTTGGGTGCATTGTCTGATCTTTGTATTGCGAGCGTGTACTGGGGGGGCATTACTCCGTATTTACACCGACGTATTGCACTATTGGTGGGGTGATGGCGGTTCACCCTTGGCGAACGGGGGCCAACTGGGGTCACGGAGGCTACATATATATATTAAAAAATGTGAGGTGGCGTTCATGGGGTCAATGTTCATTTAGGAATCACATGGCAAAGGGATAGAAGCTGTTCCTGAATCACTGAGTGTGTGCCCTTAAGCTTCTGTACCTCCTACCTGATGGTAGCAGTGAGAGAAGGGCATGCACTGCGTGCTGGGGATTCTTAATAATGGACGCTGACTCTCTGAGGCACCGCTGCTTGAAGATGTCCTAAGTACTTTGCACGCTAGTACCGAAGATGGTGCTGACTAAATTTATGACCCTCTGCAGCTTCTTTCAGTCCTGTGCAGAGGTCCCACGTTCCTTCAAGCTTCTAATGAAGTATAGTCACTGTCTTGCCTTTGTTATAGCTGCAGAGGTATGTTGAGACCAGGTTAGCACCTCAAAGATCTTGACACCCAGGAACTTGAACCTGCTCACTCTCTTCACTTCCGATCCTCTATGAGGATTGGTGTGTGCTCCTTCGTCTTACCCTTCCTGAAGTCCACAATCAGCTCTTTTGTCTTACTGACATTGAGTGCAAGGTTGTTACTGCAACACTAATCCACTAGATGGTTTATCTCGCTCATGTATGCCCTGTCATCTCCATCTGATATTCTACCAACAGTGGATGTATCATCAGCAAATTTATACATGGTATTTGAGCTATGCCTAGCCACACAGTCATGGTATAGAGAGAGTAGAACATTGGGCTAAGCACACACCGCTGAGATGCACCAGTGTTGATCATCAGCGAGGCGGAGGTACTATCACCAATCTGCACAGGTTGAGGATCCAATTTCAGAGGGAGGTAGAGAGGCCCAGGTTCTATAGCTTAGCAATCAGGATAGTGAAATTATGATGGTATTAAATGCTGAGCTATAGTCGATGAACATCATCCTGACATAGGTGTTTGTGCTATCCAAGTGGTCTAAAGCCATGTAAAGAGCCATTGAGATTGCATCTGCTGTTGACCTACTGTGGTGACAGGCAAACTGTAATGATTCCATCTCCTTGCTGAGGCAGGAGTTCAGTCTAGTCATGACCAACCTCTCAAAGAATTTCATCACAGTCGATGTGAGTGCTGCTGGATGGTAGCCATCAAGGCAGCTCACATTATTTTTCTCAGGCACTGTTATAATTGTTGCCTCTTTGAAGCAAGTGGGAACTTCCATCCTTAGTAGTGAGAGGTTGAAAATGTCCTTGAATACCACCTGTTGGTTGGCACAGGGTTTCAGAGCCTTACCTGATACTCCATTAGGACCTTCAGTAATGCAAGTGGTCACCCTCTTTAAAGACAGGGGTTAAAACTAACTCTCATATCCTAATTGGTATTTGTATGGTCTTGAATTTTTTTAACTTATATTTTTCAATATATACACAAAAAGGATGGGAGAATGTTGAGTTCTGTCAACTAGGACTATGTAAGCATTTAGTAGGGATGTGCATTTTCCCTTGTACTCATGTACACACTGGGTGAGAAAGGGGATTGTGGGATGAAAAGGTGGAGGACCTCAGGTATTGAACTGAGACACTGACAATGAAGTTGCTTAAACAAAATAAAATCATATCTTTGTTGTTCGGGAGTTAACACTGACCTTGGCATCAACAAGTTCCCTAAAATATTCACTCATTGTAACGTGCTGGAAGATATTTAAATACTAACTCTATGCTCCAGAGGACTATGCTGTGACTAACTGAAGATATTATGACTCTTTATGAAGTAGATTTGCAGTGCTTGTGTCTTGTGTGCTGTTTCTTTAAGAAGTTTTCAGAGTTGTGTGGATATGTGGGCTCCCACCGTCATCCATCATCTTTTGACTTTAGGTTTTGGACCACATGTTGGAAGTTTCATTATGGAATTACGTCGAACACCTATTACCACCAGTAATCATCTTCCATCATACAGCACCTTTGCATGTACATAGAGGAAAAGTTTCTGCACTTTGGTCATGTGAGAAGGGAAGTCATTATTTATAGAAGTTCCTTATCTACCTTCCAGGTGCTCAATTAGACCTTCAGGTCAAGCAACAAATTATCTACCAACTTTAGTGCACTGCATCAGGATTCTTGTCTTTCTACACTGGAGAATCCAAAGCCAGGTTAGGCAAGTGACTGCTGCACAGATATCTCTGCTCAGTCTTCCATTGAGACCCAAGGTGTCAAGTTTAAATTTTTAGTCACATTAATTTTCTCCACTTACTTGTCTCAAAATACACCATGTTCCTTTCCCTTTGGTGTCCATTAGCGTGTCTGCCCTGCCTCTAACATCTGTCCTGCAGTAAAATGCTCTCAGAAACAACACACTGATTAAAAAGTAAAGAACAGGCAAAGCAATGTTTCTGTTGTTTACCTTTTGATACCAGCTTTTCAATGGAGTGTCTTCGAACAGTTCAGTGAGATTCAAGGGTAGAATGGTGACATTCCTCACTGAGGAGAGCAATGGGATGACTTTGTACTCAGGCTGTGGATACTGGCTCAAGTTGCCACTGAATCCCTTCATGAAGTAATAGATTGGTTTGTCTGGGTTTCGGAGAGCAGCAGACTCCACTGAACACACCACTAATGGTGGCGGCTCTACGTTGTCAGTCGACTCCAGAAATGTAATCCCGGGATTCTGGTACAAGAATGCAAGATCAGGATCATCTTTTTCAGAACCATATCCGTTTTTTACATGCAATATTCCAAGCATGTACCTTTGAATGGAGGAATAGCCTTCTAAATCCCAGCATTTGTACAACACACCTGCAGTTGCAAATATTACGACAAAGAAATATGCTTTCTGCATGGAGATCATAATGTGGAGCTGAGATGGTTTGTCAAATGTTCCTGCAAAACAAAGATGTATGTTCTGTTTTCAATATTGACTGCATGAACTAAGACATAGTTAGATTTATAGAAAAGGAAGACAAATTAATCCTGTTATTTATGGCAGAATTTTTTCTTTAAAAAAAACACGTTTAAAAGAAACTGGCAAATTATGAATCCCCAGCATTTACTGTTCTGAAGTATTGGGATCTAGAATTAAGGTCCCAAAGACAAAGTTATCATGAAAGTTTTGAGCTGATCAGACATAGGATTTATAACATAAAAATAGACAAAGCTACAGGTCACATGCAACTGTGGAAACAGAGCGCACGATCCAGGTTGAAAACCCGTTGTCAGAAATGCACCGAGAGAAAAGTTAGTTTTATGTTTTTAGAAAGTGCAGTGATGGGATGGGTTGGACTCTGACATGGATTAGACAATGGAAATACCATTTGACAAAGAGAAACAGGATAGGGCCAAGATACTGACTCTTCCTCTCTCACTATAACTGATGCACCATCAATAACTCACACTGAGACGTAGGCGAGATATCGGCTTTTATTGACTGGAAGAAGGAACCAGGAGTGAGTGTCTATCATACAAGGTCCTGGAGAATGAGGCCGATCTTCAGGCCGCAGGTCTCCTTTATACAGGGGCCTGTGGGAGGAGCCACAGGAGCAGTCAGCAGGGGCGTGTCCCAACAGGCACATAGTTCACCACATTCACCCCCCCTTCGTTTGAAAAAGTCCTCATGTAGCGAAGGTTCTTACAAGTCAAGCCGATCAGGCGGTCGAATCTGTCGCTGCGATCTACGTAGCACCGGCTGTGACCGCATAGGTGCCGGCAACATTGGCGATTGCACAGGGGACGGGGGTTGCGCGTGTTCTTGCCCACTAGGCGCCGGTGATCCCTCATGCATGTGCGAGGCGCCTGGTATAAATGCGTACGAAACGCCCGGTATACAAGTGTCGTGAGGAGTCTGTGTAGGGCCTGGTGAGTACGGTGTCACCTCTGGTGCAGGGTTCACAGTTACCGGAGAGCCTTCAGGGTAGTGGTCTGCTGCACCTGCGGGTGCCAGGTCGCGGATGGAGACCGTGTCCTCCCGCCCATCAGGTAAGACCACGTAAGCATACTGGGGGTTCGCATGGAGAAGGTGAACCCTCTCTACCAGCGGGGAGTATTTATTGCTCCTCACATGTTTCCGGAGCAGCACTGGCCCCGGGGACGTCAGCCAAACTGGTAGGGTGGTCCCAGTGACAGACTTCCTGGGAAAAGAGAATAGGCGTTCGTGAGGGGTGGCATTGGTGGACGTACATAACAGAGAGCGGATAGAGTGCAGTGCCTCAGGGAGGACCTCCTGCCATCGAGAGACCGGCAACCCTTTGGACTTGAGGGCTAAAAGTGTGGCCTTCCACACTGTGGCATTCTCCCGCTCTACCTGGCCATTACCCCGGGGATTATAACTCGTGGTCCGACTGGTAGCAATGCCCCTAGCTAGCAAGTACTGGCGCAGCTCTTCACTCATAAAGGAGGACCCTCTATCACTGTGGATATAGCAGGGATACCCGAACAGAGTGAAGAGCTGGCGCAGGGCTTTTATGACGGACGTGGCAGTGGTGTCGGGGCAGGGGATGGCAAAGGGGAACTGTGAGAACTCGTCAATAACACTGAGAAAATAGACATTGCGGTCAGTGGAGGGAAGGGGGCCCTTAAAGTCAACACTCAGGCGTTCAAAAGGGCGGGTGGCCTTGACAAGTTGTGCCGTGTCAGGACAGTAGAAGTGCGGTTTGCACTCGGCACAAATTTGGCAGTCCCTGGTCATCGTCCTGATGTCCTCCAGGGAGTACGGCAGGTTCCGAGCTTTCACAAAATGGTAAAATCGGGTGACCCCCGGATGGCAAAGTTGAGCATGAAGGGCGTACAGCTGGTCGAGCTGTGTGCTAGCACATGTTCCCCGGGATAGGGCATCAGGGGGCTCATTGAGTCTGCCAGGCCGGTACAGGATATCATAGGTGTAGGTGGAGAGTTCTATCCTCCACCGCAAAATCTTATCATTTTTGATCTTGCCCCGCTGTTGGTTGCTGAACAGGAACGCAACCGAGCGCTGGTCGGTCAGCACAGTGAATCTTTTGCCAGCAAGATAGTGCCTCCAGTGCCTAACAGCCTCCACTATGGCCTGGGCTTCTTTCTCCACCGCGGAGTGCCGAATTTCAGAGCCTTGGAGGGTGCGAGAAAAGAATGCTACTGGTCTGCCTTCCTGATTAAGGGTAGCAGCCAGAGCGAAATCGGAGGCATCACACTCCACTTGGAAGGGAGCGGTCTCGTCCACTGCATGCATCGTAGCTTTGGCAATGTCCGCTTTAATGCAGTTGAAGGCCGCGCAGGCCTCAGCAGAGAGGGGAAACGAGGTAGACTTGACCAGGGGGCGAGCCTTGTCTGCGTAATGGGGGACCCATTGGGCGTAATAGGAAAAAAACCCCAGGCACCGTCTGAGGGCCTTGAGAGTGGTGGGAAGAGGGAGCTCTAACAGGGGGCGCATACGTTCGGGATCAGGCCCAATAACCCCGTTTTCCACGACATACCCAAGTATAGCAAGGCGGGTGGTACCAAAAACACACTTGTCCCTGTTATAAGTAAGGTTCAGAGCTGCGGCCACTTGGAGAAACCGTTGGAGGTTGGCGTCGTGATCTGGCCTGTCATGACCACAGATGGTGATGTTATCCAGATAGGGAAATGTGGCCTGCAGTTGGTACTGGTCCACCATCCGGTCCATTTCCCTCTGGAAGACAGAGACACCATTCGTGACACCGAAAGGGACGCGCAGGAAGTGATAGAGCCGGCCGCCCGCCTCGAAGGCGGTGTAGGGGCGGTCCTCTGGGCAGATGGGGAGCTGGTGATAAGCGGATTTCAGATCTATTGTCGAGTACACCTTATACTGAGCAATCTGGTTGACCATATCCGCGATGCGGGGTAGGGGGTATGCGTCAAGCTGCGTAAACCTATTGATGGTTTGACTATAGTCCACCACCATCCTATTTTTCTGCCCAGTCCGAACAACAACCACCTGGGCCCTCCAAGGGCTTGTGCTCGGCTCAATGATCCCCTCCCTGAGCAGCCGCTGCACCTCCGACCGAATGAAGGCCCGGTCCCCCGCGCTGTACCTCCTGCTTTTGGTTGCCACAGGTTTACAGTCGGGGGTCAGGTTGGCGAACAGCGGTGGGGGAGGGATCTTGAGAGTGGAGAGGCTGCAAGTGTCGGTAGCGCAGCTGTTGGCCTGGTTCTGGATGGGATGTGTGTGTCCGTGTGTGTGTGTGGTCAGTAGCGGGGTATGTGAAGAAGTCCCACAAAACTGAGGATTCTTGACAGTGAGTGGTGGGAGGGGCCCGTCGTATACCATAGTCACACTTTCGAGATGGCTCTGGAAGTCCAGCCCCAATAGCACAGGTGCACACAGATTAGGCATGACCAGCAGTTCAAAGTCCCGATATACTGTGCCTTGCACCACCAAAGTCGCTACACAACCCGCCCGGATGTCTGCGGACTGCGACCCAGAGGCCAAATGGAACCTCCGACTGACCGGCCGCGTAGCAAGTCCGCAGCGTTGCACTGTGTCCGGGTGAATAAAACTCCCAGTGCTGCCCGTGTCAAACAGGCATCCAGTCCAATGCCCCTGCACCTGGATGTCCATCATGGACCTTGCAAGCTGGTGTGGGGCACTTTGGTCGAGAGTCACAGTGGCCAGAGTTGGATCGCCGTCGGGGTACCCGGCCAGCATCCGAGGATCGGGGGCGGGGCGTGCTGACGTCGACAAAGATGGCCGCCCACATCCCGGCATGCAAGATGGCGGCCCCCACGTTTCACCCGCAGCGCTGCACTCCGCTCGAGGTTGAGACTTACAGACCTTGGCGAAGTGGCCCCGCTTTCCGCAGCTGGAGCAGGTCGCTTCTCGCGCTGGACAGCGTTGTCGAGGATGTTTCTTTTGGCCACAGAAATAACAAAGCACGAGTGGCTTACGGGCCACAGCCGTGGTCTGGGTCGGGGAGCTCGTGGAATGGCGACTGGCGGCGGCGTTGGCGAATTCGCTCCCGGGAGCCGGCGGTGGCGGGGTCTGAGGCGTCCACGAAACCGGCGGGGAATCGCGCGACTGGACAGCGTCGGCGTTATGCCGCGCAGCTTCTAGAGCGTTGGCCTTCTCTATCGCCGAGCTTAAGGTAAGATCCGAGTTCTCCAGCAGCCGCTGGCGCATGTACACTGACCTCAGTCCCGTCACAAAGGCGTCTCGCACCAGCAGCTCCGCATGCTGTTCTGCCGTGAGCGTCTTGCAGTCGCAAGCTCGGACGAGCGTCTGTAGTGCTCGGAGAAACTCAGCGCACGATTCGCCAGGCCGCTGTTGCCGGGTAGCTAAGCGATGTCTTGCGTAGACGGTGTTCACCGGCCGCAGGTACTGTCGTTTGAGGGCGTCCAGTGCCCCTTCGTAGGTCGGCAGGTCCCGGATAAAGGAGTAAACTTTGGAGGAGACCCTCGAGAGTAGGATTCTGTGCATAACGGCGGGTTCAGTCGCACGAAGCTCCGCCAAGTACGATTGGAAGCATGCAAGCCAGTGTTCAAAAGCGAGAGCTGCGTCAGGGTCTTGAGGGTCCAAATCCAACCGGTCCGGACGCAAAACGGGTTCCATGTTTTAAAACTTCCAGTCAATAAAATTGATGCACCATCAATAACTCACACTGAGACGTAGGCGAGATATCGGCTTTTATTGACTGGAAGAAGGAACCAGGAGTGAGTGTCTATCATACTAGGTCCTGGAGAATGAGGCCGATCTTCAGGCCGCAGGTCTCCTTTATACAGGGGCCTGTGGGAGGAGCCACAGGAGCAGTCAGCAGGGGCGTGTCCCAACAGGCACATAGTTCACCACAATAACCTACTCCCTCCTGAACCCGCAGCATTCCTCTCTGAAAGGTCAGTGATAATACCATTCTTTTCCTGACAATGTGCTACGGGTCTAGTTCAGTGAATTGTTTGCTAACTTGCAGAGATCAAATGTCAGTTCTCAAGCATGTCATTACAAGTCCACTGGATCATGACACAATCGTACCATCACCAATCATCAAGCAATCAATGCCCCTCTCTCTCTCTCTTGAACTCTATGTGGGTTTGAATGCATGTGTGTGTGTGTAAATACACATGCATATCACTACATTTGCAAATACCTTTGAGTCAGAGTGCTTGTGTGTGTGTGCAAGTCTATGTCTGTACGTGTCCATGTTTCTGTGTGTGTTGTGTATGTGTAGCTGTGTCCATCCTAAGATTGCAAATGTTATCTCCGATTCTGTCAGTGAATTAACCATGACAAGTGCAATGGATTTTTTCTTAACTGCTCCCGGATACCGAAAGCAACACCGGCAGAGATTTCAACAGTCATTACTTGCCATCCCCGCTTCATCTCTAACCTGCTGATCATGCTGGCAGTCCACATGCAGAGGAAATACCTTCTTATTTCAACTTTTCCAGACGACATGAAAGCCTTTGTCTTAAGGACAGCCTCTCTCACAGCTATCACTACATTGAAAATATCACCCAAAATTCCAGCTGAGTCACAGCATTAGGGACAGTTTTAATGAAGATTTGCTGCCATGATGCCACAAATGGTTGGCATGGATCTCCGTCCATTATCCCATGGGATTAAGAGGAATAGACAGAGTGGACAGTCAGTGCTTCTTCCCCAGGGCAGCACTGCTCAGTACAAGAGGACATGGCTTTAAGTTAAGGGGAGGGAAGTTCAAGGGGGATATTAGAGGAAGGTTTTTTACTCAAAGAGTGGTTGGTGTGTGGAATGCACTGCCTGAGTCAGTGGTGGAGGCAGATACACCAGTGAAGTTTAAAAGTCTACTAGACAGGTATATGAAGGAATTTGAGGTGAGGGGTTATATGGGAGGCAGAGTTTGAGGGTCAGCACCACATAGTGGGCTGAAGGGCCTATAATGTGCTGTACTATTCTATGTTCTATGTTCTATTACTAAGGGAAACATGAATACCACTCCCAACCTGCACTGGCTTGTTAACTGTGCAGAGTGTGTTTGGTGCTTGAGAGATAAAAGAGATGATGAAAATCTGAAATAAATCTTAACGTACCAGGGGAACGTGGGTCTGGCAGTACAAGTAGAGTGGAAACCAGAAATTAATGATCCAATTCAGTGAAGCATGAACATTACTTCAATAATCCTGATTGTTCTAATTTCTTTAATACTTTTAATGAGAAACATGGTGAAAGAAAACAAAACAATACCAAAGCTATGTCTGAGTCATATTAATATACTAAACAGCTTTTTCTTAATGACATGTTTTTTGTGCTTTTTGTTTTTGTGAAGTCTGGACATCAACACTCAAAACTGATATTAGAGTATTCCTGATTGTCAAAATGTTTTCTTTGCCAAGCATTGTAAAAACAGATCAGCTAATTGCTCAAACTTGAATCTATCCCCAGTTTGCTCACTGGCTGATGTTATCCGAAGAGATCAAGTTCATGAAAATTAAAACACATTTTCCCAAAATGAAAAGAAATCCCAACATAATTCAGAGAAAACATTTTAAAATTCATTGGCACCTACCAGTTTTAAGTGGGATTCACTCATGCCGCTCTGTGTGAATAAAAGGATGTTACGGGTGTTGTTTGACTTTATACCTGAAGTATAAATCTTGTTTGCATATTTGACACACCCAGTGTGCTCTGCTTGTAACTCAGGTGAGGGGAAGCCAGCTATTGGTGGAAAATGAAAAGCAGAAACAAAGCAACTCACACAAAATGCTGAAGGACTCAGCAGGTCAGGCAGTATCTATGGAAATGAATAAACAGTTGATGTTTCATCCCAAGACCCTTTCAGGACTGGCAAGACAGGGTGGAAGATAGCAGAATAAAGAGGTGTGGGAAGAAGAATGAGTCTAGCTAAAAGGTGATAGGTGAAACTGGGTCGGTAGCAAAGATAAAAGGCTGGGAAGGAAGGAATCATCAAAGCATTTATCTGAAAGACAACCTCTTTCACAAAAAGCACTGCTCTGAAAATATCACACAAAATTCCAGCTGTGCCACAGCTTAAGGGACAATTCTGCTGAAGATTTGCTGTTTTGATGCCGTTTTGATGGGTCTCCCCCCATCATGCCCAAGGCAAAACATGGGAATATGCTGGTGAGTACCTGAGTACTGCTCTCAACCTGCACTGGCAAGAAACGGCTTGTTAACTGTGCAGAGTGTGTTTGGTGCTTGAAAGGCAAAAGAGTGCAGATGATGAAAATCTGAAATAAATCTTAAAGTACCAGGGGAACATGGGTCAGTCAGTACAAGTAGAGTGGAAAAGAGAAATTAATGATCCAATTCAGTGAAGATTCATTGAAATCAGAGAAGATCAAAACTAGAGATGTTTCCAGTTGCTGAGCAGAGTGAGGGGTGCAGAGGACAAAGTGAGTGACAGTGATAAGGTTGTGGTGAACTACATATACCTGTCTGGACACGCCCCCCCCCCCTGCTGACTGCTCCTGTGGCTCCTCCCACGGACCCCTGTATAAAGGCAATTGGAGGCACTGCTCTTCCCTCAGTCTCCAGGACGTTGTGCGATGGTCTCTTGCTGCAGACAGTGCTTTCTTCCAACTAATAAAAACCTATCTCTTGCCTCACATATCTGAGAGTTATTGATGGTGCATCAAGGGTGCAGAACAACAGCGACAGAGCTACATGGACCATGGTGGTGTGAGCTGCGAGGGTGTTGGTGGCTGGTGAATCACAGTGGATCTCTGTGAGGACGTGTGAATAGAAGGAGAGGAGAGAGGATGGGGAGGGAGAAAGACAGTGCAGGAACGAGGAGACACAGAACACCACAGTTACTGGAAATCTGACAGGAAGGAGAATGTTGGAAATACCCTGTGTGTACGGCAGCAGTGTAGAGAGAGGAACCTGAGTTAATGTTATGGACTGATGACCTTTCATCAGAAATGCCCAGCTCAGCCACAACTGGAAAATTGTTCAGCTGCAAGTTTAATTCAGTGTTGCACCTTGCAGACTATAATATGATCAAACAAAGGATGGCACCAAGTTTCTGTTTTTGAACTAATTTTTTAGGACTGGAAACTACAATGTACTGAGCTGGGCACAGTTGGGGAGTCATGATGCTGTGGAGGAAAGATCTCAAGAAATGAGATCAGTGAACACGGCCAAATGTTTGTGTCGGGTAGTGGCCCAGGGGAGGTGTGTGGTGAATTCTAACAGCTACCGATCAGCTTCTGTAAATTCAATGTTATCAAAAGTGCAAAAAGACCAGTAGAATTGATGATGAATTTGGGATTGGTCTTGTGCATCTTAGTTTCATCTTTTGAAGCTCACCATCAGCTCAGCCCTCGTCCTCTGAGTGGAAATGTTACTCCACTCAATGGTTAACATTGAATATTGAGAAGGTTTAGTCAGAGAGAGTAACTATTTCACATTGGTAGTCAGTATTAAATAGATCTATAAAGAATAAGAGACCAGAAGGAATGGAATGAAGGTTCTGGAGGAAGGAAAAATTGTATACAGAATATACTGATGGCAAAGGAAGTAGGTGTGGAGTTGGGTACAGAGGGAGAAGAACTCAACACCACGTAAGTCTTGGAATTTATTGATATGAGGAGCTTTGGAAAATGAAGCTGAGGACTCTAGGAAATGTTGAACAATTGAGAAAGTGAATGATCAGAGGGTAGTAAAGTAAGAACAAGCAGGGAGACTGACAGCAGTGATGGGGTGGGGGAATGGGAGTCAGTGTAAACACATGGGAACCAACTCTCAGAAAGGTTATCAAAATTTGTAAACAGTTGTGAATTCTCACATCTCAAATGAAGGAAAATGACTTTAATGAGTGGAGTCGAGGGGTAGGGCAACTCAGAGAGAGAAACAAAGCTGTTGCAGCAAGAGGCCAAGAAAACCCATTGTCCCATTTGAGTCATGAGATGATTTCAGATGAAAAGCTTTTCGCACTGGTATCAGTTCTGGCCATTATAGGGTTGTAGAATTGTACATGTGGAAACACGGTCTTCAGCCCACTGAGTCCCGAGTCGGCTCGTCATATTTGCCCTCTTCCAGATAGATCAGTTGCAAATACAACACTGACACCATCTATGTTATTCACTCTCTCCACCTGACCGCATCAGAAACTCCTCACATTTTTATACTATTTCAAACATTGCTTACATTCCCATGATTTTGTTCTTCCAATAAAAATTATCTGCTATAAATAACAAATCTGTTACACCTCTACAGCTGAATTCCAGCTAAACAAATCACCTGATGCATCAATGCCGGCTTTATCTGCCTTTACAGGCGTAAATGATTGTGGAGGTAAAATTGATAACTCACGACATTTGCCACAAGCAACATTTTAATGAGAAACACAGTAAAAGCAAACACAAACAAAACCTAAGCTATATCTGAATTATATTAACATACTAAACTTTTTTTTCTAAATAAACATGTTTTCTCGTGCTCACTAAGTACACTTCAGATGCTGGGGTCAAAGCAACACACACAACAAGCTGGAGGAACTCAGACCTGTACGTGCATGAAAGGATGTTCCGGGAGTTGTTTGACTTTATATCTGAAATATAAATCTTGCTTGCATATTTGACACACCCAGTGTGCTCTGCTTGTAACTCAGGTGAGGGGAAGCCAGCTATTGGTGGAAAATGAAAAGCAGAAACAAAGCAACTCACACAAAATGCTGAAGGACTCAGCAGGTCAGGCAGTATCTATGGAAATGAATAAACAGTCGATGTTTCATCCCAAGACACTTTCAGGACTGGATAGGAAGGGTGGAGGATACCAGAATAAAAAGGTGTGGGGAGGGGAATGAGGCTAGCTAGATGATAGGTGAAAGTGGATCGGTAGCAATGATAAAGGGCTGGAAAGGAAGGAATCTGATTTGATAGGAGAATGAACCACAGGAGGAAAGGAAGGAGGTTGTGATTGGCAGCTGAGAGGAGGAAAGAGGACAGAGTGGAGAATAGAAGAAGAGGAGAGGAGGAGGGTTTTTTTTACCAGAAGTAGAAAATGATTTTCATGCCATTGAGTTGGAGGCTACCCAGATGCAATATACATAAGGTGTTGCTAGCAGCTCAGACAACATTTCCAATCAACAGAATTGGATGAGAATTGGGAATGTGAAAATAGAAAATGGGAAAACAGAAACAGGATTTGGGAATGAGAAAACAGAAAATGGTGATGTAAGACCACTTATTCCTCTCCATAGATGCTGCCTGACACACTGGTTCCTGTAGTATTTTGTGTGTGTTGCCATCATTGACCTGAAACACTAACTCAGTGTCTCTCTCCACAAAAGCTGCCAAACCTGTGTGGTGAACTACATATACCTGTCTGGACACGCCCCCTGCTGACTGCTCCTGTGGCTCCTCCCACAGACCCCTGTATAAAGGTGATTGAGGCCTGAGCCTGGCCTCTCAGTCTCCAGGATGTAGTATGGTGGTCAACCACTGCTTGTTCCTTCTTCCAAACAATAAAAGCCGATATCTCGCCTTTATGTCTCAGAGTGAGTTATTGATGGTGCATCAATTTTATTGACTGGGAGTTTTAAAACATGGAAACCGTTTTACGTCCAGAAAGATTGGACTTAGACCCCCAAGACCCTGAAGCAGCTCTTGCCTTTGAACTCTGGCTTGCATGCTTCCAATCATACTTGGAGGAGGTTCGTGCAACTGAACCTGCTTTTATGCACAGAATACTCCTCTCTAGGGTCACCCCAAAAGTTTATATATTTTTCAGGGACCTGTCGACCTACGAAGGGGCATTGGACACCCTCAAAAGACAGTACCTGCGGCCGGTGAACACCGTCTATGCAAGACATCATTTAGCTACCCGACGACAGCGGCCTGGAGAATCAGGCACCGAATTTCTCCAAGCCCTACAGCCACTCATCCGAACTTGTGACTGCAAGACGCTCACGGCAGAACAGCATGCGGAGCTGCTAGTACGAGATGCCTTTGTTACAGGAATGAGGTCAGTGTACGTGCGTCAGTGGCTTCTGGAAAATGCCGATCTTACCTAACGCTCGGTAAGGTATCTCGCCTTACATCGCGGAGTGAGTTATTGATGGTGCATCAGGATGGTAAATGGGCAACAACCAGGAACGCCAATAATGAAATAAGATATTGCTCTTTTAAAAGGGGAAGTGATTCAGCGAGTCACTGGGGAACGATAATGGCAGTGATTCAAAACACGGATGAGACAGCCATGGATTATGCAAAACGTAAATATCAAGTTATGACGGCTAAACAAGGTTGGATAATCGAGGTAGGGACCACCCACTCCTCCTGAATATGTTGAAGGGTGTCCTGAGGTCAGCCCACCAGGAAGTTTTAGATTAAAGCAGGGGTTCCCAACCTGGGGTGCCCGCAACCCCAGGGAGTGCGAGATGGAATTTCAGGGGGTGAGACAAAGGAGTAGCTTGTGTCCTTGAGTGAGGAGTCACGAGTCGTCACTCAGCCAGCTGCCAGTGTGCCTTGAGAAGTGGTGATAATGTTTGTCCCAAGCACACTCCAGTCTCCCGCTGCCCAAGTTGAGAGAGACATAAACACACTCCAATCTCCCGCTGTCCGAGTCAGCGTTGAGGAGTCTCATCAGTGTTACCTGGGAAGTTACACCTCAGAGTTGAGGAGTCTCATCAATGTTAGCTAGAAGGTTACTTCTCAGAGTTAAAAATCATCTCATGTTGTTGTTGTTTGTCCTTCGGAGTCGAAGACGACCACGACTTCTGTCAGGTGGAGGGTTTGTGACTGTGGGTCCGGAGGTGACTGGTGAGGCCAATCTGGGCCCTGAAAGCTTGCCCACATGTGGGACACATGAGGATAGGTGCTGCAGTGGAAGTGGAGGTAGCTTGAGCCTTGCACGCGGTGCGTTTCCTCCGAGCCTCTACAGTGCTCCTGATTTCTGCTGCATACGCTCCTTTAGTGGTCCTGCTCCAACAGGTTGGGCGGTCCAGAGCAAGCGATTCCCAGCTACTGGGATTGATGTTGACATCTTTGAGGCAGTCTTTGAAACGTTTCTTCTTCCCTTCAACTGAGCGCTTCCCCTGGCTCAGCTCTCCATGCAGCAGCTGTTTCGGTAGTCGACTGTCAGACATCCTGACGACATGGCCAGCCTATCTGGCTTGGGCTTTCTGTAGGAGGGTGTAGACGCTGTGGGTGCTAGCCCGCTCCAGGACCTTCGTGTCTGGGACTTTGTCCTGCCATCGTACATGGACATGTCTGCGGAGGCAGCTCAATTGGAAGTGGTTGAGCTGTTTAGCATGTCTGCTGTAGACAGTCCAGGTCTCGCTGGCATAGAGGAGAGTGGTGAGAACCACTGCTCAGTAGACCTTCAGCTTGGTGGTAAGGCTGAGTCTTCGCCGCTCCCATACATTCTCACGGAGTCTCCCAAAGGTGGCACTGGCTTTGGCAATTCTGTTGCTGATCTCTGCATCTATGTTCACCGTTTGTGATAGAGTACTGCCCAGATAAGTAAAGCTATCGACTGCCAGTTGCTTCTGCCCCTTTACTGTGATGTGTGCTTCCTGGTAGAGCTTTCCAGGTGCGGGCTGATACATAACTTCAGTCTTTTTGATACTGATTGTAAGTCCGAAGTTGTCACAGGCTTGTGAGAGGCAGTCCATTTCTCGCTGCATCTTCTGCTCTGTGCTGGTGTTGAGGGCGCAATCATCAGCGAATAAGAGGTTTCTGACGACGCTCTCCTTTACCTTTATAACAGCCTGTAGACGCCGGAGGTTGAATAGCCCACCGCCAGTCCTGTATCTGATGTGTATATCATCCTGAGAGTCGCAGAAGGCATCATTCAGTATAGCAGAGAAGACCATGCTAAAGAGTATAGGGGCAAGAACACATCCTTGCTTCACACCGTTCGTCACTGGGAAGGCTTCTGACTCGTCACCATCATCCAAAATTTTCACCATCATGCCATTGTGGAACTGCTGAACAATCGTGATGAACCTGCTAGGGCAGCCAAACTTCTCCATTATCTTCCTTAAGCCATCTCTGCAGACCGTATCAAATGCCTTGGTCAGATCGACGAAGGTCATAAAGAGGTCGCTGTGCTGCTCTTGACATTTTTCCTGGAGTTGGTGTGCAGCAAATATCATGTTGACAGTTCCACGCTCTGCACGGAAGCCACTGGCTTTCTGGGAGGAGACCTTGCTCAAGGTGTTGGAGAAGGTGATTAAGCAGGACGCGAGCCAAGATCTTTCCAGCTATGAACAGGAGGGAGATAGCTCAGTGATTGTCACAAGACTGGCGGTTGCCTTTCCTCTTGTAGATGTGGACTATGCTGGCATCTTTCAACTGTTGTGGGACCTTTCCTTCGTTCCACATAGACTGGAAGAGCTCAGTCAGCTTCTGCATCAGCAGGGATTGCATCTGATCCTGGTGCTTTGCTACAAGAAAGTTGCCTGATGGCTTTTCTGACTTCTTCTTCTGTGGGGAGGTTGTCAAGGTTGATCTCCACCTGAGGTAGGCGAGCAATGGCCTCATCATTGATTTCAGCAGGGTGGTTGAGGACCTGGTTGAAGTGTTCTGCCCATCTCTCCAAAATCTGCTTTTTCTCTGTCTGCAGCCGAGTCCTATCTGCACTGAGGAGGGAGGAGGAGCTAGAGGACTGACGTCCATACATAGCCTTCGAAGCGTCGTAGAAACGCTTAGTGTCGTGACTGTCTGCGTAGCCCTGGATCTCATCGGCCTTATTGCTGAACCAGACATCCTGCATCTCACGGAGTTTCTTCTGCACTTTCCGTCTTGCACTGGCGACGACATCTATCTTTGCTTGTGAAGTGGGATTGTTCTGGTGCGCTCTGAACAGTTGGTGTTTCTCTGACAACAGTGCCTGTATCTCCTCGTCGTTCTCATCGAACCAGTCTTGATGTCTACGGATTGCTCACCCGAGGTGTTCGAGAGCGGCAGAGTAGGCTGCATCTCTGAAAGCCGTCCACTGCTCTTCAATACTGGTGTGGTCATCCTGGGGTGTGTCAAGCAGCCTGCTATCTAGGTCTTCACAAAATTCTTCTGCAACTACGCTGCTCTTCAGCTTGGAGACATTGAGCCTCTTTGCAGTCTTCTGACCTTGGGGTCTTCTCACAGGCAGGATGGGAAGTTTAAACTTGGACACTATGAGTCGATGATCCGTCCAGCAGTCGGCACCACACATGGCCTTTGTCACTCTCACGTCTTGCCAGTCCCTCTTTCTGGTGATGACATAGTCGATCAGATTCCAGTGCCTAGAGCGTGGAAGCATCCAAGATGCTGGCCAGGGTAAGATGAAGCAGGCTATGTTTGAGGCACCTTTTCTAGCCCCTTCCTTCATGGAGGTGAACAGAGTGAATCCTAAAGAGGACTGCTCAGACACCCAGGGGGCTGCTGAGCTCCACTGCTGCTTCATTCCAGCGGAGAATGACCCAATGCCCTGGGCTGCCTGTGTGCAGGTTTGTGACTACAGCTTCCAGTGTATCCACACCTGCTGCTTCACCACTCGCCCATCGCCACAGGACTTGAAGTTTTTTATCGGAATGGGTTTGGAGTCGTGACTTGTGCTTGACTTGGATTAAAGTGAGGGAGAGTTGTGCAAATCGTCAGCCTCACTCTCTTGTCCCGACCTATCTGTATCCAGTTGCAAGACGAAGTTGAGATGGACGGAGGTAACTCGGGATGCAGTGGATGTCCAGCAGTGTCCTGTGTCTCACTGTGCCCTGATTGCGCTCCACAATGCTTTGCTGGGTCCGCCTTTCTAATCGCTGGACCGCCAAGTGGTGGTCTCCTCCGCGTAGTCCGCCGAATCCAGTCTTCACATGCATAGGTAGACAAGCCCTAACTCACCGAGGGTTTGAAGAAAGTGGGAAGAGCCGAAAGAGAAGCTACCCATCCTGGATGATCTCTCTTCTTCTCTCTCCCATCGGGCAGATGATAAAAAACCCAAATGTATGTACAATAGGCTTAAAGACAGCTTCTATCCCGTTGTATCAACAGCACCAAGATTCCTGGGATTCTACTTCTCCTGACTTTCTGAATGAATACTTTGCAATTAGACAATAGACAATAGGTGCAGAAGTAGACCATTCAGCCCCTCGAGTCTGCACCGCCATTCTGAGATCATGGCTGATCATTCACTATCAATACCCAGTCCCTGCCTTGTCCCCATATCCCTTGATTCCCCTATCCATCAGATATCTATCTAGCTCCTTCTTGAAAGCATCCAGAGAATTGGCCTCCACCGTCTTCCGAGGCAGTGCATTCCACACCTCCACAACTCTCTGGGAGAAGAAGCTCTTCCTCAACTCTGTTTTAAATAACTGACCTCTTATTCTCAATCCATGCCCTCTGGTACTGGACTCTCCCAACATCTGGAACATATTTCCTGCCTCAATCCTATCAAATCCTTTAATTATCTTAAACGTTTCAATCAGATCCCCTCTCAATCTCCTCAATTCCAGCGTGTACAAGCCCAATCTCTCCAATCTCTCTGCGTAAGACAGCCCTGCCATCCCAGGAATCAACCTAGTGAATCTACGCTGCACTTCCTCAATTGCCAGAATGTCCTTCCTTAAACCTGGAGACCAAAACTGTACACAATATTCCAGGTGTGGTCTCACCAGGGCCCTGTACAAATGCAAAAGGACATCCTTGCTCTTGTACTCAATTCCCCTTGTAATAAATGCCAACATTCCATTTGCCCTCTTCACTGCCTGTTGCACTTGCTCATTCACCTTCATTGACTGATGAACTAGGACTCCTAGGTCTCTTTGCATTTCTCCCTTACCTAACTCTACACCGTTCAGACAATACTCTGCCCTCTTGTTCCTGCTTCCAAAGTGGATAACTTCACATTTATTCACATTGAATGACATCTGCCAAGTATCTGCCCACTCACCCAGCCTATCCAAGTCTCCCTGTATTCTCCTAACGTCCTCTTCGCATGTCACTCTGCCACCCAGTTTAGTATCATCAGCAAACTTGCTGATATAGTTTTCAATGCCCTCATCTAAATCGTTGACATAAATTGTAAGGAGCTGTGGTCCCAATACAGAGCCCTGTGGTACCCCACTAGTCATCTCCAGCCAGTCCGAGAAACACCCATTCACTGCTACCCTTTGCTTTCTATCTGCCAACCAGTTTTCTATCCATGTTGAAACCCTGCCCCCAATGCCATGAGCTTTGATTTTATTCACCAGTCTCCTATGTGGCACCTTATCGAATGCCTTCTGAAAATCTAGGTATACAACATCCACTGGCTTACCCTCGTCTAACATCCTTGTTACACCCTCAAAAAACTCCAACAGATTAGTCAAGCATGATTTGCCCTTGGTAAATCCATGCTGGCTCAGCCTAATCCTATAACTGCCATCAAGATGTGCCACTATTTCGTCCTTAATAATGGACTCAAGCATCTTCCCCACAACTGACGTTAGGCTAGTTCTCCGTTTTCTCCTTCCCTCCCTTCTTGAAAAGTGGGATAACATTAGCCACTCTCCAATCTTCAGGAACTGATCCTGAATCTAAGGAACATTGGAAAATGATTACCAATGCATCCGCAATTTCCTGAGCTACCTCTTTTAGAACCCTCGGATGCAGACCATCTGGACCCGGGGATTTATTAGCCTTTAGTCCTATCAGTCTACTCATCACAGTTTCTTTCCTAATGTCAATCTGTTTCAATTCCTCTGATATCTTATGACCCTGGCCCATCCATACATCTGGGAGATTGCTTGTGTCCTCCCTGGTGAAGACAGATCTAAAGCACGCATTAAATTCTGTTGCCATTTCCCTGTTTCCCATAACAATTTCTCCCAATTCATTCTTCAAGGGGCCAACATTGTTCTCAACTATCTTCTTTCTCTTCACATAGCTAAAAAAGCTTTTGCTATCCCCTTTTATATTCCTGGCTAGACTGAGCTCATACCTGATTTTTTCTCTCCATATTGCTTTTTTAGTTAAGATCTGCAGTTCCTTAAAACTTTCCCAATCATCTGTATTCCCACTCATCTTAGCCCTGTCATACTTCTTTTTCTTTAATGCTATACAATCTCTGACTTCCTTTGTCAACCACTGTGGCCCCTTCCCCCTCTTTGAATCCTTCCTTCTCATTGGAATGAACTGCTTTTGCATCTTTTGTATTATCCCCAAGAATATCTGCCACTGCTGATCCACTGTCTTTCCTGCCAGGGCATCCGCCCATTTAACTTTGGCCAGCTCTTCCCTCATGGATCCGTAGTCTCCTTCATTTAATTGCAACACTGACACCTCCGAGCTGCCCTTATCCTTCTCAAATTGCAGATAAAAGCTTATCATATTGTGATCCTACCTCCTAATGGCTCCTTTACTGCAAGATCGCTTATCAAATCCTGTTCATTACACATCACCAAGTCCAGAATAGCCCATTCCTGGTTGGCTCAAGCACAAGCTGTTCCAAAAATACATCCCTTAGACACTCCACAAACTCCCTATCCTGGGGTCCGGCACCTACCTGATTCTCCCAGTTCACCAGCATGTTGAAATCTCCCATAACGACTGCATTACCTTTAGCACATGCCAATGTTAACTCCTTAATCAACTTGTACCCAATATCCACGCTACTGTTTGGAGGCCTGTACACAACACCCATTAGGGTCTTTTTACCCTTACTGTTCCTCAGCTCAATCCACACAGACTCTACTTCCCCTGTTCCTAAGTCACCCCTTGCTAAGGACTGAATCTCATTCCTCACCAACATGGCCACCCCACCCCCTCTTCCCATATTTCTGTCTCTACGATAGCACGTATACCCTGGTACACTCAATTCCCAGGCCTGATCCCCTTGCAGCCATGTCTCCGTTATCGCAACAATATCGTAGTTCCCCATTTTCATCTGAGCTTCAAGCTCGTCTGTCTTATTTCTGACACTACGCGCATTCAAGTATAGAATTCTTAGCCCATTCCTCCTCTCTTTGCTTAAAACACTGTCTATTGTACCTAACCCAGCTCCTTGAACTTCCATCGGTCTAATTGAACCCTGAATTTTGATAACCTTCTCAAGATCACCCAAACCTTCTACACATTTAACCCCATGCTCCTTCTGACCAACCCTCTGTACATGTAACTTTTCCAACACATGCCTTACAATTGCCTTACTAAAATCCATATACTCCACATCGACTGCTCTACCTTCATCAATGTACTTTGTCACATCAAAGAATTCATTCAGGCTCATGAATCATGCTGACTTTTCCTAAATAGACTATTGTTCTCCAAATGCTCATAAATCCTGTCTATAAGAGCCTTCTTCAATAACTTGCCCACCACTGAAGTAAGACTCACAGGTTGATAATTCTCATGGTTACCCAGTGAGGATGCAAACAGCATCATCAATGGCACAGAAATCTTTTCTTTTGGTAACCTGGCATATATGCCATCTGGTCCCAGGGCTTATCTTTTCTAATCATTTTCAAAAGTTGCAGCACATCCTCTTGCTTAATGTCGACATGTTCCAGCATGCCAACCTTTTTATGTTGTCGTCACAAATGTCAAGGTCTTTTTCATTGGTGAATACTGAAGCAAAGTATTCATTGAGGACCTCCCTGACCTCTTCTGATGCCAAGCATGTGTTTCCTCTACTTGATTGGTCCAATCCTCACTCTAGCAGTCCTCTTGTGCTTCACAGACATGTGGAATGCCTGGTATGGGAACACCAATACCTTTGAGCAGAAACTCCTTCAAAAAAGTAGTGGATTCCAGTATATCATGGGTAGAGCCCTCCCAACCATTGAGCAGATCTTCGTGAAATGTTGTTGTAGAAAAGTAGCACCCATCATCAAAGATCCTCACCTCCCAAGCCAAGCTCTTTTCTCACTGCTGCCATCCGGTAGAAGGTACAAGTGCCTCAGGACTTGCACCACCAGATTCAAGAACAGTCACTAGCCCCCAACCAGCAGACTTTGGAACAAAAGGGGATGACTGCACTCATTTTATTTATGATGTTCCCAAAACTAATGGTTTCACTTTAAGGACTCTTTATCTTGTTATTTCATACGTTATTTATTGCAGTTTGTTGTCCATTAATCCTGTTTGCAGTTACTGTTCTATAGATTTGCTAAGTATGCCCGCAGGGAAAAGATTCTCAGGGTTGTATGCAGTGACATGCTGGTACTCTGATAATAAATTTTACTTTAAACTTAATACTTTGCTTTCATCGTTTGCACAATTTGTTATTTTTTCCCTCTGCACATTGGTTACTTGGACAGTCTTTCTTTGTTTTTAATAGGCTCCATTGAGGTTGTTTCATGGATGCCTGTAAGGAGATGAATCTCAAGGATATATAAAGCACTCACACATTGATGATAAAATGTTCTTGGAACTTTGAATTTTGAACACCAGAGATCCCAATGACTCACAAATCTGAACCCCTGTACCCTGAAGCAATTCCTCAGCCACATGGTCATCTGCCAAATCATTCTGCTGTTACCCTCAAAAGCACCTGGTACAGGCAGCAGTCCAGAGTTTACTATCCTTGAGGCCCTGCTTTTCAGCTTCCTACCTGGCTCCCTATATTTGCTCTTCAGGACCTCATCCCTTTTTCTACCTATGTTGTATGAATGTGTGCCATAATTTCTGGTTGATCACCCTCCCCCTCAGAATGCTGTGGACCTGACCTGAGATGTCCCTGACCTGGGTACCTGAGAGGCAACGTACCATCCAGGAGTATCTCCTGTCTATTCCCCTAGCTACTGAATCTCCTATGCACCCCTCTTCTATCCCACTCCCTTCTAAGCCATAGAACCAGACTCACTCCAAGAGATCCGGTGTCTACAGCTTCTCTCTGCTAGGTTGTTCCCACCCACTCCTCCACCTCCCAACAGTATCCAAAGTGGTATACTTTTTATTCAGGGGAACAACCACAGTGCTATTTACTGTTGCTATCCTGACAGTCACCCAGCTATCTCCCTCCTAGAAGAGGTGCCTACAACCCCATAGCTCTTATCTACAGCCTCCTCAATCTCCCTTATGAGCCGCTGATTGTCCATCTGCAGCTCCAGATCCCTAACACAGTCTGTAAGGAACTGTGGCTGGATGGACTGGAGGTCTCCCAGACCTCCAGCATCAAACATGAAGAACACACCACTGAACCTAGATCCATTGCCACTACTCCAAGTAGGCACTAATAGGCAAAGGAAGTTAGAAACATCAGAAACTTAGCTTAGCTTGGCTCCTCCCAAGCACCAGTATGACTGATGCCCTTTTGAAGTAGCTGGGAGCCTCCAACTGCAGCAGTGAGAGACTGAAGATGTCCTTGAACAGTCTAGCTGGTTGATTGGCACAGGTTTTCAGTCCCCAACCATGTACACCATGGGTCCTGATACTCTGCCAAGGTTTGTTCTCTCAAAATACATTCTGACATTGGACTCTGCAGCAGATATCACAGGGTCACCAAATGCTGGAGGGATTTGCACATGTATAGTTTTATTCTCCCTTTCAAAGTGTGCATAATAGGCATTCAGCTCATCAAGGAGTGAAGCAACACAACCGTTTATGATGTTAGATCTTGGTTTGTAGGAAGTAATGGTCTGTAAACTGCCATGTATCCAATTTAATCTCCAACTTCACTCAATTGCTTTTTCACTTGGAGGATATCCTTATGTCGCTGTTCCTAGACCTATTGTAGAGTTCTTGATCACTGGGCCTATATGCCACAGATCTCGCCCTCATCACTTTGTGAATTTCCTGGTTCATCCATAGCTTCTGGTTGGGGTATGTCCAGTATGTTCTCAGAGGCACACATTCATCCACACAGGTTTTGATGAAGTCAGTGACAACTGTGGCATATTCATTCAGGTCTGAAGATGACATGGTCCAGTCTACCAAATCAGGCCGTCTTGTGAACACTCCTCCACCTCCACTTCCCATACCTTTGTGGTCCTCATCAGGAGCGCTGTGGTCCTCAGTCATTGCCTATATGGTGGGAGTAGAAGTACAGCTAGCTGGTCAGACTTGCCAAAGTGCAGGCAGAGGATGGGGTAACAGTGGACAATGTGTTGGCTTCTCTAGTTGTCGGTGGTGGTTGGTCAGAGACCTACTCAAGCTGACGTGAAGTTTCCTGCAGTGACTGGGAAGACATCAGGTTGCCATGGCTTGTGACTGTTAATCACAATGCTCATCTCCTCCAATACCAGCCTGACATTGGCCAGAGGTGCAATGCACACTACAATCAGGATAAGGGTCATGTTGGGTTATGAAAACAGTTTGACAAGATGAGGCATGTATTCTCTGGAATTTGGATGACTCAGAGGTGACAAGAATGGATGTAGAGTGAAGGAGGATGAGATGTGTCATGATAGAGGTGTACAAGATGATACGAGGCATTGATCGAGTGGATAGCCAGAGACTTTTTCCCAGGGCAGAATGGATAATAAAAGGGAGCATCATTTTAAGGTGACTGGAGGAAAGTATGAGGGGAGGGGATGCCAGAGGCAGGTTTTCTATAGAGAGTAATGAGTGTGTGGAATGTCCTGTGAGTGGCAGGCACATGAAGGAGAATTAGGAAACTCTTAGATGTGCACCTGAATGACATAAAAATGTCTCACTGTGCCCTGATTGCGCTCCACAACGCTTTGCTGGGTCCGCCTTTCTACTCGTTGGACCGCCAAGTGGTGGTCTCCTCCGAGTAGTCCGCCGAATTCAGTCTTCACATGCATAGGTAGACAAGCCCTAATTCACCGAGGGTTTGAGGCCCATCGGCTACCCTCACCAGGTTTTGCCGGCCAGTCGAAGCCATTGCCCGAGGTGTGGCCGCTGTTGCATGCAAACAGCTACGAGGAACCACTGGTGAGAGCTGAGTGTCAGGTGAGGACCAATGCGGATGAACTACTCAGAAGAGTTCGACGTGTTCCCCATCAGAGGTACTACCTCTCCCTGACACCCCATACACCCCAGAGTTAAAAATCATCTCATAATGTCAAAATCTTTATACATCCTGAATCAACCATCGAGTAACGACTTCACGTTAAAACCAAACCCACAGATAGTAGGAAAATTATTCAATTATAAAATTTTAAAAAGCCGCATTTTATAAAAAGCAGCTGAAGTCATTTATTCGTATTTGTCTCAATGCATTAAAGAATGTTTTTTTTCTCTTAAAAGGTTTTTTTCTTGAATCATTGATAATTTTCAATTGTGTTAGTTGAGGAGGTATCATGGTTAGCACCGAGGACTTTGAATTGTGTGATGGGAGTTCATATCTCCAGTAATCATCGCAAATAGGCGTATAAATGATGACTGTGTGTGCTTTGGTTTCACTTGCAGAACAGGAAATGAGGGCTAGCAAAAACTCCAGTGCATCTTTCGTAGCACTGTGTTTTCCAACTCAAATCTGAAGCCATCCAAGCTTCAAGAGCACTTCAAGAACAAGCATGGCGGAGCTGATGTTGAAGGACATGATGTTGGGTCATTGAAAATCAAAAGAGCTCATTTTGATTCACAAGGAACTCTTCCAAAATTAGGTGTCGTTTCTGTTGATAAACCACTACTTCTTGCTTCATACCAACTGGCATATAAAGTGGCCAAATCCAAGAAGCCCCATACAATTGCGGAAAATCTCATGTGCATTGGAAATGGCATGGAAATGTGCCATGTGCATTGGAAATGGCAACAATTATCCTGGGCAAAGAAGCAAGAAAAAAATTTTGAACAAGTGCCCCTATCAAATAATGTAATTCACAACCGAATCAGTGATTTGAGTGAAGATATTTTGGACCAAGTCATCTCAGATGTCAGAGCTAGTCCTCTTAAAATCTCTATTCAGTTGGATGAGTCAACTGATGTCTCCAGTTGTAGTCAACTCATCACATTAGTGGGGTATGTCAATGATGGTGCTGTGGAGGAAGATTTCCTGTTTTGTAAAGATCTGAAAACAAATACAACTGCAAAGGATGTGATGCAGCTGGTGAAAGACTTCTTTGCCAAACATGATTTAGATATCAAAGTCATTGGTTCTGTGTGCACTGACGGGCACCTGCAATGCTTGAAAATAAATCTGGCTTTTCTGCATTAATGAAAAAGGAGATTCCAGACTTGCAGGTTACCTATTGTTTTCTTCATTGGCATGCTTTGGCATCAGAAACATTGCCTCCAAATTTGAAGAAAGTCCTTGAAGATCATCAACTGGATCAGGGAGCGTGCTTTGAACCATCACATCTTTAAATCATTTTGTGAGGATCTGGGACGTGAGCATTCAGTTTTGCTTTTCCACACAGAAGTCCGTTGGTTGTCACGAGGACAAGCTTTAACCCGCTTCTTTGAACTGCAGGAAGAAATCAAAGTTTTTCTGGAGGAGCGTGAATGTGATCTGGTTGGGGCAATGGAATCACAGGAATTTGCCCAAATGCTGGCTTACTTAGCTGACATTTTCACTCATATGAATGACCTGAGTGTTTCACTTCAAGGAAAAGGTGTAAACATATTGAAGGCTTGTGAAAAGTTGAATTCCTTCAAAGAAAAGTTACGTCTCTGGCGTCAAAGGATGGAAAGAGGCAGTCTCTCAAATTTTCCTTTACTAGAAGAACTGGTTGATGATGTTGGATCCATAACTCCTACAGTGCGTGAAGAAATTCAGAGAGAGCTAGAGGGAAAGGAATTCCCATCCCCACTTCTGTTTCCCTTTATAACCTTATCATCTCCGTCTGGTGCTCCTCACCCTTTTCATTCTTCCATGGTCTTCTGTCCTGTCCTATCAGATTACCCCTTCTTCAGCTCTATCTCTTTCACCAATCAACTTTGCATCCCGACTACACCCCCTTCCCCAATTTTCCGGTCACCTGCCACCTTATACTACCTCCTACCCTCACTCCAGAGTAGTGTGGCCGACAAGCCTCCTTCATTATTACTTGAAAAGTTGGACATATCCTCAAAATGTGGACATCCAGGAATTTAAAGCAGTTCACACATCTCACCATTGACTCTAAAATGAGGACTGGTGCATGAACTTTCAAATTCCTCTTCCTGAAATCCAGTCAATGCTTTGGCTTTATTGACATTGAGCACGTTTGTTGTTACAACATCTCTCAACCAGCTGATCTGTCTCATTTGAGATTACTTCCTCAGAGCCACCCGAGTCCTTGCTAAAACAAGTTGTGTCATCTGGGAGCTAATCGATAGAATTTGAGAAGTAGATAGCCACACTATCATGAATGAAAGGAGAGTTGAGCAGCAAGCTGAGCATCCATCCTTGAAGTATATTTGTGTTGATTGTTAGTGATGTGGAGATGGTATCACTGATCTGTATTGACTGTTGTCTCCTATTAAGGAAGTTAAGGGTCTGTTTACAGATGAAGGTGTAGATGCCCAGGTTTGTTGATTCATACTGAGGAGATAATGAACACAAAGCTGCTATTGACAAACATGAACTTAATGTATGCTTTGCTGCTATCTAGGTGCTCCAGAGCAGAGTGAATTGCAAGTGAGATTGCACCTGCAGTAGATATATTGTGATAGTGGACAAATTTCATTGGGTCCAAATCCTTGCAATGGTAGGAGTTAATTCTGTCTATCACAAACCTCTGGAAGCACTTCATTGTGGCAGATGTACACTAATTGCTACCTGTCAATAGTTGTTAAGGTTTCACTCTATTCACCTTATGTACCCTTATAATTCTTTGGTTTAGAACCAGCTGGGAACCTCAATTTACAGCAGTAAGAGGTTGAATATATACTAGAAAATGTCATTGGTGTCAGCTAAGGTTGACTCATCCTCCTCTTGGTGTTCTCTGTGTGGGATACAATTCTGATATGTCTCCCAAGTCACTGCCATGAACACCTGCATTGTGTCTCCACCATGTTACTGCTCACATCCCTTTCCAACCTACTCTGGCTAGCTCCTACAGTATCTTATGACTCTTTAGTTACCCTTACTCAACTCTAATTCTGTTATATCTAGTTTCAGCCTCTCCTTCTTAAACTGTGGATGCAATCCTCATTTATTATGGTCACTGCAGCATCAGAGTTCCTTTACCATAAGCTTTCTATTCATGTCGGTCTTGTTTCACAGCAGCAAATCGAGCACTGACTGTTCCTTGCTGAGCTCTACTGCAAGCTGCTCTGAAAAGCCATCCAAAGTTATTTCTCCTGTGGACAACTAGCAACTTGATATTGCTATTTTACATGTGTATTAAAATCCCCCTTTATCACCGTGTTAGTGTTTGTTCTACATACCTGCTGTATCTCCTGGTGTATTCTGTACCCCAATTCTTCAATGTCCATAAAGGGTATTTCAACTTCGTGGTCTTCAGCTCTACCCATAGAAGTTCTACATCTTCTGATCATATGATTGCTTCTTGCCACTGAATTAATTTTAAATTTTACAAGTAGAGTTACTACTCCCCACCCTCACCTCTCACCTGCTTATCTTTGAGACTGGATGCATATCCTTAGATATTCAGCTCTCTGCTCTTATCCTCTTTCAACCATGACTCCATGATCACCATGACACCATACCAACTTTTTGAATTGTGCTATAAACTCATTTACTTCAGCTCAGATACTGCACTCTTTCAAATGCAACACTCGCCATCATGTATTCACTGACTTCCAACACAAAGACATCCCTATGTTGCCTGAATTTAAGTTCCTAACGCTGTGTCTTATTTTTTTCCATTATGAAGACCTTAACCTCTTCAATGCTCTGCATTAGCTTGATTCACAATGTTTATACTGCAGTTACTCCTTCCCACCCACCATTTATTTTAAAGTCCTATCTACAGCTCTAATTATGTTATTGTCCAGTACTTTGATCTCAGCATGATACAAGTTTCATGATTCATGATCCTAATAGAACAGCTATTTCCTGCCCCTGTACTGATGTGAATGTCCTAAAATTTAAAACCCACTTCATTCCTTGGGTCCCACTCATAACCCCTCAGCAGAACCTTTTGTTCTGACTGTATCATTGAAGCATGGCAACTGGATACTTCTCTCCCTGCTCAAAAATCTTCTACCAAGCAGATGAGATGTCCCGAACCCAGGCACCATGGTCAATGAATCTTGGTCCCAGTGACAGAAAACTCTGTCCGTTCCTGAGATTATACCACCTGCAATTACAACTACATTTCTTTTCTTTCTCCCCTCGTGAATGGCTCCCTGAACCACAGTGCTCTGGTTAGGTTGCTCATCCTTTCAGTTGCCCCCATATTCGACTGCACAGGAAAAATATTTCAAACCTGTTAGAAAACTCTCACATGTAGGCTCCTTCAACATCTCCTGGATTCTCTACCTCCACGCTCACTATCACACCCATCTGGCCCTGACTAGTTTCTGTTGCATTGCAGTGTTAGAATCTGTTTTTCCTAAGCAGTTAGAGGAATAGGTGGAGACAGCAGTTTAGCCATTTGGAAGTTCCCTCACTAACATATATTGTTAGTGATATTGTTATTGTCGTGGTTTTTCGTGCCTCACAAATGACCAGGAGGTGCAGAAGATTCTTCAAGAAGGGTTAAACTTTAATTTGCAAATCAAAGCTGAGACAGTCAGTGAGCTAGTCGCTGACTGCCCACCGATCCTCTGACACGGCATTTTTTATAGCAAAATCCTGGTCCAGTTTCACACGTACGTCCCATTGAATTAATCATGTTCCAATCCACATCTCCCAGCTGTCTCTCACCAACACACCATCTTCTACATTCTTAAGATTTCATTCTCCTACTAAATTGGGTACATGCATAGCAAATAGCAAGTTCAAACTACATAATCTACATTAAGGCTGACTACATAGTTTTGGGTAAACAGCAAACAAGTTCAAAGCAAAACATCTCTTAGCTACGTCTCATTACCACACCATTGTCTTCTACATTCCTAGCATTTCATCTTGGGTACATGCATAGCAAACTGACTACATAGTTTTAGTTATACAGCAAGTAATACAAGTTTTATACTCCATAATATTTTTATACTCCAATATTATGGAGAGAATGATCATTCTCAGGCCAGCTCCAGAGATGGGCCCTTGGCACCATATCTGCCCCTGAGACTAAGAAGGGAAAGGTGACATCAGGCAGAGCAATATCAAAATGAAACATGACTCTAAGGAGCACAGATAGACGTTACTGTTGTCACAGTCAAAACTTCAGATTGATGTGTTGCCTTCCTGGTCTCACAGTGAGTAGAGAATATCCTAACAGAGGAGGGGTGAGCACTTGGAAGCTGTAGTCCCGAATGCAAAGTGTGTGTGGATGAGGTTCTGTCAGATGATTTTAGGGAGCTAGGTAGAAAAATAAATAGCAAGGTAATAATCTCGGGATTACTAAAAATAGATTTGTGCTATAAAATATGTTGCAAAGGAGTGGTGTGAGAGGGAGAGCATCATATTTTTGAATTATTAGGCTTTCTTACATAGGCATCTTACTCAAACCTCTCTACCAAACCCTGTCCTTTCAGAGACTACCCACTCTAATAGTGGCTGTTCCACTGAACCTGCCTCACTTTTAATCAAAACTTTCTCCGATGCATTCAGACTCAGGCTCCTCCCACCCACTGCTAGTGTGCTGATAGAGAATAATCTGCTCCAATGATATGATTGTATACTGCTCCCGTTCCTTATAAAAAAATTACATTCAACAAAAGTTAATACATTCATGAATAGTTACATTGTTAATATTAAAAGGGTTCGTATCCATTTATTATACAAGACACAAGAATTGAGATTATGTTTGTTGGGTCAATTGACAACATTGAACTGAAGCTGTTGAGCGTCTTTCATTGGAGTCTGTTACTCATCTGATATTCTGCTGTGGGAGAGAGAACAGCCAGAGGTTGTGGTACATATTGGCACCAATGACATAGGTAGGAAAAGGGAAGAGGTCCTGAAAAAAGACTACAGGCAGAAAGGAAGGAAGTTAAGAAGCAGGACGGCAAAGGTAGTAATCTTGGGATTACTGCCTGTGCCACGCGACAGTGAGAATAGGAATAGGATGAGGTCGAGGATAAATGTGTGGCTGAGAGATTGGAGCAGGGGGCAGGAATTCAGATTTCTGGATCATTGGGACCTCTTTTGGGGTAGTTGTGACCTGTACAAGAAGGAAGGGTTGCACTTGAATCCCAGGGGGACCAAAACCCTGGCATGGAGGTTTGCTACTGGGGAGAGTTTAAACTGGAATTGTTGGTGGGGGGGAACCGAATTGAAGAGACTGGGGAAGCTTGTAGACAGTACAAGAGGGAGGATAAGCAGGTGATAGAGAAGGGACATGCTCAGACCAAAGGTTTGGGATGTTTCTATTTTAACACAAGGAGTGTTGTGAACAAAGCGGATGAGCTTAGAGCGTGGATCAGTACTTGGAGTTATGATGTGGTGGCCATTACAGAGACTTGGATGGCTCAGGGACAGGAATGGTTACTTCAAGTTCCGGGTTTTAGTTGTTTCAGAAAGAACAGGGAGGGAGGCGAAAAAGCTGGGGGTGTGGTGATATTGATCAGAGATAGTGTCATGGCTGCAGAAAAAGAGGATTGTCTACAGAGTCCCTGTGGGTGAAATTTAGGAACAGGAAAGGCTCAGTAACTTTACTGGGTGGTTTTTTATAGGCCACCCACTAGTAACAGGGATATCGAGGAGCAGATGGGGAAACAGATCCTGGAAAGGTGTAATAATAAGAGCTGTCATGATGAGAGTTTTTAATTTCCCAAATATCAATTGGCATCTCCCTAGAGCAAAAGGTTTAGATGGGCTTGAGTTTATTAGGTGTGTTCAGGAAGGATTCTTGACACAGTGTGTAGATAAGCCTACAAGAGGAGAGCTTGTACTTGATTTGGTATTGGGAAATGAACCTGATCAGGTGTCAGATCTCTCAGTGGGGGATCATTTTGGAGATAGTGATCATAATTCTATCTCCTTTACAATAGCATTGGAGAGAGATAGAAAAGCATTTAATTGGAGTAAGGGGAATTATGATGCTATCAGGCAGGAAACTGGAGGCTTAAATTAAAAATAGATGTTCTCAGGGAAAAGTATGGAAGAAATGTGGCAAATATTCAGGGGAAATTTTTGTAGAGTTCTGTATAGATATGTTCCAATGAGACAGGGAAGTTATGGTAGGGTACAGGAACCGTGGTGAACAAAGGCTGTAATAAATCTAGTCAAGAAGGAAAGAAAAGCTTACAAAAGGTTCAATTAGCTAGGTACTGTTAGAGATCTAGAAGATTGTAAGGATACTAGGAAGGAGCTTAAGAAGGAAGTTAGGAGAGCCCGAAGGAGCCATGAGAAGGCCTTGGTGGGCAGGATTAAGGAAAACCCCAAGGCATTCTACAAGTATGTGAAGAGCAAGAGGATAAGATGTGAAAGAATAGGACCTATCAAGTGTGACAGTGGGAAAGTGTTTATGGAACTGGAGGAAATAGCAGAGGTACTTAATGATTATTTTACTTCAGTATTCACAATGGAAAATGATCTTTGTGATTGTAGTGATGACTTGCAGCAGACTGAAAAGCTTGAGCATGTAGATATTAAGAAAGAGGATGTGCTGGAGGTTTTGGAAAGTATCAAGTTGGATAAGTTGCCGAGACCGGTCGAGATGTAACCCAGGCTACTGTGGAGGCAAGGGAGGTGATTGCTGAGCCATTGGTGATGATCATTGCAACATAATTGGGATGGGAGAGGTTCTGAAGGATTGGAGGGCTGTGGATGTTGTTCCCTTATTCAAAAAAGGGAGTAGAGATATCCCAGGAAGTTATAGACCAGAGAGTCTTACCTCAGTGGTTGGTAAGTTGATGTAGAAGATCCTCAGAGGCAGGGTTTATGAACATCTGGAGAGGTATAATATGTTTAGGAATAGTTAGCATGGCTTTGTCAAAGGCAGGTCATGCCTTACAAGCCCAATTGCATTTTTTCAGCATGTGACCAAACACATTGATGAAGGAAGAGCAGTAGATGTAGTGTATATGGATTTCAGCAAGGCATTTGACAAGCTATCCCAAGCAAGGCTTATTGAGAAAGTAAGGAGACATGGGATCTAAGGGGACATTGTTTTGTGGATCCTGAACTAGCTTGCCCACAGAAGGCAAAGAGTGGTTGTAGACGGGTCATATTCTGCATGGAGGTTGGTCACCAGTGGTGTGCCTCAGGGATCTATCCTGGGACCCTTACTCTTCGTGATTTTTATAAATGACCTGGATGAGGAAGTGGAGGGATGGGTTAGTAAGTTTGCTGATGACACAAAGGTTGGAGGTGTTGTGGGTAATATGGAGGGCTGTCAGAGGTTACAGCGGGACATTGATTGGATGTAAAACTGGGCTGAAAAGTGGCAGATGGAGTTCAACACAGATAACTCTGAAGTGGTTCATTTTGGTAGGTCAAATATGATAGCAGAGTTTAGTATTAATGGTAAGACCCTTGGCAGTGTGGAGGATCAGAGGGATTTTGGGGTCCAAGTCCATAGGACACTCAAAGCAGCTGCACAGGATGACTCTGTGGTTAAGGAGGTATAAGGGGTATTGGCCTTCATCAATCATGGAATTGAATTTAGGAGCTGAGTGGTAATGTTGCAGCTATATAGGACCCTGCTCAGACCCCACTCACTACAGGAAGGATGTGGAAACCATAGAAAGGGGTCAGAGGAGATTTACAAGGGTGTTGCCTGGATTGGGGAGCGTGTCTTATGAAAATGGTTAAGTGAACTCTGCCTTTTCTCCTTGGATCGATGGAGGATGAGAGGTGACCTGATAGAGGTGTATAAGATGAGGACAGGCATTGATCGTGTGGATAGTCAAAGGCTTTTTCCCTGGGCTGAAATGGTTGCCACAAAAGGAAACAGGTTTAAGGTGCTGAGGAGTAGGTACAGAGGAGATGCCGGGGTAAATTTTTTACGCAGAGAGTGGTGAGTGCATGGAATGGGCTGCTAGCAACGGTGGTGGAGGCAGATACGATAGAGTCTTTTAAGAGACTTTTGGATCGGTACATGGAGCTTAGAAAAATACAGGGCAATGGATAAGCCTAGTAATTTCTAAGGTAGGGACATGTTTGGCACAACTTTGTGGGCTGAAGGGCCTGTATTGTGTTGTAGGTTTTCTATGTTACTATGTAACTCAATCCCACAATTGATGAAGGCTATTGCACTGTATGCCAGCAGCTTTAAGTGTCCTATGGACTCAGACCCCAGGATCTCTCTGATCCTTCACACTGCCAAGAGTCTTGCCTTTAATACCATAACCTGCTTATAAGCTTATTGTTGAAGCTTTGCACTGGATGGGTGTTGGTGCCATTTTGGGGGCCTCATTACAGACCTAAATATAGGTTTCAGTTCTCTTGTTGAGAATGACAATGCTGGGACTGACCCATTGTTATTTAAAAGTAAGTAAATCAAGCAGACCCTCTTTCCCCCAATATCATCTAACATAGTTTAAAACATTTGTAGGGCTCTGAGTAACTGTGGTGTTAACTGTTCAGCCTAACAAAATAGCTTCTCTGTAAGATTACTTAATGCTATAGACAATAGGCAATAGACAATAGGTGTAGAAGTAGACCATTCGGCCCTTCGAGCCTGCACCACCATTTTGAGATCATGGCTGATCAACTACTATCAATACCCGGTTCCTGCCTTGTCCCTATATCCCTTGATTCTCCTATCCATAAGATACCTATCTAACTCCTTCTTGAAAGCAGCCAGAGAATTGGCCTCCACTACCTTCCAAGGCAGTGCATTCCAGACCCCCACAACTCTCTGGGAGAAGAAGTTTTTTCTTAACTCTGTCCTAAATGACCTACCCCTTATTCTCAAACCATGCCCTCTGGTACTAGACTCTCCCAGCATCTGGAACATATTTCCTGCCTTAATCTTGTCCAATCCCTTAATAATCTTATATGTTTCAATCAGATCCCCTCTCAATCTCCTTAATTCCAGTGTGTACAAGCCCAGTCTCTCTAACCTCTCTGCGTAAGATGGTCCAGATATCCCAGGAATTAACCATGAATCTACACTGCACTTTCTCTACAGCCAGGATGTCCTTCCTTAACCCTAGAGACCAAAACTGTACACAATACTCCAGGTGTGGTCTCACCAGGGCTCTGTACAAATGCAAGAGGATTTCCTTGCTCTTGTACTCAATTCCCTTTGTAATAAAGGAATTCCAATTCCATTAGCCTTCTTCACTGCCTGCTGAACTTGCTCATTCACCTTCAGTGACTGATGAACAAGGACTCCTAGATCTCTTTGAATTTCTCCCTTACCTAACTCTACACCATTAAGATAATAATCTGCCTTCCTGTTCTTACTCCCAAAGTGGATAACCTCACACTTATTCACATTAAACGCCATCTGCCAAGTATCTGCCCACTCACCCAGCCTATCCAAGTCACCCTGAATTCTTCTAACATCCTCATCACATGTCACACTGCCACCCAGCTTAGTATCATCAGCAAATTTGCTGATGTTATTTTCTATGCCTTCATTCAAATCGTTAATGTAAATGGTAAACAGCTGTGGTCCCAATACCGAGCCCTGTGGCACCCCACTAGTCACCACCTGTCATTCCAGGAAACACCCATTCACCGCTACCCTTTGCTTTCTATCTGCCAACCAGTTTTCTATCCATGTCAATTTCTTCCCCCCGATGCCCTGAGCTTTGATTTTACCCACCAATCTCCAATGTGGGACCTTATCAAATGCATTCTGAAAATCGAGGTACACTACATCCACTGGATCTCCCTGCCTAACTTCCTGGTTACATCCTCGAAAAACTCCACAGATTAGTCAAGCATGATTTACCCTTGGTAAATCCATGCTGGCTCGGCCCAATCCTATCACTGCTATCTAGATATGCCACTATTTCATCCTTAATAATGGACTCTAGCATTTTCCCCACCACCAATATCAGGCTGACAGGACAATAGTTCTCTGTTTTCTCCCTCCCTCCTTTCTTAAAAAGTAGGATAACATTAGCCATTCTCCAATCCTCAGGAACTGATCCTGAATCTAAGGAACATTGGAAAATGATTACCAATGCATCCGCAATTTCCAGGGCCACCTCCTTTAGTACCCTAGGATGCAGACCATCTGGACCTGGGGACTTGTCAGCCTTCAGTCCCATCAGTTTTCTCATCACCATTTCCTTCCAAATGTCAATCTGTTTCATTTCCTCTGTTACCCTATGTCCTTGGCCCATCCATACATCTGGGAGATTGCTTGTGTGAAAACAGTGAAAACAGACCTAAAGTACTCATTAAATTCTTCTGCCATTTCTCTGTTTCCCATAACAATTTCACTCAATTCATTCTTCAAGGGCCCAACATTGTTCTTAACTATCTTCTTTCTCTTCACATACCTAAAAAAGCTTTTGCTATCTTCCTTTATATTCCTTGCATTCGTACCTAATTTTTTCCTCCCCGAATTGTCTTTTTAGTTAAGTTCTGTTGTTCCTTAAAAACTTCCCAATCATCTGTCCTCCCACTCACCTTAGCTCTGTCATGTTTCCTTTTTTTTAATGCTATGCAATCTCTGACTTCCTTTGTCAACCACTGTGGCCCCTTTCCCCCCTTTGAATCCTTCCTTCTCTGGGGGATGAACTGATTTTGCACCTTGTGCATTATTCCCAAGAATAGCTGCCATTGCTGTTCCACTGTCTTTTCTGCTAGGTTATCCGTCCAGTCAACTTTGGCCAGCTCCTCCCTCATGGCTCCATAGTTTCCCTTGTTCATCTGCAACACTGACACCTCCGAGCTGCCCTTATCCTTCTCAAATTGCAGATAAAAGCTTATCATATTGTGATCCTACCTCCTAATGGCTCCTTTACTGCAAGATCGCTTATCAAATCCTGTTCATTACATAACACTAAATCCAGAATAGCCTTGTCCCTGTTTGGTTCTCGTACAAGCTGTTCCAAGAATGCATCCCGTAGGCACTCTACAAACTCCCTATCCTGGGGTCCAGCACCAACCTGATTCTCCCAGTTCACCTGCATGTTGAAATCCCCCATAACTACTGCGACATTACCTTTGCCACATGCCAATGTTAACTCCCTATTCAACTTGCACCCAATATCCATGCTACTGTTTGGTGGCCTGTAGACAATACCCATTTGAGTCCTTTTGTCCTTACTGTTCCTCAGTTCTATCCACACAGACTCTACTTCTCCTGACCCTATGTCCCCCCTTGCAAAGGACTGAATCTCATTCCTCACCAACAGGGCCAACCCACTCCCTCTGCCCACATTTCTGTCCCTACGATAGCACGTATACCCTTGTACATTCATTTCCCAGGTCTGATCTCCCTGCAGCCATGTCTCAGTTATCCCAACAACATCATAGTTACCCATTCACACCCGGGCTTCAAGCTCATCCGCCTTATTTCTGACACTTCATGCATTCAGATATAGAATTTTTAACCCATTTCCCCTCTCTCTGTTTGAATCGCTGCCTATTGTGTTTAACCCAGCTCCCCGAACTCCCATCGGGCTATACGCCCCTAGAATTTTGTTGTCCTTCCTAAATTTACTTATTCTTTCAACACATTTAACTCCATGTTCCGTCAGACCATCCCTTTGTACGTGTCCTCCTTATCACTTGTTCTGCCTCACCTTTCTCTACTAATATTACACTTAATATTCCGGAATCGTGTAGTCCCCACCTGTCCTTTATTCATCCCCTCGCTATCCTCTCTCACATTCTGGATCCCCACCCCCTGCAAATTTAGTTTAAACCCCCCCACGAAGCACTAGCAAACTTCCCTTCAAGAATGATAGTACCGCTCCAGTTCAGATGTAAACTGTCCCTTCGGAACATATCCCACCTTCCCTGGAACAAAGCCCAATTATCTACAAACCTGAAGCCCTCCCTCCTGCACCATCCTCTCAGCCACGTATTAATCTTTATAATCCTTCTGTAATGGGTTTTGGTGTCTGGAATGTTTGGGTTATGACTGCAAATAAGGGGGGAAACTAACCCAAGGAGAATTGTTATGCTATCTTGTATGTGTGAGCTGAGCAGGAGTTTGTGGTCTTCCTCGGGAGGAGTGTGAAGAAGACGGACATGTGAGGAGCAGACAGCGGTTCTAGGGCGGTGGATACTGGACGTCAGTGATTTGGATGGTGGCGGAAGACTTGGAAGGTAGTTATGGATGAAACCAGCGGCGTGAGCTCCAACATATTAAAATATTATGTGCACTAACGGTTAAACTTACTGATTTGGTGACTTTAGGTTATCTGTTTCTACTAACACATCACTAAGAAATAGCTAGAAAGTTGTAATCATTTACTCGCTTTCGGTGTGTTGTTTGATAATAGTGTTGCAAGCGTGTATTGGGGGGGGGGGCATTACACTGTATTTACACCAAAATATTGCACTATTGGTGGAGTGACGGCGGTACACCTTAGGCAGATGGGGTAAATTGGGGGTACAGACACTACACATTCTTTTATATTCATCAGATAGGGATGGGTCTGGTCCCATCTACTGACAATAAGTCATGTACAGCCCCAGCCTTTGCTGATGATGCTGTGCTGCAGAATGATTCTCACAAGTGCTTGGTCAGGAACCTCGAAGTTTTGGAAATCTTCTGTATGAAGACTGGCCTTGAGGTTAATCTCAACAAGACTGATAGCTTTTATATGGAATGCAAGGTAAAAACATTCCTATTTAATTATGTCTATAAACTTTTTTAATGGAAGTGAAGTATATTTATTACTTGTAACATAGAAAAGTATTTTGGTGCCAGGATCAACCCCTGGATTGGGTGTTCCAGACAAGACAGGATAATTAAACTCAAGGAATGGGGTATGAACATCCTGAGCACTAGGCTCCAAACTGCCCAAAAGATTTGCATTTTTAAAACATACTCCATTTCTATGACTTTATGATTCATTAATACTTCATCAGGCTTTCCAGAACATTCTATCCAAACTGGGTGGAGCAGTCTGGGGCCTCGTGAAGGACGTTTTACAACTCCTCTTCAGTTGCAATGATGGTATCTTGTATTCTAGGTATAGAGACAATAACTTGAAAACCCCCCAAATTCGAAACTCAATTTCCATGGCCCAAGATTTAAAAATATGAGAATTTTATGAATTCAAAGATTGGTATGGTAAGATTGAGTATCAGATTTGCTGGAATCCACATGGGTGAGAAAATTGGAAGATATAAACAATTAAAATATCTTAATGCCATGAGCCATTTAGGAGATGTGGTGAGAAGTGAGGAGGACAATATCGATATAGAAGTAAATAGGAATAATTGTCGGTCAGTGGTGTGGCAAGGTGACCAAGGGATTGAATTTTGTTGCTTTTGTAACAACTCCCAGTCCAATAGCTAGCTGAGGTGCTTTATGACTTTTAGGCAGTCTAATTATATAACTGGCCTGATCCTCTGGTCAAACTTGGACACATTTAAGAACATCCACACTCTGGCCAGAACTCACAGTGTCTAGAGCAGGGGTCAGCAACCTTTACCACTGAAAGAGCCACTTGGACCCATTTCCCACAGAAAAGAAAACACTGGGAGCCGCAAAACCCGTTTGACATTTAAAATGAAATAACACTGCATACAACGTTTTGTTTTGCCTTTATGCTATGTACAAACAAACTATAATGTGTTGCATTTATGAAATTGATGAACTCCTGCAGAGAAAACAAAATTACATTTCTGCATGCAACAAAAACATTTTGACCTCCGAAAAAAAGTCGTTGGGTTGAAGGTTACTTTTAAGTAAAATACTCAACGTCTATTTGAGTCCTTCTTGTATTTATGAAAAACGCCAAACTTAAATTTGCCGCCAGCAGCAAACCAAAAATAACGTCAGCCAGCTGTCAACCTGAAAAATAAAAGGACTATTTCACTGAACAATGAAAACATATGAATAAACGTTAAATAATAGGCAATTAAAATATTTATCATCCTTGTTCAGGTTGACTCACACCTGACAATGCAGTTGTATTCAGTAGGGATGGATCGATGCTTAGGGGAGTGACCGGGAAGGATAATGTGTTTTTTTCCTCTCTGAACTCACAGAAGCGTTTCCCAAACGATGTTTGCATTGCGATGATTGCAGAATGTAAATACTCCGAATTTATCATGTCATGACCTTGTTTGAACTCTCTCAAATTGGGGAAGTGAGACAATGTGCCTTTCTGTAAATCTCTGGCAAGCAACGTCAACTTGCGCTCGAATGCCAAAACATCCTCCAACATGTGCAGGGCTGTACGTCCTTACCCTGGACAGCCAGCGATAAAAACATGTTGTAGCGGTGTGCTACACGCAGTCAGTAAACTGCAGTCAAAGATAGCTTTATTCGAACTAAACAGCCTTGCTTTTAAGCCTCCCTCAACCCGCCCCCCATGGGCGCGGATGCTGCAAAAGACACATACTCACAAACCCCCGTAGGCTATCTCCCTTAGCCTGAACGCTGGCTAATTGTGAGCCGGTTCGGATGTGTCAGGAAATGGGTCGCCACAACGTCTTATTTAGATTGTACAAGATCACCATAATCTTCAAATTTAGATTTACATTTCAAAAACTAACAAACTAACATAAAATACATTTTAATTAAATACTGACCATGTAGCGGTGTGCTACACGCAGCGCTAAAATTACGACACGGAGTCGGTAACTGCAGTCGAAGGAAAAAACTTTATTCGAAATCTTCAGCCTCACTTTTAAGCCTCCCTCAACCTGCCCCCCATGGCGCAGAGGCTCCAAAGCTCTGTGCTCGCAAACCCCCGTAGGCTATCTAATTGTGAGTCGGTTCGGATGTGCCAGGAAAAGGGTCGCCACAACCAATTATTTCCCAAGCAACAGGGAGCCGCAGCACAGACGTAAAAGCCGGAGCCGCGGGTTGCCGACCCCCGGTCTAGAGAATGCAGGAAATGTGGTCTGTCCGGAGAAAGCATCAGAAACATTTCAAGAGCATGCCTGTCTGTGAAGCTACCGAGCATCCAGCATCATAATAAGATCCTGGATATGCTCTGTAATAAACGGTGTTTGTTTGGCTTTACTGTCTGAAAAGAACAGCAATTCCTTGATGAGAAAGGTCATGCCTGGATTCTAGATTTTGTTTTCATTAAGAATGACAGAGGCACAGCTGTGGATGTGTCCGTTCATTTCAAAAGCAGCAACGGTTCTCTGTAGAAAAATCTCCAAAGTACTGTCACTTCGAACCAAATTTAAAGGGCAACGTTAAAGTTGCCTGGGTCGAGTATTTCAGATTTATTGTTGGTGTCTGTGGCTCGTGACTTCAAGTGAACAAACTTGTTCTGGAATTTCCTCAGACTCAGCAGGAACACAGATTACCTGTTCTGTACTCAGAATGACCTTTGACATTGTAGAGATTTTTATCGATCCTTACTTTCTTGCGTTTCTGGATTGTATGGGTTGTTGTGTCATGGATTGCAGTGGCTGCAAGTGTTCTTTGTTATTGTTAATACTCTCTCCGTTTTACCGATTATTTAATATATTGTGAGCCTCGGGGCCTCCTAGGCAGTGACCAATTACAGCTGAATGCATTCAATATCAGGTCTTTAGTGATGATCATAGGCTTAAGGGAGTAGCCATCAGATTTGTGAAACAGTGTTAACCAACAGCTCGTGGAAATGATCAATATTTCAGACACATCATGACTTTGTGGCATTGCTCATTAAGACCCCTCACCCAGATGATGTCTTTAACAAAATAATGTCTCTATCCTGGCAATTTAAAACCAACCTGTTTTCTCTATTTTCCAGTTGTACAAAAGGTTCTTCCACTTGAAATGCTAATAAAAGCTTGCCTAACCTGAGGTTTCCAGCATTTAACAGTTTTATTTCAGACTTGCAGCACCTGTTTTTGGTTTTCATGTTTTGTTAGAAACATAGAAACATAGAAAAACATACAGCACAATAAAGGCCCCTCAGCCCACAAAGCTGTGCGGAAAATGTCCCTAACAGGCTTTACGCATAGCTCCATGTAGCCATCCAGGAGTCTCTTAAAAGACCCTATTGTATCCGCCTCCATCACCACCGCTGGCAGTCCATTCCACACACACACCACTCTCTGCATAAAAAAACTTACCCATCACGTCTCCTCTGTACCAGCTTCCAAGCATCTTAAAACTATGCCCTCTTGTGCTAGCCACTTTGACCCTGGGGAAAGCCTCTGACTATCCACATGATCAATGCTTCTCATTAAATTTTACCTTTCTATCAAATCACCTCTCATCTTTTGTCTCTCCAAGGAGAAAAGGCCGAGTTCATTCAACCTATTCTCATAAGGTATACTCCTCAATCCAGGCAACATCCTTGTAAATTTCCTCTGGACCCTTTCTATAGATCCCACATCCTTCCTATAGTGAGGCGACAAGAACTGAGCACAGTAATCTAAGTGGGGTCTGACCAGGGTCCTATATAGCTGCAACAATACCTATTGGCTCTTAAACTCAATCCCACAATTCATGAAGGCCAATGCACCATATGCCTTCTTAATTACAGAGTAAATCTGCATAGCAGATTTGAGTGTCCTATGGACTTGGACCCCAAGGTCCCTCTAATTCTCCACACTGCCAAGATATATTATATATATATATTAATACTATATTCTGCCATCATATTTGACCTACCAAAATGAACCAGCTCGCACGTATCTGGCAACTCCATCTGCCACTTCTCAGCCCAGTTTTGCATCCTATCAATGTCCCGTTGTAAACTCTGACAGCCCTCCACACTATCCACAACACCCCCAACCTTTGTGTCATCAGCAATTTTACTAACCCATCCCTCCATTTCCTCATTCAGTTAATTTATAAAAATCACAAAGAGTAGGAGTCCCAGAACAGATCCCTAAGGCACACCACTGATCACTGACCTCCATGCAGAATATGACCCATCTAAAACCACTCTTTGCCTTCTGTGGGCAAGCCAGTTCTGGATCCACAAAGCAATGTCCCCTTGGATCCCATGCCTCCTTACTTTCTCAATAAGGCTTGCATGGGGTACCTTGTCAAATGCCTTGCTAAAATCCATACACACTACATCTACTGCTCTACCTTCATCAATGTGTTTAGTCACATCTTCAAAAATTCAGTCAGGGTCATAAGGCATGACCTGCCCTTGACAAAGCCATGCTGACTACTCCTAATCATATTATGCCTCTGCAAATGTTCATAAATCCTGCCTCTCAGGGTCTTCTCCATCAACTTACCAACAACTGAATAAGACTCACTGGTCTATAATTTCCTGAGATATCCCTGCTCGATTTTTTGAATAAGGGAAAAACATCCACAACCCTCCAATCCTCTGGAACCTCTCCCATCCCCATTGATGTTGCAAAGATCAGCGTCAGAGGCTCAACAATCTCCTCCGTCGCTTCCCACAATAGCCTGGGGTACGTCCCTTCTGGTCCCGGTGAATTACCGAACTTGATGCTTTCCAAAAGCTCCAGCACATCCTTTTTCTTAATTTCTACATTCTCAAGCTTTTTAGTCCACTAAAAGTCATCCCTAGAATCGTCAAGATCCTTTTCCATAGTGAATACTAAAACAAAGTATTCATTATGTACGTCTGCTATTTCCTCCGGTTCCATACGCATTATTCCATGCGTTGGGGTTTTCCTTAATCCTGTCAGCCAAGGCCTTCTCATGGCCCCTTCTGGCTCTCCTAATTTCATTCTTAAGCTCCTTCTTGCCAGCCTTATAATCTTCTAGATTCCTAACATTACCCAGATTTTTGAACCTTTCATAAGCTCTTCTTTTCTTCTTGACTAGATTTACGACAGCCTTTGTGCACTATGGATCTTGTACCCTACCAGCCTTTCCATGTCTCTTTGCAAGGTAACTACCTAGAACCTCACAAAAATATCCCCTGATCATTCACCATATATCTTTGGTACGTTTCCCTGAGAAAATCTATTTCCAATTGATCCTTACAAATTCCTGCCTGATATCCTGATAGCTACTTCACATCTGATTAAAAATTCCTTTCACACCGATACTTCTCGCTTAACATTGAATTGCTCCTGTTTCTGCCAGCTCATGTTGTTTTGTTTTCTGACCTGAACCATAATCCCCTAAATCTTTGATCTCATGATATCTGTGATTATCAAAGTGAAAAACTTGAGATGCAAGAAATCTGAAATAAAGGATATAATGATGGAAATCTTCAGCAGGTTTGGCAGCTTCTGTGGAGAGAGACACAGAGTTAGTGTTTCAGATCAATGACTCTTCATCACAATGGCAACACAGTCAAAATACTGCAGGAACCAATGTGTCAGGCAGCATCTATGGAGAGGAATAAGTAGTCTTACATACCCATTTTCTGTTTTCTCATTCCCAAATCCTGTTTCTGTTTTCCCATTTTCTGTGGTCACAATCCCAGTTCTCATTGAATTCAGTTGATTAGAAATGTTGTTTGAGCTGCTAGCAACACCTTACGTATATTCCACCTAGGTAGTCTCCAACCCAATGACACGATTATCATTTTCTACTTCTGGTAAAAAAAAATTCCCTCCTCCTCTTCTCTTCATCTATTCTCTTTCCTCCTCTCAGCTGCCTATCACATCCTCCTTCCTTTTCTCCTGAGCTTCACCGTCCTATCCTATCAGATTCCTTCCTTTCCAGCCGTTTATCATTGCTACCAACCCACTTTCACCTATCACCTAGCTAGCCTCATTCCCCTCCCCACACCTTTCTATTCTGGTATATTCCATCCTTCCTTTCCAGTCCTGAAAGGGTCTCGGGATGAAAGATCGACTCTATTCACATCCATAGATACTGCCTGACCAGTTGAGTCCTTCAGCATTTTGTGTGAGTTGCTTTGTTTCTGCTTTTCATTTTCCACCAATAGCTGGCTTCCCCTCACCTGAGTTACAAACAGAGCACACTGGATGTGTCAAATATGCAAGCAAGATTTATACTTCAGATATAAAGTCAAACAACTCCCGGAACATCCTTTCATTCACACAGAGTGGCATGAGTGAATCCCACTTAAAACAGGTAGGTGCCAATGAATTTTAATATCTCTTCTCTGAATTATGTTGGTTGGGATTTCTTTTCGTTTTGGGAAAATGTGTTTTATTTTTCATTAACTTAATCTCTTTGGAAACCATCAGCCAGTGAGCAAACTGGGGATAGATTCAAATTTGAACAATTACCTGATCTGTTTTTACAATGCTTGGCAAAGAAAAACATTTTGACAATCAGGAATACTCTAATATCAATTTTGAGTGTTGATGCCCAGACATCACAAAAACAAAAAGCACAAAAAACATGTCATTAAGAAAAAGCTGTTTAGTATATTAATATGACTCAGACATAGCTTTGGTTTTGTTTTGTTTTCTTTCACCACGTTTCTCATTAGAAGTATTAAAGTAATTAGAACAATCAGGATTATTGAAGTAATATTGATGCTTCACTGAATTGGATCATTAATTTCTGGTTTCCACTCTACTTGTACTGCCAGACCCACGTTCCCCTGGTATGTTAAGCCTTATTTCAGATTTTCATCATCTCTTTTATCTCTCAAGCACCAAACATACTCTGCATAGTTAACAAGCCAGTGCAGGTTGGGAGTAGTATTCATGTTTGCCTTCGTAATAGAGCATAGAACATAGAATAGTACAGCACGTTACAGGCCCTTCGGCCCACTATGTTATGCTGACCCACAAACCCTACCTCCCATATAACCCCCACCTTGAATTCCTTCATATACCTGTCTAGTAGTCTTTTAAACTTCACTAGTGTATCTGCCTCCACCACTGACTCAGGCAGTGCATTCCACACACCAACCAGTCTGAGTAAAAAACCTTCCTCTAATATCCCCCTTGAACTTCCCTCCCCTTAACTTAAAGCCATGTCCTCTTGTACTGAGCAGTGGTGCCCTGGGGAAGAAGCGCTGGCTGTCCACTCTGTCTATACCTCTTAATCCCATGGGATAATGGATGGAGATCCATGCCAAACATTTGTGGCATCATGGCAGCAAATCTTCATTAAAACTGTCCCTAATGCTGTGACTCAGCTGGAATTTTGTGTGATATTTTCAGTGTAGTGATAGCTGTGAGAGATGCTGTCTTTAAGACAAAGGCTTTCATGTCATCTGGAAAAGTTGAAATAAGAAGGTATTTCCTCTGCATGTGGACTGCCAGCATGATCAGCAGGTTAGAGATGAAGCGGGGATGGCAAGTAATGACTGTTGAAATCTCTGCGGGAGTTGCATCCGGTATCCGGGAGCAGTTAAGAAAAAATCCATTGCAATTGTCACGGTTAATTCACTGACAGAATCAGAGATAACATTTGCAATCTTATGATGGACACAGCTACACATAAACAACACACACAGAAACATGGACACGTACAGACATAGACTTGCACACTCACACAAACACTCTGACTCAAACACATTTACATATGTGGTCATATGCATGTGTACACACACACATACAAACCCGCATAGAGTTTGATCAAGAGAGAGAGAGGGGCATTGATTGCTTGATGATTTGTGATGGTATGATTGTGTCATGATCCAGTGGACGTGTAATGACATGCCTCAGAGCTGACATTTTATCTCTGCAAGTTAGCAAACAATTCACTGAACTAGACCCGTAGCACCTTGCCAGGAAAACAATGGTATTATCACTGTCCTGTCAGAGAGGAATGCTGAGGGTTCAGGAGGAAGTAGGATATAGTGAGAGAGGTAGAGTCAGTATCTTGGCCCTACCCTATTTTTCTTTGTCAAATGTTATTTCCATTGTCTAATCCACGTCAGATTCCACCCCATCCCATCCCTGCACTTTCTGAAAACATAAAACTAACTTTTCTCTCGGTGCATTTCTGACAACGGGTTTTCAACCTGGATCGTGAGCTCTGTTTCCACAGTTGCATGTGACCTGTAGCTTTGTCTATTTTTATGTTATAAATCCTATGTCTGATCAACTCAAAACTTTCATGATAACTTTGTCTTTGGGACCTTAATTCTAGATCCCAATGCTTCAGAACAGTAAATGCTGGGGATTCATAATTTGCCAGTTTCTTTTAAACGTGTTTTGTTAAAGAAAAATTGCTGCCATCAATAACAGGATTAATTCGTCTTCCTTTTCTATAAATCTAAATATGTCTTAGTTCATGCAGTCAATATTGAAAATAGAACATGCATCTGTTTTTTTGCAGGAACATTTGACAAACCATCTCAGCTCCACATTATGATCTCCATGCAGAAAGCATATTTCTTTGTCGTAATATTTGCAACTGCAGGTGTGTTGTACAAATGCTGGGATTTAGAAGGCTATTCCTCCATTCAAAGGTACATGCTTGGAATATTGCATGTAAAAACCGGATCTAGTTCTGAAAAAGATGATCGTGATCTTGCATGCTTATACAAGAAACCCGGGATTATGTTTGTGGAGTCGACTGACAACGTAGAGCCGACACCATTAGTGGTGTGTTCAGTGGAGTCTGCTGCTCTCCGAAACCCAGACAAACCAATCTATTACTTCATGAAGGGATTTAGTGGCAACTTGAGCCAGTATCCACAGCCTGAGTATAAAGGCATCCCATTGCTCTCCTCAGTGAGGAATGTCACCATTCTACCCTTGAATCTCACTGAACTGTTTGAAGACACTCCATTGAAAAGCTGGTATCAAAAGGTAATCAACAGAAATATCTGATTTTGTTTGGTAAACCCAGTGTTTGACTCAAATTAACTTGTTTTTAAATGAATGTAGAGTATTGGTAGGACTGATGGGAAATAAATATCCAGGGCAGAAGTACTGAATGCAGTGAAAGGCAATGCCACATCGACAAACATTGCTTCGCCTATTCTTTACTCTTAAACCAGTGTTGTTTCTGAGAGCATTTTACTGCAGGCCAGATGTTGGAGGCAAGGCAGACACGCTAATGGACACCAAAAGGAAAGGAACATGGCATATTTTGAGACAAGCCAGTGCTGTACAAAGCAAGTGGAGAAAATTAATGTGACTAAAAATTTAAACTTGACACCTTGGGTCTCAATGGAAGACTGAGCAGAGATATCTGTACAACAGTCACTTGCCTAACCTGGCTTTGGATTCTCCAGTGTAGAAAGACAAGAATCCTGATGCAGTGCACTAAAATTGGTAGAAATACAGATAATTTGTTGCTTGACCTGAAGGAGTAATTGAGCACCTGGAAGATAGATAAGGAACTTCTATAAATAATGACTTCCCTTCTCACATGACCAAAGTGCAGAAATTTTTCCTCTATGTACATGCAAAGGTGCTGTATGATGGAAGATGATTATTGGTGGTAATAGGTGTTCGACGTAATTCCATAATGAAACTTCCAACATGTGGTCCAAAACCTAAAGTCAAAAGATGATGGATGACGGTGGGAGCCCACATATCCACACAACTCAGAAAACTTCTTAAAGAAACAGCACACAAGACACAAGCACTGCAAATCTACTTCATAAAGAGTCATAATATCTTCAGTTAGTCACAGCATAGTCCTCTGAAGCACATAGTATTTAAATACCTTCCAGCACATTACAATGAGTGAATATTTTAGGGAACTTGTTGATGCCAAGGTCAGTGTTAACTCCCGAACAACAAAGATATGATTTTATTTTGTTTAAGCAACTTCATTGTCAGTGTCTCAGTTCAATACCTGAGGTCCTCCACCTTTTCATCCCACAATCCCCTTTCTCACCCAGTGTGTACATGAGTACAAGGGAAAATGCACATCCCTACTAAATGCTTACATAGTCCTAGTTGACAGAACTCAACATTCTCCCATCCTTTTTGTGTATATATTGAAAAATATAAGTTAAAAAAATTCAAGACCATTCAAATACCAATTAGGATATGAGAGTTAGTTTTAACCCCTGTCTTTAAAGAGGGTGACCACTTGCAAGACTAAGGTCCTGATGGAGTACCAGGTAAGGCTCTAAAAACCTGTGCCAACCAACTGGTGGGAGTATTCAAGGACATTTTCAACTTCTCACTACTAAGGGCGGAAGTTCCCACTTGCTTCAAAGAGGCATCAATTATAACTAAAATAATAATGTGAGCTGCCTTGATGACTGTCACCCAGCAGCACTCACATCAACCGTGATGAAATGCTTTGAGAGTTTGGTCATGACTAGACCAAACTCCTGGCTCAGCACACAGTAGGTCAACAGCAGATGCAATCTCAATGGCTCTTCATATGGCTTTAGGCCACTTGGACAACCCAAAACCTATGTCAGGATGCTTTTCATCGACTATAGCTCAGCATTTAATACCATCATTCTCACTATCCTGATTGATAAGCTATAGAACCTGGGCCTCTCTACCTCCCTCTGAAATTGGATCCTCAACCTGTGCAGATTGGTGATAGTACCTCCTCCTCGCTGACGATCAACACTGGTGCATCTCAGCGGTGTGTGCTTAGCCCAATGTTCTACTCTCTCTATACCATGACTGTGTGGCTAGGCATAGCTCAAATACCATGTATAAATTTGCTGATGATACATCCACTGTTGGTAGAATATCAGATGGAGATGACAGGGCATACATGAGCGAGATAAACCATCTAGTGGATTAGTGTTGCAGTAACAACCTTGCACTCAATGTCAGTAAGACAAAAGAGCTGATTGTGGACTTCAGGAAGGGTAAGACGAAGGAGCACATACCAATCCTCATAGAGGATCGGAAGTGAAGAGAGTGAGCAGGTTCAAGTTCCTGGGTGTCAAGATCTTTGAGGAGCTAACCTGGTCTCAACATACTTCTGCAGCTATAATAAAGGCAAGACAGTGACTATACTTCATTAGAAACTTGAAGGAACGTGGGACCTCTGCACAGGACTGAAAGAAGTTGCAGAGGGTCATAAATTTAGTCAGCACCATCTTGAGTACTAGCGTACAAAGTACTCAGGACTCCTTCGAGCAGCGGTGCCTCAGAAAGTCAGCATCCATTATTAAGAATCCCCAGCACCAAGGGATGCCATTTTCTCACTGCTACCATCAGGGCACACACTCAGTGATTCAGGAACAGCTTCTTTCCCTCTGCCATGTGATTCTTAAGTGGACATTTAACCCATGAACGCTACCTCACTTGTTTAATATATATGTAGCTTCCGCGACCCCAGTTGGCCCCTGTTCGCCTAGGGTGAACTGCCATCGTCCCACCAGAAGTGCAATACGTCGGTGTAAATACAGAGTAATGCCCCCCAGTACACGCTCGCAATACAAATACCAGACAATGCACCCAAAAGCGAGTAAATAGTTGCAACTTTAGTTTTCTCTTAGTGATGGGTTAGTAGAAACAGATGATCTAAAGGCGCCAAATAAATAAGTTTATCAGTTTGTGCACATAATATTTTAATATGTTGTAGCTCACGCCTCCGATTCCGTCCACAACGACGTTCCGAGCCTTCGGCCACCGTCCGAACCACCGACATCCAGTACTCATCGCTCTGGAGCCACTGTCCGCCCCTCACACATACGTTCTCCTCACTCTCTTCCTGAAAAAGACCACAAACTCCCGCTCAGCTCACACACACAAGATAGCATAACAATTCTCCATTAGTTAGTTCCCTATTTATCGGTAGTCAGAACCCAAACATTCCAGACACAGAAACCCATTACAGCATTACAGAGAAGCCAGTTCATTATAACAATACAGAGAAGCCATTTTGTTAGCCTGAACAGTTAACACCACTGTTACGGGTACTGAGAACCCGACATTCTCCCCCTACTAAATTTAGTCATGCCCTCATGACGCTGATATAATTTGCCAACCCTTCCCGCAAAACACAAAGCCCAACCCAAGTGCAGAAAGCAGGGACATTACTCCCCAAAACAGTGGAGATCCCACCCTGTTCCCCGGGTGCTACATAGACCAACATATCTGGGGGGGCGCCTACTTCTCTGATAACTGCGCAGTCCATCTTCTACCTCCTCCACTTCGGACACTACAGAAGACTCATGGAAACTATGAGGCGAACCCTCCTGCAAGCGGTCACCCAAACCCTTTTGCAACTCGGAACCCTCCATCTCTTGCTCGAGCCCCACATCCTCATCTCCAATGCCCTGTGTTACTCCCAACAGCCCATCACTACCCCCCTTTACCCCCTCTAACCCAGTGGGGGAAGGGCCAGTTGTAGCCAACTGAACCAGATGTCCAATATGTTGACTCCATTGACTCTCTTTGCTGATCTCCAGCATCCTGAGCATGTCTAGCAGGGTCTGATTAATCCTCTCTGGCTGGAGGTCGCCCTGCGGGTGGTATGGGATGGTCCTCGATTTCTCAATCCCCAGCATATCCAGTAACTCATCTATGAGCTTACTCTCGAAGTCCCGTCCCTGGTCACTGTGTACCCGTCGGGGAGGGCCGTAATGCACAAAATACTTCTCCCATAGCACTCTCCTCACTGTAGTTGCCCTCTGATCCTTGATCACACCTGGTGTAATGATCCGTGATGACTAGGACACTCGCCGTGTTGCTGGAATCGGGTTCAATGGCCAGGAAATCCATACACACCAGGTCCAAAGGCCCCGCACACTGCAAGTGAGACAACGGAGCAGCCGGCACAGGCAGCGTCTTCCAGCGTATGTGACGTATGCAGGACTTGTAATACTTGTCGACCTCTGACCTCATTCGGGGCCAATAAAACCGGTCCTTGAGCAATCCATAGGTCTTCTCCACCCCCAAGTGTCCAGAGTCATCATGCAGTGACCTCATCACAACCCTCTGATACTTCTCAGGCAGGACCAGCTGCCAATGCTGAGGTTGGTCCGGGGGTGACGTTACCCGGTATAACATTTGGTTCTTCAACCACAACCGAGGCCACTCTCTCAGTAGCAGAGACACTGAGCCGTGTTGTGTCTTCTCCACCCGGGCCACGTCCCCCTTCCCCACTGCATCCCAAATAATGCCATTGCCAGGGTCATCTTGCTGAGCAGCTGCAATTTCCCCAGGACTCAACTCTGGCAGCTGTGGGGTCTTCAGAGTGGTTATGCCACGGTAAACTGGGGTAGGGCATCATCGGACGCCCCCAATGGGACCACCACACACTCTGGCCTCTCCTTTTCGTCGGCCTGCGTGGTGATAGCAAACTGACACATGGCCTTCACTCCGGATGCAGGAACACTCTCCCACTCCTCGTCCCCCTCCAGGTCCTCATGCTTCCATCAAGACAGAGCATCTGCATCGACATTCCGGCTCCCCGGCTGGTACTTCAGGCGAAAGTCATATGCAGACAAGGCGGCCAACCAACGATGACCGGTGGCGTCCAGTTTCGCCGAGGTCAGGATGTAGGTAAACAGGTTGTTGTCCGTCCGCACCTCAAACTTGGCCCCGTAGAGATAGTCACTCAGTTTATCCATCACTGCCCATTTCAACGCCAGAAACTCCAACTTGTGGCTGGGGTAGTTCCTCTCGGAGGGTGCCAAACTCCGGCTGACAAATGCTACAGGCCTCAGCCCAGCACCCTGATCCTGATACAAGATGGCCCCTAACCCCTCCCGACTAGTATTGGTGTGTAGCACAAAGGGCAACCGGGGTTCCGCAAAAGCCAGCACCGGTGGCTTTTCATTAGGCTCATTAGCACCTTCATTAGCCTCGCTTCGTGTTCTTCCAAGGTGGATCCAAATACTATCAGGTTGTCCAAACATATCAGCACTTCAAGCAGGTTCATATCCCCCACGGTCTTCTCCATGACCCTCTGGAAGGTGGCAGGGGTCCCCGATATGCCCTGGGGCATCCTTTCGAACTGGTAAGATCTCAGAGGACATTCTCCTTATCCACCTCACTCATTAGAATCTGGTAATATCCACTCCTCAAATCCAACACACTGAACCACTTTGCCTCACTCAGACAGGCCAGCACATCTTCGACCCTGGGGACCATATACTGGTCAGGGATGGTGCGCCTATTCAGGGTCCTATAGTCTACACACATACAAACCTTCCCATTTTTCTTCCTGGCCATGACTATCGGGGAAACATAAGGGCTGCGGGACTCTGAAATTATCTCAGCTTTCTTCAGCTTAACTCAAATGCTGCCACACATCGTTCACTTCGGCAGGGACCAGTTGCTGTGACCTTTCTCGAAACGAGGTGTCTTAAGTCACCCGGATGGTGTGGTGAGTGCTCCTGGAACAGCCCACGTAAAACTCATCTTGGGAAAAAACATCTTTCAGCATCAACATCTTCTCCACCATCCTCCGCACAAGCGAGGCCCAAAATTTAAACACCCCAGCGGTCAACTTATCCCTGTTTTCCAATGGTTCTCCCCCTGGGAGCCTCACGGGGACGCTGTGCATCACCGTCACTGGGAACAAATGCGCCAGGGGCATTCCTCGTTTAAAAGTGATCTCCCGTTGCATGGTGTTCCTGATGTTCACCACTACCCAGCGTGCCTTCACCACCGAGTGCTTCTGTAGCTCAGGCCTCACCAGCACCCCAGCTGGGAATCTCGATTCCCCCTCAAGATCCTCCAGGCTGTCCACTACAAAGGCTTCACCCTCAGGCACTCTGGGGTACCTGGGGATCCCCACCACTCTTGCTACCTCACTGGGCCATACCATCCTGGGCTTCGACTGGGCACACCATACAGTTCCTCTTTCCAATGCCGTGTCCCACCCATGGCAACCAGCCACATCCTTAAAGGTAGCTTGGAACACTAGGTGCACCAACAGTCCTCACCCGCCTTCTCCTTGCAGGCCCCCGGGAGTTTCTGTACAATAGGAGTGTTGTACTGACACGCCTGCTGTTGCAACCGAGTCCGGGCAAACCAGTACCAAGGCCTCATGAACCTCAGACACTCCCACCTTGGCCTCGAGGAACTTCAGCCTCACAGACAAATAAACATTGTATGGGTACTGACCAGCACTGATAGCCCAAATTTCCAGGGCACTGAAGGGCGTCAAGGGTAAATGCGACAAATACTGATCATAGATTGAATGGTACAATAGCGTGACCCGCGACCCCACTTCAAGTATGGCTTTTGAATCTATTCCCTCTATCCGGATTGACATGCCGGATCAGGGTCCCACCAATCCTTCTGGGATAGGGTATTCTCCTCTCGGGGGTCCCGTGGCACATTGCTGGGAATGTGTTTTCCCAGAGACTCCAGACTGTTCCCTCACTGGGTCTCCTCTAAGTTTCCCGACCTCCCCCCCATCCTTCATCCTTCAAAAACGATAGGACCCGCTCTCGAAAATCTCCGACCCAGCTGCTGGCAACTCCTCAGGTGTCCCATCAAACCCATCAAACCTTTCCTCTGTGACAATATGCACGCCCCAAGGCCCTGTGTCACTGAGGTCACAGAGACGGTGTTAGTCCCACCACCGAGACGTCAGCACCAATCTGCACTAACACATACCTCTAACCATACTCAAACATCGAATTAACACTTTGCCTGAGGTACACATGTGCACCCCACTTAATACGCAGGCATGAGTAACTGGTATGTCCTCGATCTCACACCAGAGTTCAATCTTATCTGAGTCCATCTCCCCTTGTTTAAACCGGGGCGAATTACCACGTATGTGACAAATTCAAACCCAGATGAGAAACCCCCACAAACGTCGCCTCAGTTGGCCCCTGTTTGCCTAGGGTGAACCGCCATCACCCCGCCAATAGTGCAATACTTCGGTGTAAATACCGAGTAATGCCCCCCCAGTACACGCTCCCAATACAAATACCAGACAATGCACCCATAAGCGAGTAAATAATTGCAACTTTGTAGTTATCTCTTAGTGATGGGTTAGTAGAAACAGATAATCTAAAGGCACCAAATAAGTAAGTTTATCAGTTTGTGCACATGATATTTTAATAGGTTGGAGCTCAGACCTCCAGTTCCATCCACAACGACCTTCCAAGCCCATGTTCACCATCTGAACCGCCAACGTCCAGAATCCATTGCCCTGGAACCGCTGTCTGCTCCTCACACCTCCGTCCTCCTCGTTCTCCTCCCAGAAAAGACCATGAACTTCTGTTCAGCTTACACATACAAGATAGCATAACAATTCTCCATTGGTTAGTTCCCCCCTTATCTACAGTTATAACCCAAACGTTCCAGACACCGAAACCCATTACAGCGTTACAGAGAAGCTATTTCATTATAACAATACAGAGAAGCTATATTGTTAGTCTGAACAGTTAACACCACTGTTACAGGTACTGAGAGTCCTACGTATATTATTTCTGTTTTTGCACAATTTTTAATCTATTCAATATATATATACTGTAATTGATTGATTGATTGATTTTTTTCAATATTATGTATTGCGGCTGCTGGTAATTTAACAAATCTCACAACACATGCCAATAATAAACCGGATTCTGATGCTGATATGAATAGAATTCATAATGCCTTCACTATGTGCCTTTGACAGCAGAAGAGCTGGTGTTCCTCCTTTGTGAGACACCCAACTAGAACTTCCTTTGTAGTTGACTATTATTTTAATTTCCTTTCTCATTATTTCTACATCTATATTTCTCTTCCTGATGTTAAATACAGTTCTTTATTATCACTGAAATACTCAGTTAATGGATGAAATTTTCCTTGTCATTTATACTGTAGGTAAATCCACAAAAGGAGAGGTTTTGGACTCATGTACTTGCTGATGGCTGCAGGTTAGCATTGATCTGGAAATATGGAGGAATCTACCTGGATACTGACATTATATCACTGAGGTCTATGCCATTTGATAACTTTACCTGTCCACAGACCCCAAACGTTTTCAGTAATGGAGCAATGGGTTTCTATCAGAAGCATCATCCCTTTTTGTGGAATTGCATGGAAGATTTTGTGGCCCATTACATTGGACATGTTTGGGGTCAACAAGGTCCTCGACTGATCACCCGTGTGCTGAAGAGATGGTGCAATACTACTAAACTAGCCACCTTCATTGGCAAGGAATGCAATGGTATCTCTATATGGATCTCAAAACGTTTCTATCCAATCCAATATTCAGAATGGCAGAAGTACTTTGCTCCCTGGAAAAAGAAGCATATAGAATGGGTCTTTTCCAATACGTATGGAGCACATGTCTGGAACTTCATGAATAAACACAAGAAAAGAAAAGTTGCTGCTGGAAGTGGATCATTAATGGAACATTTCTTCCAGTTGCATTGTCCAAATACATACAAAAACTTAATTTAATCCAGCAATAGTACAGCATCATTTTGGACCTGATATTGTACAATGAGTGACATAATTAGATTGACAAGTGTGCATTCATTATTAAACTAGGAATTCTGACAAATGGATACCCTTTTATTCAATGATTCAATGGAAATACTCATCAGAATTGAAAACAAATTTCCAACTCCAGTTTTATGTGATGTAACTGGGCCAATGCATGATCTTCGATTTCACTTTTATAAATTGGAGAAGTGGTCTGAGTGAGTATTGGCACTGAGGAAACAGAAGAATTCACGGCTTCAGTTGTTGGCCAGGGGTCAATATAGTTCTGTTGGTATGAAGAGACAATCAAACATGAGCTTTGATTAATTAAGAACTGTGTAGTGAGTTTTCCATCCTGGATCTGCTGATGAATTAGTCAACAGGAGATGTTGTTTCTGATCTGCAGTGACTATGACCTGCTGAAGATTGTGGTCACCTCCAAGCTGTAGTCAATGACCAGTAGACTGATGTACAGTCATTATGTGATGTGTAAGTATTTACCAGTGACCATGAAGCAGCTGATCCACAGTCAGCTCCCCATAGAACAACAAAACAGCAACATTTGACAAGCTTCTCAGGTGAAAAATATTGAATGAGAAAAAAAATGTTTCAGGTAATCAGGGACTTTGCATTGTTGCATTTACTTTTATCAAATTGTTTAATAATTTTGTATTTAGAAGAATGATGAATCTGCATTATTAGAGAATGGCCAAGTGCATAGGAAACTGCACTTGAATAATTTACATAATTTAAGGAAGGATAGTTTAAAAAAAAGACTTAACAAGGAAGATGAGATTATTTCTATGAAAAGGAAAATATCGATGCTGAGGAAATCGCTGGGAAAACCAAATTGACTCTTGGATGCGGGGATATGACTGTAAAGCAATGAGTGCCATAAAGTTAGAGAACACACAGGCTTTCAGTTCAATTTGTACTGCACAAGAAGCTCCAGATATGAGTGTATATCAGTGACTGTCACACAGATGTTCTTGAGATCTTCATTTGACAATAGCAGGCAATGGACGTTGGAATGGGGAACCTACAATGCACTGTGAAATGTCATTTTTGTTGCTTTCAGCAGATTATGTGATAATCACGTAACAATAAAAATGAATGGAAATTTTCTGCCATATATCAAGTTATCTTTCATGTCACATCCCGTTGCTGCCAATGGTTGAGTATGATTACCAAAAAAAAGACTCAATACAGCTCAACATGACTCCCAACTCAAGTGCTTTTTCTAAAACACTTCCTGAATTATTTCCCATTCCCAAGTGTCTCAGTCAAACGTTGAGTAAAATCAGGTTCTTTTTGTACCATTTATTGAAGAGCCACATTTGATGCTGAAGTTGATAAAGTTTTAAGGGAATTGGGGGATTCTCAGATTCCTGTAAATAATGGGGTAAGTACTGATTATGCCTGAGTATTTTGTGAGTGACTGCAGCGTGTTTGAATAATGGCTCACAGCTGCTTCTTTGGAGCAAGATCAGGGTTAAAGTTCACACAGATCCACAAAAGATATCCCTTGATTTTTCACACCTTTTGGTTTCAACAAAAGGCGGTACCTGATGGAAATTAGACAGAACATTCCTTTCTTAATTAAAGCATAAACTTGGTGGATGCTCTTATCTTTGTAATTAAGTTTTGGCTCCAACAAACCAGGTAGGACATTTCTTTTTTAATTAAAGTTGCTGGTGTGTCTATCTTTTGTATCAATAGTCCATTGACTTGGCTGGAACCTTTATCAAGCTGATTGTTCTTTGATTCGGTGGCCTTATAAATTGTAACAATTCTGGAAGTTGAACAGTGAACTTTTTTGAACCGCCAGAGGGATGAGAATGCTTCCCCGTGTTGTCGGGACCAAGTTCCCTCGCCAGCTGAGCTCGAAGAAATAAACTGGTGAAAATATAAGTAACAATGGTTATGGTTATGGTTATGGTTATGGTTATGGTTATTTGGTCCAGTGATTTAAGTTTACAAAGTGATTATTTTCAAATATTTATTATTATTATTATTGTTATTATTATTATTATTATTATTATTATTCAAAAATAACACAAGTACGTCAAAGTTACAACACTTACAATACCTCCAAAAAAGAAGGAATTATCTTAAAGATTGAAAAAATTTTTGTGAATAAAAAAACCCTACTAAGCAAGAATAGTGAGAAAAAAAGAAACCCATTGAGGGCACAACCTGGAGCCATGCGTCATACAAAGCTGCTAAAAGTAAACATCAAACTGCCAACAAGAAAGAAAGCTATATCAGAAAAAAATTTACACTTAGATCGTGGAGGAAATCTATCAGTTAACTGAAATGATAATAACGAGCAAATGAGCCCCATCTCTTCTCAAAATCAAATAAAAGTTCAAAGGTTCGACTTCTAATTTTCTCCAAATTAAAACACAGCATCACTTGAGAGAACCATTGTGACAAAGTAGGAGCTGATATATCCTTCCATTTCAGCAAGATGGCCCTCCTAGCTATCAATGTAACAATTGCAATAACACGTTGGTCAGACACAGAAATACCATGGATATTTTGAGGAATTATTCCAAAAAGCAGTCAATTTATTAGGTTGTAAGTTGATTCTGAGTGCTTTAGAAATTGTCAATAAGACTGACTTCTAAAACTGCTTTAATATAGAACATGACCAGAACATATGTGTCAGTGTAGCTATCTCAGCTTTACATCAATCACAATACTTGTCAACATTGGGAAATATTTTAGAAAGTCTCTCCTTTGTCAAATGGTAATGATGTACAATTTTAAATTGAATCAGTAAATGACTAGCACAGATTGAAGAAGAGTTAACCAACTTCAGAATCCGTGTCCAATCCTCCCATATAAAAGTCAAATTGAGTTCTTTCTCCCAATATTGTTTAATCTTAAATAAAGGACGCTTATCCCATTGTAATAATAAATTATAAATTCTTCCATAGAACCTTTCATCGAAGGGTTCATATTCATACTAGTATCTAACAAGTCAGCCTCTAATATGTAAGGAAAATTACTTAAATATTTTTGTAAAAACTGTCTAACTTGAAGGTATTGTAAAAAGTGTGAATATGAGAGAGAATATTTATTGACTAATTGCTCAAAAGACATTAATCTTCCTTCTTTAAATAAATCCAAAAAAGAATTAATACCTTTATTTTTCCAAAGTAAAACAATTGGATCACTCCAGGAAGGTTTAAAAAAGTAATTATGATAAATTATACTAGAATGTTTAAATTTTTTAAGATTAAAAAAATTGCAGAACTGGAGCGCAATTTGTAAAGAGCGCTTAACCACAGGATATAGGTTTAAATTAGCATCTTTAGCTAATTGTATGGTTAGAACAACTCCTAATAACAAAGTTAAAATAAACTGTTTCACAGCTCTCAGTTCCAGGTCTACCCAAGTAGGCTGATCATTCTTATCACCCCAATATAACAAAAAGGACATATATCGCAAATTAACAGCCTAATAATACATTCTTAGATTAGGCAAAGCGAGACCTCCATCCTTTTTCAACTTTTGTAAATGACATTTACTAATTCTGTTATGGTCCGGTCCAGAGCCCGCATTCTGGGTCTTGATCTGTTCCGCGGACTCCGGACTCCGGGTCTTGTAGCCATCCCTCCTATCGCCCTTGAGCCCAATTAGTTACACCTGTGGATCATCGTGGCCTGTTGGGGCTCAAGGAGGCGCACCTGATGCCCATCGGCTGGCGGTGTATATAGGGGGATCTGGGACTGAGTGGAGTTGGGGGGTTGCCCTGCCTATCCTGTTCCTCTGGTTGCCCTGGCTTGGAGTTCCCCTCATTAAAGATGAGTTCTTCGAGTAAGTATGGCAGTCACCCTCGACCTAGTTTGCTTCCTATCCCTTGCCTCTGTCAGACAAGCCTGGCTGGACTGCCTTTGCCCAGCGAGGGATTCTGCTCCTTTCCATCCCTCGCTGCTGTCGGGTTGTGCCCTGCAACCTACCCAGGTGCCCCGCAACCTGCTCAGGCCCCGTAGTTATGCCTGGGAGGTCCAGGTGCTGCCCAGGAGTTATGCGGCCTGCCCAGTGAACTCTGAGATCCTCCTTTGCCTGAACTCTAGGATCCTCCTTGCCTGGACTCTAAGATTCTCCTGGAACCCCAAAATCACCTTGAACGTCACGTCCCTCATGCACACCACGGTCACCACATCTTGTCTATTGTTTAGTTGTTCCCATCCTGCCCCTAGTACTTCAGTGCCTGCGTCCTGCACTTGGTTCCAGTCTCCTGTCTCCTTATGACAAATTCTTTGTCTTATATTATCCCAAATAAAAGATAGAATAATAGAATCAATCCGATCAAAAAAACTTCTTAGTCAAAAGAAACAGGAATATTTGATTCTAAATAAGTGATTCTAATGAATGGTGTAATGCTGAGATTTGAACATAGAACATGTACTCTACAGGACAGTACAGGAACAGGCCATTCAGTACAATGTTTCTCTGGGAAACATCATGCCAGTTGAGACTAATCCCACCTGTCTGCACATGATCTGCATCCATCCATTACCTCTATATATGACAACACACACAAAATGCTTGTAGAACACAGCAGGCCGGGCAGCATCTATAGGGAGAAGCACTGTCGATGTTTCGGGCTGAGACCCTTCATCAGGTCTAACCGAAAGGAAAGATGGTAAGAGATTTGAAAGTAGTGGGGGGAGGGGGAAACGTGAAATGATAGGAGAAGACCAGAGAGGGTGGGATGAAGCTCAGAGCTGGAAAGGTGATTAGCGAAAGGGATACAGAGCTGGAGAAGGGAAAGGATCATGGGACGGGAGGCCATGGGAGAAAGAAAGGGGGAGGGGGGGAGCACCAGGGTAGCCTCCAACCTGATGGCATGAACATCGACTTCTCTAACTTCCGTTAATGCCCATCCTCCCCTTCTTACCCCATCCCTGACATATTTAGTTGTTTGCCTGTTCTCCATCACCCTCTGGTGCACCCCCCCCCTCCTTTCTTTCTCCTGAGGCCTCCCGTCCTGTGATGAACTACATATACCTGTCTGGACACGCCCCCCCCCCCCCCCCCGCTGACTGCTCCTGTGGCTCCTCCCACTGACCCCGGTATAAAGGCGACTGGAGCCACAGACCCTTCCTCAGTCTCCAGGATGTCGTGTGATGGTCACTTGCTGCTTGTGCTTTCTTCCAGCCAATAAAAGCCTACCTTAACCCATGTCTCAGAGTTATTAATGGTGCATCAATTTTATTGGCTGGAAGTTTTAAAACATAGAAAGCATTTTAAGTCCGGGAAAATTGGACATTGATCCTCAAGACTCAGAATCAGCTCTTGCCTTTGAACTCTGGCTTGCATGCTTCCAGTCATACTTGGAGGAGGTTCGTGTGACTGAGCCCGCTATTATGCACAGAATCCTCCTTTCGAGGGTCAACCCGAAAGTTTACTCCCTTATCAGGGGCATGCTGACCTACCAAGGGGCACTGGATGCCCTCAAAAGACAGGACCTGCGGCCGATGAACACCGTCTACACAAGACATCGCTTAGCGACGCGGCGGCAGCGAACTGGCGAGTCGAGCGGGGAGTTTCTCCGAGCCCTACAGACACTCGTGGGGGCCTGCGACTGCAAGAGACTGACGGTGGAGCAGCACGCGAAGCTCCTGGTACGAGACGCCTTCATTACGGGGATCAGGTCAGTGTATGTGCGCCAGCGGCTGCTGGAAAATGCCGATCTTACATTACGCTCGACGATCGAGATGGCCAACATACTGGAGGCTGCTCTGCACAACACTGATGCTGTCCAGCTGCATGATCCCCCGCAGGTTCCATGGACACCGCAGACTCCGCCACACGTAAGTGAATCGACAACCGCTGCTGCCACTCGCGAGTCCACAAACTCCCCAAAACCGACCACAGCTGCTGCCAGTCGCAAGTCCACGCAGTGTTACTTCTGCGGACTCAAAAAGCACCCCCGAAAACGCTGCCTGGCCCGAGAAGCGACCTGCTCCAGCTGCGGAAAGAAGGGCCATTTCGCCAAGGTCTGCAAGTCTGAACCACTAGCCAGGTCAAGCAGCGCTGCATGCAAGGCATGGGGGTCGCCATCGTGGTCGACGCCATCTTGCCTGCCCACCTCGTGCGAGGTATGGGGGCGGCCATATTTGTTGACACCACCTCGCCCCACCTCCGACCCACGGGTGCTTACCGGGCACCAAGATGGCGATTCAACTCTGGCCTCCATAACCCTTGACCAAAGCGCCCCACACCAACTTGCAAAATCAATGATGGACATCCTGGTGGAGGGGCACAGGACTAGCTGCCTGCTTGATGTGGGCAGCACTGAGAGTTTTAATCACCCACACACGGTGCAACGCTGTGGACTCGTGACACGGCCAGTAAGTCAGAGAGTCACCTTGACTGCTGGGTCGCATTCCACAGACATCCGGGCGGGTTGTGTAGCGACATTGGTGGTGCAGGGCACAGAATATCAGGACTTTGCACTATTGGTCATGCCTCAACTGTGTGCGCCTGTGCTATTGGGACTGGACTTCCAGAGCCATCTCGAAAGTGTGACAATGGAGTATGACGGGCCCCTCCCACCAATCACTGTCAGATATCCTCAGTTTTGTGGAGACTTCGCCATATACCCCGCTACTGACCACACACACACACACACACACACACACACACACACACACACACACACACACACACACACACACACACACACACACACACACACACACACACACACACACCGAACCACACGTCCCGCACAGCGCCATGCTGACAGCTGCACTACCGACACCACTTGCAGCCTCTCCACCCTCAAGATCCCTCCCCCACCGCTATTCGCCAACCTGACCCCCGACTGTAAACCGGTGTCAACTAAAAGCAGGAGGTACAGTGCGGGGAACAGGGCCTTCATTCAGTCAGAGGTGCAGCGGCTGCTCAGGGAGGGGATCATTGAGCCAAGCACAAGTCCTTGGAGGGTCCAGGTGGTTGTTGTTCGGACCGGGCAGAAAAATAAGATGGTCGTGGACTATAGTCAAACCATCAATAGGTTCATGCAGCTTGACATGTACCCCCTACCCCGCATCACGGATATGGTCAACCAGATAGCTCAGTACAAGGTGTACTCAACAATAGATCTGAAATCCGCTTACCATCAGCTCCCCATCCGCCCAGAGGACCACCCCTACACTGCCTTCGAGGCGGGTGGCAGGCTCTATCACTTCCTGTGCGTCCCCTTCGGTGTCACGAATGGTGTCTCTGTCTTCCAGAGGGAAATGGACTGGATGGTGGACCAGTACCGACTGAAGGCCACATTTCCCTATCTGGATAATATCACCATCTGTTGTCATGACTGTCCAGATCACAACACCAGCCTCCAACGATTTTTCCAAGTGGCCAAAGCCCTGAACCTTACTTATAACAGGGACAAGTGTGTGTTCAAAACCACCCGACTCGCTATCCTTGGGTATGTCGTGGAGAATGGGTCATTGGCCCTGATCCTGACCCTATGCGCCCCCTGTTGGAACTCCCTCTCCCCACCCCCCTCAAAGCCCTCAGAAGGTGACTGGGCTCCTTTTCCTATTATGCCCAATGGGTCCCCCATTACGCAGACAAGGCCCGCCCCCTGGTCAAGTCTACCACGTTTCCCCTCTCTGCTGAGGCCTGCGTGGCCTTCAGCTGCATTAAAGGGGACATTGCCAAAGCTACGATGCATGCGGTGGACGAGACCATTCCCTTCCAAGTAGAGAGTGATGCCTCTGATTTCGCACTGGCTGCTACCCTCAATCAGGCAGGCAGGCCAGTAGCATTCTTTTCTCGTACCCTTCAAGGCCCTGAAATTCAGCACTCCGCGGTGGAGAAAGAAGCCCAGGCCATAGTGGAAGCTATTAGGCACTGGAGGCAATATCTCGCTGGCAAAAGGTTCACCTTGCTGACTGACCAGCGCTCAGTTGCATTCATGTTTGGCAACCAACAGCGGGGCAAAATCAAAAATGATAAAATTTTGCAGTGGAGAATAGAACTCTCCACCTACAACTATGATATCCTGTACCTGCCTGGAAGGCTTAATGAGCCCCCTGATGCCCTATCCTGGGGAGCGTGTGCCAGCGTGCAGCTCGACTGGCTATACACCCTCCATGCAGATCTTTGCCACCCGGGGGTCACCCGATTTTACCAGTTCGTGAAAGCCCGGAACCTGCCTTACTCCCTTGAGGACATCAGGACGATGACCAGGGACTGCCAAATCTGCGCTGAGTGCAAACCGCACTTCTACCGTCCTGAAAAGGCACAACTTATAAGTCCACCTGCCCCTTTGAGTGACTGAATGTTGACTTTAAGGGCCCCCTTCCCTCCACCGACCGCAATGTCTACTTTCTCAACATAATCGACGAGTACTCGCGGTTCCCCTTTGCCATCCCCTGCCCCGACACCACTGCCATGTCCGTCATAAAAGCCCTGTGCCAGCTCTTCACTCTGTTCAGATATCCCTGCTCTATCCACAGTGATAGAGGGTCCTCCTTTATGAGTGATGAGCTGCGCCAGTACCTGCTGGCTAGGGGCTTTGCTACTAGTAGAACCACGAGCTATAATCCCCGGGGGAATGGACAGGTGGAGAGGGAGAATGCCATAGTGTGGAAGGCCACACTTTTAGCCCTTAAGTCAAAAGGGTTGCCGGTCTCTCGATGGCAGGAGGTCCTCCCCGAGGTACTCCACTCTATCCGCTCCCTGTTATGTACGTCCACCAATGCCACCCCTCACGAGCGGCTATTTTCTTTTCCCAGGAAGTCTGCCACTGGGACCACCCTACCAGCATGGCTGACATCCCCAGGGCCAGTGCTGCACTGGAAACATGTGAGGAGCAATAAATACTCCCCGCTGGTCGAGAGGGTTCACCTACTACATGCAAATCCCCAGTATGCCTACGTGGTCTTAGCTGATGGGCGGGAGGACACGGTCTCCGTCCGCGACCTGGCGCCCGCAGGAGCCGCGGACCACTACCCCGAACACCCCACGGTAACTATGAATCCTGTACCCGAAGTGACACCGCACACACCAAGCCCTACACAGACTCCTCACAACACTCCCATACTGGGCACCTCGTACATGCATGAGGGATCACTGACGCCTAGTGGGCTGACACCTCCAGTCAGGCTGGAACCAGCACAACCACCGTCTCTGGTGCAATCACCACCGGCACCTGTGCAATCACAGCCAGTGCTACGTAGATCGCAGCGACAGGTTCGACCACCTGATAGACTTAACCTGTAAGTATACTTGTAAGAAACTTCACCCCATGGGAACTCTCTTATAAAACAAAGGGGGGGGGTGAATGTGGTGAACTACATATACCTGTCTGGACATGCCCCCCCACCCCCCGGCTGACTGCTCCTGTGGCTCCTCCCACTGACCCCGGTATAAAGGCGACTGGAGCCACAGACCCTTCCTCAGTCTCCATGATGTTGTGTGATGGTCACTTGCTGCTTGTGCTTTCTTCCAGCCAATAAAAGCCTACCTTAACCCACGTCTCAGAGTTATTGATGGTGCATCACGTCCCATGACCCTTTCCTTTCTACAGCTCTGTATCACTTTCGCCAATCACCTTTCTAGCTCTTAGTTTCATCCCACCCCCTCCAGTCTTCTCCTATCATTTCGCATTTACCTCTCCCCCCATTTCTTTCAAATCGCTTACTATCTTTCCTTTTGGTTAGTCCTGACGAAGGGTCTCGGCCCGAAATGTCGACAGCACTTCTCCCTATTGATGTTGCCTGGCCTGCTGTGTTCTACCAGCATTTTGTGTGTGTTGTTGTTTGAATTTCCAGCATCTGCAGATTTCCTCGTGTGTGTCCTCTGTATATGCCTGGGTTTAAAAACTTCTCATCAATCACTATCATATCTGTTTCCACCATTTCCCCTGGTAGCAGATATGTGAGGCCTAACCCCCCTCTGTGTAAAGAAGATGCTTCTATGTTTTCCACTTCTCACCTCAAGGATATTGCACTTGTTCTTGCTGTTTCCAACCTAGGAAAATGTCTCTGACCAACTGGGCTGTCTCTGACTCTCAGAACTCTCTTGTGTAATTTTAATCAAAATGATAGGCCAATTCCCGACCCAAGGTTTGAATGACAAAGTACATCAGCCCCTAGAAAATCTTAGCAGTACCTCTTTACTTTTCTACTTGATTCCAACAGTTATAAATTGTCCTGTATGTTCCAATGTAGCTGGTATTTGTTTTCATCTCCATTCTGCATGTGCAGGATGTATGATTCAACAATGGTCAGTGGTATTTATTCATGAAGATTGAGCACTGTCAATAGAATCAATGAACTTTCTTCTTTGTGACTTAAGCAAAGTTGAATAAAGTAAGAGAGTAGATTATCAAGGTTTTGACTTGAATGGGGTGCAAATACAGCTGGGCTGTGTGGAGGGTGACTGCTTCTGTAGTCAGGCCCAGATGGTGTACCTGGCTGACTGCTGAAGGATCTGGGCAAACCAAATGGCTGCATTTTTTCAAGGGCAACTTGCGCCTCTTGCATCTGTGGTCTGAGTTCCCCACCTACTTCAAAAGGGTATCTAGCGTACCCATGCCCATGAAGAGTCTGATGGCCTCAATGACTACTGTCTGTCAACACTTACATCCACCATAACCAAATAGACTAGTTATGGCATTTTGGAGGAGTTGGTGCAGGTCTGCATTGACTGAAGTATCCTGATGATTGTGGCCAACTCCAGCTTCAAAAATAATCTGGATCCAATTCAACAGGTCAATGTTTGATGCTTTTTCACTGCCTACATAATCTCTTCTGCTGGACCATTTGGATAACTGTACGTCAGTCTACTGGTCATTGACTACAGCTTGGAGGTGACCACAATCATCAGCAGGTCATAGTCACTGCAGATCAGAAACAACATCTCCTGTTGACTAATTCATCAGCAGATCCAGGATGGAAAACTCACTACACAGTTCTTAATTAATCAAAGCTCATGTTTGATTGTCTCTTCATACCAACAGAACTATATTGACCCCTGGCCAACAAATGAAGCCGTGATTTCTTCTGTTTCCTCAGTGCCAATACTCGCTCAGACCACTTCTCCAATTTATAAAAGCGAAATGGAAGAGCATGCATTGGCCAGATGATTGATCCTTCTTCTGTCAAACTATTTCAAACATACATACCACCTGAATATATGATTGCTCCTGAAGGATATCTGCCTGGATGGCTGACAACAAGAGATATAACAGCAAGCTCGGTCTCTTGATCACACATTGTCTTCGGTACCTTAATTGCAAAAACTTTTGATCTCTACTCTTTCATCATTCTTTACATATAAACCACATCCTGTAAGCCTTTCTCCATCCTGAACTGATGATAATCCTTCAACAAAGATCCATAAAGAGGAATTTCCTGGTGACATGACTTTATTTTCCACTCTTGATTTTGAGATGGGAATGAATGGTTCATCCTGTAATTGTACTATTGTCACCTGACACCCAAGTTAAATTGTCAGTGAGCGTGATTGTATTATTAACTGTGACATTACGACCCTATAATAGCAGTGTCCATTGGACTGGTTGAGATTGTTTGCCTGCTCCATAGAGCAGAAGTTAAATTTGAGTATGCTCTATTACAATGGTTAGTACAATCAGACCCATAATGTTAGTGAAATGTTTAACTGACCGAAACTGTTATTTGTCTATTCACTTTCCACAGATATTGCCTAACCTGTACTGCCTTTAATTATTTGACAAATTCATGTTGCCCCTTTTGAATCAGTTCAAACTTTTCAAGATGGTTTGTCACAAACAAGAGAAAATCTGCAGTTGCTGGAGATCGAAGCAACACACAAAAATGCTGGAGGGACACAGCAGACCAGTCTTTTACATTTTTGCATGGCTGCTGCCTGGCCTGCTCAGTTCCTCCAGCACTTTGTGCAAGATACTTTGTCACTGTGTTCTTTCTAATGGATCTCCAATACCTCAACACAGTAAATATTGGACATATCCATAATTTCCTGATATTTCTTTCTCAATCTTGGAATGTACTATTAATCTATGATTTGCTTCCTTTGAGGATGTGACATATTGTGCTTCTATTCTATAAAAATAATTTAACTAATGTGGGCAATACAGAGAAAGAAACTTCTATCTTTTATTTCACGGGATCTTCAGAACAAAATATCTCAGCTCCATAGTATGGCATTTATTCAAAAGGGACGTCTCCTGATATTAATATTTACAATTGCAGGTGTGCTGTTGAGATGCTGGGATTTGAAACTCCATTATTACATTCAAAGCTGCACCTTCAGAATGTCCAAAATGGAAAATAATTCTGTTGCAAATATTTCTGATCCTGCAACTCCAGACAAAAACCCTGGGATTATATTTGTGGAGTTTACTGAAAATGTAGAGTCGGCACCATTGATGGTACGTTCAGTCGAGTCTACTGCTCTCTGAACTCAGGCAAACCAGTCTTTTACTTCTTGAAGGGGTTCAACGACAACTTGAACCTATATCCACATCCTGACTACAGAGCCGTGTCTTTGCTTTCTTTAGTGAAGCTTCTTGTCATTCTCCTCTGAACTGTTTGAAGTCACTCCTCTAAAGGATGACCAATAACATGAATTTGTTTCTTTTTGTGTATTATGTGTTTGACTTAGATTAACCTTGTCCAAATAGCACCATGCACGTATGTAGCCCTCTGTTAGTCTCGATAGACCATGGATTTGCACCTTGGAAAGTTTCCAGGGCACAAGCCTGGGCAAAGTTTTTTTTAATGGAAGACCGGCAGTTGCCCAAGCTGCAAGTCTCCCCTCTCCACGCCACCGATGTTGTCCAAGGGAAGGGCGTTAGACCATGCATGTAGTGTGTAAAAATGATGGGAAATGCAAAGCTTTCTGTGTCACCTGGTCTGAGGGACTGAGTGCAGTGAAAATCTCAGCCATATCAATAAAGATTGCTTACATTTCATTGACCTTTTTAGAATTCAGTGTGAACATTCTTACAGCATTTTTTTTTTACTGTAGAACTGAATAGGCTGTAACATTTGATTAATGCAACCTTGAAGATTAATAAGTGTTTAACATTATTGTAGAGCTCAGTTGCCACACATGTACCAGCAAGCATTGAAATGGGGGATCTTTTAGTAATGTCTGTTTTCCTGGTTCAGCTGCACTTTTCCTCAAGATCTCATTGGGTCAGGGTGTCACATTGTATCCAAACTTGTTGATTTAGAACATTGAACAGAAAACAATACAGCATCATATAGGCCATCTAGCAGCAAGGTTCTTCCAATCATTTAACCTACTTGAAAGTCAATCTAACCCTTCCCTCCCAAACAGGCCTCCATTTTTATTTCCTCCATCTGCCTGCCTAAGAGTCTCATAAATGTCCTTAATGTATCTGCCTCTACCACCACACCTGGCAGTACGTTCCCAGCATCTACACCTTCCTGTGTAGAAAACCTGCTTCAGACTTCACCTACCCTATACTTTCCTCCCAATACATTAAATTATGCTCCTTTGTGTTGGACATGTCCACCCTTGTCAAAAGCCTCTGGCTGTCTACTTCAAAGCTTCAATGTTTCATCTTATTGTCAAAGTATGCATGTACAATACAACTCAGATATTCATCCTCTCCAGACAGCCGTGAAATACAATAGCCATGGGAATTGTCGAAAGTAAAGACATCAGTGCCCCCCCCCATGAAAAAGAAAAGGAAACAAAAATTGCAAACCCCAAAACCCTCACCCCCTCCCTCACATCAAAAGCTTTGTAGATCACCCACACAGAAAACAGCGGTTGGAATATCAAACCCCAAACCCCTACACCCCTCCCTGACACAGAAACTAGCAGATTGTCCACACAGAAAATGGTGGCTAGAACATCAGACCCCAATCCCAACCTCCTCGCTCAGATAAAAACCAACAGATCACCCACCCGAAAAACAGGAGCTAGAACGTGAAAACCCCAAATCCCCAACCCCCTCACTCGCAAAACAGCAACAATAGCATGAAAAAAACCCAACACCCCTCTCTCACACACAAAAAAGCTAACAGATCATCCATAAAGGAAAACACCAACAGGAGTATCAGAGACCAAGTCCCCAATTCCTCCCTCATGCAAAGTGGCACATCATCCACCCCACCCACCCATTACCAACAAGAAATAAAACACTGAAAACTGAAGGAGTCCAATATAAACTACAGTCCAATAATCCCATAAATCTCAGAATTTCAAAACATCCTCACGTCAGCGTCGAGTAGAACGGCTGCACAATACAATCCTTCCATGAAGAGCAATCGCCCACGTTGGGTCCAAGTGCCTCCGCCTCAGATATTGACCACTGTCGACCCCGTGGCCTCTGTGGAGAATGCCTGCTGATCTCCTCCACATTTCCCTCAATGCTTCAATCTTCCTCAACACCTCAAAATGGAGTCATTCTTGACCCCGTGCCCTGTCTCTGGTCATTTCCACATTGCTTCGTGGTCTTAGTCCAATCTGGGGACAGCAGAGTGTGAGATCACTTGATCGAATTCCAAACTGCATGTCTTGATCTATGCTTCAGATCAACTTGTACAACTTTATCATCACCTCTCATCCTCTTTCTGTACAAAGAGAAAAGCCCTAGCTCACACAACCTATCCTCATAGACACATTTTCCAATCCTGACATCATCATGGACAATTTCCCCTTCACCCCCTCTAAATCTTCCACTTCCTTCCAATAATGAGACGATCAGAAATAAAGACAATACTCCGTGTAAAATGACTTTTATAGAGCTGCAACTTTACCTTACGGCATTTGAAATTAACCCCTGACTAATGAAGGTCAGCACACCATACGCCTTCTGAAACACTCTATCAACGTGCTGCAATGGTGAAAGGTCCAAGGATGTCAACCCCAAGATTCTTTGTTCATCCATAGTGTTCAGAATTCTGGCTTTAATCCTGTATTCTGCCTTTTCAAGTTTCACCTTCTAAAATGAACTGTTTTATTAATGGCTGCCATTAAGTAGTGATGTTATGTCCAAAGTTTAAAGTAAAATTTATTATCAGAGTACATATATGTTGCCATATACAACCCTGAAATTCTTTTTCTGCAGGTTATTCCCTTTTGTTCAAGAGCCTGATGGTTGAGGAGTAGTAACTGTTCTTGATCCTCCTGGTACAAATCCTGAGAAACTTGTACCTTCTACCTGAGGACAGCAGTGAGAAAAGAGCAGGGTCTGTGTGGTGAGGATCTTTGATGACGAATGCTGCTTTTCTACGGCAACGTTTCACATAGATGTTCTCAATAGTTGAGAGGGCTTTACCTGTGATGTACTGGGATGAATCCACATCCTTTTTTTGGACTTTCCACTCAAAGGCATTGGTGTTCCCATCCCAGGCCATGATGCAGCCAGTCAGAACACTTTCCACAGCACATATATAGGAGTTTGCCAAGGTTTTTGATAACATGCTTCATCTCCGCAGGCACCTGATGGAGCAGAGATGTTGCTGTGCTTTCTTTGCAATTCTATTCATATGACAGGACCAGGACAGGTCCTCTGATAGAGTGACATCTAGAGGTTTAAAGCTGCTGACCCTCCACCTCGGATACTCAGATGATCTCTGGCTCATGGACCTCTGATTTCCCTCTCCTGAAGTCTAGTATCAGTTCCTTGGTCTTATTAACATTAAGTGAGAGGTTGTTCTTACTACACCACTCACCCAAATTTTCAATCTCCCTCCTGTATGCTGACTCATCACCACCTTTGATACAGCCCACAATAGTAGTGTAAATCAGGTAATATGGAAGGATACGCGGGAGGTGGGATGCACTCTTAGTTAAAGATGAGATCAGGGCGATAGTGAGAAATGATATAATATCAAAGGAGCAGAATGTTAAATCCATCTGGGTAGAGATTAAGGAAAGTAAAGGGAAAAAAATCATTGATGGGAGTTTGTTATCGGCCGCCATATAACAACATTAGAATAGCACAGGCAATAAACAGAGAAATATCTGAGGCATGTAGGAATGGAACAGCATTTATCATGGGGACTTTAACTTGCAAGTGGATTGTGTGAGTTAAGTGGTCGAGGCAATCTTGAGAAGGAATTCATGGAATACATCCATGATGACCTTCTTGAACAGCATGTTACTGAACCTATAAGGGAACGTGCTACCTTAGGTCTAGTCCTGTGCAAAGAGACAGGTAAAATTAGTGATCTTGTAGTTAGGGATCCTCTTGGAAAGAGTGATCACAGTATAACTGAGTTTCTCATATAAATGGAATGTGCAATAGTTCAATATAAAACCAGAGTAGTGTATTATGCCTAAACAATGGAGACTACAATGGGACGGCTATATGGTGGGATGGGTAAGGAAGAGTAGAAGACTTTCAAAGAGATTTTTCAAGATGCTCAAAAAAAGCATATTCAAACTAAAAGCAAGGACAGTAAGGGTGGGGAGAGCAAACCTTGGATAACTAAAGAAATAAGAGAAGGCATCAAATGAAAAGGTCATGCATTTAAACTCACGAAGAGTAGTGGGAAACTGGAAGGTTGGGAGAATTTTAAAAAGCAACAAGGAACCACTAAGCAAGCAATAAAGAAAGGGAAGCTAGATTATGAAAATAAACTTGCACAAAATATAAAAATGGATAGTAAAAGTTTTTATAATCATATAAAGCAGAAAAGGTGGCTAAAATGAATGTAGGTCCCTTGGAGGAAGAGAAGGGGGGATTGATATTGGATAATAAGGAAATGGCCGAGGTTTGAATGACTATTTTGTGTTGGTCTTCATGGTGAGGACATATCCAAGATGCCAAAGAGAGATGTTATGGATGTGATGGGAGGTGAAGACCTCGATACAATAGCTATCACTAATGAGGTAGTGCTGAGCAAATCTGTGGGCCTGAAGATAGACAAGTCCCCTGGTCCTGGTGGAATGCATCCCAGGGTACTGATAAAAAAGGCAGAGATTATGGTAGAGGCTTTGATGATAATTTACCACAATTCTCTGGACTCTGGGCAGGTCACAGCAGATTGGAAGACAGCAAATATCACAGCACTGTTCAAAAAAGGATGTCGGCAAAAGGTAGGTAACTATAAGCCAAACACCAGGAAATCTGCAGATGCTGGAAATTCAAGTAACACACACAAAATGCTGGTGGAACGTAGGAAGCCAGGCAGCATCTACAGGGAGAAGCACTGTCAACGTTCAGGTCTGAGACCCTTCGACAGGACTAACAGACGAAGTTAGTCCTGACGATGGGTCTCGGCCCGAAACGTTGACAGCACTTCTCCCTATAGATGCTGCCTGGCCTGTTGCATTCCACCAGCATTTTGTGTGTGTTACTTGAATTTTGTCTGTATAACTAAAAGCCAGTTAGTTTAATATCTGCAGTTGGGAAAATGCTTGAATCTATCATTGAAGAAGAAATAATGAGGCCCCATGGTAGGAAATGAGCCATCAGGCATATTTAGTATAGATTCAGCAAAGGCAGGTCCTGTTCAACAAACTTACTGGAGCTCTTTGCGGGTATAACAAGCGCAGTAGATTGAGGAGAACAGATGGATGTTATTTACTTGTGTTCCTCCGGCTGCGTAAGTCTAGGGAAGACACCCTCCAGTCAGGCCAAACGTGGGGCATTGAAGTGCAAGCCCCCCAAATCCTCCCCTTTTGTTGATGCTGCATGATTTGTTACCCTGTTACAAGTCAGTACCACAAAATAACAGACAGTACACCGCATACAATTAAAAGGTTTAGCTTTATAATTCTTAATTTGACTAAAGGATGAGTAAAGAAAAAGGAAAAGGTCCATTTTAAATGTAACAGTCTAATGTGCATGTTTCCCTTTCATCAATCCTCCTTTGATCTCCCCAGGCTTCATCGAATCCTACCCCATTTCAGGTTATCTCCTTCACTCTCCTCTCTGGCATCTTCTCTCTTCTCCCCTCTCAAAAGCCCCAAGCCCAACCTTAGTGTCCCTCACCAGAGAAACCTCCCTTGAATCCATTCATCCCCACTGGACGGCACACATTTCTCCTTTGTCTTATCTTCAACAGTAACCCAAACAAGCAGCGTACACAGAGAACAGAAAAGCATAACAGAGAAAAAAATATGTACCATGTGAACCAGGACATCACACTCCCCACCACCAAAATAGTCGTATCCCCATGACTTTGAAAGAATTTGTCATCCTGTTATTAATAACATTACTTTCAAAAGAATTTTGTGATGTCAGAATCTCCTATCCATTTGTAAAGGGTAGTGACGTATCTCACTAGGGGGATAGCCGTAGTACTCTGTTACCCTGATGCTACATAGGCCAGCCTATCTGGGGGTCTCCTGATTCTTTGAGACCCCCCTACCCCGTCATCTTCTTCTGCAGGTTCAGACACTCCCACCTGCTGTTGGTTCATCAGTCACACCGCTTTGCTGCAGAGTTCTCTTACTAGAGGTACGCTGCAGGTCGGGCTCTGGGTCAACCCGCACCTCATGTCCCAGAGGAAGAAGGTGGTTCCAATGGCGAATCTTGACAGGCCCGTTCCTATCCTCTTGTTTCACCCAGAAAACAGGTATGTTTGGCATCTGGCTCTCCACTATATAGGGCATAGATGCCCAGCAGTCAGCCAACGTATGCCAGCCAACTTATGCTTCCCAAGTAGCCCCAAATTCCTTGAGGAATCGGTCTCCCAGCATGAGTTGGGAGAACCTAACTTTCTGATCAAACCTCCACTCATTTCCTTGATTCTGCTTGGCAGCAACGATCTCGGCTAATTCATAAGCCTTTTTCAGCTCCCTTCTCATATCAGACATATGCCTCAGATAAATCTTCAGTGGTAGGTCTTCCTCGCCAGTCCAATACAAAGGTTGATGGGCAACCTCGCCTCACACCCAAATATCAGACAATATGGCGAGTACCCAGTAGCTTCATTTTGTGTACAGTTGTAACAGTGGACTAGATGTCCAATTTGTTGACTCCACTTTTACTTCCTCTTGATTTCCAAGGTTCCAAGCATGTCTAACATGGTCTGATTAAATCTCTAGGGCTGGGGATCATCCTGCGGATGATACAGAATAGTCCTTGACTTCTCAACTCCAAGCATGCTCAGTAGCTCATGTGTGAGGTAAAATCCCATCCCTGATCACTATGTACCCACCTATGGAGGCCATAATAAATTAAATACTTATTCCATAACACCTTGGCCACCATGGACGCCCTCTGATCCTTGGTAGGGAAAGCTTGTGGACATCTGGTGTAGTGATCCGTAATGACCAATATATTCACCATGTTGCTAGCATCGGGTTCTATTGACAGGAAATCTATGCACAGCAGGTCCAGGGGCCCCGCGCTCTGTAAATGGGACAATGGAGTGGCCATCATAGGCAACGACTTCCTCCGTAAGCAGCAAATGCACGACCTGCAGGACTCTTTGACCTCTGGCTTCATTCAGTACTAGTAGGACTGATCTCTGAGCAATCCCTAGGTCTTCTCAACCTCCAAGTGGCCAGAATCATCAAGAAGTGACTTCAACACAATCCTCTGATACTTCTCAAGCAGACCAACTGGGAATGCTGTGCCCAGTTCAAAAGCGACATGACCCAGTGTTATATACTCCTGGAGTTAATTTTTTCTGTGGGCTGTCACTTTAAAATGCCGGGAGAATGAGACTGACATTTGGACACTATTTGAGCTGCTCGAGAGAGTGAGAGAGAGAGAGAGAGAGAGAGAGAGAGAGAGAGAGAGATATGGAGTTATTTGATGGACAATCAATGTTATGGTTTCTCTGCAGCTTGTTTTGAATATACAAGGTCACACAGACACACACAGTTAGAGTCAAGATGCATTCGGTCAATGAAAGACACCAGGGAGTTGGCCGCTGGTTTAAACTTTCAGTATCCCAAAAGGGGTGAGTTGAGATCGATCCAGAGTATTGATAAATGACTCTCATATGTTTCTACCACTAGAAGAAGTTTGCAGTGAAGAGAGGAGAGGATGGTTTGATACAGAAGAAACCTAGTGACAAAGAGATTACTGTTTGGACTCCCTCTCCATGTAGCCCATGAGGGTGAGTTTGATACCATTCAAATACGAAGTGTGATTGTCACTTAGTTAATCCACAGGAGTGGGTTCTCTGGTGAGAGGAAAACCTTTGTGAATACCATGTTTGTGTTTACCCTTTGTCTGGGTGTGGTAGCTCACTGAAGAAAGGCAACCCTGTGGCAAATTACTGTTGGAGTTATTTCATATGTCGTGGAACTGGATTAGTGGCTATCTCGTTGTGTGTGATTGGGGTAACCTTGTGGAATCTACCGGAATCTACCTTGCCTGGGTGGTGGTTCTTTTGAAGATGGTCCCTGTTGTGATAAGCTACTGTTGGTGATAATCCATACGTGGATTCTGTTTGAGTATCCTGTGGCCACCACTTTGAGATGTCCCATAGCTGGATTTGGGTGTGGTACCACTTGTGTTGAAAGGATATTCGTTGAAGATCACTGTCAGTGATACCTCATGTGTGGAGTGGAACAACTTCAGAGATAAAGCCTACTGTTATTGTTATTTTGTATTGCTGTCGCAGAATCTGTGGAATATTGACGTAATTGCCTTCTCACAACATTCACCTTTGGATTGCAAACATCTTGCATTAATTAACCTGTGTATTTGAACTGAATTTTCTTACATACCATCGTAAGACTGTATCACTTACCACCTAAGCTTGAAGAAGTTTTAGGGGTTTATGTATTTACACCTCTATAGGCATGACACCATTAACTCTTAATTTACTTGGTTTAAGTTACTATATGATATAGTTACTAATAAAATTGTGTTTTGTTAACAGCAAAACCAGACTCCAGGTGTGTTCTGTTGTTGCTGATACTTTCACAGGGTTGCATGGACATAACACCCAGTATAGGATCTGGCTCCTCAGTTCCAATCTGGGCCATTCTCTCAGTAATGGAGGCACCTCAGTGTGTTTCATCTTCCCTGCTTGGACCAGACTCCCTTTTCGACTGTTGACCAAATGGTATCGATGCACGGGTCATCTCACTGAGCAGCTGCCACTTCTCCAGGACTCAATTGCGGTTACTGGCCTGTCTTCTGAGCAGTCAGGTTACAGTAAACTTGTGGAGTAGTGTCATCAGAAGCTCCCAGTTGATCTACCACTCCATCCTGCCCTTGCCTTCCCTCTGCCTTCACCATGATGGCAAACTGACAGATGGCTTTCACTCCCGGGGCAGGAACACTTTTCCGCTCTTCGTCCCCGTCCAGTCCCTCATGCACCTGTCGGGACAAAGCATCAGCATCAATGTTCCTAATTCTCGGTACTTCAGGCTGAAATCATAGGCAGACAAAGCCAGCAACTACTGATGGTTTGTGGCATCCAATTCCGCCGAGGTCAGAATATAAGCTAGGGGATTGTTGTTCATACTCACCTCAAATTGGCATCATAGAGGTAGTCACTAAACTTATCCACCACAGCCCATTTCAATGCCTGGAACTCCAAATTGTTCATGGGACAGCTGACAAATGCAACAGGTCTCAACTCTGTGCCCTGAACTGATACTAAGCCCTCTCTGCTGGCATCCGTATGCAGTACCTATGGCAATCGGGGGTCTGCAAAAGCCAACACAGACACCTGTGTCATGAGCTCCTTCAGTGACTGAAAAGCCTCTTCACATTTCGCATCCCATCTTGCTCCAAGAGGCTCCGAAGGGCTAAGATACCCTTTACCCTCCTCTCCTTTTCCTCCCTTTCTTCCCCAAGGGAGGGTAACCACACAGAAGCTGATTTAAAGGATCACTTGCTTCCACATAGCCCTTCACGAACCTCAGATAGTACCCACAGAACGAGTACAAAGGAATGAGTGCAAGGAACGAGTACAAATCACTCACAGTCCAGGGCCTTGTCCTTGATCCATCTATCCTGGATCTGTAGCTACTGCAGCCCATGAGACTATGTGCCCAACATAGCTGACAGACATCTTGCAGAATTGTCACTGGTCCAAGAAAAGTTTTAACTCTTCAGCTTTCGGGCAGCCCAGTACCTTCAGTAGCCTCGCTTTATTTTCCTCCAAGGTGGACCCAAACACTATGAGGTCATCCAGATACACCAATACCTCAAGCAAGCTCATATCCCCACCATTTTCTCCAGGACATGCTGCGAGGTCGCAGGGGCATCCTTTTAAACTGGAAGAACCCAAGTGGACATATCAATGCCCTCTTCTGTTTCTCAAGCTCACTCAAGGGGATCCACTCCTCAAGTCCAGCACTCTGAACCACTTTGCACCACTCAAACTGGCCAGCGCATCTTCGATCCTTGGGACTGTTTACCAGTTGAGGACGGTACGCCTATTCAGAGACCTATAGTTCACATGTATATCTTTTCATTCTTCTTCCTGGCCTCTACTACTGGGGACACATAGGGGCTTTTGCACTCAGTGGTGATCCCAGCTTCCTTCAGTTTACACAAATGCCACTGAACATCTTCCATCTTTGCAGGAGTCAGTCACCACGACCTTCCTCTGAAAGAGGTGTCCTCTGTCACCAAGATGGTGTGGTGAGTGCTCATGGAACAACACACATCAAACTCATCAGTAGAGAAGATATCTTCCAGTTGCAGCATCTTTTCTATCAACCTCCTCTTCCAGCCCATAGGCACTGGGGAGTCCCCAAAGTCGAATGACTCAGCAGGCGACATTCCCTTGTTCGAAGAGAGTTTCTCCCTGGCTTGTCTTACATGGACACTAGACATTACCATCACTGGGAAAAGATGCACCAGGGGCAACCCCTGCTTGAAGGTGACTTCTTCTTCATAGTGTTCCTACCAATCACAGCCATCCTGTTCACCTGTACAGCCGAGGGCTTCTGCAGTGCAGTCCTCACCAGTATCCCAGCAGCTAAGCCCAACTCTTCTTCATTGTCTTCCGGAGCATCCACTAAGAAGGCCTCAGCATCAGGCATTCTTGGAAATTTGGTGTTTCCCATCACTCTCGCTTCTTCCTTGGGCCATAACACAATGGGCTTTGATTGAATGAACTGCACAGTCCCTCGTCTAAACACATTATCCAGCCTGAGGCAGCCATGCATTTCCTAAAAAAAAGCTTGAAATGCTGGGTGAACAGACAATGTTCTCAGAAAGCCCTCTCCAGCTCTCTCCTTGCAGGCTCCCGTGAGCCTCCTCACAATAAGAGTATAGGACCCCACAAGAACTGAAATTCTGCCTCTCTCAAAAGACAGCTTAAAAGGGTGCAGACAAACTAGCACTAATCTATTAAGGACCTCAGCCACTCCTATATCTGCCTTTGAAAACTCCAGCTTCACTGACAAATAACCATCGTACGGATAATCAGCCACACTAAGACCCCAGGTCTCTAGTGCACTGAGTGGCGTCAATGGTAAATGTGTCAGATACTGGTTGTAAAATGAACGGAACATCAAAATGACCTGTAACTTTGTGTCGAGTACAGCTGTAGCATAAATACCCTCTAACCATTGCAATACACTGGATCTTAACCCCACTAAGCCTTCAGGAATAGGGTTGATTGCTTTAAGGTGTTCCTTGATATATTGCTGGGAACATGTTCCCTCGAACATTCCCTCCCTGGGTATCTTTTAAGTTTCCTGACATCTCTATCTGCTTAGGTATCCAGGGGCTCACTCTCTGAGGGGTGTCCCATCATTCCCACCTGAAGTGTCCCTCTTCACCACAGTTATAACAGACAACGCTGGTCACTCCCTTTCTTGCGGAACCCCGGCTATTAGCAGCCCTCTGCGTAGTCTACCTCCTTAGAGGGTCTGGCTCCCTATTAGTTCCATCATACGGTGGGGGGGGGGGAATGTCCACTGATAACAACACAGACGTCTCAGGTCTCAACTCTGCCACAAGCTCCTTTACCACTCCTGGGGTTGAGCAATCCATGGCCACCTGACCACAGGGGGCTACTACCGAGGACTGCACCATGCTAACGGAGATCCCCACCCCATGCATCTGACACATCCTCCTCCCGTACCTCTCTGATCAGCTCAACAAATGAAGGAGAGGGGCACGTCTTTTGTGATAGTCGGAGTCCCCAACCAATCAGGTCCTGGGACTGGGTGCCTTTCGCTATTTGGTCCATTCTTCACTGATCCACCTCAGCAGCCTGAATGGCCCCTCTGTGCCGCAAGCAATTTAGCTGCCTCTCCAGTCAAAAGGTGAAGAAAGCTTCTCCCCCTTCTCCTGATGCCTGTTCTGAAAGCCCCATCCATTGTGCTTCCCGTGGTGCCAAACAGCTGCTTCAGTGGTTGCACGTAGGCTGCAGCAGTGGCAAGGGAGTCCAGTGCCTTCATGGCTCTCACAACATCAAACTCTCAACCAATTCTCTGTGCTTTATCTCATCAGAGCAAAGCCACTCAACTAACAACTGAGAGGTCTGCTCCACCCAAGTCCCATACTCCTCTTCCCCCTTGGGAGTGGGCTTCATTCCAGAAAACATTCTCAACTCTCTATAGCTAGGACCCTGTGCCTGTGCATTTATTTGCCAGGGAGTTAAGGGCTGATACCAACACAGAGAGATGGAGTGAAGTGTTGACGGTGCTAAACGGCGACTCCTTTGCTTGCATCTTTGGAAACAGCTCTATTTCCATCTTTAATATCTCTATTTTTCCCTTTCAGGGTTCCTTTGAAGACCCTGACCTGGAGTTACACACTGACTACGGTTCTTTGTGAGAAAGGGACCCACTCTCGGGGTTTCACAACTGGCCGTTTCTCGGCACACTGCGGACTTGGTCTAAGAGTTCAACTCAGCTTTGTAGGCCGAGGATCTCAGGTCTCTGGAGACGGATGGATCCAAGGTTGGTATCCTGGACTGGAGTGTCGTGGGAGCTGGAACATCTTTGCCTGTGTGCCCAGAGACCTGAGAACTTTGGACATAGAGCTTGAAAAAAGTGATGCAACGAACTTTTAACATTGAAAACCAGCGAGCTGTTTGTTATGTCTCCCCTCGTGCTGTGAAATGGAGACACGTCTTTCTCCCTTATTCAGGAGAGAGAGAAAGCCTGTGGTATGTCAAATGCTGGGCAAGGGGGGTTTGGAGTACTGCAAGTCTGTGTCTTTACTGTTGGTTTGCTCATGCTTGAGTGCTTGATAGTGGGTGCCGATGCTTTTTCATGCCGGGAGGGAGGGGGGATCGTGCTTGCTGCCACTTACGCGTGGAAGCGGGATGGAATTTGGGGTTCTAACATTTAACTGTCATTAGTCCTCTAGGGCACTCCTCTGTTTTCATGAATGGCTGCGAAGAAAAAGTACTTCAGGATGTATATTTTATACATTTCTCTGACATTAAATGCACCTTTAAAATCTTTGAAACCTTTGAATTCTCACTCTTCACTGGGGGACTTATTAGACATTCCAAATCAGACCACTCCTTCCACTTCCTTTGCAGAAATGACGACACCCCGTCTTTGAAGTCTCTGTCTCCAGCTACAGGAGATTTGACTTGCGATTTCCCCTATACTCCCCCCAGAAAGTATGGACAGTCCTATCCTGGGGCTCCATTAGTACCAGTCAGTTCCACTGCCATTACATCAGCGCTAGTCTGAACTAAAACAAAGTTTTTCCCCACCATTTTATCAAACCTACAGCCCACAGTCATAACTTTTCCTAAGTGCTTTAAATTTAACAGTAAAAATTTGAATTAACAAGTCATCAGGGGAATGAATGTCTACCCCACACAACACACACGTTCATTACCAGTAACCCCGTGGATTCACATCACCGCTCAACCCCAGCAGCATCCAAACACACATTTTGCATCACTTTACCAAACAACCCACTGGATGAATGCTCAGGCAATCACACAGCATCCAGTGAAATGGATCCCGGAGAACCCCCCACAATTGTAACACTCTGGTTCCGTCAGCAGTGTAAGTCTTGGGAAGACAATCTCCAGCCCCGCCAAATGAGCAACATTGAAGTGCAAGCCTCCCAAATCCTCCTGTTTGTGTGGATGCTGCGTGATTTGTTACCGTTACAAGTCAGTACCACAAAATAACAGACAGTACACCGCATACAATTAAAAGATTCAGCTTTATAATTCTTAATTTGATGAAAGGGTTAGTAAGGAAAAAGGAAAAAAAGGAAGGGGTCCATTTTAATAAAACAGTCTCGTGCACAAGTTGGAGCTTATGGTTTCCTCTTTGCCGATCCTCCTTCAATCTCCCTGGGCTTCATCGAATCACAGCCACACTCCAGGTCAACTCCTCCGACCTCTTCTGTCCGGCATCTTCGCCCCTCTCAAAAGCCCCAAGCCCAACCTTAGTGTCCCCCACTAGAGAAACCTTTCCTTATTCCGTTCATCCCCATTGGACGACACACATTTCTCCGATCTCTTATCTTCAACAGAAACCCAAACAAGCAGCTTACACAGAGAACAGAGAAGTATAACAGAGAAAGAACAAGAACCATGTGAACCAGGACATTACAGTGGATTTCCAGGAGGCATTTGATAAGGTGCCGCATAATAGATTCATTCATAAGATAAGGATGCATAAAGTTGGGGGATGGAGGATTTGTTAACTAATAGGAAGCACAGAGCTTGGATATATGTGTGTTACTCTGGTTGGCAATCAATGGTGAGTGGTGTGCCACAGGGGTCAGTGCTGTGTCCACAATTGTTCGCGATATGCATTAACAATTTGGAAGAAGGGACTGAGTGTATTGTATCTAAGCTTGCTGATTATACTAAATTGAGTGGAAAAGCAAATTGTGCAGAGGATACAGAGAACCTGCAGAGATACATAGAAAGGTTAAGAGAATGGGCAAGGGTCTGGCAGATGAAGAACAATGTTGGTAAATGCAAGGTCATCCAATTTGGAAGAAAAAATGGAAGAGCAGATTATTATTTAAATGGTAAAAATATTGCAGCATGCTGCTGTGCAAAAGGGACTTAAGAGCAGGATCTGTCAATAACCTGACTTTGTGTGTCTTTATTTATAGGGCAGGGCATCTCTACAACCCACACCTCCAATCTCATCTCATTGATTGGAACACCTAACTCCAAATAGCTTTTGCAGAAGGTGTTACCCCAAAGATTCATATACTTTCTCCAACAAATACATGTAATATTGGATCAATTTTCTCAATAAATAAATGAGCAAGTATAATATTTTTTGTTATTTATTTAACTGGGTTCTCTTTATCTAGTTTTAGGACTTACATGAAGATCTGATCATTTTAGATCATAGTTATGCAAAAATAGAGAAAATTATACAGGATTCACAAACTTCCCAGCACCACTGTATATTGATATTTGTAAGGACTTTTCCATGGTAGGCTCATTCATAAAATTAGAAATAACGAACCCAGAGAAACCTGGCTTTGTGGATTGAAAGTTACTTTGTGCACAAACTGTGAAGGGCAATGGTTGATGGAGCACATTCTGCCCAGTGTGTTCCACAGGAATTTTGGTGATTTTTATAAATGACTTGGATAAGGAAATGAAAATATAGATTTGTGAGTTTGCAGATGACACTGTAAGTCATCTAGTCTTCTCCTTCATTGGATCATTGCTGATCCATTCTCCTGCCTTCTCCACGTAACATTTGATGCCCTTATGAATCAAGACCTATCAATCTTCACTTTAAAAATACCCAATAACTTGGCCTACACAGCTGTCAGTGGCAATGAATTGCACACATTTACTACTCACTGACTAAAGAAATTCCTCCTCATCTCTGTTTGAAAGGGAAGTCTTTCTATTCAGAGGCTGGGCCCACTGGTTCTTCATTCACCCACAATTGGAAACATCCTCTCAAATTTCACTCTATTTATGCTTTTCAATATTTGATGGATTTCAATGAGATCCATCTGTGATCTTCTAAACTCCAGTGAGTGTAGGCCCAGAGCCATCAAACACACCACATTCATTAACACTTTCATTCCTGGAATCATGCTTGTGAGCATCCTCTGATCCTTTCATAAATATGGGGCCAAAACTGCCCACAATACTCCAACTGCAGTCTGACCAATGCCTTAAAAAGACACAGCATTGCATCATTCCTTTTTTATTCTAGTTCTCGCAAAATGAATGCTAACGTTGCATTTGACTTCCTTACAACTGAATCAAACTGTGAGTTAAACTTTGTATGAGAACTCCTAGATCCCTTTGTGCTTCTGATTTCTCTATTTATTCCCCATTTAGAGAATAGTCTCTGCCTTTATTCCTTTTACCAAATACATGGCTATACACTTCCATTCACTGCATTCCGTCTGCCACTTCCTTGTCCATTCTCCTCAATCTATTCAACTCTTCTGCAGTCTCCCTGCTTCCTCAACACAACCTGTTCCACAAACTTGGCATCAAACCCTTCAATTCCATGAAGCAGATCATTAACATATTATGTGAAAAGTAGCAGATCCAACAATGACTCCTGGCTAAGTACAGCTCCAACAGAATATACAAGTTTGCTGATAACATAAGAATATAAGAACATAAGAAATCAGAGCAGGAGTTGGCCATCTGGGCTGTCGAGCCTGCTTCAATAAGATCATGGCTGAGCTGGCCATGGGCTCATCCCCATATCTCTTTATTCCCCTACTATGCAAATAATCTATTCAACCTTGTCCAGATGCATTTACAGAGGTATCCACCACTGCTGCATTGGGCAGAGAATTCCACGGATTTACTATACTCTGGAAAAAGCAGTTCTTCCTCATCTTCATCCTAAATCTACTCACCCAAATCTTGTGGCTATGTCCCCTAGTTCTAGTCTCACCTACCAGTGGAAACAACTTTGCTGCCTCTATCTTATCTGTCCCTCTCATAATTATATAAAATCTCCTCTCATTCTCCTGAATTCCAGTGAATATAGTCCAGGCGATTCAATCTCTACTCGTAGTCTAACCTCCTCATCTCTGGAATCAACCAGGTGAACCTCCTCTGCACTGTCTCCAAAGCCACTATATTCTTCTTCAAGTAAGGAGACCAGAACTGCACAAAGTACTCCAGATGCAGCCCAGAGCAGTGTGTTAAATCAGCTCTGATTTTTAATAAAAGATATTCACTTACATAGTTCAGAATTAATTTCTTCTGAGATCATATCATCCCTAGATGAATCTTACAATTGCTTCAGCTGAGAAGGGGGTCTTTTTCAGTCAATGGAGCCCTTTTGGGATTCTGTTTTTTTTAAAGAAAAAAAACCCTTCATTCCATCTTCCCCAACTGTTTTCCTGTAGTCCTGCAAATCAGTTTTCATGAAAGACCTTGGCCAACTCCTTTTAGAAAAAGCATTTCTGATCATAACAATTTGATTTCTTTTACCACTTTCCCTTAATTGTTTGGCATATTAAACTGTGTCCGCCTTGTCCTCAATCCTTTTACCGATGGAAACTGTCTTTTATTTACTCTGTCCAGAATTTTTTCATGACTATATTTTTTATACTTTGCTTCCCATTCTTCTTTATAAGGATAAACGCCTCAACTTCTCCAAATGTGGTTCCTTTTCATTGATAATACTCTGTTTCAAGTTTCTATTCATTTGATAAATATTTTCTTTGCTATCTAATTCAAATATTTGCTGAAGTATCCAGAATTATTATTGTTTCAGCTGTGGTGAATCAGTTTTCTAGCTCTCATTGTTTAAGCTCTAATTTTAGAATACTAGCTCATAAAAATAAGCCCTTCAACCCAAATGTCAATGCGATATTTATCTACATTTGCTCATTTACCTGCATTCAGCCCATGTCCTGCTACTTGTTTCCTATCCAAGTACTGGTAATTGCATCTATCTCTCTCATTTACTCTGGGAGCTTTCCTTGATCCTTGTATCATCCACCCTCAGTGTGGAGAAAATCCTTGCCCCCAGATCTCTTCTGAATTTTTCTCCTCTCATTGTAAACCTATGGCCTCTAGTTTTAGGTTCTCCAACCCAAGGATCTAAATGTATAAACTGCAATAAAATCACCTCCCACATTCCAGTGAGAAAGAACCCAGACTATCTTTCCTATTGCATTTGTAATTGCAGCCCTCCATTCCAGTGTATAACCGGATTAATCTCTTCTGCACTCTCTAATGCTACCCAGTGTGGTGTGGTGACCAGAACTATATTATACATATAATTGTGTATAATATAGTTGGACAGACTTGGGTTGTTTTCTCTGGAGTGGAGAAGGCTGAAGGGAGATCTGATAGAGATTGAAAAGGTTATGAGAGGCATAGATTGAGTAGAGAGCCGGGATCTTTTTTTCTCCCAGCATGGAAATGTCTAATACTAGTGGAAATGCATTTGTGGTGAGCAGGGGTAATTTCAAAGGAGATGTGAGGGGTGGTGGGAGAGGTAGGGACTGTAAAGAGATGGTTAGATAGGTACAGCAATGTGAGGGAAATGGAAAGATATGGACATTGCGTAGGCAGAAGGGATTAGTTTAGCTGGCTATTTGATTACTCATTTAATTGGTTCAAAAGGCTTGTTCCTATTTTGTACTGTTTTGTGTTCTACACAATATGGCCAGACCACTGTTTGTTCAGCTGCAACATGTTGTTCCAACTCTTATTTTCAATGACTTGGCCTTTGAAGGCGGGCATATTGGTTGTTTTCTTCCCTACCTTATCTATCAGTGTTGCGATTTTCAGGGAGCTGTTAACTTGTACTCCAAGATCCAACTGTACATCAACATTCCCAATGTCCCTGTTGTTTAACTTGTGACTTGATGGTGGAAGAATACCAGCCATGAGTGTGTATTAAAATTACTGAAACTATGTCTGATGCATTGAAGAATTATAAAATCAGTTACATTTGAATAATAAGAATAACTCTCTCTCTCTCTCTCTCTCTCTCTCTCTCTCTCTCTCTCTCTCTCTCTCTCTCTCTCTCAATATCTGCATTCAAGAATGTACAAGTACAAACAGGAAAAACTGGACTTACTCAGTAGTTGAAGCAGTGCCAGAAGAGGAGCAGAATTAACAATTCAGATACTTCGTTTTTCACCTGGATATTACTGAAGATGATCAAACATTTTTCTTGCTAATATATTTCAAGTAAAAATGGAGGCAGGAAAAAAACTATATTGCACCTTGAATCTGCTCAGATCATAGCTGATCAATGTTTGTAATAAGCCAAAGTTGACATGGTTTTGTGGAAAGGAGATTGTTTTTGATTAAGGATTTTCTGTAAGTAGGAAGTCATTTCTGGAAGCCATCATAGAAGTTTGCAACAAGAGTTATTGCAGACTTCTAATTCATATGTTCATGCATTTATTTTGTCATCTTGTCTGATCATAATTTCCTGGTTTCTGTTGAATGTTAAAAGTTATTTCTATTCTCTGTGTACTCAGCAAATGCATTGTCTGTAGAGTTTTGCAAATCTCTTAAAACAAAAACCTCTTTTAGTCCAAAATGACTCACTACCTCCTTCCATAGATGCTGTCTGACCTGCTGAGTTCGGCCAGCATTTTATGTTTTTATTTGACTAACATTTATCTTGGTTTAGGACTCTAGCCTTTTGACATTAATATCAATTTTTCTTTGCATCTGAAACTTTTAATGAATTTAACTAAGAACTGTTTATTTCATTTTGATACTTAAATAAAACATTGTTTAACAGCTCTTCTTCAGTATTTACTAAAATAGTTAATATTTTTTCATAGCTCTGACACCAATCTGAGCTGTTAATATGGTTTTTGTTCTGAAAATGTGTGGAATTGTATCTTCAGGAGTCAAGAATATATGAGATTTCATAATCATGTTACTTGTTAGAAAAGCAATATCTAATATTCCATCTAGAAACACATGTTTAATTCCCAATGGGCTGACAGTGATCATAGTTCTGTCTCCTTTAGAGAGAGATGGGAACAGACAAGTTAGAAAAGTGTTTAATTGGAGTATGGGGAATCATGAGGCTATCAGGCAGGGAACTGGAGGCTTAAATTGGAAACAGATATTCTCAGGGAAAAGTAAAGAAGAAATGTGGCAAATATTCAGGGGGTATTTGTGTGGAGTTCTAAATAGGTACATTCCAATGAGACAGTAAAGTTATGGTAGGGTACAGGAACTGTGGTGTACAAAGACTCTAATACATCTAGTCAAGAGGAAAAGAAAAGCTTAGAAAAGGTTCAGAGAGCTAGGTAATGTTAGAGATCTAGAGAATTATAAGGCTAATAGAAAGGAGCTTAAGAAGGAAATTAGGAGAGCCAGAAGGGGCCATGAGAAGGCCATGGCAAGCAGGATTAAGAAAAACACCAAGGCATACTAGAAGTATATAAAGAGCAAAAGGATAAGACGTGAAATAATAGGACCTATCAAGTGTGACAGTGGGAAAGTGTGTATGGAACCAAAGGTATAGCAAAGGTACTTAATGAATACTTTACTTCAATATTCACTATGTTAAAGGATTTTGGTGATTGTAGTGATGACTTTCAGCCGACTGAAAAGCTTGAGCATGTAGATATTAACAGAGAGGATGTGTTGGAGCTTTTGGAGAGCATCAACTTGGGTATGTCGCCGGGACCAGAGGAGATGCTGTGGGAGGCATGGGAGGAGATTGCTGAGCCTCTGGCGATGACCTTTGCATCATCAATGGGGACAGGAGAAGTTCCAGAAGATTGGAGGATTGCGGATGTTTTCCTTTCTTCAAGAAAGGGAGTAGAGATAGACCAGGAAATTATAGACCAGTGAGTCTTACCTCAGAGGTTGGTAAATTGATGGAGATGATCCCGAAAATCAGGATTTGTGAACATTTGGAGAGGTCAATATGATTAGGAGTAGTCAGCATGGCTTTGTCAAGGGCAGGTCGTGCTTTGTGAGCCTGATTGAATTTGTTGAAGATGTGACTAAACACATTGAAGGATGAGCAGTAAATGTAGTGTATATGGATTACAGCAAGGCTTTTGATAAGGTGCCCCATGCAAGGTGTATTGAGAAAGTAAAGAGGCAAGAGATCCAAGGAGATATTGCTTTGTGGAGCCATAACTGGCTTGCCCACAGAAGGCACAGAGTGGTTGTGGATGGGGCATATTCTGCATAGAGGTCGGTCACCAGTGGGGTGCCTCAGGGATCAGTTCTGGGACTCTTACTCTTTGTGATTTTTTATAAATGACCTGGATGAGGAAGTGGAGGGATGGGTTATTAAGTTTGCTAATGACACAAAGGTTAGACATGTTGTGGATAATGTGGAGGGCTGTCAGAGATTACAGCGGGACATTGATAGGAAGCAAAACTGGGCTGAGAAGTGGCAAATGGAGTTCAACCCATTTAAATGTGAAGTGGTTTATTTTGGTAGGTCAAATTTGATGGCAAAATAGTATTAATGGTAAGACTCTTGGCAGTGTGGAAGATCAGAAGGATCTTGGGGTCCAAGTCCATAGGACGCTCAAAGCAGCTGCACAGGTTGACTCTGTGGTTAAGAAGGCGTACGGTGTATTGGTCTTCATCAATCGTGGAACTGAATTTAGGAGCCTAGACGTAATGTTATAGCTATATAGGACACTGGTCAGACCCCACTTGGAGAACTGTACTCAGTTCTGGTCACCTCACTACAGGAAGGATGTGGAAGCCATAGAAAGGGTGCAGAGGAGATTTACAAGGATGTTGCCTGGATTGGGGAGCATGCCTTATGAGACTAGGTTGAGTGAACTTGGCCTTTCTCCTTGGAGCGATGGAGGATGAGAGGTGTCCTGATAAAGGTGTACAAGATAATGAGAGGCATTGATCGTGTGGATTGTCAGAGGCTTTTCCCCAGGGCTGAAATGGCTAGCACGAGAGGGCACAGATTTAAGGTGCTGGGGGAGTAGGAGAGGAGTAGAGGAGATGTCAGGGGTAAGTTTTTCACTCAGAGAGTGGTGAGTGCATGGAATGGCTGCCAGCAACGGTGCTGGAGGCGGATATGATAGGGTCTTTTAAGAGACTTTTGGATAGGTACATGGAACTTCGTAAAACAGAGGACTATAGGCAAGCCTAATAATTTCTAAGGTAGGAACATGTTCCACACAACTTTGTGGGCCAAAGGGCCTGTATTGTGCTGTAGGTTTTCTATGTTTCTGTCTTAATGAAGGGTGTAGCAGGTTCAACGGAGCATATTGCTGACTCCTGCTCCTAGTATTTAATGTTATAAGCTTTAAGGCCACACAGCCAATACCCACTGTTCACCATCATCAACTACCTTTGTCATCTCAAAAGAATACTCAAGTCTGTAAGACTTCCACCCAAGGGTCATGTTGACTGTACCTTATGAGGAAATGCATTCCCATATATGTGCCAAAATCATTCAGTATCCTCTCCAATAATCTACCCTCTTCTGGTGTAAGGTTCACTGGCCTATAATTTCCTGGTTTGTCCCTGTCCCTGGAATTGACTCCACCAGCTCCTCTGGCAGTCAGATTCTCAGTTATTGTACCTGGGTCATTTCCAAACGGAAGACAAGATGGTGTCTTTTAGTAAAAACCACAAAGTCACTGTGTTGTTGACTTTAATTTTCAGATGTCAAAGTTGGATGATGTTGCAAATAATGGGGCTTTTTTTTGCAATGGACATAAACCATAAACCAGCTAAACCATAAAACAGATTTATTCTAGAAAATGTAAAGTGAATATTAAAAATGAATGTGGCAAAGCATCCTAAAAGTGGACACTAAGTGTATAGTTCTGAAGTGTGTGCAGGGACCTGGGTCCCCTTTATATAAATAAAGTTGTGGAGGTGTGGAATGCACTGCCTCGGAAGACGGTGGAGGCCAATTCTCTGGATGCTTTCAAGAAGGAGCTGGATAGATATCTGATGGATAGGGGAATCAAGGGATATGGGGACAAGGCAGGGACTGGGTATTGATAGTGAATGATCAGCCATGATCTCAGAATGGCGGTGCAGACTCGAGGGGCCGAATGGTCTACTTCTGCACCTATTGTCTATTGTCTATAAATAAAGTGTAGAACATGTTGATTGTGATTAGTAGACTTTTGCAAGTCAGGAGTTCAAATATCAAGATGTGGAGCTTTTTTGTTATGGTTTAGGAGGAATATAAATTGCATTGAAGTTGTTCAAGAGGATATTTATCAGACTTGACTATTTCAAAAACCGGTCTCGTAAATTTAAAGTGATAGGCAAAAGATCCCAGAAAATGTAAGGGAAAGCTTTTGTTATTGCTCATATGATGGTTAATGTTTAAAACATTGTTTGTAAGAGACAAAGCTTTGTTCTCAAAAGGGAAGTCGACAGGCATGACAGAAAATCGGCTATACAAATAGTAATGAAGGGATTGGTGCAGAGGATGGGTTTGGTTGATCAAACAACCTCTATCTGTACTGTTGCTATTTTTGTACTCCATAAGCCAAGAAACAAAGATCTGACCTTTTTTTATTGGGTGTGTGAAATTAGTACAAGATGGGGATGGAGTGCAATGTTTTGAAAAAGCTAAATTTTATGCCAGATGAATCCCTTAAGAATGTAATCATTTTTTAACTGAAATATGATAAATGGTTAACTATTTCTAAAATGAGGTCTCATTAAAAAACACAAATTGTGGAGATTGCTATTTTAATCTGCAGTATAAAATTAGCTTTCTGTATTTAGCAAGATAGTTTAGAGTGCCACAAAATGTGAAATTCTGAGGGGAAAAGTGCATGAGATGTATTTCTGAAATGCAGTGCATATCATTTACTCCATGTCTTGCATTAATAGTTGATTAAAGAAATGGGCCATAATTTTCCCAGTTATATTTACATGAGATGAAGTAGTCAAGCTAAAATTATTTGTTCAGGTTTATAAAGTGAAAAATTAATCCTCCATAATATGTAGAAAAAGAGCTGAATATAAAATGTTGTAGATGGCATGTTACAGAGCTGTGGGATATGCTGGCTGTGGGATCCTTCAAACCGCACCTCCCCCCCAACCCACCACACTCTCTCCTTCCCGCTGATCTCCTTCCTGGCACTCATCCCTGCAAATATGACAAATGCTACATCTGTTCCTCACCGCCATTCTGGGCCCTAAATAGTCCTTTTCAGTGAGGTAACACTTCACCTTTGAGTTTGTTGGGGTTGTCTACTGCTTCTGGTGCAGCCTCCTCTAATCATTGAGACCTGGTGTAGATTGAGTGGGGGGGATCACTTCATCGAGCACCTTTGCTCCATCTGCCACAAGAAGTGGTATTTCTTGGTGGCCACCTATTTCAATTTGACTTCACATTCTGATATGTTGTTACATGTCCTCATCTACTGTCAAGATGAGGCCACACTTGAGTTGTTAGAGCAACACCCTATATTCTGTCTGGGTAGCCTCTGACCTGATGACATGACCATCTATTTCTTTAACTTACAGTAATTTCATTCCCCTTTCCTTTTCCATTTCATATTCTGGCTCCCCTCTTAGTCCTTATCTTCTCTCTTGCCTATCACTTCCCTCTTCTACCCTTCTTCCCTCCCTTTCTCCCTGTCCCTCATATCAAATTCCTCCTTTAGCCCTTTAACTCTTTTTCCTATTGGGTTCCTGCTTCTTATTTTCTACCTCTTCCATCTTATCTGGTTTTCCCTATCACCTTCCTGATTCGACACCTTCCCCTTCCTTCCACCTTTTTATATTTGCTCTCCAGTACTGATGAAGGGTCTCAGCCTGAACCATCAACTCTTTATTCCTCTCCATAGATGCTGCTTGATTTTCAGAGTTGCTGCAGAATTTAGTGCGTGTACATCAACAATAACTGTTATTAGGATTTCATTTGGGATCAGTGATGGACAGCAATAATAATCAGCTTTCCATTTGTTCATTCATTGACCAGGTAACTTTGTTTAGAACTTATTCCTACAGTCAGACTGGCTTCACCCTATCAGTGACATCTTACCCTTTCTGCTCCCTCTCTGTTCCGTATTCTTTTCTCTTGTTTCCAGTTCAGACAAAGAATCTTCTACCTGAAACACCAACCCTTATTTCTCTTTCCACTTGCATAGCCTAACCAACCAATTATTTTCAACATTTTCTGTTTTAATTTTGGCTTTCTTTGCGTCTGCTGTCACCATCTCCTTTTTAAAAGAATTTTTCTTCTTCCCCACCTCAAGAACATTTTTGTCATGAATTTTGCTAAACCTTAGTGCTGAGCATACAAATGCTGCCTTGTTGTTGAGAATAGCTACTTTAACTGCCTTCAGTGGAAAATATTGTAGTTGTTGCTGGTAAAGCAATCAAGAAGTATGGGCTTAAATCTCACCATGTCAGTAGGAGAATTTGAATGTGGTAAATAAAAGCTGCTTTTACATACCAACATGGTCAAATTAATACAAACTTCTTACTGAGACCCCATCACCCCAGCTGGACCAAAGGCTGCTGACAATAGGTCGTCAGAGTCCTCTGTTCTGGGTGATTCTTTTATATTGCTTCCTGATATAGCCCATCTTCTTGCTGTATTCTTCCTCTCCCAGGAATGAGGTGTTTAGGGTTTCTTTGTCATTTTTTTAGCACTGGGTTTTTACAGGATGGCATTGCTAGCCCCAGGCCCAACCCTTCTCCTTTTGCAGCTGGGCTTGGGACCATCCATGGCAGAATTAAATTAATACAGAGGTTTCTTTCTGGTGGTTGAGAACCTATGGAAATTTGTTCCTCAAAAGGGCAGTGGAAGCACAGCCCTTAAATGTTTTAATGGCTGAGCTGGATATGTCCCTGATGGACAACGGGGTAGCTGGGAATGTGGAATTGTGCTTATCATGCGATCAGATATGAGTTTAATTGTATGTAGGAACAGCCTCAAAGGGGCCAGATGACCTACTCCTGCTTTGAAGTTGTGCAAGGCAAAACAAAGCATGAGGCAAGAAATTTTGTTCAGAAGTATTCTGAATTTTTTAGAATTCTCCATCTCATTCATATGTGGTTTCAATTACAGAAATTTGGGATGAAACAATTATAACAATTTACAGTGACAATGATCTGCAAGTCATTAATAGAGATGGCTTGCAGGCTAAATTGAATGTTATCTGTTCTGTAACCATTTTGACTTTCAAAAACATAGTGGATTAAAGGGAAGTACTGTGCCCTAATTTTCATTGGTTATGATATTAAATTCATTGTTGTTAAATATAAACTTAACGATGTATGGTTACTTAGAGGTTGTACAAGAACTTACATTTTAGTATGTGAGTTTAAAAGTTCAGGTTTAATTCTGTTCAGCAAAGTTACAAAGACTGAACAAAGTATCACAGTGCCATCTTTTGATATCCAAGAACTGAGCACATAGTGGGCATTCTGTGCAGTTTCAATTAGGGATTAATGGTCTGCAGGAAATTTACTGTTTGCTTTAGCTCGAACGGTTTTGTCTTTCAGGCTGTTTGGTTCAATGTATGGGGCACTACTTGATTGTTGTGTTGTGCCATACATGGAGTGGGGTGGCTATGAAACAAATTGTGCTCTTTGGATGTATCTGGTCATGTGTAACTTAATTATTAAATAATTGACTTTGTATTGAAAACCAAACAGCATTTGGGAAGACAAGGGCATGTGTTTGTCACAGAATCATTCCATGGTGCACAAGGCAGCACAAATAATCATTATTCCAAACAATTATTAGATCAAAGTAAGTGATGTTTTAGCTGTACTACATGAGTTTCAGGTGCTCTGCCTAAATTAAAATCTTTAAAACTATAAATGTGAGTTAAATGCCAAATAGCTCTATTGAATTTCTTCTTTATGTACCAAAAATAAAACTAGTGACACATAACAATCCAATTAATGTGTGTATTGATTGAGATCAACTAAGATATCAGTGTTGGGTTTTAAGTGGTTCTTCCATAGCTCAGCCCAACCAACACCATGTCAATTAGCAGAACCTCTGAGGATTTGGATGAGTAGATTTATGGCTGGTTTAAATTGGAATGAAAGCTATCTACATTATATAAGAAATTGAGGTATTGGAATTCTTGAGCATTTATGCTGTGGTATCCAATTGAAGTAAACAGTCAGAAACATATCCTTTTTTTCTTTTTTTTCCAAATTATTTCAAATCAAAATTCTTTGTATTGTGTAGTCATTATTTCCAAGATTTCAAATCTCAGTCTTTTTCTCCCCAGCTGTCAGTCAAATAGAGTGGAAACAGACCATTTGTCCAACGCACCTGAGCCTACTGACTTGATCAGCAAGCTAGACCCATCTGTCTGCATTTGGCCCACAACCCTCTAAACCTCTCTAATTCATGTACTTATCTACATGATGTTTAAATGTTGCTAATGCACCTCAAGCATTATTTCTAGCAGCTGATTGCGATATGCACTAACGTTCATCCTTTGCATGAAGAAGTCCTTTGTATTCCTTTTTAAATCTCTTGCCTCTGATCTTAAGCCTATTGCAATCCCTCCTGTCTCTGCCCCAGATGATCATGTATACCTCTCTCTTTACCTCCCAATCTCATAGATTCCAAGGATTATAGCTTCAATCAATGCAACCTCTCCTTGTAAGTCAGCCCCAAGTCCAGGCAACAATCTTTTCTGCACGCTTTCTAGATTAATAGGATTTTTCCTATAGTACAACCAAAGCTTACATAAATGCAGTATCACCAACATACTTTATGATTGCTGCATAAATTCCCAATTTGTGTACTCAACCAACACCTTGTATTCCATTTGGGCAGCCTCCAATCTGATGGCATGAACATCAATTTCTCGAACTTCCAGTAATTGCCTCCCCCTCCTCCTTCAACAGTCCCCATTCCCATTTCCCCGTCTCACCTTATCTCCCAATCTGCCACCAGCTCCCTCTGGTGCTCTTCCCCCTTTCTTCCATGGCCTTCTGTTCAGACTCCCCCTTCTCCTGTCCTTTATCTCTTTCACCAATCAACTTCCCAGCTCTTTACTTCACCCCTCCTCCTCTCCTGGTTTCACTTATCACCTACTATCTAGTACTTCTTCCTTTCATTCACCCCCCCATCTTCTTACTCCGATATGTAATCTCCTTTTTCCCAGTCCTATTGAAGGGTCGCAGCCCGAAACATCAACTGTTTGTTGTTCTCTATAGATGCTGCGTGGTACTAAACACTGCTTCTCTTCCTGACTATTCTCATGGGATGACTCTCTGGGATTGATTGCACTATATAGTCCATGTGGTTTTTTTTTAAATCGTTTTTATTTTTACTAACATGTAAATATTTCTTCTGCAGTTTGAACGGGGCACGACTGAGCAAGCACATGGAGGTTGGCCAGTGAGATTAGTGGAAAGAGTTTAAAAGTGAGCAGAGTTGAAAAGGTGACGGTTATTTCTTCAGCAGTTCGAACGAGGCACTACTGTGCAAGCATAAGGAGGTCGGCCAGTGAGAACAGCGAAAAGAGTTTAAAAAGAAGACAGCTTTAAAAAGCGGGCATATAAGTAGAGGGAGACAGAGTGGGAAGGCTTTGGCTCAATGGGGCTTCAGCAATAACAGGTCAAGGTGAGGTAGGTTATCTGTTTAGAATACAGACAGAAAAGGTCCTGGGGACTCCCAGCCTCCCGGATGGCTACATCTGCATCAGGTGGGTTGAGCTGCAGCTCCTTTGGGACTGGGTTAGGGAACTGGAAATGCAGCACAATGACCTTCGTCTGGTCAGAGAGAGTGAGGAGGTGATAGAGAGGAGCTATAGGCAGGTAGTCACTCCAAGGCCTGGGGAGACAGATAAGTAGTGATGCATCATTATGTGAAGTCAAGATATCGGCTTATATTGACTGGAAGAAAGAACAATTAGTAGTTGACCACCATACTACATCCTGGAGAATGAGGCTGGGCTCAGGTCTCAATCACCTTTATACCGGGGTCTGTGGGAGGAGCCACAGGAGCAGTCAGCAGGGGGGGGGGGGGGGTGCGTGTCCAGACAGGTATATGTAGTTCACCACATTCACCCCCACTTTGTTTTAAAAGAGAGTCCCCATGGGGCGAAGTTTCTTAAAAGCATATTTACAGGTTAAGTCTATCAGGTGGTCGAATCTGTCGCTGCGATCTACGTAGCACCGGCTGTGATTGCACAGGTGCCGGTGGTGATTGCACCGGAGACGGTGGTTGTGCTGGTTCCGGCCTGACTGGAGGTGTCAGCCCACTAGGCGTCAGTGATCCCTCATGCATGTGTCCTGGTATATACCCGGCATAGGAGTGTCGTGAGGAGTCTGTGTAGGGCTCGGTGTGCGCAGTGTCACCTCGGGTACAGGGTTCATAGTTACCGTGGAGTGTTCGGGGTAGTGGTCTGCTGCTCCTGCGGGTGCCAGGTCGCGGATGGAGACCGTGTTCTCCAGCCCATCAGGTAAAACCACGTAAGCATACTGGGGGTTCGCATGTAGAAGGTGAACCCTCTCGACCAGCGGGGGAGTATTTATTGCTCCTCGCATGTTTCCAGAGCAGCACTGGCCCTGGGGACATCAGCCAAGCTGGTAGGGTGGTCCCAGTGGCAGACTTCCTGGGAAAAGAGAATAGCCGCTCGTGAGGGGTGGTATTGGTGGACGTACATAACAGGGAGCGGATAGAGTGGAATACCTCAGGGAGGACCTCCTGCCATCGAGAGACTGGCAATCCCTTTGACTTAAGGGCTAAAAGTGTAGCCTTCCACACTGTGGCATTCTCCCTCTCCACCTGTCCATTTCCCCGGGGATTATAGCTCGTGGTCCGACTAGTAGCAATGCCCCTAGCCAGCAGGTACTGGCGCAGCTCGTCACTCATAAAGGAGGACCCTCTATCACTGTGGATATAGCAGGGATATCCGAACAGAGTGAAGAGCTGGCGTAGGGCTTTTATGACAGACGTGGTAGTGGTGTCGGGGCAGGGAATGGCAAAGGGGAACTGCAAGTAGTCGTCGATAATATTGAGAAAGTAGACATTGCGATCGGTGGAGGGAGGGGGGCCCTTAAAGTCAATACTCAGTCACTCAAAGGGGTGGGTGGCCTTGATAAGTCACGCCTTTTCAGGGCGGTAGAAGTGCGGTTTGCACTCAGCGCAGACTTGGCAGTCCCTGGTCATCGTCCTGATGTCCTCAAGGGAGTATGGCAGGTTCCGGGCTTTCACGAACTGGTAAAATCGGGTGACCCCCGGATGGCAAAGATCTGCATGGAGGGTGTATAGCTGGTCGAGCTGTGCGCTGGCACACGCTCCCCGGGATAGGGCATCAGGGGGCTCATTGAGTCTGCCAGACCGGGACAGGATATCATAGTTGTAGGTGGAGAGTTCTATTCTCCACCGCAAAATTTTATCATTTTTGATTTTGCCCTGCTGTTGGTTGCTGAACATGAACGCAACTGAGCGCTGGTCGGTCAGCAAGGTGAACCTTTTGCCAGCGAGATAGTGCCTCCAGTGCCTAATAGCTTCCACTATGGCCTGGGCTTCTTTCTCCACCGCAGAGTGCCGAATTTCAGAGCCTTGAAGGGTACGAGAGAAGAATGCTACTGGCCTGCCTGCCTGATTGAGGGTAGCAGCCAGTTTGAAATCGGAGGCGTCACTCTCTACTTGGAAGGGAATGGTCTCATCCACCACATGCATCGTTGCTTTGGCAATGTCCCCTTTAATGCAGCTGAAGGCCACGCAGGCCTCGGCAGAGAGGGGTAACGTGGTAGACTTGACCAGGGCCTTGTCTGTGTAATGGGGAACCCATTGGGCATAATAGGAAAAAAAACCCAGGCACCATCTGAGGGCTTTGAGAGTGGTGGGAAGAGGGAGTTCTAACAGGGGTCGCATACGGTCGGGATCAGGGCCAATGACCCCGTTCTCCACGACATACCCAAGGATAGCGAGTCGGGTGGTTCCGAACACACACTTGTCCCTGTTATAAGTAAGGTTCCAGGCTTTGGCCACTTGGAAAAATCATTAGAGGTTGGCACTGTGATCCGGCCAGTCGTGACCACAGATAGTGATGTTATCCAGATAGGGAAATGTGGCCTTCAGTTGGCACTGGTCCACCATCCGGTCCATTTCCCTCTGGAAGACCGAGACACCATTTGTGACACCAAATGGGACGCGCTGGAAGTGATAGAGCCTGCCGCCCACATCAAAGGCGGTGTAGGGGCGGTCCTCTGTGCGGATGGGGAGCTGATGATAAGCGGATTTCAGATCTGCTGTCGAGTACACCTTGTACTGAGCTATCTGGTTGACCATATCGCAATGCGGGGAAGGGGGTATGTGTCAAGCTGCGTGAACCTATTGATGGTTTGACTATAGTCCACCACCATCCTATTTTTCTGCCCGGTCCGAACAACAACCACCTGGGACCACCAAGGGCTTGTGCTTGGCTCAATGATCCCCTCCCTGAGCAGCCGCTACACCTCTGACTGAACGAATGCCGTCCCCAACACTGTACCTCCTGCTTTTAGTTGCCACAGGTTTACAGTCGGGGGTCAGGTTGGCGAAGAGCGGTGGGGGAGGGATCTTGAGGGTGGAGAGACTGCAAGTGGTGTCGGTAGCGCAGCTGTCGGCATGGTGCTGGACGGGACCTGTGGTCAGTAGCAGGGGTATATGGCGAGGTCCTACAAAACTGAGGGTTCCTGGCAGTGAGTGATGGGAGGGGCCCATCATATGCCATAGTCACACTTTCAAGGTGGCTCTGGAAGTCCAGTCCCAATAGCACAGGTGCGCACAGATTAGGCATGACCAGTAGCGCAAAGTTCTGATATTCTATGCCCTGCACCACCAATGTCGCTACACAACCCACCCAGATGTCTGTGGAATACGACCCAGAAGCCAAGGTGACCCTCTGGCTTACCGGCCGCATCACGAGCCAACAGCGTTGCACTGTGTCCGGGTCAATAAAACTCTCAGTGCTGCCAGTGTCAAACAGGCAGCTAGTCCTGTGCCCCTCCACCAGGATGTCCATCATTGACCTTGCAAGCTGATGTGGGGCGCTTTGGTCGAGGGTTACGGTGGCCAGAGTTGAACTGCCATCTTGGTGCCCGGTAAGCACTGAAGGGTAGGGGGCAGAGCATGTTGGTGCCGACAAAGATGGCCACCCCCATCTGGGCATGCAAGATGGCAGGCCACATGCCTCGCACGAGGCGGGCAGGCAAGTTGGCGGCCCCCATGCCTCACACGCAGCGCTGCCTAACCCCGCTTGTGGTTTAGACTTACAGACCTTGGCAAAATTACCCTTCTTCCCACAGCTGGGGCAGGTCGCTTCTTGGGCTGGGCAGCGTTTTCGAGGGTGCTTTTCAAGTCCACAGAAGTAACACTGCACGGACTTGCGACTGGCAGCAGCTGTGGTCGGGTTCTGGGAGTTTGTGGAATCGTGACTGGCAGCGGCGTTGGCAAATTCGCTTGCAGGAACCGGCAGCGGTGGGGTCTGAGGTGTCCACGGAACCAGCAGGGGATTGCGCGACTGGACAGCGTCAGCGTTGTGTAGCGCAGCCTCTAGTTTGTCAACCGTGTTGATCGCCGAGCGTAAGGTAAGATCGGCATTTTCCAGCAGCCGCTGGCACACGTACACTGACCTGATTCCCGTAACAAAGGCGTCTCGTAATAGCAGCTCCGCATGCTGTTCCACCGTGAGCGTTTTGCAATCGCAAGTCCGCACGAGTGTTTGTAGGGCTCAGAGAAACTGGGCGCTCGACTCTGTAGGCCGCTGTTGTCGCGTAGCTAAGCGATGTCTTGCATAGACGGTGTTCACCGGCCGCAGGTACTGTCTTTTGAGGGCGTCCAGTGCCCCTTCGTAGGTCGGCAGGCCTCTGATAAGTGAGTAAACTTTCAGGGTGACCCTCGAGAGGAGAATTCGGTGCATAACAGCGGGTTCAGTTGCACTAACCTCCTCCAAGTACGATTGGAAGCATGCAAGCCAGAGTTCAAAGGCAAGAGCTGCTTCAGGGTCTTGGGGGTCCAAATCCAATCTTTCCGGACGTAAAACGCTTTCCATGTTTTAAAACTTCCAGTCAATAAAATTGATGCACCATCAATAACTCTCTCTGAGATGTGAAGTCGAGATATCGGCTTTTATTGACTGGAAGAAAGAACAAGCAGTAGTTGACCATCATACTACATCCTGGAGAATGAGGCTGGGCTCAGGCCTCAATCACCTTTATACAGGGATCTGTGGGAGGAGCCACAGGAGCAGTCAGCAGGGGGCATGTCCAGACAGGTATATGTAGTTCACCACAAGTAGGTAACAGTCAGAAGAGGGAAGGGCAAGAATTAGGTACTAGAGAGTACCCCAGTGGCTGTTCCCCTGAACAATAAATACTCCTGTTTAAGTACTGTTCGGGGGTGGGGGGGGAACGGCCTACCTGGGGGAAGCAACAGTGGCTGTGCCTCTGGCACAGAGTCTGGCCCTGTGGCTCAGAAGGGTAGGTAAAGGAAGAGGATGGCAGCAGTGATAGGGGACTCCATAATTAGGGGTCAAACAGGCAATTTTGTGGACGCAGGAAAGAAACTCAGATGGTAGTTTGCCTCCCGGGTGCCGGGGTCCGGGATGTTTCTGATAGCGTCCATTTTATTCTGCAGTGGAAAGGAGAACAGCCAGAGTTCATGGTACATATTGGTACCAATGACATAGTTAGGAAAAGGAAGGAGGTCCTGAAAGCAGACTGCAGGAGTTAGGAAGGAAGTTGAGAAGCAGGACCACAAAGGTCGTAATCTTGGGACTACTGCCTGTGCCACGTGACAGTGAGTGTAGGAGTAGAATGAGGTGGAGGATAAACGTGTGGCAGGGATTCAGATTTCTAGATCATTGGGACCTCATACCTTCAAAGTTACCCTTCTTTAAGTTCAGAACATTTGTTTCTGAATTAACTATGTCAATCTCCATCTTAATGAAGAATTTCTGGGGCAGGCGTGACCTGTACAAAAAGGACTGTTGCACTTCAATCCCAGGGGACCAAAATCCTGGTGGGGAGGTTTGCAAAGGCTACTGGGGAGAGTTTAAACTAGAATTGTTGGGGGATGGGAACCGAACTGAAGTGACGGAGGAAGGGGAGGTTGGCTCACAATAGAGAAATCTCGGAGACAGTGCGAAAGGGAGGATAGGCAGGTGATAGAGAAGGGACACACTCAGCCCAATGGTTTGAGCTGTGTTTATTTTAATGCGAGTAGCAATATGAATAAAGTGGATGAGCTTAGAACATGGATCAGTACATGGAGCTACGATGTTGTGGCCATTACATAGGAACAAGTGCAAAGAGACAGAGGGGTGTAAAATGAGCGTAGAAGCAAAAAGTAGTAAGGTGAAAAGTAAAAGTGACAAGCAGGCAAATCCAGTGCAAAAAGCAAAAAGGGCCACTTTTCAACGTAATTGTATAAGGGCTAAGAGTGTTGTTAAAAAAAAGCCTGAAGGCTTTGTGTGTCAATGCAAGGAGCATTCGTAACAAGGCGGATGAATTGAATATACAGATAGTTATTAATGAATATGATGTAGTTGGGATCACAGAGACATGGCTCCAGGGTGACCAAGGATGGGAGCTCAACATCCAGGGATATTCAATATTCAGGAGGGATAGACAGGAAAGAAAAGGAGGTGGGGTAGCTTTGCTGATTAGAGAGGAGATTAACACAATAGAAAGGAAGGACATTAGCCTGGAGGATGTGGAATTGATATGGGTAGAGCTCCATAACACTAAGGGGCAGAAAATGCTGGTGGGAGTTGTGTACAGGCCACCTAACAGTAGTAGTGAGGTTGAGGATGGTATTAAACAGGAAATTAGAAATGCATGCAAAAAAGGAACAGCAGTTATAATGGGTAACTTCAATCTACATATAGATTGGGTGAACCAAATTGGTAAGGGTGCTGAGGAAGAGGATTTCTTGGAATGTATACGGGATGGATTTCTGAACCAACATGTTGAGGAACCAACTAGAGAGCAGGCCATTCTAGATTGGGTATTGAGCAATGAGAGTTAGTTAGCAATCTAGTCATGCGAGGCCCCTTGGGTATGAGTGACCATAATATGATGGAATTCTTCATTAAGATGGAGAGTGACATAGTTAATTCAGAAACAAAGGTTCTGAACTTAAAGAAGAGTAACTTTGAAGGTATGAAACATGAATTAGCTAAGATAGACCGGCAAATGATACTTAAAGGGTTGACGGTGGATATGCAACAGCAAGCATTTAAAGATCGCATGGAGGAACTACAACTATTGTTTTTGATTTCACATTTCCCCCTCCCCCCACTACTTTCAAGTCTGTTACTATCTTTCCCTTCAGTTAGTCCTGATGAAGGGTCTGGGCCTGAAACGTCGACAGTGCTTCTCCCTATAGATGCTGCCTGGCCTGCTGTGTTCCACCAGCATTTTGTGTGTGGTGTTTGAATTTCCAGCATCTGCAGATTTCCTCGTGTTAACAATTGTTCATCCCAGATTGGCAAAAGAATAAACCATGGAAGGTAGTGCACCCGTGGCTGACAAGGGAAATTAGGGATAGTATCAATTCCAAAGAAGAAACATACAAATTAGCCAGAAAAACTGGCACGTCTGAGGACTGGGAGAAATTCAGAGTCCAGCAGAGGAGGGCAAAGATCTTAATTAGGAAAGGGAAAAAAGATTATGAGAGAAAGCTGGCAGGGAACATAAAAACTGACTGTGAAAGTTTTTAAAGATATGTGAAAAGAAAAAGATTGGTTAAGGCAAATGTGGGTCCTTTACAGTCAGAAACAGGTGAATTGATCATGGGGATCAAGGACATTGCAGACCAATTGAATAACTACTTTGGTTCCGTCTTCACTAATGAGGACATAAATAATCTCCTGGAAATAGTAGGGGACCGAGGGTCTAGTGAGATGGAGGAACTGAGGGAAATATATGTTAGTATGGAAGTGGGGAAATTGAAGGGACTAAAGGCAGATAAATCACCAGGGCCAAATGGTCTGCATCCCAGAGTGTTTAAAGAAGTAGCCCAAGAAATAGTGGATGCATTAGTGATAATTTTTCAAAACACTTTAGATTCTGGGTTAGTTCCTGAGGATTGTAGGGTGGCTAATGTAACCCCACTTTTTAAAAAAGTAGGGAGAGAAAAACCGGGGAATTATAGACCGGTTAGTCTGACATCGGTGGTGGGGAAAATGCTAGAGTCAGTTATCAAAGATGTGATAACAGCACAATTGGAAAGAGGTGAAATCATCTGACAAAGTCAGCATGGATTTGTGAAAGGAAAATCATGTCTGACGAACCTTATAGAATTTTTTGAGGATGTAACTAGTAGTGTGGATAGGGGAGAACCAGTGGATGTGGTATATTTGGATTTTCAAAAGGCTCTTGACAAGGTCCCACACAGGAGATTAGTGTGCAAACTTAAAGCACACGGTATTGGGGGTATGGTATTGATGTGGATAGAGAATTGGTTGGCAGACAGGAAGCAAAGAGTGGGAGTAAATGGGACCTTTTCAGAATGGCAGACAGTGACTAGTGGGGTACCGCTAGGCTCAGTGCTGGGACCCCAGTTGTTTACAATCTATATTAATGATTTAGACGAGGGAATTAAATGCAGCATCTCCAAGTTTGCAGATGACATGAATCTGGGAGGCAGATAGGGAGACAGATTCTGGGAAGGAGTAATAATAACAGGATTGTTGTGGTGGGAGATTTTAATTTCCCAAATATTGATTGGAATTTCCCTAGAGTGAGGGGTTTAGATGGGGTGGACTTTGTTAGGTGAGTTCAGGAAGGTTTCTCGACACAATATGTAGATTAGCCTACAAGAGATTCAGATTCAGTTTATTCTCATTTAAAAACCACAAATGCAATGCAATTAAAAAATGAGACAACGTTCTTCCAGAATGTTATCACAAAAACACTTGACAGAACAGACTACACCAGAAAATCCACATAATGTTTGGCAATCCCCAATCCAGAGTCCGGAGAGGCTGCTGCATATTAATATCGCGCTACTATCTTAACGCGTTCCCCGGAAAGGAGCTCCAAATCCACCAGACAAACAAGACCAAAAACTAAAGCTACAAGACCTGCACAAAACCACATAGTTACAACAGTACAAACAATAGCATAATTGATTAAAAAAAACAGACCATGGGCACAGTAAAAATAGTCCAAAGATGTTAAAAGACTATAAATTCGACAGAAACCACCACACAGTTTCCAGAAGTCCTCAGGGTCCCAATAGACTCGTCATCCCATGCCGTCGGCAGAAGGGAATACCCCCGCTATGGACTTCCATGGCGCCGCCCGACTCAGCCTCACAGACGCAGAACACAATGAAAGCTCCGTCGAACCCAGCCTCGCAGATGCAGCACACACTGAAAACGACCTGACCGCAGCAGACTCCGAGTCCGTCGAACCTCTGAGCCTCCGACCATCCCCTCCGGCACAGCTTCTCTGAGAACCATCCTCTGCCGAGCGTATTAAGACGGCCCCACCAACAGCCATCGGCATTGCGACCCCGAGGACTGGGGGCCTGTTCTTCCCAGAGGAGAGGCTGTCCTTGATCTGGTATTGGGAAATGAACCAGTCAGGTTCAGGTCTCTCAGTGAGAGCATTTTTGAGATACTGATCACAATTTTATTTCCTTTACCATAGCATTGGAGAGGGGTAGGAACAGATTAGCTATTTTGTAGTTATACTTTAGCTTTTAAATATTTCTACCCTATAACAGATGTACAAAAAGATCATGTAGCATTATTCATTTTAATTACTTTAATCATTCCTGGGATTTGAACACTGCTGGCAAGAGTTACCGATTTTTGGTAACGTAATTTGCTTTTCAGAATGTGAATTACTGTTTGAACTAGCTGTGACCTATTAGATGAAGAGATTTTAACAAAACTCTGAAATGATTTCCAATATTCTGACCTTGTTAGTTGACACTGAAGGGTAGTGTGACTTGCAGATGAATTTGGAAGCAATAGCATTCCAAAGCACTTGGCATCCTTGCTCAAGCTGATGGATGTCTTGGGTTTACAATGCAATGTTAAACAAATCAATGCAGGTTGCTGCAGTGCAGCTTGCAAACTGTGCACACTGCGATGACTGTGTCTGTAGAGGAGGAAGTGGATGTGTTGGGTGATGGTACGTGGAATGCTTATGAAGGCTGCCTTCTCCTAGGTGGTGTGAAGCGAAATTATATTTTCGGTCACTGAAAGATGGCATGGATGGCCCATTTTTAGAGCAACTGACATACTCAGTGTCTATTTCATTAGGTAAAGGAGTGTTCCTAATGAAATGGCCAAAAGAGAGTAACGTGGTGTGGTCTGCTGCTGCTATAGCCCATCCACTTCAAGGTCTGACATGTTATGCGTTCAGAGATGCGCTTCTGCAAAACCACTGTTATAATACATGCTTATTTGAGCTACTGTTGCCTTCCTGTAAGTCTGAACCAGTCTGGCCATTCCACTTTCATCTCTCTGATTAACAAGGCATTTTTGCCCACAGAATTGCTGCTCTCCATGTTTTATTTTGTTTCTTGCACCATTCTCTGTAACCTCTAGAGACCATTATGCATGAAAATCCCATGAGATCTGCAGTTTCCAAGATACTCAAGCCACCCTCTCTGGCACCAACATTCATTCCACAGTCAAAATCACTAAGGTCACATTTCTTCCCCATTCTGATGTTTGGTCTGAACAACTGAACCTCGTGACTCTGCATGCTTTTAGGTATTGAGTTGCCAGATAACTGGCTGATTAGATCTTTGCATTAATGAACAGCTGTACCTGGTAAAGTGGCCACTGAGTTTAAAACTCTGTTACCCTGGGGACTGTTGTGGCCCTGAGTGCTATTCCTGTAGTGCTGACACAATTTGATTATGCGTGATTCATCTGAGTTCTTGGGTTCCTCCCCCATTCCAAAGATGCAAGTTAATTGTTCATTGTAGATTGCTGATAGCTTGTTGGTGAGTGGTGGAACCTTGTTTTATGGATGGGATTGGGATGGGGGGCAATCAGCAAATATTATGCCCCCTCCTGACTCTATTTAACCAGTGAAAGTTTTATTCCATTTGTTTTGTTCCTTGTTTGTAATTTAGTTTTTTTTATTGAAGTTCATCATCAAACAAACATTTCCATAAGATAAAAACACAAAATGCTGGCAGAACTCAGCAGGCCAGACAGCATCTATGGGAGGAGGTAGTGACGACGTTTCAGGCCAAAACCCTTCATCAGGAAACCAAATGCTTTTTTAGCATCCACGCTTATCATTATTGCTTCGATTTTATTTTTTTTATATATGCTCCATAATGTGAAGTGTCCTTCATATACTGTCTTGTGTCTGGCATAGTTGTATAAAACCTGTCTGATCGTTACGTATCAGTATGGGTAGAAACTCCTCTAATCATTTGGCCATGATGAAGGTAAATAATCTATAATCTACATTAAGAACGGATATTGGACATTTTATCCTTGTCTTCTTTCGGTATAGCTGAGATTATCGTTTCCTTTCAACTGGGTGGCATTAGTGCCTTTTTTAGAGCCCAGTTCAGTGTGGGGAGTAAAACAGGAATTAGCTCATTTTTAAATTCTTTGTACCGCTCTGCCATATGCCCATCTGATCCTAGTGACTTGCTTAACTTAAGCTCACTAATTGCAGCTTTTAATTCAACTTCAGTTATGTCAGCAGTCATTGTTCTATTTTGTTCTTCACTTAAAGTGGGTAACTAGAGAATTCAAGAAGGTGTCAATTTCGGTTATGCTTCCCCCTGGAACTTTGGAATATAGAGTTTTGTAAAGCACTTCAAAAGCTTCTTGAATTTCACTTAGCTTATTTTTTATCATTTTCGTTCTTGGGTCCCTAATTCTATGAATTGTATTTTCTGCTATCTTTTTTTTTCAGTTTCCATGCCAGTATTTTCATAGATTTCAATCCACTTTTATAACGTCCCCGTTTCAGAAACATTAAATTTTTCCTGATTTCTTGCATAGCCAAACTATTAATTTCATTCCTAATTCTTTTAATTTCCCGTAATGTATCCTGTGCCAAATTCAATTTGTGTTTTTCTCTAGTTCCTTTAGCCTATTTTGTAATTTCTCTAATGTTTAATTCCTTACTTTTTTCTTATATGAAGATATCGCTATAGTTTTCCCTCTTAAGACAGCCTTCAGAGTATCCCATAAAATGGGAGGTGAAACCTCTCCATTATCATTAAATTCTAAGTAGAGACCAACTTCTTTTTTAATTTGTTCCTTAAAATACGGATCATTGAGTAGACTTGAATTTAGTTTCCAAATAGTATTCTTTGGTTGTAGGTCAAAATCAACAGATAAATATATAGGTGCATGGTCACTTACATCTATTGTCCCAATTCCACAGGTGTTTATTTTGTCTTTGTCTTTTCCAAATGTTATGAAATAGTCTATTCTTGTATATACAGAATGGGGAGCAGAATAATGAGTGTAATCCCTTCTGTTGGGGAAAAGGTCCCTCCATATATTAATTAAACCAACATCCTCAAAAAGTGTATTAACTTTCTTATGTAAAGTTTTTCTTTCATAGGTTTTTGTATTGGAAGAGTCTAAGTTTGGTTATAATTGTAAATTTAAGTCTCCCCCACATATCAGGAGGCCTTCTGTTTCCTTTACCATAATAACAGTAATTTTCTGAAAGAAACCAATATCACTTCCCAGGGGTGCATATATATTCAATAGAGTAACTGAATTTCCGTCTATGTTCCCCCTTACCAGAATATATCTTCCCTCTTTATCTCCCATTTCGAATACTTTTTCAAAATTTAGCTTACTTGAGATAAGAATAGCAACTCCTTGCCTATGTCCTGATTTATATGAGGAGAAAAACAGATTAGTGAAGCCCATTCTCTTTAGTTTTTTATGCTCATTATCACATAAATGAGTTTCCTGTAAATATACTACATGGGCTTGTTCTTTCTTCATTTTGGATAAAATTCTCTTACGTTTTATTGGATTTAATAGCCCATTGACATTAAAAGAAATGAATTTTACCTTGTCCTTAGCCATCTGTATTTATCTGTAAATGTATCATTGAAATTAGAATAAAACTTAATTGATCTACTCCCTGAACAATTAAGAACCAAGAAACGCAAATAATAACAAAAATGGCAACAAACGTGTGATTCCAAGGCTGAGGTCTCTAGTAGATGACCCTGCGTTGAGCTAGAGGAAACGTCTAGCTGTGGGGGATAACCCCTCCTACTTGTGAGTTGAGGGCCCCCATTGCAGTATTCATAAAAGTCAGTGAATAAATCCATTACACAGAAAAGAGTTCCCTGTGTACTCCTCCTATATATACATATATATACACACACTCACACACACACACACACACACACACACACACACACACACACACACACACACATACATTACATATATATATATATATATATATATATATATATTCTCATTTTGGTGGGGAAAAAGGAGTAAGTGAGCGAACAAAGAATAACAACTAAGTAATATAAAATCCACATTATAATAAGTATTTCTCGAGATAGGTATATCACCGTGTATTTTTACTTCTGTTTAGCTTCTCAACATTTTTAAAGTTAGCCAAACCTTATGGCTCTTCTGAAGAGGGTGAGGACTGTCTTTGGGAATCTCCCAGCCCCTTCCTGATATATTTCTCTCGGCCTCCTCCCGTCTCCTGCCTTCTAGATTTTGACACCCTTTCCCAAGTGGAGCGGGATAATTCCTCAGCCAGGCTTTCCCTCATATTGGTCACACTGATGAGCAACCCTTTGGCTTTCATGTCTGTAGTCGCCTCTACCACTGTCTGGTACAACCGCGTCCCATTATCATAAAACACTCGAAGTTTAGCAGGGTATGGAGTTTGAAATCTAATCCTTTTTTTGCTTTAGTACTCGCTTTACTTCAGAGTATTCTTTGCGTTTCTGCAGGACCGCGGGGGGTAATCTTGGTTGAAATATATTAACTTATCATCGAAAAACACTCTCTTCTTATCCCAGGCCCTTCATAGAATCTCTGCCTTGGTGCTGTATTGAAGGAATTTAATTATTATTGAGCATGGCTTTCTATCTCGGGTAGGTTTCGGGAGGAGTGCATGTTGGGCTCTTTTGATTTCCAGCTCCATAGCCGAGGGAAGATCCAGCGCGTCCCACAGTAACTTTCCAACAAACTCCATCATAGGCGAGCCCTCCGCTCCTTCAGGAATGTTGTAGATTCTGATATTTTTCCACTGTGATCTTCCCTCCAGGTCAAGCAGTTTACCTTCTTGGTGATGTAGTATTTTAATTGTCTTACTTAGTATCCATTCCATGTTTTGAACGTGATCTTCCACCTTCTCAATTTGAGTCTCTGCCACCGTTATTTTTTGATTGATGCTGGTGAGCTCTGCCTTAATATCACGGAGCTGCTGCTCTATTTCTTTCCAGAACTCCCTTCTCTCTTTCAGGATTTTGAACATATTCGCCACTTCACCTGAACGAGGCCCAGCATCCGCCTCACTAGCACGCAGTTGGGTAGGAGAGCCGCTCGCTGCACTCCTCTCGGCTGCAGGCTCTGCAGTGTTGCTTTTTTATTTCCATTCTTTTTCCCCATTCTTGCCCCTCTTTTCAGTTCAAATATTTTTCAAAAAATATTATATTTGATGGGTTAACGGGGCTTAATACGCGTTTTTCCGGAGGAGCTAGTGACTTAAGCTGCCATTCTTGATGATGACATCACCGGGAAACCTCGTTTTGTTCCTTGTTAATGGATGAAACGCTGTGTAGCATTACAACAGAAGGCCCAGTTGCTGACAAAGATTTTTTTTTAAACTACATTAATCTCAGAAGAACTCAACAGGTCAGGCAGCATCTAAAGAAATGAATAAACAGTTGACACTTCGAGCCAAGACCCTTCTTCAAGACTGGAAAGGAAGGGGCAAGGCACCAGAATAAAAAGGTGAGGGAAGGGGAGGATAACTAGAAGGTTATAGGTGAAGCGAGGTAGGCAGAAAATATGAAGGACTAGAGAGGAAGGAATCTAATAAGAGAGAAGAGTGGACCATAGGAGAAAAGGAAGAAGGAGGGGCACCGGGGGAGGAGTTAGGCAGGTGAGAAGAACTAAGAGCCTAGAATGGGGAATGGAAAAAGAGGGGAGAGGGAGAGAATGTTTATAACAGACTACCCACACGGAATATGAGGTGTTGCTCCTCAACCCTGAGGGTGGCCTCAACATAGACTGATATATCAGAATGGGAATGGGAATCAGAATTAATATATTTAGCCACTAGTAGGTTTGCAGATGGAATGGAGGTGCTCAACAATGGTCCCCAATTTACGACTGGTCTCACCAATGCAGAGGAGGTCACTTTGGAAGCATTGGATACAATAGATGACCTCTGCAGATTTGCAGGTCAAGTGTTGCTTCACTTGGAAGGTCTGTCTGGGGCCCTGAACAGAGCTGATGGAGGAGGACAAATGGACAAGAAAATCATGAGGGAGTGATCCCTGTGGAAAGTAGAGTGGGAAGGAAAAGATGAGTTTGATGGTAGGATCCCTTTTCAGATGGCGCAAGTTGCAGACTCATGAGATGGTAGATTAGGAGACGAGGAACTGTATCCCTTTTAAGGTGGCAGGAAGATGGGGTGAGTACGGATATTTGGGAATGGAGGAGATGCGTGTGAGGACAGCATCAATGGTGAGGAAGAAAAACACCATTCGTTGAAGAATGGGGTAATCTCTGATGTCCTGGGACAGATGTGGGGGAGATGCAGGAACTCAGAGAAGGGAATAGCATTTTTGCCTGTGACAGGGTGGGAAGAGACCTAGTCAAGAAAGCCATGGGAATTGGTAGGCTTATAAAAGATTTTGGTCAATAGTTCGTCACCAGAGAGTGAGACAGAGATTGAGAAAGGAGAAGGGGCTATCAGAAATGGACCAAGTGGCTTTAAAGGCAGGGTGGAAGTTGGAGGCAAAGTTGATAACATTGCCGACCTCAGTATGAGTGCATGAAGCAGCACCAATGTGTCCATTAGTGTAGCAGAGGGAGTGTTGGGGAGCATTAATGGGGCAGTGGAAGGCTTGGAACATGGACTATTCTACGTAGCCAATGAAGAGGCAGTAATAGCTGGGGCCCATGTGTTACCCATTGAATCTGGAGAAAGTGGGAGGAGCCAAAGTAAAAATCCCATTTGATCTCACCCCATCAGAGATTTCATTTTTTCGACCCAATTAACCTTACTCCCACCCACTGAAGACTGGAAATGTTATTTCAGTTTCTTTTTCCAGAGATACTACCTGAACTGCTTTTATTTATAGTTTCCTCTGTCTGCATTTTTTAACCTTCTAGTATTGATCCAAAGTCATATTTTTCCAGTGTTCTGTAAAACTTCAGACATGCTTCCAATACCCACTCCCCGCCATTTCTTGTGGCACAACTATTCCAGCCAACTATATCCCTTTTCAACTGGACTGTTGACTGCCACTATATCACCTCTAACTCTGGAGATTGATTTCCTTTGATTTATGCCATGATCTATCTCCTTGCTTGTACTCTCTTAGCATTATTAGAAAACTTCACAGATCATTAACGATCCTTGTCTGTGGCAATCTCCAAATGTCTGTTAAAGCTATATACTGTTCACTCTTCCATTCCATGAGAGCCATGTTAATTTTTTACTACAACTGTTGTCAGCAGGTGCAGTTGTGTCTAAGAAAGTAAGATCAGGTTGTAGATAATTTCTTACTGTTGGATCTTTTTCATGATACATATTGGCAGATATGCCCTTCAGGAGGAACCTCTTTGATTGGTGGTGGGGCCCTCAAGCACAACAATGTGGGCAACTCTTGGTGATAAACAGGGTATTTTTGTGTATTCTGTTATGTAGGCTGCGTGCAGTCCCACTTCTACCTTTTAATATCAAGGCAATCTGCTGCAATTTTAAATTTGTTGTTCAGGTGGTTCCCAGCATGATTTATTATAGGTCACATTTTTGTGATCACCATTTTGTGGTTGAGCAAGATTGAAATTGTAACAGAATTCCTTTGGCCGATAACAACCCTGTGGAAAACCTGTTTATTTCTCTGTTACGTGATCAGCTGTGTCTATCTCTCTGCTGTGATAGACCCAAGAATACTCTGTTCCTCCTGGATGTTAACTGGCGCTCCTACGTTTCCTCCTTTGGGCTTTGACTTAGCCAGTCTCATCACAGTGACTGTTCATTTACATTCCTCCTTCTGGGTGATCAAACCTTCAGGAGGGTCTTTGTTCACATCCAATTCTCCCTTAACTTGTGTCATCTCCAGGGTGGTTTACATGACGTAGAGCACTCACACCTTCTTCGTCACTGTCCCAATCCCATATGTAACCAGGCGACCGTTGAAAATCATATTTTACTGTTAAAGTTCACTTATCTGTTCACCCTTTTAATGCTAAAATAGCTGCCTGGGCCTTTAAGAGAAAAAGGTGTTGTTATTTTGCATCTGCAAATAGAAAGAAACTCGTTTCAGAGTCTGGTGTACGTGTGAACGTTAAGCACATGTGTGCCAAAAGTTGTCTTTATCGTATTGGTTTTGTATATTTTGTTTCATTTATTTTCATACAGCATACAAACATGTGGACTGAAATTAAACTGGGATTGTAAGAGCAGGGACTGTGTTTTTTTTATTCATTTTGTCATTTTTATTTTGGTGCCCTCTTTCTGCATTAAAACATCTAAAACAGGTAAAGGAATTAAAGACTCGATGAAGTATTTGTTGTCCTGCGTGTGTATTTTTCCCCAGGCTACAAATCTTGTTTATTTTAACTTGAAATTTTGCTTATCTCTTAATTAATAATAAGGACTCTACCTTATACCTATTCCTATAAAAAAACATAACTAACAAAGCTACCAATGCCACTAATTGTTCGACCAGCTATTCCAACCCAAGGGCTGATGTAAACATTTAATCCCCAATGCCAAGCCTCTTCAAGTGCAGTTTTTTCTCGTGACGTCTCCTTGCTTTCTATGCATGGTTCCATCTGTGTTTGTTCTCTTCTGACCACTCCTGTATTAACCCTTCCCTTGATCTACCAGTTTTTATCAGTCAGGGTGGAGGGGTGGAATGAGCGTTAACTCTGTAGCCACAAAGTCTCTCAGAATCCCCTTGTTGTCACATCTTACATTCATGAAGTTGGTCTTAAATGTTTTGACCGTGGAACTGTTGATATTCTCACATTGATTGATATTGGGCGTGTAAGTGTATGGATGATGATGTTATGCCTGTTCGGGTATTATAATTTGAGAACTTGGTATGGAACAAAGAGTAAACACGACGAAATCTGCAGATGCTGGAAATTCAAACAACAACACACACAAAATGCTGGTGGAACACAGCAGGCCAGGCAGCATCTATAGGGAGGAGCACTGTCAGGACGAAGGGTCTCAGCCCGAAACGTCGACAGCGCTTCTACCTATAGATGCTGCCTGGCCTGCTGTGTTCCACCAGCATTTTGTGTGTGTTGATGTTTTATGGAACAAAGATCTTATTTCACAGCTGGTGAGGTACTTGCTGAGGTCAGAAAAAGTATTTACTAGGGAATCCTGACAAACCTGAAATATCTGGCTTGCTCTGGTTAAGCCAATAAGCAGACAGTCAGGTAGTGAGCCATTGCTCCATTGTCTAAGCTGCTGGGTCAACATCCAGTTAGGGACTTAATGCCCAGTTCATTGCTGCAGACCACCACTCACTTGGGAAAGTAGCCGTACAGAATACACAGAGCACATAACTTCCTCATCTTCTTCTTGAAATGTTTTCCCATCCTGTCCAGAACAATATTTATCATTTCCTCATAAGACTCCAGGATCCTTACCTCATTCAGGAACACATCTTTTCTCCTGTTTTGCACACATCACTCATATCTTAGTAACCCTGCGCTATCACTCACCTTTACCCTTTACACCCCTGACAATACCCTTTGGGTGCTCAAACTGCTTATAGTTCTGCTCCATCTGGAATGCTCATTGCAGATCTTACTGCCAATATACCCTCACCCCAGGATTTCCTCCAGCTCTCAACAGGATCTATGGCTTTAAGGTCCTTCTCTGCTAATTATTCCTTCAACCAACGTTGAGGTAATTGTGTGACAGTTGGACACTGAGTAGTGATAGCAGGACCAATTAATTTTGAAATCAACTGCACTGTAAATCAACTGGAAAGGAAGGGGCAAGGCACCAGAATAAAAAGGTGAGGGAAGGGGGGTGGGGATAACTAGAAGGTTATAGGTGAAGCGAGGTAGGCAGAAAATATGAAGGACTGGAGAGGAAGGAATCTAATAAGAGAGAAGAGTGGACCATAGGAGAAAAGGCAGAAGGAGGGGCACCGGGGGAGGAGTTAGACAGGTGAGAAGAACTAAGAGCCTAGAATGGGGAATGAAAAAAGAGGGGAGAGGGAGAGAATGTTTATAACATTTATAATTGCACTTAAGTGCCGGGCCCAGGAGAGACACACGGAATTGATAATACCAAGGAAATTAAAGTTACTGATCCTCTCCACCTCTGATCCCCAATGAGGACTAGCTCAGGAATGTCCAGTTTCCCCCTGCTGAGGTCAACTATCATCTGCAACAGTAGGCCTTGCTGTCACTAAGTGAAAAATTGTTCCTATAGCACCACTCAGCCAGATTCCCTCCTATGTGCTGATTCAATACCACTTTTGATTTGACCAAATGTGGGGTCATCAGCAAACTCAGATATGGCACTGGAGCAGTGCTTAGTTACACAGTCATAATCTTAGGGTGTGTAGAGCAGAGGACTAAGCACACAGCCCTGAAGTGCACCTGTGCTGATGGAGATCGTGGAGGATATGTTGTTGCCAATCTGTACAGCGTGGAGTCTGCAAGTGTGGAAAGTATGGATCCTGTTCCACAAGGTCTTATTGAGGACAACATTGTTCTGTCTTGTAACTCTAAAACATAAGAATATTTCTGGAATTATGGGTTAACATATGAAGAGTGTTTGACGATTTTGGGCCTGTATTTGCTGCAGTTTAGAAGAAAGAAGGGGATTTCATTGAATCCTATAAGATACTGAAAGCCCTAAACAGAGTTTATTTTTATTTATTCGTTTGCAGGATGTGGGCATCGACAGCTAAGCCAGCACTTATTGCTCATCCCTAGATGCCCTTGAGAAGGTGGTGATGAGCTGCCTTCTTGAACCGCTGCAGTCCCTGAGGTGCAGGTACACCCACAGTGCCGTTAGGGAGGGAACTCCATGATCTTGACCCAGTGACAATGAAGGATGGTCAGGATGGTGAGTGACATGGAGGGGGATTTCCAAGTGATGGCGTTTCCAGGTATCTGCTGTTCTCGTCTTTCTAGATGGCAGTGATCATGGGCCCGGAAGGTGGAGCGTGGATGTGGAGAGGAAGTTTCCGATAGTGAGATAGTCTCAGATTAGAGGGCACGTGAATGAATATGTGTCTGCTTAAACTCCATCTATAAATTGATAATCAGTGAAGTCATCACTGACATGTACTGATTGTGGTTTCTTGATAAGGAAGGTTCTTTAAACCTTCCTCCCAGGATACTGGCTCCACTCCAGATCAGGCATGAAAGCTCTTGTATGATTCAGTTGTGCAATGCCTTGTTTAAGCAGGTCCCAAACTGTCAGGGAGATAGCCCAAAGATGTAAAGACCTTCCTCTTACACCACTCCTTTGTGACGTATTTACTGGCCTTATATATCTACTTTTCACTTCACTAACATAATACATGGTAGTAATCCAGAGATTATAACCCTGCTATTTATCTTTTTACCTAGCTCCCAAAAGTCATCTTGCATCCAGGCAAACTGTTTTCAATGGGGCATCGATTAAAAATTGGCATGAGGCCAATGAGGAGCACTGATGTGGACAGGAGTTGTATGACTAAATGACATTGGGTCGTGATCTGCGGATTTTAAAATATTTTTACTTGTTCTGTGTGTAGACAGTATTGGAAGAGCTGGTATTTCTCTTGAGTATCAGCAAGGTCTGAAAATAAGACATTATTTTGTAAGAACACCCTCTAACTTTAACAAAAACGGAGACAATTTTTTATTCTCATTGTTCGCTATACTAGCCTATTAGACATCAGTGAGTTTGGTACAGGAACTAAATCTCTTTGAATACTAAAACTAGCCAATTACTCAACATTTCAGTTTCTCAATATTTAACAAATGATAACTTTTTCTGTCGTGTGCACTAATAGAAGGGGCACTGATAGAAAAGGGTTAGTCTACTAAATGCAGAGACCAATAGTGACTGATACAAGTAGTGATGATGCCAGATAAGAACCGACCTTGGATGTGTATTAATGTATTTGTATGAGATGTAACTAACACATGAGTGAAGGAAAGGAACACACAACCATGAATGTCTCTGATGCTGTATGTCTACTTTGTGGTTGAGGAAATTAATATTCGAGTTGGATGGAGTACCAATCACTCACATAGCTATTCATATCTATAACAGAATTCTGTTGGTCCTAGAAATCTAGAGCAACCCAAAATGCTGAGCTCTTTGAGTTAATAAGCCTTGGTGGTGTAACGAAAGACTTGTGTTTCAGCTGGCAAGACATTCACCACAAGATACCTATAGTGGTGCTGGAAAATCTGTGAGCCCTATGCAATTTTCTCTATTTTTGCATAAATCTGACCCAAAATGACATCAGATCTTCACATAAGTCCTAAAACTAGAGAACCCAATTAAATAAATAACACAAAAGACATTATACTTGGTCATTACTTGTGTTTGTTGAGAAAAGAATGTAAAGCTCCGGGGTAATGTTATCTCCACAATCAATTGATGAGATTGGGGGTGTGGGTTGTAGTAGTTAAGACACACAGTCAGGTTACTGACAGCCTGCTCTTCTCAAGAAAGATCTGTTTATGTGCACCATGTCTCAGTCAAAACAACTTTCAGACGACACTAGAAGAGTGCTTAAGGAAATAGCCCAAGAAATAGTGGATGCCTTAGTGATAATTTTTCAAAACTCCTTAGATTCTGGATTACTTCCTGAGGATTGGAGAGTGGCTAATGTAACCCCACTTTTTAAAAAAAGTAGGGAGAGAAAAACCGGGGAATTATAGACCGGTTAGTCTGACATCGGTGGTGGGGAAAATGCTAGAGTCAGTTATCAAAGATGTGATAACTGTACATTTGGAAAGAGGTGAAATCATCTGACAAAATCAGCATGGATTTGTGAAAGGAAAATCATGTCTGACAAGTCTTATAGAATTTTTTGGAGATGTAACTAGTAGAGTGGATAGGGGAGAGCCAGTGGATGAGGTATATTTAGATTTTCAAAAAGCTTTTGACAAGGTCCCACACAGGAGATTAGTGTGCAAACTTAAAGCACACGGTATTGGGGGTATGGTATTGATGTGGATAGAGAATTGGTTGGCAGACAGGAAGCAAAGAGTGGGAGTAAATGGAACCTTTTCAGAATGGCAGGCAGTGATTAGTGGGGTTCATTGGCTATATTTAAGAGGAAGTTAGATATGGCCCTTGTGGCTAAAGGGATCGGGGGTATGAAGAGAAAGCAAGTATAGGGTTCTGAGTTGGATGATCAGCTATGATCATACTGAATGGTGGTGCAGGCTCGAAGGGCCGAATGGCATACTCCTGCACCTATTTTCTATGTTTTCTATCTATGTTTTCTAATTGTACAGATGCACTAAGCTGGAAAAGGCTGCAAGCGCATTTCTAAAGACCTAAGTGTTCACCAGTCCACAGTAAGAGAAATTCTCTACAAATAGAGGAAACTCAGTACTGTTGCTACTCCCACTAGGAGTGGGAATCCTGCAAAGGTCACACCAAGGACACAACATGAAATGCTGAAGGATGTGAAAAAGCACCCAAGGGTAACAGCGAACGACTTGCAGAATTGCCTACAACTTGAAAAAGTCTCTGTTCACGTGTCCACTATAAGGAAAGCACAGAAAAGGAAAAGTCTTCATGGAAGGACACCATGGAGGAAACCAATGCTCTCCAAAAAATACTTTGCTGCATGTTTCAAATTTGCAAAGGACCACCTGGATGTTCCATAATGCTCTTGAGGCAATGTTCTGTGAATGGATGAAACAAAAGTTGAACAATTGGCAGAAATGCACATTGCTTTGTTTAGAGGAAAAGGGATACTGCAAACCAAGACCAAAACCTCATCCCAACTGTGAAGCATGGTGGAAGGACCATCATGGTGTGGGGCTACATTGCTGCCTCAGGGCCAGGACAGCTTGCAATTGTTGAGGGAAGAATGAATAATGAATTCAAGATTGTATCAAGACATTTTACAGGAGAATGATAGGGTAGTAAACCATCACCTGAAGCTTAATAGAAGTTGGATAAGACAACAAAAAATGAGCTGAAAGACAAGGGTAAATCAACAACAGAATGGTTTAAAAAGAAGATTATCTGTGTTTTGAAATGGCCGAGTCAAAGTCCTAACCATAATCCTATAGAAATGTTGTGGAAGGACTTCAGGCAAGCAGATCATGCAAGGAAACCAACATCCCAGAGTTGAAGCAGTTTTGTAAGGAAAAAAGCTCTAAAATTCCTCCAAGCTGATGTGCAAGACTGATCAACGGTGACTGGAAACGTTTCGTTGAAGATATGGCTGTACAAAGGTGTCACACCAGTTATTGAAAGCAAAGGTTCACATATTTTTCCAACAAATACATGCAATATTGGATACTCATTCTCACTAAGAAAGTGGACAAGTATCATGTTTTATTTAATTTGGCTCTCTCTATCTAGTTTTAGGACTTACATGAATATCTGATCACATTTTAAGTGATATTTATGTAGAAATAGAAAAAAAAATCTACAGGGTTCACCACCTTTCCAGCACCACTGTACAGCACATCCATTGCTCTGCCTTCATCAATCTTTTGTCTCATCCTCAAATAATTCAATCAAACTGTTGAGGCATAACCTATCCCTCACAAAGCCATACTGACTATACCTAATCATACTGCATTTCACCGACTCTTTGTCTCTGAGAATCCTCTGCTATACTTTCCCCACCACTGATGTAAGATCCATTAATGCATAATTCCAAAGATTATTGTTATTACCCTTCTTGAACGAAGGAATAATATTTTCTACCTTTCAATCCTATGTCACTATTCCCAAATTCCCAAATTTCATTGCCAGAGGTGCAGCAATCTCTCTTCACATTTCCCATAACATGAAATTTAACCTGCCAATTTGCATCCTGGTCTTCATTCTCCAATCCTATGACACTTCAGGGCTCTTTGATTCCTGGTATTTGATGCACTATCAATAACCCTTGGAGACGTGAGGCGACATATAGGCTTTTATTGGCTGGAAGAAAGAACAAGCTGCAAGTGACCCCACACAACATCCTGGAGACTGAGGAAGGTTCTGTCTTTCCAATCGCCATTTATTACTGTTAAAGTGCACTTATCTGTTCACCCATTTAATGCTAAAAAAGCTGCCTGGGCCTTTAAGAGAAAAGGGTGATGTTATTTTACATTTGGAAGTAGAAATAATAGCAAACAAGTTCTAAAGAGAATGATACTTGAGTGGTTTTCCCAGATTTGGTAATGAAAGATTTTTGCAATTAAGGGATTGGTGCTGGATAGCGTGGCTGTGTAAAGTTCCTTATCGGCCTAGTAGTGTGAGCGAGTAAAACTTGTTTCAGGGTCTCGAGTACGTGTGAAGGTTAAGCACATGTGTGCCAAAAGTTGCCTCTATCATATTGGTTTTGTATATTTTGTTCCATTTATTTTCATACAACATACAAACATGTGGACTGAAATTAAACTGGGATTGTAACAGCAGGAACTGTGTTTTTTTTTAATTCATTTTGTCATTTTTATTTTGATGCCCTCTTTCTGCATTAAAACATCTAAAACAGGTAAAGGAATTAAAGACTCGATGAAGTATTTGCCGTCTTACGTGTGTATTTTTCCCCAGGCTACAAAACTTGTTTATTTCAACTTGAAATTTTGCTTATTTCTTAATTAACAAAAAGGACTCTAACATCTTATACCTATTCCTATAACAACAAAACATAACTAACAAAGCTACCAATGCCAATAATTGTTCGACCAGCTATTCCAACGCAAGGGCTGATGTAAACATTTAATCCCCAATGCCAAGCCTCTTCAAGTGCAGTTTTTAATCGTGACGTCTCCTTGCTTCCTTTGCATGGTTCCATCTGTGTTTGTTCTGTTCTGACCACTCCTGTATTAACCCTTCCCTTGATCTACCAGTGTTCATCCATCAGGGTGGAGGGGTGGAATGGGTGTTAACTCTGTAGCCACAAAGTCTCTCAGAATCTCCTTGTTGTCACATCTTACATTCATGAAGTTGGTCTTAAATGTTTTGACTGTGAAACTGTTGGTATTCTCACATTGATCGATATTGGGCATGTAAGTGTATGGACAATTATATTATGCCTGTTTGGGTTGTTACGTATCCCGTAACTGGAGGATTTACCAGCAAAGATAGAGAGGTCCGTTGAAGTCTGATGTCACTATTTTCAAACGTTTTTATATATAAAGGGGCACAAAAGTAAGGTTAATGCAAACATTCAGATGATGCACATCACCAATACGCAATCTAAAGCACGGGTATAGTCATAATCATCATTAATCTCAGCTGTTGTCTCGGGGATAATATTTTTGTCCATTGGAAATATAAAGAGTCATTCAGAAGTCTTTCAAGGAATCGTTGGGTTTCAGGTGTTTTAGAGGGATCGGTGAGAACGAAAAGAAGACTTGCCCGTGTCTTTATGACCACTCCGTTAAAATCAGGGGAGCGTTGGTTTCCCCGTTGTTAGTTCGAAGTCCTTCTCGGTATTATCAGCCACTCGCTCCCCAGGCAAAGGAGTTAGGAGTGCACGTGGCATTGAGTGGCTTCCAGCTCTCACGGGAGCGTTGAGCGAGCAAGTTCCTCTGGTGCATCGCTAGGGTACTGCCTCCTACAGTCCGCTTTTATCTTTACTTGCAGAGTTGTAGCGGTCCATCAAAGAAGGGGGATGCAATCTCCACCCCCACACGGCCCGAGGGTGTTCATGTCCATGGTAGTTGTCACGTAGCCAGGGCATGCACGTGACACAGGTGCCTCTAAGAACAAATGGTCAAAACCGTTGCATTGTCTCTCACTTCCGAGTCCCGAATTAATAGCGATCTTGCGATTCTCCGGAAGGAGGGGGTTGCTCCCGCTCCTTCGGCCCCTCAGCGCTGTGGTACCTTTATAACACCTCCCCTCTAAACAGCGTTTTTTTTACCAGTGGTAAAAACCAGTGGTAAAAAAAAACAGAGTTGCACCGTGTCTTACAGGATTTTTACTCTAACACCATACCCAAGCTTTTTCTCTTCACAGAATACTACTGTTAAGCATTCAAGTCAGTATCTAAATAGTTAACGATTACAGTTCCCCTTTCTTTAATATCTTAAAATCGCATACCGTACTAAAGCCTTGTAGCATCAGACTTCAATTCAATAACCATCTATTTAGTATTATTATTTTTTTTCCACAACAACACTAAGGAGGGGTGACCTTCGCTTAGGTGCATTTACAAAAGTTTATGCGAACACTGATCGTTTCAGTCGCTTTACGTAGCCGGCAGGTCTCCAACATGGGCTGTCTTTATTATTCACCGGCTTTGGCGCAAGCCCGTTCAACCTGCTTGGCTGTTTAACAAGGGCGTCTCCATTAACTGTCGCCTCTTTTTCGGCGAGCCCCCCGTGGGGAACTTGAGTAATTTTTTGTGGTGAACTCCCGCCAGCCTCGTTCATCGGGGTTATTTTTGCAACACCATGCCCCAAACTTAGACCCTTTTCACCCAATTCTTTGATTTTACCCAGGTGGCTGGCCCTTTTATCAGTCCCCTTCAGGCTATTGGAGTTTGATTCGAACTCTTTGCTCAAGCAGCATGTCGAAGGCAGCCTTTTCACACCCCATCCTGGCATAACAATAGAATGGGGGGCCCCGCTATTCCCCGGCTCACTCTGTGAGCGATCTGCCAGGTTTAAGGTTTCTTCCTTCGATTTGGAAACTACAGACTTTCTGTTTCCTTCCCTAACAATCCTCACCCCCCCCCCCCCCATTCTTAAGTTCGGCGTTAACTTTGAACCCACCTTCGAGTACAAACACCGGGGAACTCACACTTCCCCCGTTACCAAGGTTAACACTTTTCCCACTGAACCAAGTCCATCTGACCCACAAGGACGGCCGCCCCGTTCCACTGAATCAGATACCTCAAACTTCTTCTGAGCTCCGTTACCAGGTTCAGCACCTCGTGCATCCCCATCTCGGACACACTCAAACGGGACATTGGCCTCTTCCAGGCTTTCAACACCCATACCTTTTTCAAATTCTAACTTCCCCCGATCCTCCCAGTTACTCTCTGGGCAGCTCCCATCCGGAGAAGGCGCAACCCTGCGAGCCGAAACAACCTCCTCGGCCCTTTCAGCAGACCCCTTCGAGGCAAGAGTATCTTGTCCATCTAGGACTGCCCTCCTCTCATTATTGGAAACACCTTTAGAACTCTCAAGTTCTTCAAACAATTCTGCCAAACCAGACAGATCATCCATGTCCAACTCTGGACCTTTTAACAGCTTTATCTGTTTCTCATGTTTATTTCCTACCTTTAGGACCTTTCTCTTCGCTAAGGGCAGATCTATCTCCCTTCCCTTACGCCCTTTCACTTTACTACTCTTCGTCTTACCACCCACTAAACCCTCATGGCACAGGGTCAGCAAAGACTTCTCGGCCAAATCAAAACTGGCCAGATTTAAACTGCTCTCGTTCACAGCTGTCTCTCTCGACATGCTGCGAGTGACCGCGCCGGCGAGATGGTCCTTGGGCGCTAGGGGCGGGGCCACCACACTCGCCGGTCGCCAGGTCAGCAGCATGGCTGACCAAACCTTACCCCCTGCTAAGTCGTTCCCCAGCAGGATGTCCACGTCAGCTCTCGGGAATTCTGATGGAACCCCTATTTCAACTGATCCATACACCAGCTCACAATCCAGAATGACCTTATATAAGGGCACCATTTCTATCCTTTTATTTATTCCTTCCACCTTTACCATTCCCGTTTTCCGACCAAATTCTAGTACCTTACGGCTAACCAGGGAGAGTTCAGCGCCCGTATCCCTCCAGATTCGTACAGGAACTGGTGTGTCTCCCCCCGTCACAGACACGGTTTTGTGTGACAGACAACTCCCAGAGCCTTCTCGTACTCTGTCTACCCACGGCTCTCTGGTCGATTTGCTGATTACCACGGCACACCCGATAGGGACTGTGGCTTTCACTCGTCCTATCTCCTTTCTCAGAGCAAAGCATCGAGATGCAATGTGCCCCTCCTTTCCACAATTAAAACTGGTTAAACCCGGAACCCTCTGACCATCTTGCCTTTCCCCCTCAACCTTACCGCTAGCTCCCGGTGGGACCTCTGCCTCACTCGTCGGACTTTCTCGATCATTCCCACGGTCTCTCTGGGGACCTTTATTCGAGGGAGTCTTTGTCTTCTGGGTTAGGACATATTCGTCCACAAACCTGGCAAATTCTGAAATGGACTTATCCGGCTTCTCATTCAAATACATCCGGATCTCCTCCGGAACACAACTTTTAAATTCCTCAATCAAAAATAACTCCCTGAGACGCCCACAATCCTCGTCCACTCTTTCCACGGTGCACCAACAGTCCAAGAGCACCCCCTTCTCATGGGCTAGCTCGGTATACGTTTGATTCCACCCTTTCCTTAAATTTCTAAACTTTTGTCTATAAGCCTCAGGTACCAATTCGTAAGTCTGGAGAATGACCTTTTTTACCTCATCATAATTCTCCACTTCTCCCTCCTCCAGGGACAAGGCCGCATATGCTCGTTGGGCCTTCCCCTTTAACACACTTTGTCACAACACCACCCACTGCTCTTTTGGCCACATTTGATTTACTGCCACCTTTCCAAAAAGCAAGAAATAACTATCGACATCTGTCTCCTCGAACGGGGGCACCAATCTCAACTCCCTACTAACATTAAACCGTTCCGCTTGGTCTAACCCTTGATCTCTTTGCTCGTTCTTCATCTTCTCAATTTCCCAGTCATGTTGCCTCTGCTTCTCTTTCTCAGCCCGTTCCTTCTCTTTCTCGGCCCGTTCCCTCTCTTTCACATTTGCTTCTAGCTTCTTTAGGTGAATTTCATGCTGTCTTTGCCTTTCTCTCTCTCTCTCAGCCCTTTCTCTCTCTCTCTCAGCCGCTTCCAGCTCTTTTAACTTAATTTCACGTTCCAACTTTAATTTCTCCACCTCTAACTGAACCATCCCACTTGATGGTACTTTGTCAGGGATATCTTCCAATACCTCATCTTCAAACACATTCTTCCCAATGTAATACTGAGTTATGGCCCTTCGTACCTCCCACTTTTTCATGGACGACCTCACATCTGTGAGGTTCAACCCTTTCGCCAAATTTAACAAGTCTGATTTGGTGGCCGCCTCTAGCGCCCCCACCGTCGGGTTTTCCATAAATTCACCCACGTCCATCTTTGCTGGTTTCCCATCTGGCTACCCGCATAACCAGATTCAAGTTTTTGATTTACAAGCCCGATTCACTGGCCTCCCAATTTGGTGTCAAATCCCGGACGAGCCCCCAATGTTGTTACATCTCCCTTAACTGGAGAACTTACCAGCAAAGATAGAGAGGTCCGCTGAAGTCTGATGTCACTATTTTCAACCGTTTTTATTTATAAAGGGGCACAAAAGTAAGGTTAATGCAAACATTCAGATAATGCACATCACCAATACGCAATCTAAAGCACGGGTATAGTCATAATCATCATTAATCTCGGCTGTTGTCTAGGGAAAAATATTTTTGTCCATTGGAAATATAAAGAGTCGTTCAGAAGTCTTCCGAGGAATCGTTGGGTTTCAGGTGTTTTAGAGGGATCGGTGAGAATGAAAAGAAGACTTGCCCGTGTCTTTATGACCACTCCGTTAAAATCAGGGGAGCATTGGTTTCCCTGTTGTTAGTTCGAAGTCCTTCTCGGTAGTATCAGCTACCCGCTCCACAGGCAAAGCGTTTAGGAGCACATTTTGAGTGGCTTCCAGCTCTCCCGGGAGCGTTGAGCGAGCAAGTTCCTCTGGTGCATCACTAGGGTACTGCTTCCTGCAGTCCGCTTTTATCTTTACTTGCAGAGTTGTAGCTGTCCATCAAAGAAGGGGAATGCAATCTCCACCCCCACACGGCCCGAGGGTGTTCATGTTCATGGTAGTTGTCACGTAGCCGGGACATGCATGTGACACAGGTGCCTCTAAGAACAAATGGTCAAAACCGTTGCATTGTCTCTCACTTCCGAGTCCCGAATTAATAGCGATCTTGCGATTCTCCGGAAGGAGGGGGCTGCTCCCACTCCTTCAGCCCCTCAGAGCAGTGGTACCTTCATAACAGGGTATAATTTAAGAACTTGATATGGAACAAAGATCTTAATTCACCACTGGTGAGGGCTGAACAAGTATTTACCAATGAATCCTGACAAACCTAATCTATCTGGCTTGCTCTGGTTAAGCCAATAAGCAGACAGTCAGGTAGTGAGCCATTGCTCCATTGTCTAAGCTGCTGGGTCAACATCCAGTTAGGGACTTAATGCCCAGTTCATTGCTGCAGACAACCACTCACTTGGGAAAATAGCCGTACAGAATACACAGAGCACATAACTTCCTCATCTTCTTCTTGAAATGTTTTCCCATCTTGTCCAGAGCAATATTTATCATTTCCTCATAAGACTCCAGGATCCTTACCTCATTCAGGAACACATCTTTTCTCCTGTTTTGCTCACATCACTCATATCTTAGTAACCCTGTGCTATCACTCACCTTTACCCGTTCCACCCCTGACATTACCCTTTGGGTGCTCAAATTGCTTATAGTTCTGCTCCATCTGGAATGCTCATTGCAGATCTTACTGCCAATATACCCTCACCCCAGGATTTCCTCCAGCTCTCTTCAGGATCTATGGCTTTAAGTTCCTTCTCTGCTAATTATTCCTTCAACCAACGCTGAGGTAATTGTGTGACAGTTGGACACTGAGTAGGGATAGCAAGACCAATTAATTTTGAGATCAACTGCACATGTTTATTATAGGTTCCAATGTTACCTTCTCTCTAGTAGGTGTTGTCACCAGTGCTTGACCATTCACTTGTGTAATGTCCTCATCACTCTCCAGTTGTACAGTGGTGGAAAATACTATTGCCTGTGGAGATGGTGTAGCAGGTGGTATTGTAGTCATATTTGTATAGTTCGCATGAATTATATTAAACAATTTTTTGCATCACATTGCCACCTGCTGGATATTCCACGTTGGTGGAATCCTCTTCTCTTTTCAGTATTCCATGTCTGTCCTTCTACCCTCCCCATCGCACTATAGTGCTGAATTGTACATTATTTTAATGTGTGTACAGATATACATGTTTAATTCAGTCTTGCTTGGTTCACTAGTAGAGCATACGCCCTGTCCAGACAACATCATCTGTGGTATCTCCACTTTTACAAGAAAACACTTCATACTCTTCTCCCATCGTTTGGGTGATCAGTAGAATTCCAATCTATAGTGTTGGAGTAAATGTTCATTTCTAGACTGTTACATTCTGTCGGAGAGAGGTGAAAGAAGTGTTTCATATCATGCACTTTATTCTGCAACCAAGGTCACCATCAGTTCTGGATGGCTCCTTTAAATGAACATGTTAGAGCTATAAATAAACCCTCATATGTCAGCTCTAAAGGCGTCCCAATCATTTCCAGTCAATTCCCTGTCTCCAAAGCAGAGAATGTGGCACATTCTCATTCAGAACTCAGTGTTCACTGTATGTAATCTTTTGTCCTCAGCATTTTTCAACAATTCTGTTAACTTTCGCTTAAATATCTATTTGTTCAAAATTCAAATTTCAAAGAGAGATTCAGGGGAAATCTAGAAAATTCAGTCACGGATAAGCTGAGTCCTCCCGCACCTATGATGTCTACCAGCACTCTAAATGATAATTGGAAACACTTTAAACAGCAATTCAATATATCTTCGCCAGTGTGCAGAGCCAAGGAGGTGAAGGGGGGCAGTCGAAAAATTGAAAGCATCTACCTTTCTACTGTTACGAATTCCCGTAACTTAATCACTTACCAGCAAAGATAGAGAGGTCCGTTGAAGTCTGATGGTACTATTTTAAAAAGTATTTATTGATAAAGGGCACAAAAATAAGATGAATGCAAACATACAGATAATATACATTGTCAATACTAAATCTAGCACACGGGTATAATAATAATCAATAAGAAATCATTCTACCGTTGTCTAGGGGATAATGTATTGTCCGATGGAAAGATAACAGTCACTATCAGTTCACTCAATCTGCAGCGTTGTTGGGTTTTAAAACGATGTGGTTTAACTTGCCCCATGCCTTTTATGATGCCAATCCATTGAGTCAGGGGAGCGGGCTTTCCCCGTTGTTAGCTAAAAGCTGTTTTCCGTTGGTTCCAGCCAGCAATTCCAGCCACGGGATCGAACGCACGTGGCTTCCTTCAGATGACTTCCTGCTGTTACGTGGTCACTTAATATTTCTTCTGGTGCGTCTGAAGGGGGTGTTCCCCAGACCCTCTTTTATACTTCCTCACGGGGTCTCAGATGTCAATCAGGTTGGGATGATGCAATCCCTCAACCAGCCCTCTCTGGTCATCCCCTGAGGGGCATCAATGAATAGTACAGTACTCAATACACAACTTGGTCTTCCGGAGACAATGGCCATGTCCCGTAGCTTTACATCGCCGGGGAAACTAGCCAGCCTGCACATCTCTTTTCCCCTTTCCGGGCCCCTTTACCAAAACCAAACAGTGATCTTGCGATTCTCACAAAGGAGGGGGCTACAGATATAACACCCCCTTTCTTCAGGGCGTTTTTTACCATCGGGAAAAAACGAATACAGAGTCTCACAGAGTATTAGAATCTAACAGAATACCAAAGTTTTTTTTTTCTACAGAGAAATACAGTGATACATTCACTTCAGTATCTAAACAGTTAACGATTACAGTGTCACTTTCTTCAATATCTTAACATCGTGTACCGTACTAAAGTCTTGTAGCATCAGACTTCAATTTAATAACCACCTAATTTTTTTTTAGTTCTTTCCTTCAGCAACAACTCTAAGGAGGTGTGATCTCAGCTTCCGTGCATCTACAAAAGTTCATGGAACTACAAATCTTTCTGTCGTTTTCAAACTGAACAGGCAGGCTTCAAGGCGGTTGTCTTTATTATTCACAGGCTGTGTCGAAATCCCGTACAACTGGCTTTGCTATTTAAAAATGGCGTTCCCATTAACCCTCGCCTCGTTTCCGGGTACTTCCCACGTGGGGAGCTTGGGTAATGTGGCGAGATATAGCAATTATTTTATCAACGCCGTGTCCCAAACTTAGACCATCTTCTGAATTTCCACCCAACTCTTTAATTTTACACAGGTGGCTAACCCTCTCGTCAGGACCCTTCAGGCTATGTGTTTCTTGTTCGACCGCTTTGCTCAAGCAGTATTTCAAATTCTCCCTCTTCACACCACATTCTGGAATAACAATAGCGTGGGGTGTCCTGTCACCTTCCGGCTGAATCGGGAAGCGATCGGCAGGGTTTAAAATTTCTTCATTCGATTTGGGAACTACAGATTTTCCGTTTCCTTCAATGATAATATTTATCTCTCCATTTGTGAACTCCGCATTAACTTTCAGCACACCTTCGAGCACACACAGCTGGGAACTCTCACTTCCCACTATTACCAAAGTTAACCCTTTCTTCACTGAACCAAGTCTATCTGACCCACCAGTTCGGCCGTCTCGTTCCACAGAATCAAATACCTCAGACTTTTTCTGAGCTCCATTACTAGGTTCAGTACCACGTGCATCCCCATCTTGGACACACTTAAACGGGACATTGGCCTCTTCCCGGCTTTCAATACCCGTACCCTTTTCAAATTCTAAGTTCCCCCGATCCTCCCAGTTACTCTCTGGGCAACTCCCTTCCGGAGTAAACTCAACCCCGTGAGCTGAAAGAACCTCATCTGCCAACCCAGCAGACTTCTTCAAGGCAAGGGCACCCTTTTCATCTAGGACTGCCGTCACTTCATTATCGGGAACACCTTCAGAATTTTCAACTTCGTCAAACAGTTCTGCCAAACCAGACAGATCATCCCTGTCGAACTCTGGACCTCTTAACCGCTCTATCGGTTCCTCATCTTTATTTCCTGCCTCTAAGGCCTTTCTCCTCGCTAAGGGCAGGCCTACCTCCGCTCCCTTACCCTCTTCCACTTTACTACTCTTCATTTTACCACCCTCTAAACCCTCGTGGTACAGGGTTGGTAGAAACGTCTCGGCCAAATCGAAACTGGCCGGATTTAAACTGCTCTCATTCTCGGCTGCCTCTCTCGGCAGGCTGCGAGTGACCGCGCATGCGGGATAGATCTGGGAATCTAGGGGCTGGGCCATCGCACTCGCCGGTCGGCGGGTCGGCAGTATTGCCGACCAGACCTTACCACCTGCTAAATCGTTACCGAGAAGGATGTCCACGTCAGTTCTCGGGAATTCTGATCACACCCCTATTTCAACTGGTCCAGATACCAGCTCACAATCCATAATGAACTTATGTAAGGGCACCATTTCTGTTCCTTCACTTGTTCCCTTCACAGCTACCATCCTCGTCTTGCGACCAAACTCTAGTACCTCACTGCTGATCAACGACAGCTCAGCCCCCGTGTCTCTCCAGATCCGTATGGGAACTGGTGTGTCCCCCTCCCTCACAGACACGGTTCCGTGTGACAGACAAGTCTCAGTCCCTTCTCGTACTCTGTCTACCGGGGGCTCTCTTGTCAATTTACTGATTACCACGGCACATCCGATAGGGACTGCTGCTTTCCCTTTTCCTGTCTCTTTCCTCGGAGCAAAGCACCGAGATGCAATATGTCCCCCCTCTCCACAATTAAAACAGGTCAAGCCCGGAAATCTCTGGCCGTCTGGCCTTTCCCCCGCAACCTTACCACTAGCTTCCGGCGGGACCTCTGCCTCAGCCGGCGGACTTTCTCGATCGTTCCCACGGTCTCTCTGAGAGCTTTTATACGAGGAAAACTTGATCTTGTGGGTTAGGGCATATTCATCTGTGAACGTAGCAAATTCCAAGATGGACTTATGCAGCTTCTCATTCAAATACGTCCGGATATCCTCTGAAACAGAACCTTTAAATTCCTCAATCAGAATTAACTCCCTGAGACGCCCATAATCCTCTCCTACTCTCTCTGCGGTGCACCACCGGTCCAAGAGCACACCCTTCTCATAAGCAAACTCGGTATATGTCTGATTCCACCCTTTCCTTAAATTTCTAAACTTTTGTCTATAGGCCTCAGTACTAGCTCATAACTCCCTAGAATGGCCGCCTTTACTTTGTCATAACTCTCCTCCTCCATGGCCAACACCGTATATGCCCGCTGTGCCTTCCCCTTTAACACACTTTGTAACAACGCCACCCACTGACCTCTGGGCCACTTCTGATTCAAGGCCACCTTTTCAAAAAGCAAGAAATAACTATCCACATCCGTCTCCTCGAACGGAGTTACTAGCCTCAACTTTCGACTAACATTGAACCGCTCCTCTCGGTCTGACCCCGGAACTCGAGTCTCCTGCCGTAACTTTTCCATCTCCAAGTCATGTTTTCTCTGTTTCTCTTTTTCATCTGCTTCCAGCTGTTTTAACCTCATTTCATGCTCTCTCTCTCTCTCTTGGTTCTCTCCCTCTCTTTCTCTCTCTCGGCTGCCTCCAGCTGCTCTAACTTAATTGCATGTTCCAACTTTAATTTATCCAACCCTAACTGAGCCATCCCACTAGCGGGTGCCTCTTCAGGAATATTTTCCAATACCTCATCTGTAAACACACTCTTCCCAATATAATACTGAGTTATTGCCCTTCGCACCTACCGCTTTTTCATTGACAACCTCACCCCTGCGAGGTTTAACTCCTTCGCCAATTTTATCAAGTCCGATTTGGAGGCCACCTCCAGCACCTCCAGAGTCGGGTTTTCTATAAATTCACCCACATCCATCTTTGCTGGTATCCCGTCTGGCTACCCGCATAACCAGATCGAAGTTTTGGACCTACAAGCTCGATTCACTGGCCCTCCAATTTGGTGTCAAATCTCGAGACGAGAACCCCAACTTTGTTACGAATTCCCGTAACTGGATCACTTACCAGCAAATATAGAGAGGTCTGTTGAAGTCTGATGGTACTATTTTTAAAAGTATTTATTGATAAAGGGCACAAAAATAAGATTAATGCAAACATACAGATAATATACGTCATCAATACTAAATCTAGCACGCGGGTATAATAATAATCAATAAGAAATCGTTCTATCGTTGTCTAGGGGATAATGTATTGTCCAATGGAAAGATAACAGTCACTATCAGTTCGCTCCAGCTGCAGCGTTGTTGGGTTCTAAAACGATGTGGTTTAACTTGCCCCATGTCTTTTATGATGCCAATCCATTGAGTCAGGGGAGCGGGCTTTCCCTGTTGTTAGCTAAAAGCTGTTTTCCGTTGGTTCCAGCCACGGAATCGAACGCACGTGGCTTCCTTCAGATGACTTCCTGCTGTTACGTGGTCGCTTAATGTTTCTTCCGGTGCGTCTGAAGGGGTTGTTCCCCAGACCCTCTTTTATACTTCCTCACGGGGTCTCAGATGTCAATCAGGTTGGGATGATGCAATCCCTCAACCAGCCCACTCTATTCATCCCCTGAGGGGCTTCAATGAATAGTACAGTACTCAATACACAACTTGGTCTTCCGGAGACAATGGCCATGTCCCGTAGCTTTACATCGCCGGGGAAACAAGTCAGCCTGCACGTCTCTTTCCCCCTTTCCTGGGCCCAGTTACCCAACCCAACAGTGACCTTGCAATTCTCACAAAGGAGGGGGCTATGGACATAACACTACATGTAATCAGCAAAGATGCTTTGGACATTTGCAACAGCTTTCAATTTGATGAGACATCCTTGACATTGGAGAATCTGGTGACAAAATTCAAGGAGAATTTTGTCCCAAGTAAAAATATCACATTTTAAAAAAAGAAAGTTATTCAACCTAAGTTATTTTCATGTGAACAGAAACAAGATGTTAGCTTTGACCAACACTCAGCTGAACTTCATACACTGAGTAAGTGCTGTGACTTTGGAGATTTAAGAGACTCGCCAATTAGAGACAAAATAGTTGGTGGAATCCCAAATGATGCTCTCAGAGAAAGATTGCTCTGTGAAGAAGACATAATGCTGGAAAAGGCTGTGAATTTGTGTAGGGCAGTGGAGAAAACACAACCACAAACTAAGGAGCTGCACAGGGCAGAAACAATAGGGCACATTGTGAAAACAGGACAGATCACAAGGTACTTCCCCAAAGCAACCACATAGAAGAGGGGTAGACTCAAGCAGCAAATGCAGTGAATGTGGAGGGAGGCACATCCCAAAGATGTGTCCGGCTTATAGAAAGTTTTGCAATGATTGCGGGAAGAAGAATCAATTTCTGAAGTGCTGGCTACCAAGAGAAACTTCCATACTGTTGCTGAAGAAATGGAGGAAGTCTTCATAGATTCCCTACAGACTGTGGGTGCTGGTAAGACAGAAAGGTTTGTTCCAGTGTCTGTAAATGAGACAGTAATTTCATTCAAGCTTGACACTGGAGCTCAGGTGAATCTGTTACTGAGTGATGATTGCAAGACTCTAAGTTGAGAGCAAGAATTACCCAGTGAAATTAAAACGATGGGATACACTGGAGAAAACGTTGCGGTAAAAGGGAGATGTCTAGTGACTTTTAAGCACAGGGAACAGCACCTATAGGTACAGCTACTGATTGGAGAAGAAAGGAATATAGCCAACATTAGGTCTGAGTTCATGTGAAAAGCTCAACCTTGTGAAACAGGTTTTTGTCATGGCTTCACAGAACAAAGATGACCACACTTCACACATGAAGCAGTAAGCAGATATCTTTGAGAGGCTCAGAACCTGACCTGATTAATCTTGACAAACTCGTAACAGCATCCATGAGAGCTCCAGAGAGTTTATGCAAGAGAAGCAGAAGAGGTTCATCTTCCATAGACATCTGTACCAGCTACACCAGCGCGACAATCAGGATGCCAGTGCTAAACAAAGTGATCATGATGAAGCTGTTGCCAGTTTTACTTAAACATCATGCAGCCTTGTTTCAAAATCTGCCCCTCATCGACTTCCAGTTAAAGACTGGAAATCAAAAATATCTCCATGATTCTCTTCAAAGTTGAAGAGAGAAATAAAACGGAGAATTGGGGAGCACACAGACCCCAAGGTCAGAACAACAATAACAGTTTAACATAAACCAAAAGGAGGAGTTGCTATTGCTGAGATCTTTGAGTTGAAGAGCTGAGAGGTAATATTGCAGCTATATAGAAACCTGGTCAGACCCCCCACTTGGAATACTGTGCTCAGTTCTGGTTGCCTCGCTACAGGAAGGATGTGCAAACCATAGAAAGGGTGCAGAGGAGATTTACAAGGATGTTGCCTGGATTGGGGAGCATGCCTTATGAGAACAGGTTGACTGAACTTGGCCTTCTAACAGACTCTTAGACAGGTACATGAAGCTCAGAAAAATAGAGGGCTCTGGGTAATTTCTAAAGTAAGTACATGTTTGGCACAGCATTGTGTGCTGAAGGGACTTTATTGTACTGTGGATTTTCTATGTTCTATGTTTCTATGTTCTCTGCTATCTATGATATGCTGTAAAGAGAAGAGCTCAGTGAATTGAGACAAAATCAGTAGGAACTTACGAAAGACTCCCTGATCACCTGGATGTTGTCCAGGGCTCAGTTATGAGGCACATGGGCAAATTATGATCACAGAGCAAGGACAATGACAGAGATCAACAAATAGTATCTTGGCAGGTGGATGTGAAAGAAATGAACATATTGATCAGAGTTTGCAGAAAGACACTACGGTATTAGAGCACTGCATCTGTGGAAACAAATAGCAGACCAAAAAAGATAATTAAAACAACTCAGAGACAAATTGAGAGTTTGTAATTGAATAAGGGACTGTATTTGCTCATCACAATTGATATTAATGTAAGTACCTTTGTTGGAAAGTATTATTGATTTTTGCATCTATAAATTGATAATCAGTAATGTCATCACTGACCTGTACCAATTGTGGTTTCTTGATAAGGAAGGTTCTTTAAATTTCCTCTGGCTCCACTCCAGATCCAGCATGAAAGCTCTTGTTTGAGTCAGTTGTGCAATGCCTTGTTTAAGCAGGTCTCAAACCCTCAGGGAGATAGCCTAATGATTCATAAATGTAAAGTCCTTCCTCTTACACCACTCCTTTGTGAAGTATTTACTGGCCTTCTATATCAACTTCTCACTTCACTAACATATTACATGGTAGTAATCCAGAGATTATAACCCTGCTATTTATCTTTTGACCTAGCTCCCAAAAGTCATCTTGCATCCAGGCAAACTGTTTTCAATGGGGCATCGATTAAAAATTGGCATGAGGCCAATGAGGAGCACTGATGTGGACAGGAGTTGTATGAATTAATGGCATTGGGTCGTGATTTAAAAAATATTTTTATTTGTTCAGTGTGTAGACAGTATTAGAAGAGCTGGTATTTCTCTTGCGTATCAGCAAGGTCTGAACCATTGTAATCAGACATTGTTTTGTAAGCACACCCTCTAACTTTAACAACAACGAAGGCAATTTTTACTCCCATCGTTCACTACACTTGCCTGTTAGACATCAGTGAGTTCTGTACAGGAACTAAATCTCTTTGTACATCAAAACTGGCCAATTACTCAACATTTTAGTTTCTCAATATTTAACAAATGATACCTTTTTCTGTCGTGTGCACTAATAGAAGGGGCACTGATAGAAAAGGGTTAGTCTATTAAATGCAGAGACCAATAGTGACTGATACAAGTAGTGACAACGTGAAATAAGAACAGACCTGGGATGTGTATTAACGTATTTGTATGAGATGTAACTGACACATCAGTGAAGGAAAGGCACACACAGCCATGAATGTCTCTGATGCTGTATGTCTACTTTGTGGTGGAGGAAACTGATATTTGAGTTGGATGGAGTACCAATCACTCACATAGCTATTCATATCTACAGCAGAATTCTGTTGGTCCTAGAAATCTAGAGCAACCCAAAATGCTGAGCTCTTTGAGTTACTAAGCCTTGGTGGTGTAACGAAAGACTTGTGTTTCAGCTGGCAAGACATTCACCACAAGATACCTATAGTGGTGCTGGAAAGTCTGTGAACCCTATAGAATTTTCTCTATTTTTGCATGAATGTGACCCAAAATGAGATCAGATCTTCATGCAAGTCGTAAAACTAGAGAACCCGATTAAATAAATAACACAAAAGACATTATACTTGGTCATTACTTGTGTTTGTTGAGAAAAGAATGTAAAGCTCCGGGGTAATGTTATCTCCACAATCAATTGATGAGATTGGGGGTGTGGGTTGTAGAGGTGCCCTGTCCTGTAGTTAAAACACACAGTCAGGTTACTGACAGCCTGCTCTTCTCAAGAAAGAGCACCATGTGCACCATGTCTCAGTCAAAACAACTTTCAGAGGACACTAGAAGAAGTCTAGAGATGCATGAAGCTGGAAAAGGCTACAAAAGCATTTCTAAAGACCTGAGTGTTCATCAGTCCACAGTAAGAGAAATTGTCTACAAATGGGGGAAACTCAGTACTGTTGCCACTCTCCCTAGGAGTGGGTATCCTGCAAAGGTCACATCAAAATCACAACTTGTTATGCTGAAGGAGGTGCAAAAGCACCCAAGGGTAACAGCAAAAGACTTGCAGAAATACCTATAACTTGATAAAGCCTCTGTTCATGTGTCCACTGTAAGAAAAACACAGAACAGGAATAGTGTTCATGGAAGGACACCATGGAGGAAACCAATGCTCTCCCAAAAATACTTTGCTGCATGTCTCAAGTTTGTAAATGACCACCTGGATGTTCTACAATGCTTGTGAGATAATGTTCTCTGAATAGAAGAAACAAAAGTTGAACTTTTGGGCAGCAATGCACGTTGCTATGATGGGAGGAAATGGAACACTGCACACCAAGACCAAAACCTCATCCCAACTGTGAAGCATGGTGGAAGGACCATCATGGTGTGGGGCTACATTGCTGCCTCAGGGCTTGGACAGCTTGCAATTGTTGAGGGAAGAATGAATAATGAATTCAAGATTGTATCAAGACATTTTACAGGAGAATGATAGGGTAGTAAACCATCACCTGAAGCTTAATAGAAGTTGGATAAGACAACAAAAAATGAGCTGAAAGACAAGGGTAAGTCAACAACAGAATGGTTTAAAAAAAAGATTATCCATGCTTTGAAATGGCCGAGTCAAAGTCCTAACCATAGTCCTATAGAACTGTTGTGGAAGGTCCTGAAGCAAGCAAGGAAGCAAGGAAGCCCACCAACATCCCAGAGTTGAAGCAGTTTTGTAAGGAAAAAAGCTCTAAAATTCCTCCAAGCTGATGTGCAAGACTGATCAACGGTGACTGGAAACGTTTGGTTGAAGATATGGCTGTACAAAGGTGTCACACCAGTTATTGAAAGCAAAGGTTCACATATTTTTCCAACAAATACATGCAATATTGGACCCTTTTTCTCACTAAATAAGTGGACAAGTATCATGTTTTATTTAACTTGGCTCTCTCTATCTAGTTTTAGTACTTACATGAATATCTGATCACATTTTAAGTGATATTTATGCAGAAATAGAAAAAAAAATCTACAGGGTTCACCACCTTTCCAGCACCACTGTACAGCACATCCATTGCTCTGCCTTCATCAATCTTTTGTCTCATCCTCAAATACTTCAATCAAACTGTTGAGGCATAACCTATCCCTCACAAAGCCATACTGACTATACCTAATCATACTGCATTTCACCAACTCTTTGTCTCTGAGAATCCTCTGCTATACTTTCCCCACCACTGATGTAAGATCCATTAATGCATAATTCCAAAGAGTATTGTTATTACCCTTCTTGAACAAAGGAATAATTGTTTCTACCTTTCAATCCTCTGTCACTACTCCCAAATTCCCAAATTTCATTGCCAGAGGTGCAGCAATCTCTCCTCACTTTTCCTATAATAACATGAAATTTAACCTGCCAATTTAATCCCAGTCACCATTCTCCAATCCTATGACACATCAGGGCTCTTTGATTCCTGGTATTATCCTATATTTTGTAGATGAAACGGATTCATATGGAGTCCATAGTTACCTTTCAAACAAACTTTTTCATTATAACAAGTTGACACCATCAGGGGAGTCACTTGTTCTCGAATGAATTCTCTGCAATTTTAAGCCTTCGTTATTCTTACACAACTTTTGTCTACTTCCTCCTCCCACCACCACCTCTGCAACACATAGAATCTCTACCCTGTATGTGCTGTTTAGACCAAGAGTGAGTTAAGTTTTTTAGAATGAAATGTGATAGTGCCTTTGTGTTATGTAGGCTGCGTGCAGTCCCACTTCTACCTTTTAATATCAAGGCAATCTGCTGCAATTTTAAATTTGTTGTTCAGGTGGTTCCCAGCATGATTTATTATAGGTCACATTTTTGTGATCACCATTTTGTGGTTGAGCAAGATTGAAATTGTAACAGAATTCCTTTGGCCGATAACAACCCTGTGGAAAACCTGTTTATTTCTCTGTTACGTGATCAGCTGTGTCTATCTCTCTGCTGTGATAGACCCAAGAATACTCTGTTCCTCCTGGATGTTAACTGGCGCTCCTACGTTTCCTCCTTTGGGCTTTGACTTAGCCAGTCTCATCACAGTGACTGTTCATTTACACTCCTCCTTCTGGGTGATCAAACCTTCAGGAGGGTCTTTGTTCACATCCAATTCTCCCTTAACTTGTGTCATCTCCAGGGTGGTTTACATGACGTAGAGCGCTCACACCTTCTTCGTCACTGTCCCAATCCCATATGTAACCAGGCGACCGTTGAAAATCATATTTTACTGTTAAAGTTCACTTATCTGTTCACCCTTTTAATGCTAAAATAGCTGCCTGGGCCTTTAAGAGAAAAAGGTGATGTTATTTTGCATCTGCAAATAGAAAGAAACTCGTTTCAGAGTCTGGTGTACGTGTGAACGTTAAGCACATGTGTGCCAAAAGTTGTCTTTATCGTATTGGTTTTGTATATTTTGTTTCATTTATTTTCATACAGCATACAAACATCTGGACTGAAATTAAACTGGGATTGTAAGAGCAGGGACTGTGTTTTTTTTTTATTCATTTTGTCATTTTTATTTTAATGCCCTCTTCAGGCATTAAAACATCTTAAACAGGTAAAGGAATTAAAGGCTCGATGAAGTATTTGTTGTCCTGCGTGTGTATTTTTCCCCAGGCTACAAATCTTGTTTATTTTAACTTGAAATTTTGCTTATTTCTTAATTAATAATAAGGACTCTAACCTCTTATACCTATTCCTATAACAAAACATAACTAACAAAGCTACCGATGCCACTAATTGTTTGACCAGGAATTCCAACCCAAGGGCTGATGTAAACATTTAATCCCCAATGCCAAGCCTCTTCAAGTGCAGTTTTTTCTTGTGACATCTCCTTGCTTCCTTTGCATGGTTCCATCTGTGTTTGTTCTCTTCTGACCACTCCTGTATTAACCCTTCCCTTGATCTACCAGTTTTAACCAGTCAGGGTAGAGGGTGGAATGAGCGTTAACTCTGGAGCCACAAAGTCTCTCAGAATCCCCTTGTTGTCACATCTTACATTCATGAAGTTGGTCTTAAATGTTTTGACCATGGATCTGTTGATATTCTCACATTGATTGATACTGGGCGTGTAAGTGTATGGACGATTATGTTATGCCTGTTCAGGTATAATTTGAGAACTTGGTATGGAACAAAGAGTAAACATGATGAAATCTGCAGATGCTGGAAATTCAAAAAAAAGCACACAGAAAATGCTGGTGGAACACAGCAGGCCAGGCAGCATCTATAGGGAGAAGCGCTGTTGACGTTTCGGGCCGAGACCCTTCATCCTGACAGCACTCCTCCTTATAGATGCTGCCTGGCCTGCTGTGTTCCACCAGCATTTTGTGTGTGTTGATGTTTTATGGAACAAAGATCTTATTTTGCCACTGGTGAGGTATTTGCTGAGGTCTGAAAAAGTATTTACCAGGGAATCCTGACAAACCTAATCTATCTGGCTTGCTCTGGTTAAGCCAATAAGCAGACAGTCAGGTAGTGAGCCAATGCTCCATTGTCTAAGCTGCTGGGTCAACATCCAGTTAGGGACTTAATGTCCAGTTCATTGCTGCAGACAACCACTCACTTGGGAAAGTAGCTGTACAGAATACACAGAGCACATAACTTCCTCATCTTCTTCTTGAAATGTTTTCCCATCCTGTCCAGAGCAATATTTATCATTTCCTCATAAGACTCCAGGATCCTTACCTCATTCAGGAACACATCTTTTCTCCTGTTTTGCTCACATCACTCATATCTTAGTAACCCTGCGCTATCACTCACCTTTACCCTTTACACCCCTGACATTACCCTTCGGGTGCTCAAACTGCTTATAGTTCTGCTCCATCTGGAATGCTCATTGCAGATCTTACTGCCAATATACCCTCACCCCAGGATTTCCTCCAGCTCTCTTCAGGATCTATGGCTTTAAGTTCCTTCTCTGCTAATTATTCCTTCAACCAACGTTGAGGTAATTGTGTGACAGTTGGACACTGAGTAGTGATAGCAAGACCAATTAATTTTGAAATCAACTGCACATGTTTATTATAGGTTCCAATGTTACCTTCTCTCTAGTAGGTGTTGTTACCAGTGCTTGACCACTCACTTGTGTAATGTCCTCATCACTCTCCAGTTGTACAGTGGTGGAAAATACTATTGCCTGTGGAGATAGTGTAGCAGGTGGTATTGTAGTCATATTTGTATAGTTTGCATGAATTATATTAAACAATTGTTCGCATCACATTGCCACCTGCTGGATATTCCACGTTGGTGGAATCCTCTTCTCTTTTCAGTATTCCATGTCTGTCCTTCTACCCTCCCCATCGCACTATAGTGCTGAATTGTATATTATTTTAACGTGTGTACAGATCTACATGATTAATTCCGTCTTGCTTGGTTCACTACTAGAGCATTCGCCCTGTCCAGACAATATCATCTGTGGTATCTCCACTTTTACAAGAAAACACTTCATACTCTTCTCCCATCGTTTGGGTAATCAGTAGAATTCCAATCTATAGTGTTGGAGTAAATGTTCATTTCTAGAGTGTTACATCCTGTTGGAGAGAGGTGAAAGAAGTGTTTCATATCATGCACTTTATTCTGCAACCAAGGTCACCATCAGTTCTGAATGGCTCCTTTAAATGAACATGTTAGAGCTATAAATAAATGTCAGCTCTAAAGGCGTCCCAATCATTTCCAGTCAATTCCCTGTCTCCAAAGCAGAGAATGTGGCACATTCTCATTCAGAACTTGGTGTTCTGTCTGTAATCTGTTGTTCTCAGCATCTTTCAACAATTCTGTTAACTCTCATTTTCATTTTTCAATCTTTTTTATTGATTTTCAAATAAAGAATATACAAATCGGAAGAGGAGTTTAACGTAGTCACAGGGAGAAGGTACGAATTCCTTACAGGCAGCGGCGGTTTTCTTATGGGCATATAGAGCAATAGAGTCAATGAAAGGCCACATCTAACGGGATGGACAAGAGACCAGTGTGCAAAAGACAACAAGCTATGCAAATACAAAAGATAAAATAAACAATAGATATCAAGAATATGTCACGGTCCAGTCCGTGAAGTCTTTATTCCAGTTCATGGTCCAGTCTGTGGATTCCATATTCCGGTTATTCCTTTTTCCCCTTGTTCCATTGGGCGCGTTGATTGAGGCAGCTGATCCTCATTTCGGGCTTGCAACATAAATAGTTCAGGGGTTCAGCTATTCCTTTGCAGAACCATCCCCATCAGAATCCCACACCAAGAAACTCAGCATCAGAAACCCACATCAAGAAGCTCGTTACCAGAAACACGTGACCTCAGCCAGTCTGGTAAGTCTGGACCATTATCGAAGCTACTGAGTATCGTGGACTCTAGGTTGCCTCTGTGTCCTGTGTCCAAGAAGGATTCCAGTCCTGGATTCAAGAAGGGTCCTGGTCCTGTGTCCAAGAAGAGTCCAAGTCTAGTCAAGTCGGAGTCTGAGCTCAAGCCCAAGTTTCTGATCAAGTCAAGCCGAGTTTCTCATCAAGCCAAGTCCGAGTTCCAGGCCAAGACATGAATGAGTTCCAGGACCAGCCAAGTCCGAGTTCCCAGTCAAGAGGCAAGTCAAGACCCTGGTACCTAGTCTCTGTCAAGACCCGAGTTCTCAGTCAAGTCCAAGTCCCAAGTCCTAGTCCAGGTTTTCAGGATTGTTATTTTACATTGACGGCCAGGTTGATATTTTGTCCTTGCTCCTTGGCTTCCCTAGTATTCTTAATAAACATTGTCTTGTTCATACTATCTCAGTGTCTGTGTCTTGCATTTGGGTCCACTCCCAATGCCCCCTTGTGAGATGAGGAGATCTCCATATGATGAGGGGAGAGCTCAGTTATCCCCTTTGGATCAAGAACATGATGGCTGAGGGGTAATAACTGTTCCTAAACCTGATGATGGGAGTACTGAGGATCCTGTGCCTTCTTCCTAAAGAAAGCAGCAAAAAGAGAACATCTTCCTTTAACAATGCTCCATGTAGATGTTTTCTATAGTGCGGAGGGCTTTATCCAAGATTCATGGGACTGTATCCATTATTTTTTGGAGGATTTTCCATTCTAGGCTATTGGTGGTTCCCTACCAGGCTGTAATATCAGTATGCTCTCCACCACACATCAATAGACTTTTGTCAAAGCTTTAAATGTCATGCCTGTGTTATCATCTGTGTAGATAATAAAGAAATTCAGTTTCCAGTGTGCAATGCAGGCTGTTCACACTGAAACTGGATGTGATGGTGGCGAGTTGGTTGCCTGCGCTAATGTTGAGCTGAAACCGTGATTGGAGTATCCTGTAAATAAAATATGTGTTGGTGCCTTTACCCTTGCTGTTTGACTTTATTAAGAACAAACATAACATGATTTCAGAAGTCAGCATGAGGAAGAAACACTGCGAGCATTTAAGAAACAGATGCTATATTCTGACAGACAGAAGCTACCTGCCAGACAGCACAATGTGCCCTGAAACTACTGCTGTTCACTGAATTCACCAAGAGAGATTGCATGTGAACAGAAACAAGATGTTAGCTTTGACCAACACTCAGCTGAACTTCATACACTGAGTAAGTGCTGTGACTTTGGAGATTTAAGAGACTCGCCAGTTAGAGGCAAAATAGTTGGTGGAATCCCAAATGATGCTCTCAAAGAAAGATTGCTCTGTGAAGAAGACTTAATGCTGGAAAAGGCTGTGAATTTGTGTAGGGCAGTGGAGAAAACACAATCTCAAACTAAGGAGCTGCACAGGGCAGAAACAATAGGACACACTTTGAAAACAGGACAGATCACAAGGTATTTCCCAAAAGCAACCACATAGAAGAGGGGTAGATTCAAGCAGCAAATGCAGTGAATGTGGAGGGAGGCACATCCCAAAGACGTGTCCAGCTTATAGAAAGTTTTGCAATGATTGCGGGAAGAAGAATCAATTTCTGAAGTGCTGGCCACCAAGAGAAAGTTCCATACTGTTGCTGAAGAAATGGAGGAAGTCTTCATAGATTCCCAACAGATTGTGGGTGCTGGTAAGACAGAAAGGTTTGTTCCAGTGTCTGTAAATGAGACAGTAATTTCATTCAAGCTTGACACTGGAGCTCAGGTGAATCTGTTACTGAGTGATGATTGCAAGACTCTAAGTTGAGAGCAAGAATCACCCAGTGAAATTAAAACGATGGGATACACTGGAGAAAACGTTGCGGTAAAAGGGAGATGTCTAGTGACTTTTAAGCACAGGGAACAGCACCTATAGGTACAGCTACTGATTGGAGAAGAAAGGAATATAGCCAACATTAGGTCTGAGTTCATGTGAAAAGCTCAACCTTGTGAAACAGGTTTTTGTCATGGCTTCACAGAACAAAGATGACCACACTTCACACATGAAGCAGTAAGCAGATATCTTTGAGAGGCTCAGAACCTGACCTGATTAATCTTGACAAACTCGTAACAGCATCCATGAGAGCTCCAGAGAGTTTATGCAAGAGAAGCAGAGAAGTTCATCTTCCATAGACATCTGTACCAGCTACACCAGCGCGACAATCAGGATGCCAGTGCTAAACAATCAGGATGCCAGTGATCATGATGAAGCTGTTGCCAGCTTTGCTTACACATCATGCAGCCTTGTTTCAAAATCTGCCCTCATCAACTTCCAGTTAAAGACTGGAAATCAAAAATATCTCCATGATTCTCCTCAAAGTTGAAGAGGGAAATAAAACGGAAGATGGGGAAAGCACACAGATCCCAATGTCAGAACAACAATAACAGTTCAACATAAACCAAAAGGAGGAGTTGTTATTGCTGAGATCTTTGAGTTGAAGAGCTGAGAGGTAATGATGCAGCTATATAGAAACCTGGTCAAACCCCACTTGAAGTACTGTGCTCATTTCTGGTCACCTCACTACAGGGAGGAAGTGGAAACCATAGAAAGGGTGCAGAGGAGATTTACAAGGAAGTTGCCTGGATTGGGGAGTATGCCTTATGAGACTAGGTTGACTGAACTTGGCCTTCTCTCCTTGGAGCGACAGAAGATGAGAGGTGACCTAATAGAGGTGTACAGTATAAGATAATGAGAGGCCTTGATCTTGTGGATAGTCAGAGGCTTCTTGCCAGGGCTGAAATAGCTAGCATGAGAGGGCACAGTTTTAAGGTGCTTGGAAGGAGGTCAAGAGGAGATATCAGGGGTAAGGATTTTACTCAGAGAGTGGTGATTGGTCTGCAGGCAACGGTTGTGGAGGTAGATGCATTAGGGTCTTTTAAGACACTCTTGGATATGTACATAGACCTCAGAAAAAAATAGAGAGCTATGGGTAACCTTAGGTAATTTCTAAAATACATGTTCAGCACAGCACTGTGTGCCAAAAGGCCTGTATTGTACTGTAGGTTTTCTATGTTTCTGTGTTTCTATGTTCTATGCTATCTACGATATGCAGTAAACAGAAGTTCTGTGAATTGAGACAAAATCAGTTGTAACTTACGAAAGACTCACTAATCATAACCTCTTCTCCCTGCCTTCTTCTCCCTACACCTCCCACCAAACGAAAGACTCAGCTCACCCTGATATCAGGCACACAAAATAAAAACACACTTCCTGCATTGGACGGCTCACATTCCAAAGCACCCATTATCTCTAATCATAACCCAAACACTGCTTCTACAGAAAGACCATTACATCAGAGTGAATCCTTTCCCAGGGTGTTACATTTATAATTGCACTTAAGTGCTAAGCCCAGGAGAGACACACTGAATTGATAATACCAAGGAAATTAAAGTTACTGATCCTCTCCACCTCTGATCCCCAATGAGGACTAGCTCAAGAATGTCCAGTTTCCCCCTCCTGAGGTCAACTATCATCTGCAACAGTAGGCCTTGCTGATACTGTGTAAAAGAGTGTTTGATGATTTTGGGCCTGTATTTGCTGAAGTTTAGAAGAAAGAAGGGGATTTCATTGAATCCTATAAGATACTGAAAGCCCTAAAAAGAGTTTATTTTTATTTATTCATTTGCAGGATGTGGGCATCGACAGCTAAGCCAGCACTTATTGCCCATCCCTAGATGCCCTTGAGAAGGTGGTGATGAGCTGCCTTCTTGAACTGCTGCAGTCCCTGAGGTGTAGGTACACCCACAGTGCTGTTAGGGAGGGAACTCCATGATCTTGACCCAGTGACAATGAAGGATGGTCAGGATGGTGAGTGACGTGGAGGGGGATTTCCAAGTGATGGCGTTTCCAGGTATCTGCTGTTCTCATCTTTCTAGATGGCAGTGATCGTGGGCCCGGAAGGTGGACCGTGGATGTGGAGAGGAAGTTTCCGATAGTGAGATAGTCTCAGATTAGAGGGCACGTGTATGACTATGTGTCTGCTTAAACTCCATCTATAAATTGATAATCAGTAAAGACATCACTGATGTGTACTGACTGTGGTTTCTTGATAAGGAAGGTTCTTTAAACCTTCCTCCCAGGATACTGGCTCCACTCCAGATCAGGCATGAAAGCTCTTGTATGAGTCAGTTGTGCAAAGCCTTGTTGAAGCAGGTTCTAAACCCTCAGGGAGAGAGCCTAATGATTCATAAATGTAGTCCTTCCTCTTACACCACTCCTTTGTGAAGTATTTACTGGCCTTATATATCTACTTTTCACTTCACTAACATATTACATGGTAGTAATCCTGAGATTATAACCCTGCTATCTATCTCTTTATCTAGCTCCCAAAAGTCATCTTGTAGAACCTCATCCATACCCCTCTCTATGTCATTAGTACCTATGGGACAACAGCTTCCAGACGATCACACCCCACTCTCAGAATGTCCCCTAACCACTGTGTTCCTGGCACCAGGAGACAACACATCATCCTGGTGTTCCAACTTTAGCCACAGAAACATACATCTGTGCTCCTTACTATTGTACTCCCATCAGTATTGCTGTGGTTGATGACACCCTTCCCTTCTTGGATCAGAGACGGGTATGGTGCCACAGACCTACGTATCACCGGTGCTGGCCTTTGAAAGGTCATTTCCCCCACAATAGTATCCAAAGCTGCATATGTGTTAATGAGAGCAGTGACCATGGGGTAAACCTGCTCCTTCCACCTATTTTCCTTACTGCTTCATTAGAAAGTCAGAACTTAATACTTAGGGGAAATAAAAAAGATTACAACGAATTGAATAAAGTAGATTTGCAGGGCCATGTGGTGTGTTGTAGTTGCTCGATGTGAGAGCAGGTGGACCCCATTGTTAACCTGAAATTATTAACCTGCTCAGTTCAGGAAAAACACCAGAGACATGAAATTACCTCTGAAACGGTTTTTATTCAGAGAGGAGTTCGCAGCCCCATGCACTTCAGGCATAAGGTAGCCAACTCCCAATCTGTCGGTTTACGAAGGTCATACTTGTACCAAAAGCAGGGTACTACATTCGCAAATATGGTTACCGATTCAAATTCATCAATTGATTGGCTATTGCATAGCTAAGCACGCGAAATACTCAGAATAAGCATAGATGCAAGCGTAATACTTGGAATGGGTATGGACGCAAGCAAAACACTCGAAATAGGTATATAGCTCAAAATACTTTGCCAAACACATTGTCTTGTGGTTGCAAGGTTCCTCTTCTTTGTGGTTGCCACATGCTGTCTGGCATCTTATTTTAGCTACCTCTTCTCTGTCCTCCTACACTTCCCCAATGACGTATCCTCTCCCTGGTCCTGTCTACATATTTTGCTACACTTACCCCTCGCCCACCCCTTCTACACGTACCCCTTACCCTCTTCACATTCTCACCACCATGAATTCAGGTGATTTTATCTGTAGTGTGTTGGATCCCTGAGGAGTTCCGACTCAAATATGAACAATAACTGTTTTCTAAGCTTTAAACACTGCAACAGGGAGGGGAAACTTTACCTGGCACTGTAATTCTGAGTGCAGTCACACCCCTTATATTAACTATAAGGTTCACTGTCACCAGTGAAATTAATTCAGTAGCAAGAAGCAAACATAATACCCATAAAGATTCTGCATAGTCTGAGCCTGTGATAGGTTCTTGCTATTGATGTAATTTTAATTGTAAGTTCCAATGCCTGGTGCCTGGGTTCAGGGCATCTCTTTTGCTCTGTGCAGGAATTTTGAGCAGTGGGGATATATCCAGTTGTCATGATCCATCGGGGTACCAATCATATCAGCTGAAAAGGAGGTTCTCTGAGGGAATATAAGTGTGGCACGAAGAACGAAGTGTGTTTGAATTTGTAGGACATCAGTACCAGTGCAGGGGGAGGAAAGAACTTTTTTATTTGGTTTTTATTCTTTTTATTTGATAGAGAACCATATCTGTTCCCATGATTACACCAAATACAATTACAATATATTTCTCTACTCTCCCTCTTCTTGAGTTGCTCCATGAATCATCATGCTAGGGTTGGGTTGCATATCCTTCCAATTGTGTGATCAGCTGAAATCTGTGGTCCCTATAGGTACTAATGACACAAAATGACATAGATGGCAGTATGGATGGGGCCCTGCAAAATGATTTTAGGGGGCTAGGTAAAAAGATACAGGGTTGTAATTTCAGGGTTACTACCATGCAATGTACTAGTGAAGTGAGAAAGAGATACATAGTGCCATTAACTAAGTTGCAAAGGAGTGGTTCAAGAGGAAGGACTTTACATTTCAAATCATTAGGTTCATGAACAGATGGAACTTACTCAAACAAGACTTTTCACATCTCACTTAGAGGGGAACCAATCTCCTCTTTGGGAGGTTTTGTTAGTGCCAGACGCCGGGAGCATTTAAGATTATTAGACCTTAAGACATCAGAGCAGAATCAAGCCATTCAGCCCATCAAGTTTGCTGTGACACTCCCATTTCTCATGCTTTTCACTGATCTTTAACAAATTGTGTTCCTCCTCTTTTTTTATGGTGACCCTGACTTACCTTGTCAGAATCCATCTTAAAATCAGTTTTATTACCGTTGTCATCTACAACATGAAATTTGTTGTTTTGTAGAAGCAATGAAGAGAAATCTATAAAATTGCCATATGTGATAAAATTAAAAAACAGTGTAAGGAAGGTATAATGAGGCAGTGTTCATTGGCTAATAGACTGTTAAGAAATCTGATGGTGGTAGGGAAGAAGTTCCTGAATCATTACGTGTGACCTTTCAGGTTGCTGCACCTTCTCCTAAAGTTGTTGTCAATGGTGAGGTGGGTTGTGCATATGATGGAGCAAAAAGTAGGAAATAAAAATGTATTGAGTTAGTGTTCATGGGTTCAATGCCCATTCAAAAATTGGATGGGAGAGGGGTAGAAACTGTTCCTGAATTATTGAGTGTGTGCTTTCAGGCTTCTGTACCTCCTTACTGAAGTTATCAATGGGAAGGGGGCATGCCTGGGTGGAGAGGATGTTAATGACGGATGCCGCCTTTCTATGGTACCACTCCTTGAAGATGTCTTGTATGCTGCAGAGTCTAGTGCCCATGCTGGAGCTGAGTAATTATACAACTCTCTCCAGCTTAGTTCATACATGCACAGTATCCCACCCCTATACTAGGCAGTGACGTAGCCAGCTAAAATGCTTTTCAATGTACATCTGTAAAAAAAATTGCAAGTGTTTCTGCTGACGTATCAAACCTCCTCAAACTCCTAATGAAATATAGCCACTGTCTTACCACAAACAAGAGAAAATCTGCAAGTACTTGAAATACATCAAAAACACAAAATGCTGGAGGAATTCAGCAAGCCAGACATTATCCATGGAAAAGAGTACAGTGAATGTTTCAGGCTGAGACCCTTCATCAGGAAGGGTCTCGGCCCAAAATATCAAATGTAATCTTTTCCATAGATGCTGCCTAGCCTGCTGAGTTCCTCCAGCATTTTGTGTGTGTTGCATAGCCACTGTCTTACCTTCATTATAGCTACATCAATATGTTAGGTTCAGGTCAGGTCCTCAGAGATATTGACACCCAGAAACTTGAAAGGGGATTGGTGTGCATTCATTGTCTTTCCTTTTTTGAAGTCTGCAATGAATTCTTTGGTCTCGCTGATATTGAGTGCAACGTTGTTGCTGGTAGTGCCACTCAACTACCTGGTATATCATGCTCCTCTATGCCCTCTCGTCACCATCTGAGATTCTGCCAACGATAGTTGTATTATCAGCAAATTAATAAATTGTATTTGATCTGTGCCTAGCCACACAGTCATGGATTTAGAGAGAGTAGAGCAGTGGGCTCAGCATCCATCCCTGAGGTGCACCAGTGTTGATTTGAAGTGTTGCTAGAAGCAGGATAAGGCCATTCAATCTATTGAGTCTGTTCCATGATTCCATCTCCTGCCTTTTCCCTAGAGTGTTTGACATCTTGACTAATCAAGCACCGGTAGTTGCAGTTAAATGTGATCCACAGTAGCAGGGCAGCAGCTGATAGGGTTGAGGGCAAGAAAGATGATGTGACAAATAAAATTGAATGGAAGGACAACAAGAGACAAGCTAATAAATATGGTAGGACCAATGGGCTAAAATGTGTTAATTTCAATGCCAGTATTATGGGCAAGAGACTGGATAAGTCTGTTGCAAATACAGGGACCTAGATTTGTGAAAGACAAGACTGTCTGTTCAATATTCCTGGGTTTTGTTCTTTTAGATGTGATAGCAAAAGGTGATAAAGGAGTGGAGGGGTTGCGCTACTGTTTAAGGAGAATGCCAGTACAGTAGACATACTGGAGGGATCGTCTACAGTGGCAATTTGGTTGAGCTCAGAAATAGAAAAGGTGCAATTACACTGTTGGATTTATAATATTTGTTAAACTTAACACCATAGTTGGACCAGCATGGTTGTGTAGTGGTTAGCACAATATTTTACAGTACAGGCAACTGGGTTTCAATTCACACTGCTGCCTGCAAGGAGTTTGTACATTCTCCCTGTGACCATGTGGGTTTCCTCCCGGTGCTCTGGTTTCCTCCCACAGAACAAAGACGTACCTGTTGGAAGGTTAATTGGTCATTGTAAATTGTCCCTTGATGAGGCTTGGATTAAACTGGGGTGTTGCTGGGCAGGATAGATCGAAGGGCCAGAAGGGCCCATTCTGTGCTGGAACTCAATAAAATAAAATAAACAGATGGAGCAGGTTTCTTCAGTAAATCCAGGAGGATTCTTGAAAGAGTCTATAGAAAGTCCAATTACATGAGAGATTGTACTCGACCTAGTTTTTGGGAAACAATTTGGACCAGGTGACAGTGGGTGGACATTTTAGATATATTGACCATGATTCATGTTTTAAGACAGTTATGAGTAAGGATAAAAACGGACTTTGCTGGAAGAAGTTAATTTGGGGGGAGGGCGAATTATGAGAGGATATTAAAGAACTAAGCAGTAGCTGCTGTCAATAAACCCATATCTGTCACGTGGGTATTCTTCAGAGAGCAGCTGTTAGAATTCAAGATTGGCATGTTCCAGTAGAAGGTAAGGATAAGGATGCCAATGTAACAGAATCATTGTTGTCCTGAGATGCCCTAAATTTAGTCAGAAAGAAAAAAGGGAAAGGTTTGAGAAGTTCAGAATCAGAATCAGTTTTATCATCACAGATGTATCTTGTGAAATTTGGTGTTTCGTAGCAGCAGTACAAAGCAAGACATAAAAGAATTACAATTAAGTTACAACAAGAAATAAAATAAATAAATCATGTAAAAGAGGTGGTGTTTGTGGGTTCATGGACTTACCAGCAATCTGAAAGCATTGGGGATAGGTTGTTTTATGTTGGTCTCATGTCAGTCAAAGCGTTTCCCCTTGGTGAACACTGAAGGAACGTATTCTTTAAGGACCTTCACCACCTCCTCCAGCACCAGGCACATTTTCCCCATTCATCCCTGAGAGCCTCTACCCACACACTGGCCATCCTCCTGTTTTTCACATACATGTGGAATGCCTTGGGGTGCTTACCCTGAAATGACTGCCCGTTTCCTTTCCCTCATCTGATGATCACCCAGCCAATTGCATCCTGCAACATCAGTGTGACTGCTACTCTGTGGCTCCTGTGTGTCAAAGTCTTAGCCTCTTGAAGGTTCTGTACTCATCCAACTCCAATTCCTTAACATAGTCTGTAAGGAGCTGAACATTTTCAAAGCATTTAGGCCTTAAGAAAATGAAAGTATTAAATTTATTATGAAACTGTATTGGCAAATATACAAGACCAATTTACCAAGAATCAAGCATTGAGCAAGTTCTGTCAACCCTGGAGGCTCATTCATGTGGACCTGCTATCTTCATCCTCATTCACTCCACCAGTGGATCTGAAAAATTGTGCATAGTTGTTGTTGCCCTATCTCTGTATATATCTGTGATTAATGGAGCAGGTTCACCCAAATTGATTCCGACATGGAGAGCTTGTTGCAGAATCGACTGGGCTTAAACTCACCTGAGTTTCGAAAACCCAGAGGTGATCTTCCTGACATGTCCAGGATTAATGCTGTGCTTGACAGGGTAGATGTGAAGATGACTTGTGTATCTAGAACTAAGTGATCACTACCTCAAGATAATAGATTGGGACAGAAAAAATGAGAAATTTCTCCATTGAGGGGATGCTGAATCCTTGGGATTTTCTGCCAAGTATGTCTGTGAAGACTCTGCTGAAACATAACTCAGGATCAATCGATAGGAGGGTAAGTAGTGAATGAAGGAAGACATGGTTTCCTGGTGCAGGAGAGGAGGAGTATAAGCTCAACCTTATGGATTGGCAGTACAAGTGGAAGGCCCATTCCTAATGTTCTCTTTGCCCCTCATTTCCCCCTCCACTTTCTCTACATCTGTTTCATTTCTAATTTATCCCAGTTCAGAAAAAAGTTCATCACCATGAAACATAGTAAATCATTTCCCTTTGCACACAGATGCTACCTAACCTGCTGCTTATTTCCAACATTTACTGCTTTTCCATCAGATTTCACCCAGGTACACTTAAAGTGTATTCCTTTCAGAGAATAATTCATTCAACACAAGATCGTAACTAATTACAGGAAAAGGCCATTCAACCCCTCATTTGCAAAGGTACCATGGCATCACTCCCCATGCTACATTGACAACTGCTTTGGTGCTGTTTCCTGCACCCACTTGAAGCTTGTTGACTTCAACAACTTTGTCTCTAACTTCCATCCTGTCCTCAAGTTTACCTAGTCTATTTCTGACACCTCCCTCCCCTTTCTCGATTTCTCTACCTCGGTCTCTGGAGACAGCTTATCTACTGACGGTTATTATAAACTCACTGACTCTCAGAGTACCTGGACTATACCTCTTCCCACCCAGTTACTGGTAAAAATGCCTTCCCCTTATTTCAATTCCTCCGTCTCTGCTGCATCTACGTCAGTTCTTACCGATGTACAAGAGGCCACACCACGAGCACCAGATAGAGTAGGTAACCCCAGTAGATTCATAGGTGAAGTCTCGCCTCACCTGGAAGGACTGTTTGGGGCCAAGAACGGTAGTGAGGGAGGTGGTGTAGGGGCAGGTGTAGAACCTGTTCCAGTTGCAAGGATAAGTGCCGGGAGGGAGATCAGTGAGGAGGGACGAACAGAGAAGGGAATTGCACGGGGAACGTGTCATGATCAGGATCGGTTCCCCTTTAAATTTAGTTAGGTTGCGATCCGGACCATTGACGCCTTGTTCCCTTTTAATTTCATTTTACGTGTCCCTTGAATTTGGCAATCAAGGTAATCTACTCGCGACCTGAACTGGCAGCTTATAAGCCGGCTTGGCTTTAGCCGTTCGGGGCGAGAGAGTTAAGAAGCCTTTGCAAGTTGCTGCCGCTACGACAAGCCAGAGTGATCCAGCCCGCATCGGAGTACCAGCAATTCGCCTTCTGTCGCCAGAGTGGGTCCGGGCAAGGTCAATCTACCAGGGGTGAGTTGAAGGCAGAGTCCTGACTTGACGTTTATGCCCCTTGTCCATGTCTACCCTTCGAAGAAGTCCCGGCTCGGTGCCTGAGTGGAAGGCGGAGTCCTGACTCGATGTTCCTACCTGATGCCTCCGTCGGGGAGGTCTGGCCGGACTGCTGCTGCCCGGCGGGGGTTCCCCCCTTTCTACCCATTGCTCCCCAAGGGTTGTCGCGGTCCCAGTCCCCAGGGTCCGAGTCCAAGGTCCGCGGCTGTCCATGCTCCCCCTGTCCAAGTCCAAGGTCCACAGCTGTTCCAGTTCCCTGTTTCCAAGTCCCAGGTCCGTGGTGATCCAAGTCCCTAATCCCCTAGTCCAAGGTTCGTGTTTCTCTTTGTCCTCGATTTCTCAATCGTCTGTGTAGCGAGTAATAAATGCTATTTTATTGTACGTGTTTGACGTGTTTGTGTCCTGCATGTGGGTCCTCTCCCAGCACCCTTATCCCCACCACGTCACAGAGCGATCCCTGCAGAAAACAGAAAGTGGCGGTAGGTGGGAAGGGAAGGATGTGGTAGGTGGGCCCGTTGGAGATGGCAGACTTTACAGATATTTGTGCTGGAAATGGAGGCTGGAGGGGTGGTAGACAACATCCACTGACCATTCTCATTAATCTAACTCGTCACCTGGACAAAAACCTCTCAAGTTGGTAAGACATGACCTTCCCTGCACCAAGCCATGCTGGCTCTCTCTAATTAAACCATGTATTTCCAAATGCTCACATTTCCTATCCCTAAAAATTTTCTCCAGCAATTTCTTTACAACTGACTTAAGACTCGCCAGGCCATAGTTCCCAGGATTTTCCTTTGATCCCTGCTTAATTAGCAGCACAAAATTAGTCACTTGCCAGTCCTCTGGGACTTTGCCTGTGGATAGGGATGACATGAAGATACCAATCAAGGTCCCAGTAATCTCATCTCTTGTCTCCTTCGATAAACTGGGGAAATCCCATCAGGTCCTTGAGAGGAAAACAGGAAATGTACAGAGCATTAAATAAAAGAATAAAAAGTACTGGAAAACTCATCAGGTCAAGCATCAGCTTTGGAAAGAGAAACAGATAATGCTTCAGGTCTGGCATCCTTCGTTAAAACTGCTTAAGTGAAATAGGTTAGTGAAAGTAGCAGGAAGACAGGGAAAGTGCAAGTGCTCGAACAATATATTCACTCTTTCATAGAGTGAAATAAAATGGTTGTTTAGGGGTATTTGAACTCCTTTGTCTGTGTAATGTTGAAGCCTGGAGAGTGGAGGCAGGAGGTGTGTCCTAGAGCTGCGAGGGCCGTCTGTATATGCGGTTGTCTGAGAGGGAGGAAATGGGCTTGTTTTCGCTGGTGTTGCTTTCTTGCTTGGTATGTCCTGTTTTATTGTGTTCTGTGTTGTTCTGCCAGACATTGTGGCCACGTCATATTGTCGCTGGAATTTCAAATAAATCGAGGAAGCAGCTCACACTCTCACCTGAGCTTCAGGTTGAACTGCGCGTAACCAAGGAAGACAGTTGAGAGAGGAGGAGTTTCACTGGAGAATTTATTTGTGATTTGCATGCCAATAGCTGGAGATAGTAAGATAACATAATCCCTGTTCCATACTTCTCCATTTCCAGGAATGAGAACACCATTGGCGTCAGTGCTAAAGCAGATCCATATCTGAAATTGTTGAGCTCGCTTCTGAGTCACAAAGGCTGAAATGGGCCTCATCAGAAAATGAGAGACCATGCCTTCCCTTGACCTCTTTTCCTATTGTGTCTCCTCTGTGGTTATGTGATGGTTTTCTCGTCATTTCAGGAAAATGTATTTTATTTGTCACACCTGAGCTTTCTTTCAAATCTGTAGAAAGAGAAAGAGACACTGAAGTGGGTCAACAGTTCACTGACTTTAATGAGAATTGTAAAATTTTTAGGAAATAATAAATGTTATGCCAACATGGCTGCTAAATAAAACACTCAAACTGAAAGTAAAATATCAACACCACAGCTGAAAGCAATCTTGAATGAATATCACTCCTTTTCAGCGTCATTCAAAACAGTAGTTCTCTTTCCCAGGCAAGAATGATGGTAAGCAGTGAGCATAACATTGTTGTGCTTTGCTTGTCTTGTCAAGACTACAATTAAAAGAATGGAGATAGATATCACTGCAAACTGGGATCACCTGCTGAAGGAATTTTAGTTTCAGGAAGAACATAAGGACTGGAGAAGCAGAAACAAGAGAAAATCTGCAGATGCTGGAAATCAAATCCACAAAATGCTGGAGGAACCCAGCTTTTATGGAAAAGAGTGAGTACTTGGTGTTTCAAGCTAAGACCCAAAACACCGACTGTTTACTCCTTTCCATGGATGTTGCCAGGCCTGCTGAGTTCCTCCAGCATTTTGTGTGTAGGACTGAAGAAAAGATGTTTCAAAAAAATGGAAATTAATATAATGAATTAAAGTTGACTTTGCTCTTGATGACAGATAAATCCAGAAAAATGATTATTGGACCCATGTGCTTGCTGATGGCTGCAGGTTAACTTTGGTCTGGAAATACAGGGGCATCTACCTGGATACAGACATTATCACTGAAGGCAATGCTATTTCATAGCTTCACCCGTCCACAGAGCATAAAACCTGTCAGTAAAGGGGCAATAGGTTTCCATAACACGTATCATCTTTTCTTGTGGAATTGTATAGAAGATTTTGTCGCCATCTACACTGGACATCTTTGGGGTCAAAACTGTTCATGCATGTGCTGATAAAGTGTGTAACACTGCAAAACCAAACTCCTTCACTGGGAGGAATTGCAGCAGCATTTCTTAATAGATCACAAATCAATTCTACCTGATCACTTTCTGAAAATGAGAAATGCACTTTGCTCCCTGGAGAAAGGACGATGTAGAACGGACCTTCTCAGCTGTGCATGGAGCCCATGTCTGAAACTTAATGAGTATCAGCAATAAAAAACATTGTTGGCTCAAAGTAGATCATTAATGCAACCAGTTTCCAGTTGCATTGTCCAAACACAAACAAAAAATAATTCAATCGAGCATTAGCACTTCATGATTAGGATCTGATATTGTACAACGAGGGACTAAATCAAATTGACAGATTTTCCAAAATTATAGTCTAAAGATACGTAAAACTCTTTTGACCACTATTACAATACACAATACTTTTAATTTGAAACTTGGAATGCTGCCATCTGTTTAGACCTGAATGCCCTCCTATTCAATGTAATTACTATCAGAATCAAAAACTAATTTCTGACCCCATGTTTGTGTGATGTACATTGGTGGTGAGGACAACTGGCAGAGACAACGCAGTAGCTGTTCCACAGTCAACTCACCATTAAACTGAAAAGCAACAGCATTGCAAGTGATAAAATATTGTATGAAAAAATCTTTGGGATAATCAGTGACTTTGCCATTTAGAATTATCAATATGTAATTTTCTGAATTTAGAAGAATTCAAATGGAACATTGTTTATTATTATCCTCTTCGATTGAAAGTCAGTTAATTAAATCAAAAACCCAATTCTATATGTGTGGAGATAAGTCTGGTAAATTACTGGCTAACCAATTGAAAATTGTTTCGGATAAACGACAGATTACTAGGATTCGTAAACAAGATAGTACTCTAACAATCGACCACAAAGAGATAAATAAAGCCTTTCAAGATTTTTATAACTCCTTATATCAATCAGAATTCACTAAGGACTTTTCTATAATAAATGAATTTTTAAGGAAATTGAATATTCCAAAAGTAACTGTTGAGGATAACGTAATTTTAGATAGACCTATTACGGAGTCTGAAATAGAAAAGGATATTTTTTCAAAGAATTCTGGTAAAGCTTCTAGTCCAGATGGTTTTCCCATAGAATTTTTAAAATCTTTTTCTTCTATACTTTCTCCTCGGCTTTGTAAAATTTTTAAAGATGCATTAAGTATAGGTAAATTACCACAATCTTTTTATGAAGCTTCTATTTCTTTAATTCTTAAAAAAGATAAAGACCCTACTGAATGTGCATCCTATCGGCCTATATCCTTGTTAAATATGGATTTTAAGATTTTCAGTAAAATTTTGGCTATTAGATTAGAAAATATATTACCTCAAATTATTTCTGAAGATCAGACTGGATTTATTAAAAATCGCTATTCATCTTTTAACATTAGAAAATTAATTAATATTATTTATACTTCTTCATCTAAAATACCAGAATGTGTTATTTAGATGCTGAAAAAGCATTTGATAGAGCTGAATGGCCATATTTATTTACTACAATGCAACAATTTAATTTTAGTTCAAAATTTATATCATGGATTAAATTAATATACCAAAAACTTTTAGCTTCGGTTTTTTACCAATAATCGAAGATCCCCTTTTTTTCAGCTATTTCGTGGTACAAGGCAAGGTTGCCCTTTAAGTCCTTTACTATTTGACATTGCTTTAGAACCTTTGGCTATAGCTATTCGTGAATCACCTGATATTCTGGGTATTACCCGTGGGGAGAGGACGTATAACCTATCATTATATGTTGATGATTTGTTATTATATATATCTGACCCTGAAAGATCTATTCCTGCTATTTCGTCTTTGCTTGCTCAATGTAGTAACTTTTCTGGTTATAAATTGAATTTTAACAAGAGTGAACTATTTCCATTAAATATGCAAGTTCCAATTTATAAACATTTACCATATAAAATTGTTACAGATTATTTTACTTACTTAGGTATTAAAATTGCTAAAAAACATAAAGATTTATTTAAGGTTAACTTTTTACCTTTAATTGATCAAATTAAGCAACTTGCTATTAGGTGGTCTCCACTATCTTTGTCATTGGTTGATAGAGTTAATGCTATTAAGATGATGATACTACCTAAATTCTTATATTTATTTCAAGCATTACCAATTTTTATTCCTAAAGCTTTCTTTAATACTATTGACTCCAAAATATCTTCTTACTTTTGGCAGAACAAAAATCCTAGATTGGGCAAAAAATATTTACAGAAGCCTAAGAAGGAGGGCAGCTTGGCTTTACCAAACCTGAGATTTTACTATTGGGCAGTCAATATACGGTATTTAATATTCTGGACACAAGAACTGACTATAGCTACTTGCCCACAATGGGTAAATTTGGGATGTAAATCTGTGCAAGATTTTTCACTGATTTCAATCTTAGGATCTTCACTTCCTTTTTCTTTATTCAAATTGAATAAACAGATAACTAATCCTATAGTCAGATATACATTACGAACTTGGTTTCAATTTCGTAAATTTTTTGGTTTGAATAAATTTATTTTATCATGTCCTATAATATCTAATTATTTTTTTCGGCCTTCATCTATGGATCAAGCTTTTCTTTTATGGAAAACAAAAGGTGTAACATGTTTTCGTGATCTGGTTCTGGATGATAACATTATGTCCTTTGAACAGCTATCTAATAAATATAATTTACCTAAAACCCATTTTTTTAGATATTTGCAAGTTAGAAATTTTTTGTATAATGAGTTACAGTCTTTTTCTAAAGAATGTCCATTGGACATTACAGAAAGAATTTTAGCCCTTAATCCTTATCAAAAGGGTTTAGTAGCCATCATTTATAAGATGATCATGAATTTACAGTCAGATGTATCAAAAAAAATTAAGAAGGAATGGCAAGAAGAGTTGCATTGTTCTATATCTACTGAGCAATGGGATAAAATTTTATTATTGGTAAATTCGTCCACTATTTGTGCTAAACATGCCCTAATACAATTTAAGGTTGTACATAGAGCTCATATGTCTAAGGATAAACTGGCTCGATTTTATTCTCATCTTAATTCAACCTGTGATAGATGTCATTCTGATGTTGCTTCATTGACTCATATGTTCTGGTCTTGTCCTTGTTTACAAAATTATTGGAAAGATATTTTCAGTATTATTTCAAGAGTTTTAAATATTAATTTCCAACCACATCCTCTTACTGCAATTTTCAGTTTACCAATGACGGATAATAACCGTTTATCCGCTTCATCTCAACGAATGATTGCATTTGTTACATTAATGGCTAGAAGATCTATTTTATTGAATTGGAAAGAAATTAATCCTCCAACTGTATTTCAGTGGTTTTCTCAAACTATTTCTTGTTTGAGTTTAGAAAAAAATTATAAGTATGGTTTTTGATCCTTCAGTTAAATTTGAAGAAACTTGGAGACCATTTATTCAACATTTTCACATGAGTTGAATTGTCTTTTCCTAAACCTTACTTATATTATCCTTAATCAATTGGATGGAGGTTCGGAGTTATTGGCACTACTGTATATGTACTTAATATTATTCAATGGCCCATGTTGGTTAGTGTTTTTTTTTGTTTTTTTTTCTCTCTCTTTTTTTTGGGGTCTTTTTTTTTTCTTTTTACTTCTTTGTTCATTAATGTTCTGAGTTTGAGAGGTTATATATTTTTATTATTATATATCTGAATGTCTAGTTAAACTATCAATTATGTACTCTCAAACACTTTGTATTCATGTTTGATTTATGTTTGTTTAAAACTAATAAAAAGATTTAAAAAGAAAGAAAGAAAGAATATATTTGTGACAATAGCAGAACCAAGTGCATCTGATTTCTAGTCCATTACAACTCAGTTTATGCTCGACAATTAAAAATTAGTTACTTTAAGTTAAACAATCATGCTTTGTTAATTCCTTTCTTACAGTCAGAGGAACAGTTTGTTAAATTGCTACGAATCTGAAATTCACAAGTACTATGGCATTTGGAAATTTATAATGGAAAATGTCAAATCTACAAGGCATTCTCAAATGGATGTCATTTCAAAAACTTGTACATTTAGCTGTATCAGTTTGTTGACTGCCCTTTTCTTTTCAGGAAGTCTTCTGGTGATCACACCAATAACCAATGGAGTTGACATTTCCTTCCATGAGGTGTTACACCACAGAAGCATTCGCATTGTTGAAGGATGCTCTGTTATCAGCCACTGAATATGACCAAAACGTCAACTGTACTTTTTTCCATAGATGCTGCCTGGCCTGCTGAGATTCTCCAGCGTTTTATGTGTGTTGCTCAGATTCCCAGCATCTGCAATTTTTCTCTTGTTTGTGACATAACACGTGCAACCTGGCTTCACCTCCTGAGAAGTAATAGTATGCAAATCCTGTCACAGCAGTCATTTTCCAATCTGTGATTCTAGTTTTGTCAGGAAATGTCTCTTTATACAGGTGATGACCCTCTAGATTAAGCACTGGAATAAGCACTGAACATTTCTTGTTCATCACTGGGTCACTTATTCCACAAATCTGGCCTTCAGCAAGTTATGAATCTTGTACCTGAGACAATAAAGATCAGTTATACGCCAAATGATGTTTCCCATGACATACCATTGGTGCCATTCATTATTAAGCAGGAATTGCAGTTAACATCTGAGGCTTAGCACAACTGAAATATGTGCAACCCCCTCCCCAGGCTCATATACAAACAAGGCTTGTTAGCCGGCTCTGCTAACAGCCACGGCACTCAGTGGTGAGAAGGCCACCTATCATATAGGGTCGATACGATTTGGCGTTCAGTCAAACAGAAATGTCGCGATGTTCTGATTAAAGAAACCTCGATTTGAGCTAATGCTGTGTAAATACTGCCCATGCACAACTGTCGATCAGCAAAAAATAACATATCACATACAGTATCAAATTTTAAATTTAGTATATTTACAAACTTAGGCTTTATGGAACAGTTAGTAGGAGAAAGAAAAGAAATAACAAAGGGCCTATTACAGTTAACCCAGACCAAATGTGCACATACAGTTGGAGCTCATCTTGAAATTGTCCTTCTCACTCATATGCTGGACCCACAATCTTCAGGAGCGCACACACCACATTTCGAACTTTGATGGAAATCCATCTCCAACCAACCGGAATATTGGCCTTTTCTACTTGGAGCCATTCATATGCACAAAGTATTTTGTGCAATGGGGACTCTCCTTTCAATGGTATTCTCAGCCATCTTCCCTCCTGTACTCCACAGTTCCTGCCAAAAAAAACTGTCCATCACAAATCTCTCTCCGCTCCACTCTCTCAAACTTTCTTCTGATTGGCTGACACAACATTTAAGTTGAAGGTCATAGCCCCTTATCTTTTAGCCAAAACTGATACATCCTCAAAGGAGAACACAGTGCTTTTAAAGAACTGCTAAAATGAAATACCTACTGCATAGCAGTAAAAATCTTAGCCAGGGCATTCCATATTTCTCTCTACTTTTTCTCAATCTTGTTCTTCCATACTTTCCAGTGCAAAATGATTTCAGCAGATGTCAGGTAAAATCAGTTTAATTTTCTACAACTTAATGAAGAGCAATGTCTAAGGTTTAAGAAATTCTAATAGAAACATAGAAAACCTACAGAACAATACAGGCCCTTCAGCCCACAAAGTTGTGCCGAACATGTGCCTACCTCAGAAATTACTAGGCTTATCCATAGCCCTCTATCTTACTAAGCTCCATATACCTATCTAAAAGCCTCTTAAAAGACCCTATCGTATCCGCCTCCACCACAGTTACCAGCAGCCCATTCCATGCACTCACCACTCTCTGAGTAAAAAATTTACTCTGTACCTATTCCCCAGCACCTTAAACCTGTGTCTTCTTGTGGCAAACATTTCAGCGCTTGGAAAAAGCCCCTGACTACACACATGATCAATGCCTCTCTTCATCTTGTAGACCTCTATCAGGTCACCTCTCATCCTCCTTCGCTTCAAGGAGAAAAAAGCCAAGTTCACTCAACCTATTCTCATAAGGCATGCTCCCCAATTCAGGCAACATCCTTGTAAATCTCCTCTGCACCCTTTCTATGGCTTCCACATCCTTCCTGTAGTGAGGCGACCAGAACTGAGCACAGTACTGCAAGTGGGGTCTGACCAGGGTTCTACATAGCTGCAACATTACCTCTCAGCTCCTAAATTCAGTTCCACGATCGATGAAGGCCAATACACCATATGCCTTCTTAACCACAAAGTCAACCTGTGCAGCTGCTTTGACTGTATTATGGACTCAGACCTCAAGATCCCTCTGATCCTCCACACTGCCAAGAGTCTTACCATTAATACTATATTCTGCCATCATATTTGACCTACCGATATTAATCACTTCAAACTTATCTGGGTTGAACTCCATCTGCCACTTCTCAGCCTAGTTTTGCATCCTATCAATGTCACACTGTAACCTCTGACAGCCCTCCACACTATCCACAACACCTCCAACCTTTGTGTCATCAACAAACTTACTAACCCATCCTTCCACTTCCTCATTTATAAACATCATGAAGAGTAAGGGTTCCAGAACAGATCCCTGAGGCACATCACTGGTGACCGATCTCCATGCTGAATATGACCCAAGTACAACCACTCTTTGCCTTCTGTGGACAAGCCAGTTCTGGATCCACAAATCAATGTCCCCTTGGATCCCATGACCCCTTACTTTCTCAATAAGCCTTGTATGCGGTACCTTATCAAAAGTCTTGCTGAAATCCATATACACTACATCTACTGCTCTTCCTTCATCAATGTGTTTAGTCACATCCTCAAAAAATTCAATCAGGCTCATAAGGCACGACCTGCCCTTGACAAAGCAATACTAACTATTCCTAATCATTTTATACCTCTCCAAATGTTCATAAATCCTGCCTCTCAGGATCTTCTACATCAACTTACCAACAGTGAGGTAAGACTCATTGGTCTATAATTTCCCGGGCTATCTCTACTGCCTTTCTTGAATAAAGGAATAATGTCTGCAACCCTTCAATCCTCCGGAACCTCTCCCAACCCCATTGATGATGCAAAGATTATCGCCAGAGACTCAGCAATCTCCTCCCTCATCTCCCACAGTAGCCTGGGGTCCATCTTGTCTGGTCCCAGTGACTTATCCAACTTGATGCTTTCCAAAAGCTCCAGCACATCCTCTTTCTTAAAATCTACTTGTTCAAACTTTTCAATCTGCTGCAAGTCATCACTACAAACACTAAGGTCCTTTTCCATAGTGAATATTGAAGTAAAGTACTCATTAAGTATCTCTGCTATTTCCTCCGGTTCCATACACACTTCCCCACTGTCACACTTGACAGATCTTATTCTTTCACGTCTTATCCTCTTGCTCTTCACTTACATGTAGAATGCCTTAGGGTTTTCCTTAATTCTGCCCACCAAGGCCTTCTCATGGCCCCTTCTGGCTCTCCTAATTTCATTCTTTTTTTTAATTTTTATTTTTACTGAAGGAATGACACAATACAGAATACATAATGCATTACATTTTCCTCCATTTTGCTTTTATATCTTAGCCCTGAGTGGAATTAAAATGTGTGGCCACTGGGAGATCCTGCTTTCTCTGACAGACAGAGCGTAGGTGTAGGTGGACATTTTAATTCCACGTCCCATTCCCATTCTGATATGTCTATCCATGGCCTCCTCTACTGTCAAGATGAAGCCACACTCAGGTTGGAGGAACAACACCTTATATACTGGCTGGGTAACCTCCAACCTGATGGCATGAACATTGACTTCTCTAACTTCCGTTAATGCCCCTCCTCCTCTTTTTTTTCTTTCTCTCTCTGCCCATCACTCTGCCTGTTCTCCATCTCCCCCTGGTGCTCCCCTCATCCTTTCTTTCTCCCTAGGCCTCCCATCCCATGATCCTTTCCCTTCTCTAGCTCTGTATCCCTTTTGCCAATCACCTTTCCGGCTCTCAGCCTCACCCCACGCCTTCCGATCTTCTCCTATCATTTTGCATTTTCCCCTCCCCCCTCCTACTTTCAAATCTCTTACTATCTTTCCTTTCAGTTAGTCCTGACGAAGGGTCTCAGCCCGAAATGTCGACAGCGCTTCTCCCTATAGATGCTGCCTGGCCTGCTGCGTTCCACCAGCATTTTGTGTGTTGGAGAGAAGGAACACCTGTCACAGCCAGCGTCTGTCCTGGGATATATGTCAGCAAGCCTGGCTTTACTTAAATGTACGCTGTGTAAAACTTTAAATTGTATGAGCCCCAGTCGAGCACATGATGATGAGGAATGAACCCTATTCAATGCTTTTGCCCAATATTCCTCAGCCAGATCCATACCAAGGTCATCCTCCCACCTAGTCTTAGTTTTGTTTAAATCTTGAACTTCCAAAGACATCAGCTGAGAGTATAAAACAGAGATCGGCCCTTTATTATTAAAGTTAAGAATGAGTTTTTCCCACAACATAGCAGGTGGTAGATCAGGAAAAGAAGGAAATTTTTCCTTGACAAAATGGCAAATCTGCAGATATTTTAAAAAATGATTATGTGGAAGGTCATATTTACTGCGCAGGTTATCAAAACTATCAAATATATTACCAGTGTACAAATCCTTAATGTGCAGAAGACTGTTCAAACCCCATTGTCTAAAAACTGAATTAAGTGTGGAGGGGAGAACTAGATGGTTTCTCTGAATGGGACCCAAAACTGAAGCTGATGTGAACTTATAGTGGCAGCGAAATTAATTAAACATTTTGAGGGTGGAGAGCACGACTGGGTTAGATGTAAATTGAGAGGATTTCAATGGCAAGGAAGAATACACTAAAACTTGGAGAGACGAGGAGTGGCAAGACCGTGTCTCAAGCAGGCACCAGTTTATAGCTGGCCGGTGAAGCCAAAATAATACTTTTTGAATGTTCGATGCCCAATAAAAATGAATAAAGCTAGGAAGGCCCATTCCACCTACATCACAACCTCTTTGGAGAAGGTGCTTATTAACACTTGGGACCTTATTTTCCCAAATAAAGGAGGTTATAGCTTGGTCAACTGATTTGAAAAATAACTTAGATAAGAAAACTGGCAAGCACTGGAACAAGTAAAGAAATCTGGGAAGTATCATCATTTTCACTGATTGCATTCTCCCAGCTATAGTAAGGGGTAAACTGCACCATCTCTCAAAATCAGCCTTCATTTGGCTAACCTGAGGTCTGTAGTTAGCATCAAACAGAGATGTAAAAGAGCAAGTAACGTGTATTCCTAGGTATACAAAACCATCTTGAGATAAAGGAAAAGGCAAAGATTCCTGTCGGATCTGTAGGGCCAAGTTATTAATGGGAAAGCATTTGCTTTTTTGAAGGTTCAGTTTATAGCCAGAGAAGGCTCCAAATTGACCTAATAATGACACAATAGCAGGACTGCTACCTACAGGGTTGCTAAAATAAAGTAAGAGGTCGTCAGCATATAGGGATACACGGTGTTTCATGTCCCCTCTCCCAACACCTTGAAATAATGTAGCTGACTTAAGTGCAATAGAAAGAGACTCAATTGCAATTGCAAAAAGAGGAGACAATGGACAGCCTTAGCGAGTGCCAAGTGTTAATGGGAAATAGTCAGGTCGAAAATAATTCGTCTGTATACACGCTAAAGGCGAATGATATAATAGCTTAACCCAGGCTACAAATATTCTGCCAAATCCAAATTTCTCCAAAACATTAAACAAGTGTACCCACTCCACTCTATCAAATGCCTTCTCCGCATCCAAGGAGATAACAACCTCCAGACTGTGAATAAATCACATCAGCCAGACGACGGATATTAAAAAAAGAATGGTGACTTTTAATAAAACCTCTTTGATCATCTGAGATTATCTTGGGAAGGGGGCATTCTAAGCGGCAAACAAGCATGTTAGCCAAATTTTTTACATCCACATTCAACAATGAGATGGGGCAATACGATCCACATTGAGTCGGGTCCTTGTCCTTTTTAAGAAGAAGTGAAATAGATGCCTGTGAAAGAATAGGGGGTAAGGAACCTGTTCTCCAAAGATTCCTGAAACATTGTGAGAAGGACCGGTATGAGCTTATCCTTAAATTTCTTATAAAATTCTATCAGATAACCATCAGGACCTGGGGACTTACCACTCTGCATAGTCATAATGGCATTACTAATCTCTTCCTGCCCAAGAGCCCAATCTAAATTCTCCACCTCCTCTGGTTCAAGTTGGTATTTCCAAATTATCTAAAAAACATTCCATATGTGTTATATCTGAGGGAAACTGAGGTATACAGTGAGAAATAAAATGTTGCAAAGATGTTATTAATCTCTTTTGGATTGCTTGTCAAGTTTGGTGTGTGTCTCTTATCTGGGGAATAAGTAGTGATGCAGCTTGACGCTTCAACTGATGAGCCATAAGCCAGCTCGCCTTGTCACCATATTCATAATAGAGGCCATGTGTCTTAAGAATTAATTGTTCTGACAGGCTTGTAGATAGAAGATTAAACTTCACTTGCAAATTCCGCAGAAGGTGCCTCAGAATATTGCCTATCCAGGTCCAAAATAGATTGTGATAACACTTGCATTCCTTCCTACGCTCTTTATTGGCATGTGAAGTATAAGATATTATTTGACCCCTCAAGTCAGCTTTTTTAAAGTTTCCCAGTTACCGACTCAGTTTTGTTAGTCTCGAAGAATGTGTCAATGTTAGCCGATATATAACTACAAAATTTCTCATTGGAAAGCAAAAGGGGATTAAGTTTCTACAGAAGCCATTCTCTAATGTTTAAAGGAAAACATAGGTCTAGTTTCACAGGTGAGTGATCAGATATAACTATAGCAGTGTACTCAATTTGTCCAATCATTGATATCAAGGAGCTATCTACAAACGTTTGTATAAAGAAATAGTCTAGCCTGGAATAGGAGTGGTGAACATGAGAAAAGAAAGAGAATTGCCTAACTGATTGATTCAAATATCTCCAAGGATCCATATAACCATTTTGTTTCATAAACATCGAGAAGGCTTTTGCCATATCAGAAGATGTTCCTCTAGAGCTAGACCTATCAAGCAGTGGGTCAATAGCACAGTTCAGATCTCCTGAAAAGCTGGTGTGTATTCAGATTAGGTATTAATGACAAAACCTTATTTGCAAAGTGGATGTCATCCCAATTAGGGGCATAAATATTTACCAAAATGACAGGTATCTGAAAGAGAGATCCAGAAACTATAATAAAGCAATCGTTAGGGTTACTGATTACATCGGATGGTGTAAACTGCATTCTTTTGGCGATTAATATTGCTGCCCCCCCCCCCCGGACCTACTATTAAATCTAGAATTAAAAACCTGACTAATTCATGCTTTATGATGTCTATTATGGTCTTCCACTCTTAAATGTGTCTCTTGCAGAAATAGTACATCTACTTTTAATTGTTTCAGATGAGAGAAAATTTAGCTCTTTTAACAGGACCATTGAGCCCCTTTACATTCCAAAAAATAAACCTCACAGGGTGGCCTCCATCAGCAGCACCCATGTTAACCACATCAAAAGACACACAGGGCCCACAATCCAAAACAATGTGAGGGCACAAGCTGCACACAATAACGCACAATGAAAGAAAGTCTGGCCAATCTGTAACACACAAAAGAATAAACTGCCATAGTAATCCCCCAAAACACTCCCCCCACCTCTTTACACAAACAAAAAAAACCAATTAACCCCCGAAGCCTAGATCTACCTCCCCAACTGAGGATGATCGCAGGCATGACCAAACAAAAAAATTTCAATGCGTTTCCCATACAACCAAACGTTCAATCTAATCTAGGGTGGCTTCCCTCCTTAGAATTTATACCAACACTTATTCTGCCTTTAATATATATAACACAAGCAAAGCATTAAAAACACAAAAAAAGGAAACAAAACACCAGAGATACAAATCCCAAATATTTACATTTTCCTGGTTGAAAGTTTTTGTTAATCAGATTCCGCAGCATAGCAGTTCGACCCAATCGTGTTCCACAAATTAAACTGGAAAAAATGAACAAAGAAGTGAATTGCGAAAATTAACAGTTTGCCTCGGCATGAATAACCTAAAAAAAAGTCATTGCTCTTCTCCTTCTTCTTCTCCCGAATGGTAAAACTCTTTGGCCACCTCTGGTGGGAATGCTTTTCCGCTTCTTCCTAGAAGCCTTATAATCTTCTAGATCTCTATCATTAACTAGCTCTCTGAATCTTTTGTTGTAAGCTTTTCTTTTCTTCTTGAATAGATTTGTACAGCATGGTTCCTATACCCTACTGTAACTCTCCTATATCATTGGAACGTACCTGTACAGAACTCTACACAAATATCCCCTGAATATTTGCCACATTTCTTCTGTACTTTTCCCTGAGAACATCTGTTTCCAATTTAAGCCTCCAATTTCCTGCCTGATTGCCTCATAATTCCCCTTACTCCAATTAAACTTGCCTGCTCCTATCTCTCTCCAATGCTATTGTAAAGGAGACAGAATTATGATCACTATCTCCAAAAAAATGCTCTCCCACTGAGAGATCTAACACCTGACCAGGTTCATTTCCCAGTACCAAACCAAGTATAGCCTCTCCTCTTATAGGCTGTGTCAAGAAACCTTCCTGAACACACCTAATAAACTCCAGCCCACCTAAACCCCTTGTTCTAGGGAGATGCCAATCGATATCTGGGAAATTAAAATCTCCCATCAGGACAACTCTGTTATTATTTCCAGGATCTGTTTCCCTATCTGCTCCTCGATATCCCTGTTACTATTGGGCGGCCTATAAAAATCACCCAGTTAAGTTATTGACACCTTCCTGTTCCTAGCCTCCACCCACAGAGACTCCGTAGACAATCCCTTCATGGCGTCCACCTTTTCTGCAGCTGTGACACTATCTCTGATCAACAGTGCCACGTCCCCACCTCTTTTGCCTCCCTCCCTATCCTTTCTGAAACATCTAAAACCTGGCAATTGAAGTAACCATTCCTGTCCCTGAGCCATTCAAGTCTCTGTAATGGTCACCACATCATATCTCCAAGTACTGATCCACACTCTAAGCTCATCTGCTTTGTTCACAACACTCCTTGTATTAAAATAGACACATCTCAAACCTTCTGTCTGAGCACGTCCCTTCTCTATCACCTGCCTATCCTCCCTCTTGCACTGTCTCCAAGCTTTCTCTATTTGTGAGCTAACCTCCTCTTCCCCAGTCTCTTCAGTTCGGTTCTCACCCCCCAACAATCCTAGTTTAAACTTTCCCCAGTAGCCTTAGCAAACCTCCCCGCCAGGATATTGGTCCCCCGGGATTCAAGTGCAACCCGTCCCTTTTGTACAGGTTACACCTGCCCTAAAAGAGGTCCCAACAGTTCAGAAATCTGAATCCCTGTCCCCTGCTCCATTCCCTCAGCCACACATTTATCCTCCACCTCATTCTATTCCTATACTTACTGTCACGTGGCACAGGCAGTTAACCCGAGATTACCATCTTTGCGGTCCTGCTTCTCAACTTCCTTCCTAACTCCCTGTAGTCTTTTTTCAAGACCTCTTCCCTTTTCCTACCTATGTCAATATGTACCACAACCTCTGGCTGTTCTCCCTCCCACTGCAGGATACCTTGGACGCGATCTGAAACATCCTGGACCCTGGCACCTGGGAGGCAAACTATGATCCGAGCTTCTTTCCTGCATCCACAGAATCGCCTATCTGATCCCCTAACTATAGAGTCTCCTAACACTACTGCCTTCTTCTTCCCTTCCCTACCCTTTTGAGCCACAGGGCCAGCCTCTGTGCCAGAGGCACAGCCACTGCCGCTTCCCCCAGGTAGGCTGTCCCCTCCAACAGTACTCAAACAGGAATATTTATTGTCAAGGGGTACAGCCACAGGGGTACACTCTAGTACCTGACTCTTCCCCTTCCCCCTCCTGACTGTGACCTAATTGCCATCTCCCGTGGCCCTGGTGTGATCACCTGCCTCATGGTTCATTGCTGAGGTTAAAACATAGAACATACACAGAACATAGAAGTGTTCTGTATAGGAATGGCCCAAAATGTCTGCGATGACCTGTAATGTAAAGGATTAGTTCATCTCTGTGATCATCAAATGCCTCACTATCTCTGTGGCCTTGAACGTAAAAGAACTTTGATTACTTCTATGGGTGTACAACAATGAGAATGCATTACTACCATGGGAAGATGAAAGTTAGGTCAACAGATAGGTGGGACTCATGAAGAGAGGTGACAAGTCACGAATGGTTCTGATTCAATTGTTTGAGCTGGTGCCTTGTATTTGGTTCACTTACTACAGCATTGTATATTATTGGAAAGGGTATGAAATGTGAGCAGTCTCGGGGTTTGGGGGTAGTTCTTCAAAGTGCTTGTCATGAACAGCACCACGACTCAAGTGGGAGGTGTACTGCACTGAGAGGGCTCACACCTACCCAGATACGTATCTTTATACTTGAGCTGCTCTGTCCTAATAAACAATTTGTCATTCTAAGTAGTTAATAGCAATTTGTGTCTTTCTGCCTCTCTGAGTGGATCTGAGAACCATTTGTTGTAAAATTATATGACCATGATGCGAATTGAAATAGTCCCATTTGTCTGTATTGATATCCTTTCATTCCCTCTGTTTCTGTATCAATGCTTCTGAATCACTGCTATCATATCTGCATCCACCACTTCTACAGGGAGCGCTCTCCTACAACCTACCTATCTCAGTGTAAAGTCCTTCCCTTGTAAATCTCCTTTCTGTTTTGCTCCTCACCTTAAAGATATTCTCATGTGAGTTTGGCATTACTACCCTGGGGAAAAGACTCTGACGACCCACCCTATTTATGACTATTTAGTTTCTATAGTCAGAAGCTGCCAGCCAGACAGTGTATACCTGACTGAGTGCTGAAGATCTGTGCAGACCAATGGGCTGATGTTTCCAAAAGCTTCTCACACCTCTCACATCTGTGGTCTGAGTTTCTCACCTGCTTCAAAAGGGCATTGAATCTACCAGTGGACAAGAGGAGCATGATGGTCTTCCTCAATAACTACTATATGTCACTACTTAGATCCACTGTAACCAAGAGGTTCAAGAAGATGGTTAATGCACAAGTCAATTCCAACCTCAGAAATTAGCTGGATCCACTTCAACTGCCTATCATTGCAGCAGATCAGAAGCAGATGCTTTTTCACTGACTCCCTACAGAGTTCAGGACTATTGGGATAACAGAGCATCAGGCTGCTATTCTGTTGGCAATACCCCAGCATTGACCACAATCATTGGCAGAGCAGATCTGTAACAAAATTTCCTCCTCACTGATAATCAAAACAGGTGTACCTCAGTGCTACATGCTACAATTTTTCTTTATAGCCACAACTGTGTGACTAAACACAGCTTTGATAGCATAGATAAATTTGCTGACTATACTGTGAACCATGGCTGATATTGAATCAGTATATGGAGAGAGAAAGAAAACCTGGTTAGATGTTGCTGCTTTAGCAGCCTCACACACAGTGCCAATGAAACCAAGGATCCCATCATTGACTTGAGAAAGAGGAATTCTGGAGACCATGTGCTAGATCTCACTGATAAGCCAGAGATGGGGACAGTTTGTAGCTTCAAATTCCTGTCCATTAACAATTCTTCTGGATTTTACTTCTGGGGTGCCTTGAGGCGATTAATGTGGTGGTAGAACTCTCAATGGATGCGATTAAATATCCTCGTTTCAGCCTGCTACAGCTAAAAAGCTCAACGGCTTCCAAGGTCAGTAGAGTCAGATGTCAGATGTCAAACAATCATTGCTTAGAACTGACAGAAACAATGCCAATTGGAGACAGATTGGTTGTAGGATTCCATGCAGGAAAAGTGGCTGCACGTCAGCGATAAAAGTGTGTTTAAGTAAACGGGGTTTTAAACTCCCAATAGCAACTATCTTGCTGGCAAGCGTGCAGTCTCTAGTGAATGAAATCCATAATCTCAGAGCTAGGGTGCTGAATCAGAGGGACATTAGGACAGCGTGTGTCCTTTCTTTCACAGCATCCCGGTTAACTTCTTCTGTACCGGATGCTGCGATTCAGATCATAGTATACACCATCAGGATAGCTCTACAGAGTCTCTCAAAAGCAGAGGTGGAGGAGTGTGCCTCACTATCAACTCTTCTCGGTGCACAAATATATCAGTGTTGTCCCAATACTGCTCGCCAGACCTGAAGTATCTAGCAGTAAAGTGCCGTCCTTTTTACCTACCACAGGAGGTTTCTGGGATCATATTGGTAGCAGTTATACATGCCACCTCAGGCCAATGTCAAGCAGGCTTTAGATGATCTGAGCAATGGGATCAACATGCATGAAACAGTGCACCCTAATGCTTTCACCATCATTTTGGGGGATTTTAACTATGCCGGTCTGAAAAAAATCACTAAGCAATTACCATCAACAGAAAACTTGCAATACCAGAGGAAACAACACATTGGACCATTGTTACACCACCATCAGGAATGCCTTCCATGCTATTCTATGCCCTCACTTCAGGAAGTCTGATCACCTGCCTGTACTTCTACTCCTTGAATATAGGCAGAGACTGAAGAAAGCAGTAAGGACCAAGAAGGTTTGGACAAGCAAAGCACAGGAGCGATTACAGGACGGCTTTGAATCAGTGGAATGGACTGTATTCATCGATTCATCATCGAACCTGGATGAGTATGCTGCAGTTGTTACCGAATTCATTAAAACCTAAATGGATGAGTGTGTGCCTACAAAGACTTATTTTACATTCCCAAGCCAAAACCCATGGATGAACCAGGAGGTACGTCATCTGCTGAAGCCTAAATCTGTGGCATTCAAGTCTGGTGACCCAGGCCTGTATCAGAAAACAAGGTATGATTTGCGGAGGGCTATTTCAAGGGCAAAGAGGCAAATTTGAACAAGGCTGGAGGCAACATCGGATGTACAACAACTCTGGCAGTGTTTGCAAGACATTACTTCCTACAAATTAAAACCCAATAGCTCGATTGCCAACAACGTTTCACTACCAGATGAACTCAACGCCTTCTATGTCCACTTTGAAAGGCAGAATATAATTACAGCTGTGAAGATCCCTGGTGCAGCCTGTGACCCTATGATTTCTGTCTCAAAGGCTGTTGATCGGCTGTCTTTGAAAAGAGTGAACCCTCATAAGGCAGAAGGTCCAAATAGAGTACCTGGTAAGGCTCTAAAAACTTAATCCAACCAATTGGCGGGAGTATTCAAGGAAATTTTCAACCTCCCTCTGCTACAGGCAGAAGTTCCCACTTGCTTCAAAAAAGGCAACAATTAAACCAGTGCCTAAGAAGAATAATCTGAGCTGCCTTAATGACTAATGTCCAGTAGCACTCACATCAACAGTGATAAAATGTTTTGAGAGGTTGGTCATGACTAGACTCAGTTCCTGCCTTAGCAATGAGCTGGACCCATTGCAATTTACCCATCGCCACAATAGGTCAATGGCAGATACAATCTCAATGGATCTTTAGAGTCTTCACATGGCCTTAGATCACCTGGACAACATCAGAGAGCTCCACCAGGCCCGCTATGCATATGCATGCTTGTCCCATGAGGCCAGACTTAGAGTGTCATGGTCCGGTCCGAAGTCTGCTTTCCGGTTCATCGTCCGGTCCGGGACTCCGGACTCTGGGTCCTCCGACCATCCCTTGTTTCAGATTCGGATTCAGTTTATTGTCATTGAGAAACCACAAATGCAACGCAGTTAAAAAATGAGACAATGTTGTCTGGAATGAAATCACAAAAAAAAGCACATAACATAACAGACCACATAACGTTTGGTAATCCCCAATCCAGAGTCTGGAGAGGCTGCTGTGTATCAATATCGCGCTACCATCTTAGCATGTTCCCCAGAAAGGAACTCCAAACCCATCAGACAAAACAAGACTACCCAGACATACCAAGTCAAGAGACCAGCACTACCACCCAACAAACCAAAAACCTACACAAAACCACATATAGTTAATGTTTAGTTGCAACAGTGCAGACAATACCATAATTGATAAAAGACTAACTGACAAAAACCACATAATTTAACATATAGTTACACCAATGCAAAGCAATACCGTAATTTGATAAAGAAGGCCACGGCACGGTAAAAAAAAGTCTCAAAGTCCCGACAGCCCATCATCTCACGCAGACGGTAGAAGGAAGAAAAACTCTTCCTGTCATGAACCTCCAGTGCTGCAACCTTGCCAATACAGCCCCCTGGAAGCTCCCGACCACAGCCAACTCCGAGTCCGTCCGAAAACTTCGAGCCTCCGACACCGTGCACCGAGCACCATCTCTGCAGAGTGCTTTGACCCCGGCCACCAAGCAACAGGCAAAGCCAAGGACTTGGGGCCTTCCTCCCGGAGATTTTCTGATCGCACAGTAGCAGCGGCAGTGAAACAGGCATTTCAAAAGTTTCTCCAGATGTTCCTCCGTGCTTCACCCGTCCGTCTCCATCAAATCAGGATTGTACACGGCATCCTACTTACAGATAACAGATATTCATTCCGAAGTGGCCGCTGCGTGCTGCTGCATCGTGCTGCCATCTTAGTAGTAAGCTTGGACTCAAGCATTTACACCTGATGCTCATCAGGTTGGCTGAGAACATAAGTGGCTCAGGGATTGAGTGTAGTTGGGGGGTTGTCCCGTCCTGTCCCGTCCCACCAGTGGAAGGCGGGGTCTTTCAGTGAGTAATGGATTTGGCTGTTCCGTAGCCCGCTGATGGTTACTGGCCACCTTGAGTCTTGAAGACACCCCAGAGCAAGCTCCCTTCCTGTCCCTTGCCTCTGTTGGGTAAGCCAGGCTGGTTGCCATTGCCCTGCGATTGGTTCTGTCCCTTCTGGTTCCTTGCCTCTGTCGAGTTGTGCCCTGCGACCTGCCCAGGAGTTCCGCGGCCTGCCCAGCTCCAAGCACCCACGTCAAGCCTCAAGAACCCCAAGATCTCCAAGAATCCCAGGATCTCCACAAACTCCACAAGTGCCACAAACTGTCCCATCCTTTAGCTTTGTCCCGCCTAGTTCCTAGTACTTCAGTGTCTGCGTCCTGCATTTGGGTTCAGTCTCAACACCCCCCTTATGACATAGAGTATACATGTTATATTGTAGCTACGTATATAAAATTTCAGTTGGACTGCATTTGGAGTATTGCATGCATTCTGATTGCCCCACCAGAGAAAGTTGTAGAGACTTTGGAAAATCTGTAGGTGTTTACCAAGTTGCTACATGGATTTGAAGGCATGTGCTATAAGGAGAGGTTCAACAAACTTGGCGTAATTTCTCTAGAGTTGAATGAGGCCTAACAGAAGTTTATAAAATGAGGACAGGCATACTGTACACCAGGTGGGCAGTCAGAATCTTTATTCCGAGGGCAAATTTCAAATAGCAGAAAGCCAGGATTTAAGGTAAGAGGGGAAATTGTTTTAAGTAGAAGTGTGCACCAGGTTTTTTTTTTCACAGAGGTTGACAGGTGCCTGGAATTAGCCTGTTAGGGGACTGCTGGAAGCAGATGTGAGAGTCATCCTTAAGAGTCTCTTAGACACATGAACATACAGGTATTGAAATTGGATGCATCATGTACAGACAGAGACTTGGTTTAATTCAGTCTCATGAACTGAAGGGCCTGTTCCTGTGCTGTACTGTTCTATATTCTATTCTTCCTACAAGGAACAATAAGTAAGACATTCTAGTTAACCCTACAGCCATTGTCCATTGCCTAAAGTAAGAACATTAGAACCAATAATTAAAATATATTAGTAATGGTAGAGCCAGCAAAACTGCAGGATGTAAAGTTCAGGCTGGATCTGACCTACTCAGTAGTGCTTTGGAGAAAAGTGATTGCAACAGTAGCAGTACAATTGTTATGGTTCAGGCTTTTAATATCAACAGCATATTGGGTCCCTTATCGAAGAAAGGATGTGCTGGCATTGGAGAGGATCCAAAGGAGGCTCATGAAAATGATTCTCGAAATGTCAAGGTTGACATATGAGGAACTTTTGATAGCTGTGTCATTCTGCTCCTGTGGTTTAGAAGAATGAGTGGGGGATTTCATTGAAACCTATTTAATATTAAATGGCCTAGCTAGACTGGGCATGGAGGGGATGTTTTCGATAGTGGGGGAGTCTAGGACCAGCGGGCACAGTTTCAGAATAGGAGGACATAAAACAGAGATGAGGAGGAACTTCTTTAGCCAGAGGGTACTGCATCCGTGGAATTCATTGCCACAGATAGTTGTTTAAGCCAAATAATTTGTATATTTAAAACAGATATAGGTTCTTGATTAGTAAAGGCATCAAAGGTTATGAGGAGGAGGCAGGAAAATGGGGTTGCGAGGTATAATAAATTATCTGTGGTGGAATAGTGGAGCACATAAAGAATGGGTTGAATGGTCTAATCTGCTCCTATATCTTCTGGTCAATTGAATTGGTCAACTGCAACCTATTGAAACTGCAACATCCTACCAGACTGCGGGCAAGAAAGACTTACAGTAAAATCCTCAAATTAGTAAACAGGGAATAGTAAGGGACAGTGGAAGCAGATAAGTGTCTCTGTGCATGCTATGTGGTCAAAGGAATGGAAGATGCCATTTTGTGAGACTGTGGTGACAGCCATTATTTTGTGAACTGTTTCATGAACTAGTTTTCGTTCAGGGATTTTGCTAAATCAGTACAACTGAAAGTGACCACAATTAGGTTTCTGCTGATAATTTGCTAAACTTGAGACAATTTCCAAATTTGCATCGGTTTATTTGGTTATGTGGAAATGGTGGGCTTGTAGAATAAACAGCCTGTAGCTTAAAGTAGCCTCAGCTAAGTGCAGGGGTCAGCAACCTTTACCACTGAAAGAGCCACTTGGACCCGTTTCCCACAGAAAAGAAAACACTGGGAGCCGCAAAACCCGCTTGACATTTAAAATGAAATAACACTGCATACAACGTTTTGTTTTGCCTTTATGCTATGTATAAACAAACTATAATGTGTTGCATTTATGAAATTGATGAACTCCTGCAGAGAAAATGAAATTACATTTCTGCATGCAACAAAAACATTTTGAACTCCGAAAAAAAGACGTTGGGTTGAAGGTTACTTTTAAGTAAAATACTCAACGTCTATTTGAGTCCTTCTTGTATTTATGAAAAACGCCAAACTTAAATTTGCCGCCAGCAGCAAACCAAAAATAACGTCAGCCAGCTGTCAACCTGAAAAATAAAAGGACTATTTCACTGAACAATGAAAACATATGAATATACGTAAAATAATAGGCAATTAAAATATTTATCATACTTGTTCAGGTTGACTCACACCTGACAATGCAGTCGTATTTAGTAGGGATGGATCGATGCTTAGGGGAGTGACCGGGAAGGATAATGTGTTTTTTTCCTCTCTGAACTCACAGAAGCGTTTCCCAAACGATGTTTGCATTGCGATGATTGCAGAATGTAAATACTCCGAATTTATCATGTCGTGACCTTGTTTGAACTCTCTCAAATTGGGGAAGTGAGACAATGTGCCTTTCTGTAAATCTCTGGCAAGCAACGTCAACTTGCGCTCGAATGCCAAAACATCCTCCAACATGTGCAGGGCTGTACGTCCTTACCCCGTTGAAGAGCTGTGTTCAGCGTGTTCAGGTGCGCTGTCATGTCTACCATGAAGTGTAGCTTTTCCAGCCACTCTGGCTGTTCCAGCTCAGGAAAGTTGAGCCCTTTGCTGCCCAGGAAAGTTTTCACTTCTTCCAGACACGCGACAAAGCGTTTCAGCACCTCCCCCCTGGACAACCATCAGACTTTGTTGTGCAGCAGGAGATCAGAATATGCAATTTCCAGCTCGTCCAGTAACAAACGGAATTGACGGTGATTTAAACTTTTTGCCATTATTTTATTGACAATCTGAATGACAACATCCATTACTTCTGTGCATTCCGGAGGAAATGTTTGAGCGCACAGTGCCTCTTGGTGCAAGATGCAGTGAAAAGTCAGCAGCTTTCTGTCCAGCGACTTCTGCAGTAAAGCCACAATTCCCTTGTGCGTTCCCGTCATATTCGGTGCCCCCATCAGTAGCTACTGACACCAGATGGGTGGTCTTTATTCCTTTGGCTCTTAAACAATTCAAGACAGCCTCACAGATGTCCTCCCCCCGTGTTTGGTCTTTTAGAGGTATCAACTCAATCAGTTCTTCCTGTGGCCCGGCAGAGTTTACATACCGGCAGAACAACGCTATTTGTTCAATATCACCTTTGTCTTTAGACTCGTCACAGGCAATCGAGTAGGCCACAGCTGAATTGATGTCTTTAATTTGCTGTCTTGTGATGTCTTCTGCCATTTTTATGGTTCTGTCTTTGACAGTCTTTGCAGAGAGGGGCATATTCCTGATTTTCTGCACAATTTCACTCTTGTTTTTAAAGTCCGTGAATAGATGTTCTGAAATCTTAATGAAAGATTCTTTTATATATTCACCATCTGTAAACTGCTTCCCGTGCCTGACTATTTCCTGAGCGGCAATATAACTGGCGTATGTCGTTGATTTTCCAGACTTCATCCATTTCTGGAAATGATTTTTGCTCAGATCAACCTTCCGCATCAGTTCCGAAACGGCTTTTTTTCTCTCATCTCCATCCGGATATTTTTGAGCAAAGGCTGCGTGTTTATTCTGGAAATGCCTTGCGACATTTGACTTTTTGTTGTTTGCTAGTTTCTCATTGCATATTAAGCATACCGGTAAACCAGTCTCGTCAACAGTGAAAGCAAATGAATCTGTCCACGTATCATTAAACGTTCTGTTTTCTTCAGTCACTTTTCTTTTTTTAGAATTCTCCATAGTTGGCTTACCTTGGATCGAAAAATTAAAGAAATCGCGCACTGGCGGGTGTCAGGTATTGGCAGTGGTGACGTATATTAATAGCGATAAAAACACGTTGTAGCGGTGTGCTCACGCAGTCAGTAAACTGCAGTCGAATAACTTTATTCGAACTAAACAGCCTTGCTTTTAAGCCTCCCTCAACCCAGCCCCCATGGACGCAGATGCTGCAAAAGACGCGTACTCACAAACCCCCGTAGGCTATCTCCCTTAGCCGGAATGCTGGCTAATTGTGAGGAAATGTGTCGCCACACTTAGATTGTACAAGATCACCATAATCTTCAAATTTAGAATTACATTTCAAAAGCTAACAAACTAACATAAAATACATTTTAATTAAATACTGACCAATTATTTCCCAAAGCCACAGGGAGCCGCAGCACAGAGGTGAAAGAGCCACAAATGGCTCGGGAGCCGCAGGTTGCCGACCCCCGGCTAAGTGGTAGGCTGAACACAAGAAAATCTGCAGATGCTGGAAATCCAAGCAACACACATGAAATGCTGGAGGAACTTGGTAGGAAACTATGGAAATAAAGTTAACAATTGACTTTTCAGGCTGAGACCCTTCATCAGGACCTGACCTGGGTTGAAATGTTCTGATCTGGCTGACACAGATGGGGCTGAGTCAACAAAATTGAAACATAAGAGATTGATCTCTAAGTCGGAAGATAAGAATGGAGGATTTTGGTAGCAAAGGCTGTGACAACTTTAGAGACCAACTATCACAGAAGCAGATAATCCTACATCGGAAATGTGGAGATTGGATTAAGAGCAACACCTCTTCCTGGGTATTACCCAGGATTTATTTGACTGTCCAGGGAAGGTCAGAGAAACCTAGAGAGTGTGCAGACAGGTATTTAGTTTTGTATAATTTGTGTTCTTATTGTTAATTGAACCAATAAAAATAGTTGTCACTTCATACAGTTCCTCTCTGTGCCAAACTGCTCATTACTATTGAGGATGAATACTTTCAACATAGATAGGCATTCCTGGGCAGGCTCAAGGATAAAACTTTCTATTGAGCCAATGGGAGACAAGAGCCAGACAAGGATGATGAATTATGGAGAGAACTGAAGTTAGTTACTTACACACTCAGATGAAGAATACAGGGAAATCTGCAAATCAGGAGTACTTGGATTATTTTGATTGTAAAGTGTCAGGAAATGTAGAGTAGGGTTCACCAAAAGCAGAGCAGTGGAGACAATTTAGAAGTAAACAATACTTTACCTATAGACAGCATAATAACATGCCATGAAGAGCCCCAAAACAAGAGAGAATAGAAGCTAAACCTTATCAACACAACAGGAAACAAGGTAAACCTTAGGCAGGGAGAGTGAAGGCCAGGAGCAACCGGTTGAAGCTGCCTGGCTCAATGAGTGAACAAGGACTGTGGATGAGAACTGGAGTTAAATAGGCTGCAAGTGATGAGTCTGGAATGAGCGGCAGGTGTAGCCCACTGCCAGCCCCCCATGATCTGGATGGGTCCAGTGGAACTCATCCCTGACCTTGACCATAAATTCTGTTCGTTCCTCAGCCATTCTCCTTCAGCTAACATTGATGCACTGTTTCCAATTAAATCTCACATTAAACTTGGGGAATTCCAGTTGCAGCACTCCAAGCGCCAGTGATGCTGAGGAATTTGGTTCCATTACAGGGAAACTTAGTAAATCATTGGAAATCATTTGCAAAAGAGGTAAAATAGATTAACAAAGGCACCAGCTGTTGGAACTGAAAAACAATACTATCAGCCAAGAATAAACATCTAAAAGTGCAGTCAAACAAAACACTGGAAGAACAAATAGTGCTCTCAGCATTAAATTTCTAACTCATTACCCACACCTTATCTCAGATTATCCCAAATCAACAATATTTAAACAGTGGGTATTTTTATTCACTCTCCCTTTGCTCCCTATCCCCATGATAGATGTGTCTCATTCAGTACCTGGCTTGGAAATGGGTATTAGTCATGCATTTCAATGTCTAATCATATTGTTAACAGGAACCATCAGCATCTGGCTCTGCCCAAATTTCATTTGTGATAGGGTGTGCTGAAACTTCCAGTCAAACTTCCAAAAGTGTTTGGTAAAAGAACTATTAGAATGGGGCATATAGCAACGTGGTAAAAGAGAACAGAACTGAGGTCTTACTAAAGGAAGTACAACTTTGGCAGGTATCATTTGAGACTGATACTGGTGTTTACAAAGAGAACTGGAAACAGTGAGGGTTCAGTTGACCAGAAAGATCTAAAATGTACAACCAAGTCTGTGAACAGGGCGGTGGAAACAGACAAAGCAAAAGACTTTGCTTTTCCACGTGGTGGCAGGAAGGGAGGCAGATACTTAATTTGTGAGACTGTATTTGCAGCTGCCATTTTGTGAACTGCTTGGTGAACCGATTCTTGCTCAGGGATAACTTAATCAAAGCAATTGAACATGGTCACAAAATGTTTCCGCGAATGACCTGCTAAACCTGACACCAGACTCGGAAATAACGCTGTTTATTAAGTAAAATGCAGGCTTGCAGAAGGAACAGCCTGTGGCCAGGCAATCTGGACCCCGCATTTGGCTGACCTGGTAAGATGGGTTTGAACAAGTCAGCACCAATGACCCCTTCTCCCTTTTTCAACCCTCCCCCTCTTCCTGGACATTCCACTCTAGTCTTCTGCCTGCTCTGAATATTTTTATTGCTAACTGCTCATGAGACATCAACCATCTCAACTTCACCACTCCTTTTGCCAATTCTAACCACACTCCTTCTAAACACACTGCTCTCCACTCTCTCTGCACTAATCGTAACCTCACTGCAACTAAGGGGGCGCTGTAGCAGTCTGACAGACTGTCCTCTACCAGGCATCAACTCTCAGACACCTCCTCTTCTGTAACCCTAGAGCAGGACCCCATGAAGGAGCACCAGGCTGTCTTATCCCACACCATCACCAACCTTATTAACTCCGTGGGTTTCCCATCCACTGCCACAAACCTCATAGTTCTCTTATCCTGCAATTCTTGTTTCTATTTCCTACTCAAGATCCATAAACCTGCCTGTCCAGATAGACTCATTGCCTCTGATTGTCCTGCTCCACTGAAGTTACATCTGCAGACCTTGACTCAGTTTTATAACCCCTGGTTCGGTCCGTTCCTACCTACATCCATAATACTTAACATGATCTTGATCCTTTCAATAATTTCAAGCTCCCTGGCTCCAATCATCTCATTTTCACTGTGAATGTCCAGTCTCTATATACCTGCACACCACATCAGGAGGGCCTTAAAGCCCTCTGCTTTTTTCTGCACACCAGATCCAACCAGTTTCCTTCCACCACCACTCTCCTCCATCTAGTGGGACTGGTCCTCACTCTCAAAGATTTCTCCTTCGGCTCCTCCCACTCCCTTCAAGCAAAAGGTGTAGCTATGGACACTCGCATGGGTCCCAGCTGCGCCTGCCTTTTTGTCAGCTACGTGGAACTGTCTTCCAAGCTTACACTGTTATTGATCCTTGACTTTTGCTATGCTACTTCGACAACCGCATTGGTGCTGCGCCCTGCACCCAAGATGGACTCATCGACTTCTTCAACTTTGCCAATTTCCACCCTGCCCTTAGATTTATTTGGTTCATTTCCAACACCTCCCTCCTTTTTCTTGATCTCTGTCTCTATCTCTGGAGACAGTCTATCTGCTGATAACTTTTATAAACCTACTGATTCTCACAGCTACCTGGACTATACCTTTTCCCACCCTGTCATTTGTAAAAATGCCATTTCCTTCTCTCAATTCCTCCATCTCTGCTGCATCTGCTCTCAGGATGAGGCTTTTCATCCCAGAATGAAGGAGATGTCCTCCTTCTTCAAAGAAAGGAGCTTCCCTTCCACCACCAACAACTCTGCGCTCACCCATATCTCTTCCATTTTGTGTATGTCAGTCTTCACCCCATCCTCCCACCACACTACCAGGGGTAGGGTTCCTCTTGTCCTCACTTACCACCCCACTAGCCTCTGTGTCCAGCACATAATTCTCTGTAACTTTTTCCATTTCCAATAGGATCCCATCGCCAAGCGCACCTTTCCCTCTCCTCCCCTTTCCATTTTCTGCAGGGATCTCTCCCTAAAAAATTCCCTCATCCATTTATCCCTCCCACTGATCTCCATGCTGGAGGATCCCCATCCTCCATCTGCAGGCTTTCTCATGTCTGTTGAACCAGTCCGAGTTGGACTGATCAAAGGAAAGCGCCTGAGGCAGAAAGGACAGCTACGGAGCAATACTGCTTGTAGTCCTGGGCCACATCCAATGACACAGGTCAGTCAGAGGGTCTTGACCCAACGAAATTGAAGCATCATAGACTGATCTGATAGTAAGAAGAATAAGAATGGAGGATTTTGGAAGTACAGACAGCGATAATGCTCCGGAGACTAATCATCACGGATAGGATGTGGAGGACATCATGTTGGACATGTGGGGATCTTTTCAAGACCATGAGGAACAGCAGGTTAGTATGGACTCTTTCCCAGGTATCACCTTGTCTCTTCTTTAACAGCTTTTGGAGGGTCGTGGAAACCTAGTGGGTGAGCACACAGCTATTTATTTGTGTAAATTCATGCATTTGCCAGAAATGTTATGCTCTCCCTGTGTCTAACTGATCATTCTTACTGAGGGGTAATTTAATCTTTGTACTAGTCATGAACTGAAGTTATTCAATCAATAGCCAGAGAGAACAACAGCAATATGGTTAAGAACTGACAAGGTGCTTTAGTGGGCACCTTCAAGCAGTGATGGTTGAGGATTCTGAGCAGAGAAGCTTCATCCTCATGTGAACCACGGAACTGTGCATGATAGAATCAGCCTTGCATCTTTGAATACATAAAAAGGTCTTTCTCCATCTTGCATCATCGCTCTTGGAGCTTGTATGGTATTCAAGGAGGGGAAAATGGAGTCTAGTGGCTTCGATGTTAGGTTGTGGGCTGATTAGGTGGGTGGTGGGGTGGAGGTATGTCTCTGTCAAAGGAGGTGTAAGGCACTCCTTCCCTCTGCTTGCCTGCAGATCATACTTGGGCAAGGTGTAATACCTGTTTGCCCACACCCACCCCCCCAGTCTGGGTCATATGAAACCATGGGAGCAGGTGATGGATGTCACATGGACACCTGGTGCATATTTCAAGCCCTGGTTATGCGATACCTGATACCAGTCAGACAGTCTCTGAAGAGTATTGATCATGGCTGGGGTCACTGTCTTGTAAAGACACTGCCCTGAAGAAGGCAATGGCAAACTACTTCTGTAGCAAAAATTGCAAGGAACAGTCATAGTTATGGATAGAGACGGGAAGACAATGATTGCCCATGTCATATGACATGTCACATGATGATGATGACGAATGATTAGGGGTCCCAAACCCAGAACTCCTGCATTTTATCTAACAAAATGCACATCTAACAAAATTGCTCTGGTCCCTTATGACCATTGATCATTCACTTTAACTCATGATTTTTCCTTCACTTGAATGCTCCCTCTGATACTATTCTCTTCTTGATATTAGCCCAACTTCTGATCCCTTTCTTAATTTACTTACAGGATGTGGGTGTCACCAGCTAAGCCAGCATTTGTTGCCCATCCCTAGTTGCCCTTGAGAAGGTGATGATGAGCTGCCTCCTTGAACTGCTGCAGTCCCTGAGGTGTAGGTACACCCACAGTGCTGTTAGGGAGGGCCTTGGTTGTTTAAACTTTACACCCACGTGAACTAGTGGGGGCAGATCATGAGATGGCTGTGTTAGGCAGACAGAGGAACTGGAATGGGGCCATTTAGTTGTGTAACAACTAAAGTTTATTATTTTGTATAAAAAAATTAGATGTGGTAACATAAAAATAATAATCAAAGATGAAGCAAATCTACAGCATGAAAGTAATTTGGATAGAAATTCACACTGGATTTGGAGTAGTTTTCTGGAGTAATAGAAATTGGAACCAGCTGCAGAGTGGACAATTTTTAAAATATTTTTGTAATGAGATAAGATTAGTTATGATCTCATGATAAGGAATTCAGTAAATATCAGAGACATGTTGTACGGGAATGCTTTCTCTGAGAGTGTACAATCTGGTGGAAAACCAAAATGTTGAATGTAAATAAATCCAATTACATGGGTGCAAAGACCAAATTAGTTGTGCTTCATTTAAAATTAGAGTTAAAGAATTACAAAGCCCATCACTTCACCATATCCACATTAACCAATGATTAGCTGTCTATATTAATTTCATTGAACAGTACTTGGTCTGTAGCCCGATATGCCTTGGCAATTCAATTAGTTGTCCAGATGCATCGTAAATGTTGTGATCTCCAAATAAGAAGCAGTCCATCCTGACACATTTCAGATCATAGATGGGGACTTCAAACAGACTTATTTGAAGAAATCTCTGCCCAATTCCCATTAGCAAATAACCTTGATCACCAGTGGTCCCAACACACTTCCAATATTATACTAAGATAAGGAATGTCTACCATTCCATGCCCAGACCGCATTTCAGGAAATCTATTCACTTAGCTATCTCTCTCCTACTTGCATCTAAAGAGGGTAAAAAACAAGGCTCCAGAGATTAGGGCAACAAAGACAGGGTCACTGGAGGCCGAAGAATAGCTATGGGATTGCTTTGAGTTAGTGGACTGGGCAGTGTTCAAAAATTCATCTATGGATCGGAATGAATATACCATGCTGTCAAGGGCTTTACTAAAATAGTTGTAGATGAGTGTGTACCCACAGAATCATTCAGAGTTTTTGCCAAGAAGCCCTGGAAGAATGATGAGATCTGAAATCTGCTGAGGTCCAGATCAGAGGCATTCAAGTCTTGTGACAAGAAGGTTACAAGAGGTTCAGGTATTGTCTCCGGAAAGCCACATCATGGGTGAATTGGCAAATCCAGACTAAAGTTGAATCAACAAAGGATGCTCGACCGTTGTACTAGGGCTGTAAAATAAATTTTAGTGACATAGGTGACAACAGGTTTTTGCTTCCAGATGAGTCACTATCTTCAATACTTGGTTTGATTGTCAAAACACAGAGGAACCATCACAAACTTCCACAGCCCCTGATGATCCTGTGATTCAGTCCCTGATGCTGAAGTACAAGCAACCTTCAGGAGGATGAGTCCATAAAAACCATCCTGCCCAGATGGGTTACCTTGCCAAGTAGTAAAGACCTGTGTTAATCCATCTGCTGGAGTGTTCACCATAATCTTTAATCTCTTTCTTTGGCAGTCTCAGGTACCGACTTGTTTCAAGTACACTTCACTTATACCGGTGTCTAAGAAGAACGTGGTAACCTACCTCAGTGACAATTGTCCAGTAGCGCTTCATCCTGTGGTTAAGTGTTTTGAGAAGTTGGTGATGAAGCATATCAGCTCCTGCCTGAGAAGTGACTTGAATTCACTCCAATTTACTTACCACCACAATAGGTCAACAGCAGATGCCATCTCACTGACTTTTCACTCAAACTTGGAACATCTGGACAGCAAGGATTCATACATCAGGATGCTCTTTATTGATGACAGCTCAGTATTCAAAACCATCATCCCCTCAAAATTGATCAATAAGCTCAAGTCCTTGGCCTCAATAGCTTCTTGTGCAATTGGATCCTCAATTTCATCACTTGCAGACCCCAGTCAGTTCGGATTGGCAATAACATCTCCTCCACGATTTCAATCAGCACACAGGTTCATCACAAGTTTGTGTGTATAGCCCCCTGCTCTATTCACTTAACAATTATGACTGTTTGGCTAAGCACAGCTCTAATACAACATTCCAGTTTGCTAATGACACCACAGTTGTTGGCCAAATAAAAGGTGGTAATGAATCAGCATAAAGGAGGGAGATTAAAAATCTGGCTGAGTGGTTCCATAATAAAAACCTCTTACTCAACATCAGCAAAACCAAGGAGTTGATTATTGACTTCAGGAGGAGGAAATTGAAGGTCTATGAACCAGTCTTCACTGGGGGATCAGAGGTGGAGAGGGTCAGCAATTTTAGATTTCTCAGTGCTATCATTTCAGAGGACCTGTCTGTGCGATTACGAAGACAGTTCTTCTTTTACAGTATGAACTCCATAAAGAATCTACAAGAAAAGACTATTGTGTTTCTTCCCAATGGGCTTATTTTGGATAATGTTGGTTTCACTGATCCTTGGATCTTGTGCCTTCAGATAAAGGCAGGCCATTCACCATAGAAAGCTGGGCAAATGCAGCAAAAATGAGAGTCGCATGTATCGAATGAGAATTAAGATAATTCAAGGGCTGTTCCCAGTACCACATGTAAATAACTATTAAATAGGTGGATAGTGAAGATTATCTGGGGTCTGTAAGATTTAAGGTGGGGATCTGCAAAGTTGCTTGTAATTATAGTGGGAAAACTTTGAAAAACCTGTCCATGATAATGGCTAACAATAAATTACAGACAGTTTCCTGGTTGTCTGAGTGCTAATTTCACTAGAATTCAATAGAATGTCCCAAGATCAAAAATGGTATGATCCAAATGCAGTTTAATTAACTTGTTGATTATCTTTCCATCTTTCTTTCTACTGTCTTCTCTCTGCCAGCTCCACCCCCATTTCCCTAATCACACATGCGCATTTCTCCACTTTCACTTTCTTCTTTGTCTTACAGTTAATTTATCTGTGAGGAATATCAGAGGCATAAAACGACGTTATTAAATGATCAGCTAGTTTCCTGCTGATCTCTGTGAAGAATATCCTCCTGCTCACTCTGGCTCAGCTGCCTCCAGCTTTGTACCACTTGTTTCATTTACAACCCCACGTCACCAGATGCTCTTCAATAACAAACTGAGCATGGTCTCACAGGAAACTGGTCTGTAGTCCAGAAGGCCAGTTATTTGCTAAGAATAGGAGCTGCAGAACATTTAAAATAGGGGAGGGCCATGGCCATTAACAAAATGTAAAGCCCAGCATCAGGCTTATTTAAATAATTATTTTTAGTTGGTAATTTGGGACAAAATTATTCTTGCAATCATTGAAACATTCTGGATGGTTGAACTTAAGATTTTTGGAATAAATCTGACACTGTGTTGGTGTACTTTACCAACCAATCTCAGTATGAATTAACATAATCTAATCCGGGCAAGACTCTGATGAATCTCCTCTGCATTTTCTCCAGCGCACCGATTTTTTTCCTACAGTATGATTACCAAAACTGCACATGATACTCCAAGTACCGTGATGGTACTGGATTCGATGACCATAAAGTTCTAAATTCAAATTAAGATGATAAGCCCTCTCCAATATAGATAGCTACAGCTACCCCCACTCTGCTTCTTCTTCAATAGGTTTCAAAGGTACATTTAATGTCAAAGAAATGTATACAATCTACATCCTGAAATTCTTTTTCTTCACAAACATCCACGAAAACAGAGGAGCGTCCCAAAGAATGAATTACAGTTAAATGTTAGAACCCCAAAGTCCCCCCGAACTCTCCCCTCCCACACATAAGTAAGCAACTAGTCCCTCCTCACCCACCAACAAAGAAGCATCAGCAGCCCCTACTGAGCACTCAAGCATGCATCAATAAAGACACAGCCTTGCAAAACCCCAAAGACTACTCATTCATCCAGTAATTCAACATACCATAGTGTGTCCTTCTTCACCATTCTGACTACCTGTGCTGCCACTTTCAGGAAACTGTAGACTTGAACCAAAGTACACTCTGTTGATAACAAGGGGAGTTGAGTATAGGAGCAAAGAGGTTCTTCTATAGTTGTAAGGGGCCCTGGTGAGACCACACCTGAAGTATTGTGTGCAGTTTTGGTCTCCAAATTTGAGGAAGGACATTCTTGCTAATAAGGGAGTGTGGCATAGGTTCACAAGGTTGATTCCCAGGATGGCGGGGCTGTCACCTGTTGAAAGATTGGAGCGACTGGGCTTGTATACACTGCAGTTTAGAAGGATGAGAGGGGATCTGATTGAAACATATAAGATTATTAAGGGATTGGACACGCTACAGGCAGGAAAATGTTTCCAATGTTGTAGGAGGCCAGAACCAAAGGGTACAGTTTAAGAATAAGGGATAGGCCATTTAGAACGGAGTTGAGGAAAAACTTTTTCACCCTTGTGGATCTGTGGAATGCTCTGCCTCAGAAGGCAATGGAGGCCAATTCTTTGGATGCTTTCAAGAAAGAGTTAGATAAAGATAGCAGAGTCCAGGGATATGGGGAGAAAGCAGGAACAGGGTACTGAATGTGGATGATCAGCCATGATCACAGTGAATGGCGGTGCTGGCTTGAAGGGCTGAATAGCCTACTCCTGCACCTATTGTCTATTGTCTGTTCAATAACATTTATTAGAACCCTAGTTTTTGGCATATATGTGCTACCATTCTGTGACATTACAAAATGCATCAGCTTTTATTTGATGGGATTAAATTCCATTTGTCAATGCTCCATCTAATTTTCCAAATAACCTGTAACTTGCTGTAGACTCAAGACAACTTTCCTCATCATTCACATGCATGTATTCCTCATCATTCACATGTTGTACTCTACCAACCACAACATAATCCATAAAGTAACTCTCATTGTATTTTAATTAGCATTGAATCCAAATCACAGCCGAATCCTGCTTAAGAGAAGGTATTAATTCTTGACAAATTTGTCATTTCCAGATCACATGCTGACTATTCTCTCTTTTCCCAAATGACTGTTCATAGAAATAAAATAATGATAATGAAAAATCTATACTAAGATTTTCCAGCATTTCTTAAGCTTGTATTGAGCCTTCAGGTAAGCATTACTAAGTATTGCCTCTTTTGAATCTTCAGTCATCTCTTTCTAAACGCAACGTACCTAAAAAAGTCTTTAGATTTTTGTATCTCAGTGCCTGGGGCAGGGACTGGGTTTTCAAAGACTATTATCTTAAAATTTCCAAAATTCTCCAAGAGAAAGTAATTAATTGACGTTCACCTAACTTTTCTTCACATTAAATTTTGGGTAAAAATTGGGCAAAACAAAACAAAATCCTTTTGTTTGGAAAATAAAAAATATGTTCAGTGTTAATTTGCAAATTTCACATGCTGCGCTATTTGACATCAGCAGGCAAATTCCGAATATCCCAATAAAAGGTCATTGGCTCTACCTCTTTCCTACTCATAGGTTAATCCCACCTGATTTGGGAGAAAAGTAAATTCACACTGCTTTGTCATTGTAGGACAGCAGTCAGTCTTTGTGACTTCCAATTTCCCCTTTAGATTAATGCAGAATCAACAGCACCTCAGTTGCCCCAAAGACAACTCTGCTTGAATACATCAAACTTCTGCATTTGGAATTTAGAGATATTTCTCAGAAGAATCAAAGGGCATATTGTTATCTGTGGAGAGGGACTGCAAATCATTGAATGACATGTTTGCGTGCATGAAATACTAAAAATTAGTACATCACTTAAAACATTTACTGGAGCCATTTAATACCAATGTGGAATTCATTTCCTTACTTCTTGAAAAATTAATTCACATCAATAAATTTATTCAGCTGAATATAAAAGGAAGGGAATAAAGATAGAGGAACTGCTAGAGAACAAACCCAATAAACTGTTAGTTTTTTTCAAGGAATAGAAATAAAACTGAACTGGAAATAGAACTGAGGAAATTTATCAACAATCATTTATTGCAGGTTTCCTTTCTGCACTCTTCCCATCATTGAAGGGTTTTAAAAGAAGCAGCTGAAGAGATAGGACAGCCTTAGTAATGTGTTAGAAACCTGAGTGGCAGATTGGAAAACTGCAAATGCGATTCCCTTGTTTAAAACAGGGGAGATAAAAGACAGGTAATTATAGACCAGTTCACTGATATTGGCAAGATGCTGGCATCTAAAACCAAGGAAGAAATATATAGCAAGATTGAGAAGTTTAATGCAATCAAACCCATTCAACACTGCTTCAAGAAAGAAAAATCAAGTTCGACAGATTTACTGGAGCTTTTTCAGGATGGAGCAAGTAAAATTGACAGAGGGAAATCTGCAGAAGTAATTTTTTTCTGAACTTCCAGAACACAATTATTGTGAAGTCACATGAAATACTGGTGCATAAAAAAGAGTTTGTGGCATTGGAGGAACTGTGTTAATATGAATTGTAAATTGAGCAGCTGACAGGGGTCAGAAGGTTGAAGTATTGGTACCTTTCAGACTGCAGGGATATACAACTAGTCAAATGTTCTTGACCCTCATTTATTTATGACTTGCAGAAAGGGGTATGAGTAAAGTCTTCAAGTTTACTGAAAATACCAAAATAGATGGGAGGACATGCTGTGATGAGAATATTCTGATGGCTCAACAAGGTAAACATAGACTGAGTGTGTGATGAAAACCTGACAAATGGAAGTGCAAGGCAGTGCACTGTGATCGGAAAAATCAAAGGGTAGATTGTTACCTGTGGAGAGGAGTTGCAAATCATTGAATAACACATGCTTTTGTGCATGAAATACTAAAAATTAGCATGTGTGCACTGGAGTTAGGTGCAAATAACATATTGTCCTTTGCCACTACATGGGACTTTAAAAATAATAAAGTACTTTTACAATTGTATAGAAAGTTAGCAAAGCCTCAGTTGGAGAATTATGTACAGCTTGAGCTCCCTAAAGGGATATATTAGCACTGAAGTGAGTTTGGATGAAATTCGCAAGGCTAATCCCAGGATAAAGTTACACTATTGTCAATGGCTGAAGAGATTAGCTTTGTAATTTTTGGAGTTTAGATAATTTTAAAGTGATCTTATTGAAATGTCCGAAGGGAAAATGACAGACAAAATACTGAGGTATTTCCCTAAACGAGAGAATCTCAGATGAGAGGACATGGTTACTAAACGCTGGACTATCATTTAAATCAGAGGTGCATAGGAAATTATTCACCCAGAAATGTTGAATTTTTGTATTTCTCTATCTTGGAGCACTATGGGAATAGAACAGTCATTTGAAGATAGACTGGATTATTTTTCAACAGTCAGGGAATTGAGGACTATGTAGAATTGGTACTTGACAGACATGGGGCCTGGGGTTGATGAGCCATGATTATATTGAATGGAAGATAGGTTTAAGGAACTGAATGGCCTAATTCAGCTTCTACATTTGTGTATACTCAAACCATGTACTTATTAGGAGCAAGAGAAGACCCTTTGACCCGTTGAAGCTGTTCTGTCAATCACTTATATCAAGGCTGATCTACTGCAGTTCTTTTTTTCTGCATTATCCCCATGTCCCATAGTTCCTGTATATCAGAAATCTGGCAATTTCCATTTTGAAGTAACCCAGTGACCAAGTCTCTTACAGCCCTTTGTGGAGAGTTCCAAAACTTGCCACCCTTTGCGTGAAGAACTTTCTCCCCATTTCCATTCTGAGTAGCCTATTCATTATTCTGAGACTCTGGTTCACAATCCACATTCAACGTACATTAATCCCGCGAAGAATTATGTAGGTTTTAATGAGATCAGTTTTCGTTCTTCTAAACTCTGGAGTAAGCATGTCCAGTTTAATCAATCTGTGTTTATTCTGAAAAAATGAATTATCAGAAACTGGTCTTGTGAATCTTTGATACCCTCCCTCTGTAGCAAGACTACCCAACTTTTCTGTAGGTATGGAAAGAAAAACTGTACGGAATATTTCAGATACAGGTTCACCAAGGCCTTAGAAAATTCTATAAGTTATGCGCACAGTCATCACACCATCAAGAAGTTCCTTGTTAAAAATAATTCCATTAATATCTGCAGAAAATAGAGTGGCATGCAAAAGTTTGGGCACCCCTGGTCAAAATGTCTGTTACTGTGAATAGCTAAGCGAGTAAAAGATGACCTGATTTCCAAAAGGCATAAAGTTAAAGATGACACATTAATTTAAGCAAGATTACTTTTTTATTTCCATCTTTTACAGTTTCAAAATAACAAAAAAGGAAAAGTGCCCAAAGCAAAAGTTTGGGCACCCTGGATGGTCACTACTTAGTAATAACCCCTTTGGCAAGTATCTAAGCTTGTAAATGCTTTCTGTAGCCAGCTTTCAATTCTTGTTTGGGGGATTTTCGCCCATTCTTCCTTGCAAAAGGCTTCTAGTTCTGTGAGATTCTTGTGCCGTCTTGCATGCACAGCTCTTTTGAGGTCTATCCACAAATTTTCGATGATGTTTAGGTCGGGGGACAGTGAGGGCCACGGCAAAATCTTCAGCTTGTGCCTCTTGAGGTAGTCCACTGTGGATTTTGAGGTGTGTTTAGGATCATTATCCTGTTGTAGAAGCCATCCTCTTTTCATCTTCAGCTTTTTTTTTGCAGACGGTATGATGTTTGCTTCCAGAATTTGCTAGTATTTAATCGAATTCATTCTTCCCTCTACCAGTGAAATGTTCCTTGTGCCACTGTCTGCAACACAAGCCCAAAGCATGATCGATCCACCCAGTGCTTAACAGTTGGAGAGGTGTTCTTTTAATGAAATTCTTCCCCCTTTTTTCTCCAAACATACTTTTGCTCATTGCGGCCAAAAAGTTCTATTTTAACTTCATCAGTCCACAGGACTTGTTTCCAAAATGCATCAGGCTTGTTTAGATGTTCCTTTGCAAAGTTCTGACACTGAATTTTGTGGTGAGGACGTAAGAAAGGTTTCCTTCTGATGATTCTTCCATGAAGGTCATATTTGTGTAGGTGTCGCTGCACAGTAGAACAGTGCACCACCACTCCAGAGTCTGCTAAATCTTCCTTAAGATCTTTTGCAGTCAAACAGGGGTTTTGATTTGTGCTTCTAGCAATCCTATATGAGCAGTTCTCTTGGAAAGTTTTCTTGGTCTTCCAGACCTCAATTTGATCTTCACCATTCCTGTTAACTGCCATTTCTTAATTACATTACGAACTGAGGAAACGGCTACCTGAAAATGCTTTGTTATCTTCTTATACCCTTCTCCCCCTTTGTGAGCATCATTTATTTTAATTTTCAGAGTGCTAGGCAGCTGCTTAGAGGAGCCCATGGCTGCTGATTGTTGGGACAAGGTTCAAGGAGTCAGGATATTTATAAAGCTTTGAAAATTGTATCACCTGGCCTTTCCTAATGATGGTTGTCAACAAGCCATAGCCCAAACAAGCTAATTAAGGTCTGAGACCTCAGTAAAAGTTATCTGAGAGCTCAAATCTCTCGGGATACCTGAACTTTTGCATGGTGCTCCTTTCCTTTTTCTTACTCTAATATTGTACAAAACAAAAATAATACACTAATTTAACTTAAAATGTTTCACCTTTAACTATATGACTTTTGGAGATCAGTTCACAGTAACAAAAATTTTGACTAGGGGTGTGCAAACTTTTGCATGCCACTGTATGTATTCTTTTGTGTTTTGCTTAAAATTTTTGTCTCAAAAACTTAAATCCTGAAATACAGCACATGAATTTAGAAGGATGAGTGGGGATCTGATTGAAACATTATTAAGGGATTTTTCAGGGATTGTACACGCTAGAGCAGGGGTGGGCAAACTTTTTGACTTGAGGGCCACAAAGGGTTCTAAAATTTGACAGGGGGGCCGGACCAGGAGCAGATGGACGGAGTGTTTTGGTAATACACCTCATAAGAGAAAATAAAATATCATGGGATATGTAGAAAACATGTGCTTTAATTTCAATTGAAAATGAACAAATGCATTACAACAAAATATCTGTCTTTGAAGTCCCATGGTATTTAGCTATTTATTGAAATGTCTTTTAAAACACTGAAAATTAAATGAATAAAATACAGCTTTTTTAATAGTAACAGTTATTATTTTAAAGCACTGAAAATTCTGTTATCCTTCAAGATATTATCATCATCACTCTCCTCCTGACTGTCTTTATTTCAAAAACGGTAGGAGATGCAGGTCTACTTGTCCTGCTCCTTCTTATTCAATTGTCCCCTGTGCCAAAACTCAACAACGACCCGCACAATGACAGAACAGTGAGAGCGCGCCAATATGCGGAGCTCTGTGCTCGCAAATCCCCGCAGGCTATCTCCCTTAGCCGGAATGCTGGCTAATTGTGAGCCAGTTCGGATGCGCCAGGAAATGGGTCGCCACAAGGTCACAAAGTAAAGCGCAAATGTGGAGTAATACGCTGCATCTCAACAAAGGTCAATGTATATAGAGTGCATCATCTATTGGGAAAACGCCAGAATTGCAGGGAAAAAACGTTAACAAGGTTTATTAATATAATTTCATCAAGTTCTGCGGGCCAGATTAAAAAGCTTAACGGGCCGCATATGGCCCGCGGGCCGTAGTTTGCCCATGCCTGCGCTAGAGGCAGGAAACATGTTCCCGATGTTGGGAGAGTCCAGAACCAGAGGCACAGTTTAAGAATAAGGGGTAGGCTATTTAGAATGGAGTTCAGGAAAATCTTTTTCACCCAGAGAGTTGTGGATCTATGGAATGCTCTGCCTCAGAAGGCAGTGGAGGCCAATTCTCTGGATTCTTTCAAGAAAGAGTTAGATAGAGCTCTTAAAGATAGCGGAGTCAAGGGATATGGGGAGGAGGCAAGAAAGGGGTACTGGTTGTGGATGATCAGCCATGATCACATTGAATGGAGGTGCTGGCTTGAAGGGCCAAATGGCCTACTCCTGCACCTATTGTCTATTGTTTATTGTCTATTATCCCTTCAGACAACTTAGAAACAATGCAATGGTCAGGAGTTCATCATCTGCTAATTTTAATGATAATTTTTTAAATCCTCACTCCAGGAAACATTTGATTCCTTTAATTCACTTCCAGACCAAAATATGATTCATAAACTACAATGGAAACAAAGACAGAACTGAACCACCCAATAAGACTCAAAGGGTTAATAGCTTTCAGCTCTGACCAGACTGTGACTGAAGGTGAACAGAAACAGCAGATATTGTATAAAGATGCCGCCTCAAGAAGGGAAGATCCCCACGATACAGACCACGTCTTGTTTTCACAGCAACCATTCGGCAAAAGGTACAAAAGTCTGAAGCCTCACACCATTAGATTTAAGATTCAACCACTTGGTTCTTGAACAAACTGGCGAAATCCTGATCAATATACTACATTACTTTGACTATTTTGCACTAAAATTGACTTTTTTTTATTCTATGTTCTTTCTGGTCCATAAATTATGTTTAAATTAAGCTTTTTTTGCAAATGTTACTTTTATACCATATGCACATGATGCTGTTGCCAGGAAGTGTTTCATTGCATCTGCGCATTCATGTACTTTGCACATGAAAATATACTTAACTTTGCTTTTGATTGTGATAAAGATAAACCTTCAACAAATATGTTCTGGAAAAAGCACACCCACATTTACACATTCTCAATTCCTACATTACCAGTTTTGGTGCCTGGTTAGTTTTGGTTGTTATTTTAAATTTTGAAGCCTGGGGAAACACTTGAAGATTATTCTCTTTAGAACATAGTAACCTTTCTTTCTATTCCGCCCGTGCAGAATGACATCACTGTTTTCTCTAAAGTTCACAGGCAGCTATTTTAGCATTACCAGGGTGAATACATAAGTGCACTTTAACAATAAAAAATGACATTCAATGGTCCCCTGGTTACATTCTCCCTGCATAAAAGTAAGCGCCCTTGATTACCCACTCATTGTAAAGGTACTTTTAACCTCTTTGACTGCTTCTCTGAATGGAACTGAACTTATAGACTAGCTAGTATTTGTGACACTGCTGCAGGATTTATGGAGGCTACATCTAAAATGGACCTTGGTTCATGTTGTGGTTTAGAATGCTGTCTGGTATTTATTCTTTTATTCCTGCGGGGTGCTACAACAGGAAGACTAACAATGTCTGACCCTGTATCAGCAGTCACAGGCCCTATTGGCTCAGTTCCAGAAGTTTAGCTGTCAAGGCTAGGGTGGAGATTATGTACACCCTGTTCTGACACATCTTCTCCAAATATCACACCATCCTCTGAATCCTCAGAATCTGATTCCTGTCCCAGGGGAGGACTAGTCTGAATAACAGGGGTTTCCAGTTGGAGACTGGAGTGGGAATATTCTCACAGGGCCTGATGTATACCCTGTTCACCCTCTTGATGGGCACTCTCTCCAAAGGTTCCACAGTGTATGTGTTTTCTAGCACCTCTATCACCCTGTAGACAGTTGATTTCTAAGCATCCTGGATCTTATTACGGCCTAATGGTCTGTTCCGGAGGTAAACTAATGCATTTATGCCAATCTGGGGACAATGAATTTTATCGTCCGGTAAGGCAATGCTCAGAGTACTTCTGCTCAGAGTACTCTTTTGCTCTGGCATGAACATCACTCAGTTGTTTCTGGTGTATGGCTAACCAGTCATATTTCCTGTCTGCAGACTGTTCCTGCCCCAGCAGAGCATCCACGGGCAAGTGGGGATCAACACCAACCAGTAGGTAATAAGAGGAATATCCAGTGGTTGCGTGAGATGTCACATTACACACATTCACTAACTCGGGTAGATGCTCTGGCCACCTGTGTTTCTTTTCGAGGTCAACGCTTGCAAAAAATCGTGCATCGTCCTGTTTAAAAGCTCACACTGAGCATTGTCAGTAGGATGATGGGGTGTGATATGACTTTTCTTTACACCATACAGTTTGCAAAGCTCAGTTATGACCCTGCTACGGCCCTGGTTAGAACGTATCCTCTGGGGAACACCGTACTTCATAAACCATTCCCTCAAGAGCACCTTTGCTGTGGTATCCACCTTTTGATCCCGAGTTGAGAATGCTTGGGTGAATTTTGTAAAACAGCTGCGGCTACGAAAACTTTCTCATGCCCATTGGAATTAGCACAGTGACAACTTCGAACAGACTAGAAGCAAGAGATGATTTTATGGGGGTGACGGAACTTAGGGGGCGGCATTTTAGTTAACACACAATGTGGACAATTTCTGATCCAACATGCCACATCCTCGTGCATGCCCACCCAAAAACGTCCACTTCTCAACAAGTTCAGAGTACACTCTATGCCTTCATGGCCCATAGAGTCATGTACATACCCTAACTTTACTCCTCAAGTGGTAGGTAGAAAAGCTGATAAAACCCCCCATGCTTCTCATCCTCAACTACACAATACAGTAACCCTTTACGCTCCCTGATCCTGCCTCAATGCTTTAACAGAGACAAAACCAGTTTAGGCAGAGCTCTACGTTCCTTGCCATTTGGCTTTCTATTTCTGTCCCATAAGCTTCTAAAGACACTTAACAGAGGGTCTTGCTGCTGGAATGTGTGTAAGTCCCCAGAAGAAAAGGTTGGACCACTTACACCACTAGTACCAGCTTCAAGAGCTCAAATTTGCTTAACCTTACAGCTTTTAAGACTGGCAGTTGCCAGAGATGGATCAAGAGCAGCACCGCGACTGATCAAACAACAGATTGCCACAGACCCGTCAAACACAGCATCCTCTGAGATAGGCTCAGACACCCCTCCAAATGGCTGCCTCGAGAGAGGATCAACCATAGTATTTCTCCAACCCAGATGCTACTGAATATCAATGTCAAACACTGACAGCTATGAGATCCACCTCTGCTCTCTTGCTCCAAACCTGGCAGTTTTCAAGTGGGATAATGGAACATTGTCAGCAATAACAGTGAATTTGAAATCCGATAAGTAACCACAAAACTTCTCTACTATGGCCTACTTAAGTGCAAGCTGCTCTAATTTCATGCTATTATAATTCCCATCATTCTTTTCAGTATTTCTCAATCGTTGACTTGCATATGCAATAACCCACTTTGTCTCTCCCTGTTGCTGGTATAAACCAGTTCCTAGTCCGTGACTGCTTGCATCGGTCTCCAATATGAAAGGCTGTGTGAAATCGGCAAAGCTGAAGATCAGTGAACTAGTCAATTTCTCTTTGAGCAAGTCAAAGGCAGTTTGACATTCTTCCGTCCAAGACTGTTTTAACAGCTGGTTTGTTTTACTAGGACTCCCTACATCAAGACACAAATTCACTACATTATCCAGCGGACCTGCAAACTTTGAGAAACCCTGAATGAACCATCTATAATAACTACAAAAGGCAAGAAATGACCTTAACTCTTTGACTGTAGATGGTATTGGCCTTTGCTGAACAGCCGAGACCTTCTCGGGATCTATGCCTATCCCTTGACTGATATCTGGTATCCTAAGAACTTAAACTCTGACTGCAGACAATAAAATTTTTCCAATTTTACCTTCAGATCAGTCTTTTTGAGATGCTGAAGCACAGTGTTGAGCCTCCTCAAGTGTTCCTGGAAAGTTTGTGAATACCCCAGAATATCATCCAGGTACACAAGCATGATTTGGAAGACTAAATCATTCATGGTTGCCTGCATGAGTCTTTGAACAGTCGCCGGCCCATTGCAAGACCCCAAACAGCATATGAAGATATTCTTATAGACCAAACAGGGTCAAGAAAACAGTCTTGTGCCTGTCACACTCCTCAACTGTCACTTGGTGGTAACCACTCACAAGGTCTATCGTTGAGAAAAACTGCGCTCCCGGCAGAGCATTAAAACTCTCATCAATACATGGGAGCAGGTGCGTGTCACTTTAGTCTTAAGATTCAGTCTCCTATAATTTACAAACAGGCTTATGCTACCATCAGCCTTCCATACCAACACTACAGGTGGGACATAGGCACTATTGTTCTCCTGAATCACATCCTTCTTCAACAGCTTTGAGTTGTGCTTTTTCACTTCACTGTACTGAATGGGTGGAACACAATGGTATAGCTGTGAAATAGGCTCATCATCCATTAGAACATAGAACAAAGAAATCTATAGCACATTACAGGTCCTTCAGCCCACAATGTTGTGCCGACCATGTAGCCTACTCTAGAAACTCCCTAGAATTTCCCTACTGCATAGCCCTCTATTTTTCTAAGCTCCATGTACCTAAGAGTCTCTTAAAAGACCCTATTGTATCCGTATCCACCACTGTCACTACCAGTGCATTCCATACTCACCACTCTCTGTGTGAAAAACTTACCCCTGACATCCTCTTTGCACCTACTTCCAAGCACCTTAAAACCATGCCTTATGTTAGCCATTTTAGACCTGGGAGAAAGCCTCTGGTTATCCACATGATCAATGCCTTTCATCATCTTATACACCTCTACCAGGTCACCTCTCATTCTCCATCACTCCAAGGAGAAAAGGCCAAGCTCACTCAACCTCCTCTGCACTCTTTCTATAGTATCCACATCCTTCCTACAGTGAGGTAACCAGAACTGAACACAGTACTCCAAGCAGGGTCTGACCAAGGTCTTGTATAGCTGTAACATTACATCATGGCTCTTGAACTCAATCCCACAGATGATGAAAGCCAACACACCATACGCCTTAACAACACTGTCAACCCGCACAGCAGCTTTGAATGTCCTAAAGACATGGACCCCAAGATTTCTCTGGTCTTCCACACTGCCAAGAGTCTTATCTTTAATATTATATTCTTTATTCAAATTTGACCTACGAAAATGAACAACTTCACACATATCTGGGTTGATCTTCATCTGCCACTTCTCAGCCCAGTTCTACATCCTATCGATGTCCCACTCTAATCCCTGACAACCCTCCAGACTATCCACAACACCCCCAACATTTGTGTCATCAGAAAACTTACCCACCCTTCTACTTCCTCATCCATATCATTTACAAAAATTACAGAGGAGTCCCAGAACAGATCCCTGCGGAACACCACTGGTCACTGTCCTTCATGCACAATACAAGCCATTTACAACCATCCTTTGCCTTCTCAGGACAAGCCTATTCTGGATGCACAAAGCAAGATCTCCTTGGATCCCATGCCTCATTACTTTCAGAACAAGCCTCACATGGTGAGCTTTATCAAATGCCATACTGAAATCTATATACACTATATCAACTGCTCTACCTTCATCAATGTGTTTTGTTACATCTTCAAAGAATTCAATCAGGTTTGTAAGGCGTGACTTGCCCTTGACAAAGCCATGCTGAATATCCCTAATCAGATTGCCTCTCCAAATTATCATAAATCCTGCCTCTCATGATCTTCTCCATCAAATTGCTCACTACTGAAGTAAGATTCAAGGGTTTATAATTTCCTGGGTTTTCTCTACTCCCTTTCTTGAATAAAGGAACAATGTTTGCAACCTTCCAGTCCTCTGGTACTTCTCCCATCCCTATTAATTATGCAAAGATCATTGCCAGAGGCTTGGCAATCTCGTCCCTCAGTTCCCACAGTAGCCAGGGGTATATCTTGTCTGGTCCCAATGACTTATCTAACTTAATACCTTTCAAAAGCTCTTCCTCTTCCTTAATGCCTTTACACTTGAGCATCTCAGTCCACTTTAAGCCATCCTCACAATTGCCAAGGTCCTTTTCACTGGTGCATACTGAAGCAAAGTATTTGTTAAGTACCTCCGTTATCTCGTCTGGCTCCATGCATATGTTTCAACTATTGCATCTGATTGGTCCTATTCTCACACGGCTCATCCTCTTGCTCTTTACATACTAGTTGAATGCCTTGGGGTTTTCCTTAATCCTGCTCACCAAGGTCTTCTCATGGCCCCTTCCTTCTAGCTCTCCTAATTTCATTCTTGAGCTCCTTCCTGGCATCATTGTAATTTTCTAGAGTTCTAACAGTATCTACTTTCTTCAACCTTTTGTAAGCTTTTCTTTTCTTCTTAATTAGATTTTTTACATCCTTGTACACCATGGTTCTTTTACCCTATCATCCTTTCCATGCCTCAATGGAACATACCTGTGGAAAACATTATGCAAATGTTCCCTGAACACTTGTCACATTTCTGCCATGCATTTCCCTGAGAATATCTGGTCCCAATTTATGTTCCCAAGTTTCTGCCTATTAGCATCACATTTCCCCCAACCACAATTAAATGTCTGCTCCTATCCCTCTCCTGCACCATGGTAAAGGAGATAAGAGTTATGATCACTACCTCCAAAATGCTCTCCCACCGAGGGATCTTACACCTGACCAAGTTCATTTCCCAATGCCAGGTCAAGTACAACCTCTCCTCTGGTTCTCTTATCTACATATTGCATCAGATAACCTTCCTGAACACACCTAACAAACTCCACCCCAGCTCAACCCCTTGCTCTACCGAGATTCTAGTCAATATTAAGAAAGTTAAAATCACCCATCACAACCACCCCATTATTATTGCACCATTCAAGAATCTGCCTCCCTATCTGCTCCTCAATGACTCTATAACTATCGGGGGGGGGGGGTTGATAAATAAAACCCAGTAGAGTTATTGCTCCCTTCCTGTTTCTGACTTCCACCCACACTGACTCAGTCGACCATCCCTCCATGACTTAATCCTTTTCTGCAGCCGTGACACTATCCCAAATTAGCAATGCCACTCCCCCACCTCTTTTGCCTCCCTCCCTGTCCTTTTTGAAACATCTAATGTCCGGCAGACTCAGCAACCATTCCTGCCCCTGACACATCAATGTATCTGTAATGGCCACAACATCATAGTTCCACGCTCTAAGTTCATTCCTCTTGCTTATGATAGTCCTTGCTTTAAATTAGACTCAGCTCAAAACATCAGGCTGAGTGCTTCTTTGCTCTGTCATCTGCCTGTCCTTCCTCACAAACTCTCTACAAACTGTCTCTCCTTGTGCACCAACCACCTCATCCTCTGCCACTTCACTTTGGTTCCCACCCCCCTGCAAATCTAGATTAAATGCTCCCTAACAGCATTAGCAAACCTTCCTCCCAGGATATTGGTTCCTCTCCAGTTCAGGTGCAAACCGTCCCACTTGTACAGGTCACCCCTTTCCCCAGAAAAGTTCAAATGATTGAAGAACTTGAAACCCTGCCCCCTACACCACCTCGTCAGCCACTCATTCAGCTGCACTATCTTCCAATTCGGACCTTCACTAGCTCATGGCATTGGGAAGTCCTTGGATGTCCTGCTCTTCAGCTTCCTTTCTAACTCCCTAAACTTATTGCACAGGACCTCTACCCCTTGCCTGCCTATGCCATTGGTACCAACATGTACCATGACCTCCGGTTGCTCACCCTCCCCTTCAAGAATATTCTGCAACAGCTCAGAGACATCCTGGACCCTAGCACTCAGGAAGCAACATACTGTCCTGGTGTCTCTTTTGCTGCCGCAGAATCTTCTATCTGTCCCCCTAACTATCCAGTCCCCTATGGCTACTGCTCTGCCTGACTTCACCCTACATTTCTCAGTGTCGATCACAGTGCTATTGGTCTGGCTGCAGCTGACTTTCCCAGATAGGCATCCCCCCTGTTGCTGAGGGGAATGGCCATAGGGGGACCCTGCACTGACTTCCTTTTCCCTTTATCTCTGTCGGTGTTCACCCATCTCCTCCCCAAATTCTGCACTCTGGGTGTAACCACCTGTCAAAAGTCATATCTATCAGTTCCTCTGCCTCCCGGATGATCCTAAGTTCATCCAACTCCAGCTCTGCCTCTTTAATCCAGCGTTTTGAGCTGGGGTTGACTGTAAGGAGAAGTATTCCACTGCCATTCCTGCCATCCTGCCTGCACTGTACAGTCGTCATCCTTTAACCTGAATTTCATGTTTGTCAGTGTACCCAAGGTCTTCAGCTTCAACTGCAAAGATATCCATGCACTTGGCCAGTAAAGCTCTTAGCTGAGCTTGTTGTTCTTCACTACCCCCAATATCAAGTTTGTCTAGAATTGACTTTAACTTGGGTTTACTGCCCTCCTCTTTTACGCCAACCATCACTTGTTCAATGCCAGCTGAGATTCATTGAAATTTTACAGCACCGATTTACGCATTCCACCTTTGATAGTATACCTAGCCAGGTCCTAGGTGAGAGCCATACATCCTCCTGAAAGAGGTTTAAAACCTGTACTGGCAGTATACAACTCCGATACTCAATTAGCATAGGAATAACTACTAAACCACCCAGTAGAGGGGAGTTAGGCGGCTCAAGTAACATCTTATGGTCAGTACCAGCATCTCCAGTGACTACAGATTCAGCAGGTATCTGCTCTGTATTTATTCCTGATACCCAGACTAGGGCTTTCATTTTGTAGTGTGCCTCTGCACTTTCTGAAAAACATCTCTCCAGTCAGAACCCCACTTTTCCTCTAAGGCCATGTCAAATTCTGTGTAGACAAGTTGTCTACTTTGGCTCATAATGTTTATTCCTACAATACATGGGATGGGTTGTTCAGTCCTAACAGGATCATTACTTGAACCCCTAGCTTTGGATACCAAAGATAAGGAACGTCAAGACTGTTAGTGGCTGTTAACCTAAGTCAGCCAGCAGTGGACAACATATCCTCATCTTGGAGCTCATTTGACTACCTGTACCCAACAGACAACAACAGCAACACCAGATATCTTAAGCTCAATGACAGGACATGTTCCTATGGCATTTGCAGCATCTGGTCACGGGATGATTGTACATTATCTGAATCTGTGAGGTTTCCTGGAATTGCCCAACTCACAATAACCTGGGACCTGGAGGATTCGGGCTCTACATCCCTTGCACTTCAGTTCTGTGGGCAATTCTTGGCCACATGCCCTCCCACCTGACACTTGAAACATATTGGTTGTCCATGCCTTGTGAACCTAGGCTGAAACATCAGTCTACTGCTACTAGCATTTGCAACACTTCTCTGTACAGCAAGATCTTTCACTGTTTGAGTTGACTCACTAATGGCTTGGCCCTGCCCTGCAACTACTTTAAAGACATAGCCTAGACTAATGACAGACTTAGATTCCTGAGCTTTGAGTGTTGACAGCACTGTGCCTGGCTACTGCCACACCTTGACTTTACAGTCTTTGTATTTCCTGAGGGTACTTCTAAAAACCACAGACGAGGTTCCTCCTGCACTTCTATCATCATGGACTCAGTGTTGTTCTACATGAATCTGTGGGGCTCCCTCCTATGGAAAGGATCTCTGATGCCCTCTATAAATTGATCTCTGAGCACCACCCTCGTATTGGCCACAGCATCAGGGGAATGCTTCAATTGCAAGTTGAGAGCTTGTGCTGGGACATGAGAAAACTCTCTTATGTTTTCACCCTCAAGCAATAGCTGGGGTATCCTACAGTTATCACTAAAAGCTCCCTGAGATAGGTGAACAAGTCATCAGCCTAGTCTTCCTCAGCATCACTGCGCATACGTGCTTCTTCTCAAGCTGCACCCCCGAACAGTGACATAACAAAATCACACTGATCCTGGTCAGACTGATTTCTAGCACGAAGCACCCGCTCAAATTCTTCAATAACGTCATCAACAGACTTCCCACCTTCCCTGCAAACAGGGAACATCCCCTGTAAATGGAGCAATGTGTCTTTCCTGTGGAAAGTATGCATGGGACCTTTTGCATAATTTATCTATAATTGCCATGGCTTTCTCATGCCTACCAGGTAACTCTCCAATTTATTTATTCAAATCAGGTTCAGTTTGCCCATCCTCTAGATGTAACATTATGAAAATGTAAGTCTTTAAAGTCTCTACAACAAGCCTGGAGAAGGGGTTGCTGACATCTCTTGCAGAAAACACAATAACTACACGGCCACAGTTGCTCTGGATAACCATCACAGTTCTATGTCTTGGTGTCAGTCCTAAATATCTCAGTCCGTTCTCAAGGCTCTACCAGGGCCTCTGCTTGATGACAGGCCCTCCTTCTGTCCCATGGGAACGACCGGCCTGGCCTTCACCACTACCTTATTAGGTATTGTATATTGTACTGCATCATCATCATCATAATCATCACCATCATCAGGGCCATGCCCAGTTTGAGCTCTGACTGCCATGGCCCACACACTCCTGTTTCGGGTCAAGTGGATCAATTCATCTGTATTCATTTCCAGTTCTCTGGCTGCTGTCTCCATCATCATTTGTCTTTGCCTTCCTCTTGCTTTCTTCCCTTCAATCTTTCCCATAATTACCATGCATTCTAACTCCTCTTTCCTAATCACATGTCCAATGAAATTGCATTGTCTTTTCATGATCTCATACACTATTTCTCTTTCAGTGCTTGCTCTGTTCATGACATCCTCGTTAGATATTCATTAGATATTGTACTGCATACAAAAATCAAAACTAAACTGGCTTGGAATTACCCTATTTTGGAGCCTGGGGAAAACACATGAACATCATTCTCTTCAGAACATGGTAACTTTTCTTTGTGCTCCACCCATGCAAATGACATCACCATTTTCTCTTAAAGGCACAGGCAGCTATTTTGGCATTACCAAGGTGAAAATGCAAGTGCACTTTAACAATTAAAAATTATATTTAATGGTCACCTGGTTACATACAGTAAGTAAAGATTGTGTATTTTCTTGACCTGTCAAGATCCAAAAAACTTCTGAAAATTTGTTTTGGAGAAACTAAGCATGTGCAAGACCTGGTCATAAGAACAGTATAATCAAATATTTCTTTCTCCACTACTGCCTCCTTTCCTTTACTCCACCCTTTTACATGAGATTTGCGTTCTTACAGAAAGGATATACAGGCATTTGGACATGGATAGTTTGATTACGAGATAGTCAACATGGCTTAGTGAGGGACAGGCTGTGCCTCATAAGCCTGATCGAATTCTTTGAGCATGTTACAAAACAAACAGGTAGACCAGTGGATTTGATGCCTTTAAATTTCACTAAGAGATTTGATAACATTCCCATGGTAGAATCATTCAGAAAGTCAGGAGGCTTAGGATCCAGGGAAGCACGGCTGTATGGATTCGGAATTGGCTTGTCCATAGTAGTCAGAGGTTGGTTGTAGATGGAGTGTTTTCTGCTTGGGGGTCATTGATCAGTGGTGTTCCACAGAGATCTTCTCTGACATCTCTGTCCTTTGTGGTTATTATAATGAATGATGGGTTAGTAAGTTTGTAAGTAACACCAAGGTTGGTGGTGAATTGAATAAGGTAGGAGGTTGTTAAAGGTTACAATGAGATAATGATAGCATGCAGAACTGTGATGAAAAGTGGCAGATGGAATTCACTCTGGAAAATTGAAAAGTGATTCACTTTGGAAGGCAGAACACTGAGTTAATGTCAGGATCCTTAGCAGTGTGCAGAAACAGAGGGATCTTATAGTTCACGTTCATAGAATGCATAAGGTTGCCATGCTCGTCGATAGTGTGATTAAGAAGGCTTATAGTGTGTTGGCTTTCATCAGTCAGAGGATTATCTTCAAGAGTAACAAGATAATGTTGCAGCTCTATAAAGCCCTGGTTAGACCGCACTTGGTATATTGTGCCCAGTTCTCGTTGCCTCATTATAAGAAGGGTGTGAAATCTTTAGAATGGGTGTAGAGGAGATTTACCATAATGTCACCAGAATTAGGAGAACTTGTCTTATGAGGATAGGCTGAGTGAGCTGCAGCTTTTCTCTTTGGAGCAAAGGAGGATGAGAGGTAACTTGATGGACCTGTAAAGGATGATAAGAGAGATAGGCTGAGCGGATAGCCAGAGACTTTTTTTCTCCAGAGCAGAAATGGAAAATTCAAGGGGGTATAATTTTAAGGTGATTGGAGGAAATCATAGTGTCACATTTAAGTTTCTTTTTTCACACAGAGGGTAGTGGGTGTAATGAATGTGCCTCCAGCAGCAGGCAGATACATTAGGGATATTTTAGAGACTTTTTGGTAGGGACACAGATGATTAAAAAAATGAAGGGCTATGTGGGAGGGAAGGGTTAGATTGATATTGGATTTGTTTTAAAGTGACACAGCATTGTGAGCTAAAGAGGTTTTATTGTGCTGTCATGTTCTATATTCTAGGAGAGAATCCTCTGTTGTATTTTGCAGTTTCCACAAAATGGATAGTAGATACTCCCAGAGTATTTGATTTAAAAAAAAAGAAAAATCAAGTAAATTTGTAATGTTTTACTGGGTGTTGCTGACTTAAGTACATCCATTTGGGGCCCTGGCACTCCTTAGTATTAATCCTTTACTGCGGAGCTAATTTGCTGTTCCTGCTGGATGTGCTACATGAGACTGTCTTTTATAGCTCTCAGTTCTCAATTCCTTTCACTGCATTGTTAGCTTTGGTTCCTGCTTAATTTTGACTACCATTTTAAATAAAAATTTTGTATTTTGTTGACATGACAAGTTCAGATAAACCTCTGGCCATTTGTTTTGGAGAAGGTAAGCACACTCAAGGCAAGTGTTCATATAAACACTACCGTTGCATATTTAATTAACTGTGCTTCACTTCTGCTTCATTGTCCTTGCTCTGTCCTTATACAAGAGTCATAGTCTTAGAGACAGAATTTATGAGCATTTGGAGAAGCATAGTCTGATTAGGGGATTATCAACATGGTTTTGTGAGCGGCATGTCATGCACAAGCCTAATTGAAATCTGTGAGGACGTGACAAAACACATTAATGAAGGCTCAGCTGTGGGTCTCTGGAAGGATTATGGAATTTTGTAAGGGAATTGGTAAGATCTCCATTGATAGGCTCATTTAGAAAGTCAGGAGGAATGGGATCCAGGGAAACCTGGCTGTGGATTCAGAATTGGCTTGCCCATAGTAGGCTGAAGGTGATTGCAGGTGGATCATAATCTGCATGGAGCTCGGCAAACAGAGGTATTCTGCAGGAATCTGTTTTAGGACCTCTGTCCGCTCTTTGTCATTTTTCTAAATATCTTAGATGAGGAAATAGAAGGGTGGTAAGTTTGCATAAGACACAAAGATTGAAGTGAATAGTGCAAGAATGTTGTTGAGGGTTATAACGAGATAGTAATAGAATACAAAGCTGTGTGAAGTGGCAGATGGAGTGCAAAGTTTAAAGAACATTTATTATCAAAGTATTAATATATTATATTTATACATATTCAGATTTGTCTCCTTACATACAGCCACAAAGAAATCTAAAAGGGCCCATTAAAAAGGTCCCAATATGCAGGGAGAAAAAAAACAATGCAAACAGTAAAAGTAAGCAAATAGCATTCAGAACAAAAGAGAGTCCACAGACATGAAGCCCAAAGCAGCTGGAGCAGGCCACAGCCTCGGGTTCAGTTCAGTACAGAGCCAAGTAAATATAATAGAGCAGCAAGCAGAAACAGCCAAACTATTACCTCTTGTCACGACAGCCTGCCTTCCAAATCCACCTGGCCATAATTGTCCAAACATCAGATCGTTCCTTGCACCAGGACCCAGACTCTGTCTCATTAACATACCCCGAGCATGGAACCCACTGCCAAGCTTCAGCCCTTACCCGAGTTCTCCAAATCAGCATGGTACTTACATCCATCAAACCTCACTCTTGGTCTAGATGGACAGACCTTAAATCTGCCTCTCCTCCGCTCCACTTTGCCTGCAATATGCCTCAACATCACCCTGACTTTGCCTTGAAAATGTCTTGCCCTCTCCTTGATTACACCTTGCACCCACATGCCTTGACCTTCGATTCAGCCTCACCTTTCCATTGTATACCCTGATCGTTTACCATGAATTTTATAAGAAAATGTGTTGTTAATGAAGTATTTAGTTGTATATTTTGTTTTATTTAGCATCAGCGAGTGACCGCTGGGCTTCTGCAGTGCCATCCTAAACCAGAAGCCAATCCAGCAAAGTGATTCACTTTGGACAGTCAAATTTGAAGGCAGAATAAGGGTTACTGGCAAGTTCCTAGCAGTGTGGTGGAACAGAGAGTTCTTGGTGATCCCTCAAAATTGCAGTGCCAGTTGATACAGTGGTTAAGAAGGCACATGATGTGTTTATCTTCATTATTTGGGGAGAGGGGGTTGAGTTCAGGAGCCATAGGGTAATACTGCAGCTCTATAAAATCCTGGTCAAACCACACTTCAAGTATGGTGTTCAGTTCTGGAGTCTCATTAAAGGAAGGACATTTAAACTCTAGAGAGGGTGCAGAGAAGATATACCAGGCTACTGCCTGGATTGGAGAACATGTCTTGTGAGGATAGGTTGAGCTAGCTAGGGCTTTTCTTTCTGGTGCAAAAGAGGATGAGAGGTGACTTGATAGAACAGTATGGAGTGATAAGAGTGGATAGCCAGCGTTTTTTTTTGCAGGTTGAAAAGGACCAACAGAAAGAGGCATAATTTTAAGGTAATTGGAAGAAAGTATAGGGCAAATATCATAGGTAAGTTTTTTTTATATAAACACAATGTAGTGGGTGCACTAAACATGCTTCCAGAGGTAGTGTTAGAGACAACTACATTAGAGACTCTTACTTAGGCACATAGCCCTTGACTATCCTATTGTCTATGTGGGACAGAAGGGTTAGATTGATCTTAAAGTAATTTAAAAGATCAGTACAATATCATGGGGTGAAGATCCTGTACTGTGCTAGAATGTTCTATACTCTATGAGATGACCCCCTGATGTGTTTTGCAGTACCCACAAAATTATCAGAAGATTCTCCTCCAGCAGTTGATTAAAAAAATAGAAAACCAATTATATTTAGAATGATTTACTGGGTATTGTTAGCTTCCTCCTATCCAATTGGTATCTCGGCACTCCTTAGTATTAAGCCTTTACTGCGGAACTCCTTGACTATTCCAGCTGGATGTGCTACTTGCAAGAGAGTTACAAGATATCTATGCCTAGGCAGGAATAGAAGGCAGGGTCATGCCCTTAAGACTGTAAGACATAGGAGCAGAATTAGGCCATTTGTCCCGTCCAGTCTGCTCTGGCCATTCAATCAGGCCGATCCGCTTTTTTCCCCTCCTCAGTCCCTCTCCCCTGCCTTCTCTCCGTAACCTTTGATCAGCTCTGCCTTAAAGTTCACCATCCTCTGGCTAAAGGAATTTCCCCGCCTCTTTATTTTAAATGAACGCACCTCTATCCTGCAGCTGCGCACTCTTATCCTAGACTTCCCCCACCATGGGAAGCCATGTCCTTCCTATCTCCTTGAGTGAACGAGGATCTGTGCACCATCAGTCAGTGTTTCATAGAGCAGTGGTTTTTCAACAATGAAGATCAGTGAGCTTCTGCATATGAGTGATTGGACCACTTTACCCATCTTTATCAAGATCTAGTGTCCACAAGAGCATAATGGAGACACTGATATTTCAACTCAATGCAAAGAAAACCTCTGTCTATATTTTTAACAGAGGCACTTGGGTAGGGTGGGTGTGGATCATTGGGTAATGCTTGGGAAGCTGGGGGGAAATTTTAGAACCATGGGGAATGCTACGTAGTCTCACAGGTACGTGCAAACTCGATACGAGCAATACTGGAGATGACGATTGAACCAGCATTGTTGGAACTGAAAAGTAGCAGCTCAAGTGCTGAATTCCAATTCCACTTGCTCTTTGAAAGATGTGCAGAAAATATTGCCTGCAATATTACAAATTGTAGGAAATGTAAGTTCATCGTATCTAATTTGCTCAATAGAAACCAATTCAGTTCATGTTAGTTGACATTACTGATACAAAACCAGGTCTTTACATTTGTTGCACCTCTTACTTTTCTGATCCTCAGGATTCTTCTGGGGTTCAAAAATGGTGAGCAGTCTTAATTTTTAATGATCGTTTATTTTAAAGTTTAAACAAACATACAAATGCAAAGCAAATTAAGTGAAGAGCTAAAGGCTCTTGAATCCATCACCTTTTTTAATCCAGCTAACAGAAAATTCCTTAGATATAAATAAACCAATTTATGAATAGCCAACAAACTCTTCTCGGGCTTCCAGCCAGGTACAGGTATCCATTATAACTGATGTTTTGATGACAAACTCTCGTCATCTTCATCAGGCGTGACTAGTCCAGTGGTACTTATACCCCGTAGTCTGTCCCTCCTGATTGGTTAGTTATCATCCAATCAGGTTTCTACTCCCCATCTGGTTTACAACTGAATTCCTGTTCTTAGAGCGTGACCTTCGTCTTGGTTAAAATTTCTTTCCTCCCATTTTATTTCAATGGCTTCCTTTACCAGGCAGTCTCAAAAGCCATTGGCACGGGACAGTAGTTTTGTGCCAAAGTCAATCCTATAGCCACTGCAAATGCAGTGCTCTGCTGCCACCAATTTCTCCAGGTAACCCAAATGGATACTCCTTCTAGGTGCTACCTGATGTGGATTTACTCCATGCATACCATCTGGCCAATATACACAATGAATCCTGTAAATGCCAGCCAACCTGAATCACATGTCCTCTGACGCATATAAGCTGTGATTTGAGCTTCCTCATGGGTTTGTGGATGGTATTAATCCAGTATTTCTTCAGGATACTGGCGGTCCTTCCAGAAACTGGAAGCATAGGAGCTGTATCCATTTGTATCCAAGGGCCCCTATTGTATTTGCCTCTGACTCCACCCCAGGCAACATATTCTAAACTCTGTAAAAATTACTAATTTCACCTTAAATACACAGTCTCTGGTATTAGATAATTCAACCCTGGGAAAAAGACACTTGCTCTCTATCTACGCCTCTTATAGCCTCCGTTAGATCTTGCCTCAATCTCAACCAACCCAAAAAATAGAAGTTTGTCCAACCTCTCCTTATAGCAAATTCCCTCCAACACAGGCAGCATCCTGGCAAACCTCTTCTGTACCCTCCCTAAAGCCTCGACATCCTTCCTGCGATGTAGAGAACTGAAATGAATACAATACTGAGAATATTCTTCTGGTGGAAAATATTGAACCAGATGGAGGGAGATAAATAGTGTAATTTCATGATATGGGATTACCATGGAAGCCTCAGAGAGCAGAAGCCAGAATTCTCTGTTCCTGAGAGATGCAGTTGGGCTATTAAAGGCAGAGCCAGACTTTGATTTAGGAAAGTTCAGGATTTTGGCAGTCAGGTAACAATAAGATCATCTGAGAACCTTATTAATTGCCGGTACAGATCTGAGGGAAATCACAAGGCTTTGCGATTTTGTTATATTTTAACTGCAGCTTTCAGTATTAAACCTACATCAGTGCCCTACGTAAGGGCGAGTCTGTACGAAATGACAACATTGCAAAAGAAACCCAACAACATGCTGCTGGGACTTACAGGAAGCAAGTAGTCATATTGGTGTTTAAGTGGTTCAAAAATTTTTTTCTTTAACAGATCACTTGGAGAATGGAGGTTTATCAGATAAACTCTTTTCTCCTGTGCCCACTTCATCCCATGACTATTTAATTAGATACAATCTCAGACAAGAAATTATCCAAACTATTTCTTTAATGAATTAAGTTTGTTTGCAGTTGGACAATGCATCCGAAAAAAGTATTCTATTAATGACCCACTTCCAGCAACCACTTTTCTTTTTTTGTCAGAATTCATAAAGTTCCAAATGTGTACTCCATATGTAGCTGAGAAAGTATGCTCTATATCCTCCTTTTTCCAGGGAGCATAGAATTTCTCCCAGCTTGAATATGGTACTGGGTAGAATCGACTCAAGTTCAATAAAGAGATGCCATTGCATGTACTGCCAGCGGCGGCAATTAGGTCATCAGTGTTGCACCATCTCTTCAGCACCCGAGTTATCAGTCGTGGACCTTGTTGACCCCAAAGATCTCCATCGTAATTGGCCACAAAATCGTTAAAACAATTCCATATAAAATCATGGTTTTTCTGATGGAAACCCAATGCCGCATTATTATAATATCCTGTGCTCTCTAAGCATGTGAAGTTATCAAACAGCAAAGACCTTAATGAGATTATGTCTGTATCCAGGTAGATGCCCCCGTATTTCCAGAGCAGTGCTAACCTGCAGCCATCAGCAAGCACATGGGCCCAATACTTCTCTCTTTCTGGATTTACCTGTAGGATAAGGGACAGGGTAATATTAATTTTTGCATTTAAATTGTGGCTTCCTTATTCTGCAGCCTGATGCAAAAGCTCCAGGTATCACCTAATCTCATGCTGGACTAATGGATGATCCAAATTCACAGAACTACCAGGGTTAAGCATTCAGTATGAGCACACAGGTGAGTGACACAGTGGCAAGAAAATGGGCTTCTGACCACATTGATTAGTGTCTGAATACTTAACGTCTCAGTCTGGGGAAACAATAGAGAGCCTAGGTTTCTTACCCCATCTCATTCTGAGGATTGGATTCAACACTTCAATCAGATCTACTGCCCTTTGTTGTAGTGACAAACAGTAGCCTTCTCACTTTAGCATTCAAGTTTCTGGAAGAACACAGCAGGGGTTTAAAAAAAAACCCATCAGCAAAACCAAATCTGCGATAATACCCAGCAAGTGGTGAGCAATGAAAGATAACAAGAGCAGCCAGTGAGGATCAGAGTTAGTGAAAACCACCTCTGAGGGCTCCACCCAAGAGAATGAAGATGGTGCTATCACCACCCACAAGTTGGGACAGGAGGCTGAATTTCATGAAGGGCAGAGAACCATGACTGGTCCCAAATATACAAAGACACAAGGGAGACGGCAGATGCTAGAAATCTGGATCAACACATACAGAATGCAGGAGGAACTGAGACATGCTGCAGATTCGTCCAGCATTTTGTGTGTGTTGCAAAGGAATTTGAATTGGAATTTGCTTATTATTTTCACATGTACCAAGTTGTTTGTTTTGCATACAAAATGGGCTGAACTGTGTCAATAAATCTGCAGTTTCTTGCTATCATGAGCAGAGCAGTAGCCATATCAATATATTATCTATCCAGAAAGGATACTTTCTATGGTGCATAGATAATGGCAACTTTTTTTTTTGTACACCCCCCCTCCCCCAGGTCAGGCATCATCTATGGAAATGAACAAATAGTTAACATTTCGGGCCAAAACAATTCTTTAGGACTGAAAAGAAAGAAGGAAGATGCAGGAATAAAATGGTGGGGGCAGTGGGGGGAGGATAGCTAGAAGGTGATAGGTCGATTGAAAGGTTAAGGGCTGGAAGAGAAGGAATCTGATAGGAGGGGAAACTGGACAATTGAAGAAAGGGAAGGAGGATAGGCAGGTGAGAAGGGATGAAAGGACAGAGTGGGACAAAGAAGAAGAGGAGAAGCGGAGGGAAATTTTTTTTATTGTAAGGAGAAAATGATATTCATGCCATCAGACTAGAGGCTACTTAGATGGAACACAAGGAATTATTCTTCCACCCTGGGGGTGGCTTCATCCTGGCACAAGAGGAGGCCATGGACCAACATGTTGGGATGGGAATGGGGATCAGAATTAAAATCTTTTGCCATTGGGAAGTTCCGTTTTTGGGAGATGGAGCAGAGATGCTCAACAATATGGCTCCCCAATTTATAACAGGTCTTACCAATACGGAGGAGGTCACTTTGGGAGCACTAGTCACAATAGATGATCAGTTAAAGATGCAAAGTTGTGTGATGCCTAGTTGTGTATTTGATATTTCAGTAGTATCTGAGTAACATTGTAAATAAATTGTTTGAGGAGCCTTCAGCCCCTGTGCAGATGGAGCATGGCCACAACACACTAGGTAGCTCTGAACAGTCCCAGGTAGATGTCTTCTTTGTGTCGAAGACATTCATAGTCAAATCCACATCCTCTCCATGCCAAAGGCAGTCCCAGTCAGATCTATGGTTACAATACCCACGTTCTTCTCTGACCACTGCATCTTTCAAGCCTCAAGTAACCTACAGGAGAACCAGATGACCGGCATCGGTATATGGAAGTTGAATGTCAAGCTGAGGACAAGAAAACATCGAGGGACTAGAGTAATTGCACAGGTTGGAAAACCATGAAGAACCTCTTTGACTCTCCACTTCATTGGTAGGAAGCAACCAAGGAGAACATCAAGAGGTTCCTCAAAAGCGTTTAGAAAGCAAAATGGAATCAGAGGGAATTGTGCCAACTCTAAACATATGTGCCACAACATTTCCCCCTTTCCACTGAGAGGGGTAGATATGAGAGAAGCTCTTCTGAAAATGAAGAGACAGGACAAATACTTATAAAACACGTTCTCCAAAATGGGTTTTGGGAAGGAAAGCAGAAATTGGATGAAGCTGTTTCATGCAGATATCCTTAATTCAGTCCAAGTGGATGCATTGGGGACATAACTTCCCCATAAAGTCTGGAATCTGGCAAAGTTGTCTACTCCCCCCTGTTGTTTTCATGTTTTGTGTAGAACCCTTTGCTGAATCCATCAGGAAGGATGAGAGCTTAAGAGAGATAACATTTCCAGACAGTGGAGGAGCACATTTTGAAAGCTCAGTGTATGGATGAGGTTGCTGTCTTCTGCTCAGATCCATAGCCAATTCAGAAATTGATCAGCGTCGGTGACCAGCATCAGGGGCCAGAGTCAACTGCATGAAGAGCAAGATCATGCTCTTTGGCAGCTGGCCTGACTATTCTATATTGGCTTTACTGTCAGGACCGACTACCTGAAGGTGTTGGGCATTTTGTTCAGAGAGGCTGAGGCATGTAACAAAAATTGGCTGGAGTGGATAAGGCAGGTCAAACAAAAACTGGTTCTGTGAAAATGACTTTCCCTGTCAATAACTTGAAGTTGGTTGTGAAGTGTGATAATCTCTTAGGGCCACTGTACTTGACATCGGTGTAGCCTGTTCATCACTTCTCTGCATCAACAACCACCTAGGGAGTCCAATAGATTATGAAACACCAATATCCAGATAACGGGGTCACAAATGCACCCAGCGTTACGGTCATCCTGATTACTACCTCTGTGTGTAGCTATGTCAAGTTGTGTTTGGACACAAAGTCCATGGGCACCAAGTGTCACTACAAGCTGAGGTTCTACCTGCGACTGGTGTCTGGAGAATAGGTCCAGACCCATTGCAGAGTGAAGGTCCAGCCATCAGGAAGTGGTCAACATGGAATGTCCTACCAATTCCACAGGACAGGCACTCTGGAGACTGCTGGGTGAAGGTCAAGGATCCTTTTGCTCCCATACACGGAAAGGCTCAGCTGGGTGGGGAAGCGCCCAAACAATGAAAGGATTTATCAACACAGGGTCTACTTGAGTAGTTTGGTGCTACGTTTTCTTATTCTTTTAAGGTTCACACTACTAAATTAACAACCATATAGTTGTAGAAGTTTAGCATTTTTCTTTTGTGTATAGTTTAAATTATGAATGAAGTCTAGTTTTGTAATAATAAAACAATCTACAGTAGTAGCAGTTACCTTGAATGATAGGCAGACAGAACAATTTCTGCAGGTACTAGGTGATTAATTCTACAACAGAAAACCATGGACTCTTTAACATCAGCTTGTTTGGCCCAATCACACCAGGTTACTGAGCAAACCCTATAATTGTCATCAGTTTATTTTCGTTAATACTTCACAGATGCTCTACTTTTCAAATAACTTAAACACCTATTGGAATTAATAAATCATAGTTTTGGTTACCTTTTGATACCAGCTTTCCAATGGAGTGTCTTTAAATAGCTCAATGGGTTTCAGAGGTAGAATGACGATATTCTTCATCTTAGAAAGTAAATGGATGCCTCTGTACTCAGTCTCTGGATACTGGCTCAAGTTGCCACTGAACCCCTTCATGAAGTAATAGATCTGTTTGTCTGGGTTTAGACGAGCAGCAGACTCCACTGAACACATCGCCAATGGCATCAGCTTTAAATTGTCAGTTGATTCCAAAAACATAATGCCAGCTTTGAATACTTTGTTGGGAATCACGGCATCAGGTTTATCTGTTACCCGAGATAGTTTCAACATGTCGTCGTTAACGGACCAATAGTATCTGTAGTACATGTACAGAGTACTACAAATCACCAACACGAGGACAACCAGACAGCCCTTATGCAAGGAAAGCATGATCCGAGTCTGAAATGTCTCCTTCAAGGCTCCTGAGAAAGAAATTGCAGGATAAATATTCAAACTGAATCAAATTACTCACAGAAACACTTACCTGTTGCACGTAAGACCATTTGTTGCTGGCTTTTTGCAAGAGTAATACAACCTCTTACCATCATCACAGACCCCTGCAAGTTCTTTCTTCTCAGATATTTATCCACCCCTTTCTGCATGCACAATAGAATTGACCTCCATGGTGTAGCCAGCAGTCAACTCCAGACACTAAACACCTGCTCTGGGAGAGCATTCTTCCATCTAAACATAGTTAATAATTGCACTGTTAATAAGAGGTTCTGCATTTCCATTGCAAAAACATAGAAAACCTTTCGCTGATCTCTACAAAACTCATTATATTCTGTCTGCAGGGAATAATGAGAAAAAGAAACCAGGAACTCCTACACCTAATATCCATCATATAATTGTAACTAACAGTATTTGAGTTGACATTAAAGAGATATAGGTAAAAACAGAGTCAGCCAACACAGACCATGTTATTGATAGTTCAGATTCAATACATTTGGTGAAGCTTTGGGGAGAACAAACAACTATAGTCACAGGGGAATGGTTATGGTTAAGGATTATATTGTTTCTTAAATGGCATTTAATTTCTTAATGAAGTCTGTGACACCTTCCACAGCTCTCTGTGGCAAAGAATGCCAAAGACTTACACCTTCTGAGTGAAAGGCTCAAGGAATGGACAAATATTGATTTGGCTGGGGGAATGGCTCACTGAGGATATGGCTCAGGGATGGCTGGTGGAAAGTGGGAAAATCATATTGCAGGAACTTTGCTTGCAAGGAACACGCTGAGACTTCAAGTGTCCATTGCAACTCTCACAAATTCAGACAACATCACTCTCTGTTTAAAGTACAAATATTGTTTAAATTTTAAAATGGCAGCAGCCGCAACACTATAAAATTATTTTTTAAAAACTGATTTCTGAAGTTGAATGTGTGAACCTGAGGCATGAGGTTCCTTTGCAGGTAAGTCTGTAGTGATCATCTTCAGTCTGAAAAAATTAACTGCATCTTTCAAATGGTGAAAATGAAGAACAACAGTGAGCTGAAGATTTTGAAACTCTGTGCCCTAACCTTTGATTATTTGGAAGTACTAGGCAGGAAGAAGACATGATCAAAAAAGCTGATGAAATGTTAAGCGTCATTTCGCATGATTTAATGTACCATGGCGAGATGATTCTCCAAAGCCATTGGGCCCAGGAAGCACTAAAGAACACTTTTAACAGATTGCTTGCAAGGTTTAAGAACTAAAGATGAGATCATTGAAGATCAATACTAACTGAATGTCAAGGTGACCTGGCTGACCTTATAAATGTCACTGAAGGCCAACATGTACGTGAAACAAAAGGCAGGGAAAGCAAATGGAATGCAAACTTTTTTCACAAAAGAATATGAATACAGCAGTATATCTTGCTGTAGTTGTATTTGGACTTGGTGAGACTGTAACTGGATTTTTGTGTACAATGTTGGATACATAGAATTCAGGGTTGATAGAGTGAACATCGGGTGATAATAATCATTTAAAAAATCAGAAATGGCTGGATACATCAACGATTTTGATCACAGAAAGGATACTAAATGATTGGAACAGTATTTTGAAGCAAATGAAATAGACAGCGAGTAGCGCATGGCAATTTGCTGAGTGCATTAGGTTTAAAGGCATACAGTTTGGCTTGAAGTTTAACTGTTCCAAACAAACCATCAAGAATGATCTTTGCTACTATTGTAAATGTGATGCAGGAACACTTAGAACCAAAGTCACTGCTGCTTGCAGAATGCTTTAGGTTTCATAAGTGAAATCAAAAGGAAGGGGAGTCCATTTCAGTGTAGGTGACTGAGTTGAAGAGATTGTGTGAGCATTGTCACTCTGCACATCTGTGTGCTCAACCCTCTGCTGTTCACACTGTCGCACATGACTGCATCACCGTAGTCAGCTCAAAACTTACCAGTAAGTTTGTGGATGACACAACGATGATTGGCATCAAAGATGATAGGCCAGATTATAAAGAGGAAGTGAACTGGTAGGAGAGCAGCAAACCAAGTCTAAACATGGAGAAGACCAAGGAAATGATTGTGGACTTTAGGAAGCTGCAGATGAACCAGCCCTCTCTGCACATGCAGAGAGAGTTAAATGCACCAGGTTCCTAGGAGTTCACATCGTGGATAACTTTTCCTGGTCCCTCAAAATCACCTCCCTGAATTAGGTGGCACTGCCGTGCCTCCACTTTGAGAAGACTGAGGCAAGTGAGCGAGGCTCCCTCAATTTTAACTGAATTTTACAGAAGCACCATTGACATAGAACTGGCAAGCTGCATCTCTTTCTGGCATGGGAGCAGCAGAGCATTGGACCAGCAGGCCCTACAAAGGACTGTGAGGTCAGCTGAGAGGATCAACAGGATGAAAGGGGTCTTCCTACCATCCGTTGGGGCTATTTATCAGGAGTGCTGTGCATGCAGGACCCTTGGTATTATCACGGATCCCACTTATCCATCCAGCATTCCTTCTGACTTTCTACCATCAGCCAAGAGACTCCGATGCATAAAGACAAAAATGATCAGGATGGGAAACAGTCTCTTCTCTCAGGCCATTAGGCTTCTGAACTCCCTGCTGCATCACATTCAGAGTCACCAGGTAATTTGTACTGTACCATACAATATTTAATTTATGCACTTTATTTATCTATGCATAATTCATTTGGAGTGTTGGCCAGAAAGAAGTACAGTTTACCAGTCAGTGAATTCAAATGAATCAAGGACAGTGGAAGCAGACAGACCAGTTGTCTCTGTTCTTGCCATGAGGAAGGAGATGGAGGCTGGCATTTTATGGAGACTGTGTTCTCCATTTTGTGAGATGAAGTCACTTGATCAGTATTTTAAAGCCAACACAACAATGCTCCAGATAACCTGTTGGACTAAAGGTCATTTCCAAATAAGAAGTTTTAGTGAGGTGTTATTTGGTTGGATATATTATGCAGGTTTGTGACAGTTGGTATCATCGATCTGCCATGAGAGATGAGTTGGTTGCTGAATGAGAACAAAGAGCCATAAATTATCAGTTGTCACTTACTGGAAAGAGGGCAATTAATAGATACTGGCTTGGAGCAGAGCCACTAAAAAGGTGTTAAAGGTCAATCAGGTGACCCACAGCCAATGGCACTGAAATACAATATTTGAATTAGTAAGAAATTAATACAAAAGCAGCCTCTTCGAGTGTGCTGGCAGTGATGACTCTGATATTCATTATCATAGCTGTGAGGTGCCCCACTGACCATGAGGAACATGTGGCGAGCAGCAAAGACTCCTTTTCTATTTTTTGATTGTTCGTGGAAGTTCATGAACACACAGAAGGTGTGCACATGGGTATTCGGTCATATAAGTCACATGTTCTTCCATTGGGACAACAAAGGCACTTATCGGTAATTACAGATTCTCTCTGTGCCTCCCTGGTCATTATTACAAGGGGTGAATCTTGTAACAGTAGATTCAATTCGTATTGTATGTTATATGTGTGTTACGTGTACTACTGTGCTTTACACCCCTTTGGGAGAAACGTCTCATTTGGCAGTATACATGTATAGAGTTAAATGACAATAAACTTGACTTGACTGAGCCATTCTCCCAGCCAAATCAATATTTCTCCAAATTCCATGAGCTATTTATGCAGAGGATAGCATCTTTTGACAGAGAGTTCATTTATTTAAACAAATCTTTCACTATTCAAAGCAACACAAACAAAATGCTAGAAGAACTCAGGTCAGGCAGCATCTATGGAAAAGAGTACAGTTGACGTTTTGGGCAGAGACCCTTCAGCGGGACTGGGGAAAAAAAGACGAGGAGCCAGAATAACAAGGTGGGGTGAGAATAAAGAAACACAAAGTGATAGATGAAATTGGGAGGGAGGAAGGGTGAAGAAAGAGCTGGGAAGTTGATTGGTGAGAAAGATACAGGGCTGGAGAAGAGGAAATCAGATAGAAGAGGACAGAAGGCCATAGAAGAGAGGAGGAGGAGAACCAAAGGGAGGTGATAGCCAGATAAGGAGATATGGTAAGAGGCAGAAATGGAAATGGAAAACGGTAGGGGGGGTGCATAACCACAGTTCGAGAAATCAATCTTCATGCCTTCAGGTTGGAGGCTATCCAGACATAATGCAAGATATTCCCATTCCTCCAACCTGAATGTGGCCTCATTGTAGAGGAGGCCATGGACTGACATGTCTGAATTGGGATGGGAAGTGGAATTAAAATGGGTGGCCACCGGGAGATCCCTCATTTTTTGGTGGACAGAATGTAGGTGCCCGGTGAGGCAATCTCCCGATCTACTTCGGGTCTAATCAATATACAAGAGGCCACACTGGGAACTCAGTATATGACCCCGACAGACTCACATTTGAGGTGTTGCCTCACCTAGAAGGACTGTTTAGGGCCTGAATGGTGGTGAGGTTGGAGGTATAGGGGCTGGTGTAGCCTATGCTCTGCTTGCAAGGATAAGTGCCAGGAGGGTGCCAGCATAGAGGGACGAATGGAAATTGGAGTCACATAAGGAGCAATCCCTGCAGAAAGCAGAAAATGGAGGGGGTGGGGAAGGAAGATGTGCCGTGGTGGTGGTTGTGCCTCTAAATTCATGGCACGAACATAGATTTCTCCCACTTTATATTCCGTCTTGGTAGCCTCCAGCCTGGTGGCATGAACATCAAATTTTCCCATTTGACACTCGCCACTGCTCCTACACCACCTCCCTCAATAGCATTCAGGGCCCCAAACACTCCTTCCAGGTGAGTTGATATTTCACCTGTGAGTCTATAGGGGTTATCTACTGTATCCAGTGTTCCTGGTGTGGCCTCCTGTATATTGGGAGACCACCTCACCAAGCACCTGCACATCCACTAAGAAAAAAGTAGCATTTCCCAGTGGTCATCCATTTTAACTCCACTTCCCACTCCAACATGTCAGTCCATGGCCACCTCTACTGTCATGATGAGATCACACTTAGTCAGGTTGAAGGAGCAGCACCTTGTATTCCATCTGGGTAACCTCCAGCCTGGTGGCATGAACATTTATCTCTCAAACTTCCAGTAATGCCATCCCTTTCCTTTTCCCATTTCCCTCTCTCACCTTATCTCCTTATCAGCCCATCACCTCCCTCTGGTGCTCCTCCCCCTTTACCTTCTTCCATGGCTTTCTGTCCTCTCCTAAAAGATTCCCCCTTCTCCAGCTCTCTCTTTCACCAAATTCCCAGCACTTTACTTCACCCCACCCCCTCCCAGTTTCATCAATCACGTTGTATTTCTTTCTCCCACCTTCTAACTGTGACTCCTCACCTCCTTCTTCTCCAGTCCAGATGAATGGTCTCAGCCTGAAATGTTGATTCTACACTTTCCCATTGATGCTGCCTGGCCTGCTGAGTTCCTCCAGCATTTCATTATTCCAGTTTATTTTCCCCACATTCCCATCATCTAACATTCCGATTCCATCATTCACCTGCACTGTGGCTCTTTAATGCATCCTTGGAACTCGAGTAGAAATTGGAGCTCCCTAAAGGATCGATTGATATCTGACAGTACGAGAAAATGGCACTGAGGCAGATGTTTAGTCATGAATTGGGTGTGTAGTTGAACTGTTTCAAATGATTGAACGTTCTGTCTCTTCTTTCCTATAGATTGCTTAAAAACCCTGTTGAATTGGAGTGCAATTTAGCATTAGATGATAAATTGGAACAAGTTGTATTTATTCATTTTTATTCGCAAAGCAGAACAATCATTAATGGCTGCAAAACCATTTCTACTCTTCCGCATTAGAAAGGAAGTGATGCCAGGAAATGCGCCACATTTGTGTAGCCCGATTAAAAATTTAGCTTGGGACGCAGTGACTGCAGTGCAAGAATGCATTATCACAGCAACATCTCAGAAGCAGACTAGCACTTTATGATATGATAGGATCACAAAATAATTATGATAGGGGAAAATGCCACCTCACCATCTGAGAGAGCGACGACCAGTGTTGCTTTACATTCCAGAAGCCTCAGCGGTTCTGCAACACGCAACTCAACAAGTACAGGACTTCCTTTTTAAGCAGATGGTAGACAGAGTGGTGCAGGGGGAGGGGGGGCAACGTGCGGCAGGCAAAATTCCACCCCTCTCATTTTCAGAGTGGGGTAAACATTTCCTCATTCCCCTCAAATGCTGAACATACACTAAATGCTTATCCATTTACACAACCTAGGCCCCACAATTTCACACATCTGCTATATCTCGCCCTGTTGTGCTCCACAGTGAACCACTGCAGCCCACCAAATCCCTTCATTGCTACAATTCTGAGTTTGGATAACATCCTTGGAAATCTTTCCCCCCCCCACCCCCCACCCAAGTAAGTAAGGCTGTGTAACACAGAACCAAAGCTGTGTTAATAGTGATGTTGTATATTAGATCCCACATTTGGTGGTCTCTACCTTGTCTAGTAAAGTAAAGCCTCCTACATGCCAACTTAAACATTTTATTCATCTGTCCTATAGTGTATAAAGACTTATGGATATACATTCCAATTCTACTCTTCCAATTCTTTCAGAATGCTATCATTATTCACAAAATGCTGGAGGAACTCTGCAGGTCAGGCAGCATCTATGGAAATAAATAAGTCCTTCATCTGCAGAATTTCTCGTGTTTTGGTTTAGTATCATTACTGTTGCACCTCCTCCAACACATTCCCTCATACTTTATTCCAAATGCCACTTATTTGCTCAAATGATCTCCCCGTCAATACTTCAGATATCAGGCCTTCCTGCTTCATGTCAACCATACAGCCAATGCTTTGTATCTTGCAAACCTCAGTACTGTGCCCCTAATATTAATTTCCACATCACTAAATACTGTGATAAAAAGCATGAGATTAAATATGTCCCTTTTAGTACCCTGTTGGTAACAGCCTTCTAGTCAGTAAAACAGAGCAACCAGTACACCCGACGAAGGGTCTCGGCCCGAAACGTCGACAGTGCTTCTCCTATAGATGCTGCCTGGCCTGCTGTGTTCTACAAGCATTTTGTGTGTGTTGTTGTTTGTAACCATTACCCACTTATGTCCTCTAATGATCCAATTTGCTACTTGCCCTCAGATCCAGGGGAGTTTTTGATTAGCCTGCCCTTGCTGAGATCAATGAAAGTGACTGTAAGGAAAGAGTTAATTTGACTCCACCTCAGTATATGTTAAAATTGGTAATAGGAAATGGAAGTTTGTAAAACAAAATGATGTTGATCTGGGATGAGGGAGCGCCTTGAGAAAGTACAGGGAATGAGTCTACAGTCATTTTGTGAGAACTTAACCAGTTCACAGGCTTGAGGGTAGATAATGGTGAAAAACACATTTGTCTGGAAAGTACTGGGTAGACTTTTGATGGGATCTTGAACAGTAAAGAAAAGGTAATTTTTTTGTGCAAGTCTGAATCTCCTCTTAGACTGGGTTACAGAGCGAGAAAAGCAGTCAGGAATCTGTGGTTCCCCCCCAACAGTATTGTGGAGTGGATTACTGGTTGACAAGTATAATCTTGGCCCTTTCATTAACCATTTTCTTCCTGGATTTTATTTTTCTTTATATAATCTTAAGAGTAATTTATATATCACCTTTAGTTAAGTTGATACCTCTTGCTGCTGAATCAGAAAAGAATAAGGCACGAATTTTACAATATTTTCAGTATAGTGACCTAATTGACATTGTTTAGGACATTCATATAGTTCAGTCAATACTTTTATGTATCATCGATGCTGATTAGTCCTGATCAACATGTAAATGAAGTTTTCACTTAGATTCCAACAGTCTGTCCTCACTGGGGTTAAACTACAGTAACTACCCTGTAATTATTCATTTAATTACTTGCTCCATTTTAAAAATTAAAACGAGCAATCCACCAGTGGTCTGGCACCATGCCTGAAAATAGGCAGGACTCTGATAGAAACAATTCCAGGTCGGAGTTCCTGGAATTGTTCCACTTGCTTCTATTAAAAGCTTGGAATACACTATACATCTTATTGGCAATTTCAGTACTTTCAAAGCCACTGATGTTTTCCACCGTACCATGTTTGTCCACTCCAAACGTTCACCCTTATTCACCTTAATAACACATTCAGCATTCTCCCCCCTTCCGCCCATATGCTCTGCCACCATATAGTTACCTCTGTGCCTTCCAATAGGCCCCGCTATTTCCTCAGTTACTTTCCCGTTATTTGGAAACAAAAACATCTTTGTTGTTTTGCATTTCACACACCAACTTGCCCCTCTTTGCTTCTTACTTGTCCTTTTAATTTCAACCCGTGTCAGACATAGACTTCCCTTTCCATTTCCAAGAAGCCTCTCTCCACGTTGTTTCTGATCTGGCATACCCCGCCATTCTCTTTGGGACTGTGCTGCAGCTGAACCTTTTGAGCCTCTTGGAGTGTCACCTATTACCCTTACAGTGACCTTGAAACAGTTGTTTCCAGTCCTCAAATGTCAGGATATTTTCCGTAATTTAAGCTGCATTTTCCGTTCTCCCACCGCCCCTCGGGAGAAAAAAAATACTGCCCTGTTACTTTCTCAAGTAAAACAACGACTAGACTGGCAATATAATTCCACTATAATTCTACCTGCGCAGCTTGGGTGTAATTTTCTAAACCGAGCCCACAGTTTGCGGACAGACTTTGTAACATAAAAACAATGTTGTATTATGTTCTGGCCTATTTTCCACGGTTTTGTTTTTATTTCCTCTGTTGCCCACACCCTTTTTTGCGTTTTCCAGCTCTGCCCTTCTCCTAATTGAAGCCAAGCTCTCCAGTTTTCCAACAGTATCAGAAATTAGTACAGTATTGGCTAGAGATTATGTGGTGAACTACCTACCTGCTTCCTCCAACTGCGTTGTTTTAAACTGAACAGCGCCTTCCCGACAGCTTCCCGTCCACAGAACCGTCTTCGCTACAGGAAAAGCTCAGCCATTTCTCAAGCTTCAAAACGCACTTATTCCAGCTAGGAATACTTCCCGTTTGCCCAGCTCACGGAAACATCCCAGAATTTCTACTGTCACAACATACTCGGTGGTTGGAGGAGATTGTCCATAACGCATTTGACAGGAATGAATCTTTTAAAATGCTCTCGACAACAACCCACCAATCAACAACTTCCCTTGTATTGACATCATCCAGACCCTCATTTTGTTTGGCTCTCAGCTCTTAAATTTTTCTGTACTTCCCCCCACTTTTCCTTTATTATTCTATCACTCTTTCTCATCTTTCTTTCGCTCACTCTAGCGAGTTAACTGGAAATAACACTGACAAGCATTAAACCTGTGAGAGAAACTACGAGGTGAGAACTAAGTAAATGCTCAGAGAAAACGATAAAAATTAGTAGGTCAGCCTTAAACTCTTTGAAACCTTCTGATTGTACCGATTTACCGAATTGTGCAGCCAATGCTACGCAGAACTAGAGGCTGCCTGACGCATTTTGGGCATTGACACATATTTCCAGTACTAGGAAAGCTTCCAACGACCTGATTAATATATCGTTACTGCTGAGTGCCAGTCAAAGCAAGCTGTCTATCTAGATAGCAAACGTAAAAAGGATAGCAAGCATGTGATATGGCAAAATGTAATTAAAGTTATTCTTTCTCTCTTCCCCACCCCTCCAGTCCCTCTTCCTCTCCCACTCCACACCCCTCTACCCTCTCGCTACCCCTCCCTCCTCCATACACCTCCCCTAACCCCACTCTCCCTCCCACCTTCTCCCCTCCCTCCCCCCACTTCCCTCAACACTACCCCTTCCCAACTACCACCCACCCCCTCCCTCCCTTCTCCTCTCCTCCCTCACTCCAGCACAGCTCCCACATTCCCTTCCTCCAACTTTCTCCCTGCACCTCTCTCTTTCTCCACCAGTCCCACAACCCCATCCGTCACTCCTCCCCCTCCCATATCCCTTCCTTCCCTCTTCCTGCCTCCTCCTCCCTTCGCCTCTTCCTTTCTCCCCTTCACAACTCCTCTCTCCCATCCCCTCCAACCTCCTCCCACACTCCCTCCTCATCCTCTTCCCATCCCTCCTTTCCACTCTTTCCCCCTCCCCATCCTTCCCTCCTCCCACCCCCTTCTCTCCTCTATTACTCCCTCTTCCCCTCCCTCACTCTCCCTTCTCCTCCACCCTCACACTCCCTCTCCCTACCTGCCTCCCCTCTTCACCCTCATCCCTCCTCCTCCTTCCCGCCCTCTGACAGACACCACTTCCCCTCTTTCAATTCTACTTCTTCTTCTTCTGACTCTTAGTGGTGCCTGGCAGTCTAACTTAAAGATGCATTACTGCTACCAAATTGACTGGAGTGTGGTGTAGAGAATTGGGAAATAAAACCCTTGCTACTTCTTTCTTGGCTAGTTGGTGGTGTAGTGGCATCAGCTGACTCCCTTGCACGCTTTTCATCCGTGCTGGTTTGAGCGTTGAGCTAGCAATTTGGCCTCGTAAAAATAAGAAAGCCTGCTAAAAAAAAAAAATGCCTTCATGATGGTGTCCCGATGACTCCACTCGGAGCTAAGGGCTTTCTCACTTCACTTCTTTCTCAAGTGAAAGCTAAGGTACCCCAGAAAGCCCAAAAGATTGTAAGTAATGAAGGATAATACTGTGAATTTAATTAAAATCACTCCCATAACTTAATGTTTTTAAATGAAAGCTATCAACTCTCCAAGATTACAATGAAGGTTGCATTTGATTTATTCAACCTTATGTACTTCACATTTTTATAGAATGCTTTCAGCTGTTTCACAACAATGACAAAACCTACATGCCCCAGAGCGACGCTTTCCAACAAGATACAAGCAATAGTTAAACAATGTCCAATTCTAAATCAAGCCAATATAACTCCTCCACTTCATGTTTTACCCCCTTCTCCCTTAACCCGACAGTTTATGTATTCTGTAAAGATGTCTCCCCTTGTGCCAATTATTCCACAAATCTTGCCTTAATCCCCTAATTCTTAACCCCGCCAACCCCTTAGCTGCTGATTTGCTAAGTGGAATGTCTATATCCACAGTTGAACTTTCAACAGCTTTTTTAGCTAAACAATCAACCTGCTTATTCCCTTCAACACCTCTGTATATATAACCCATAAAAAGCAGATATACAAACCAATGTATACAAAATAATGTCTGATTACTTCCAATAGTAAATATGACCTACTACTAGAATAACTTGTTTTAAGACTCATCAAAACAGAACAGGAAACTGAAAAAATTACACCTTTGAACAAAATTTCCTCCACCCACTTAAAGACCAAGATGATGGCTACCTATTCTGCTGTATATACTGATAAATGGTTAGTAAGACGTTTCTTCATTGTTACCTGTGATTCAGGCATAAAAACAGCCACACACAATCCCAGTTGATTTATATTTTGAACCATCTGTAAATGGTCAACAAAGATTTTCATGTAGTACCCACATAGATAACTGAGAGTTCTTTAGGTACCTCCAAATTAGACATTTCATTAATCCTTTATTACCCAATTTTCCTGTGATGCCTGAGAAAAACGTTGTGGACTTGTTTCTTTCTATTACTCCACTGGGTAAAGGCTTAATATCTTTTATTCATGATAAATTAGTGCCCTTACGGTGCCCCCCCTTGATAAAATTAGAATGGCTTGCGAGCATGATTTAAATGTTTCTTTATCTGATGTGATTTGGGACTCAATTCTCATGTCAGTTAATTCAACTTCTCTTTGTGCTCGCCACTGTCTTTTACAGTTTAAGATTGTACATAGGGCTCACATGTCCAAATCTAAATTGTCCTGATTTTACCCTAACATCAGTCCTGTTTGTGATAAGTGTAAAAGTGGCAAGGCTTCGCTTGTATTGGGCCTGTCCTAGTCTAGAGAAATTTTGGAGAGAAGTTTTTCAACCTTATCTCATATCCTTAATTGCCACTTAGAACCTAACCCTCTGATTACTCTTTTTGGTGCCTTGGGTGAGACGGATATACATTTGAGTCTGGCTAAACGTCGAACATTATCTTTTGCTTCTCTTTTGGCTAGACGTTTAATTCTTCTTAGGTGGAGAGATGTTGCCCCACCCACTCATGCTCAATGGTTTAATGATATTATGTCCTGTTCAGATCTTGAAAAAATTCACTACTCACTTCTCAATTCGGACATAAAGTTTCATAAGATTTGGGGACCTTTTCTTCAATATTTTCATGACTTCTCTTTGATTAGTTTTTTTTCAGTCCCTTGCTTTCAGCTTTCTTTTTCCTTGGTGGTAGGCATTAATATCTTTTGTTCTTATTTTTATTTACAGTTTTGGGGGTTTGAATGCTCCAATTTGTATTTCCTACATCTTGTAGTGGTTGGTCTGGAGTTTTTTTTTCTGTGGGAGAGGGGGTGGATACTAACTCTACATGACTTTATTTTGGGTTCTTTTTCATCATTATTCTGAACCATATTACTACTGTATGTTTATTTTGCACTGTGTTAATCTCTTATTTTGCAGTTCGGTTTCTGTTGTATCAACAGTAGAAATGCATAAAAAATCAATTAAAAAATTTAATGCTCCTTTAGTTTATCAGCTATTTTACTGTGACAAACACCAAAGACATCTAGAACCATTTTATAAATTAACCAGCTAGTTTCCTACACGTTCTTAACAATGGTCTCAGTGAAGACCATTCATCCTGCTCTTTCTGGCTTACCTGCTGCAGACTGAAACAGCTTCAGCATTGAACATATTGATTCATTTTCAGCAGCATCTGTCACTCTTTATGAAATGGTATAACCTGAGCATGATTTACAAGCATGCCACCAGCAAACATTTTACAAGAATGCCACTAGAAAGTAGTGGAAGAACAAGTTTGAAAGGAACGTCAGAGGCTGGAGATTAATAGATATTATTGTAAATCATGCTTAATGGTACAAAGTGAACTTCTGTGACAGGTTGAAATACAATAGCTGTTAAGGGGGCTGTTAGGGTCCTTTTGACTGTGTAGTGAATAGTTAAGATTGGAATGTCTTGGTTATATTGAGTACACAGTCTATTTTATTGGTAGATGCACAGCAGGACAGAATGTACAAAAATTAAAAAAAGGGAGACAGTGAGGTGGTAGGCAAAATGACTTTTTCTAACACATACAGGGAGCAAGAGTGGATTATCTACAGCTGGAAAATTCAATTGAGACTTGTAATGTGTCCATCTGGAAGATGAGGTGTGTTCTTCTTGTGTCGGGCCTTATTATCACAGTGAAGAAGGCCACAGGCAGAAAAGTCAAAATGGAAGTTTCTTGGGGAATTAAGGTACCAGCCAACAAGAAGCTTAGGGTCAATTATTTGATCTGTTAGTCACTCAGTCTGTACTGTACTACAGAGGAAGCTACATTGTGAACATGATTGTGTTACACTAGATTTGAGGAAGCAGTGAAATAAATTTCTAACTTAACTGGAAAGACTGTTCGGTTCTATGGCTGGAAATTGAAGAGATATTGCATGACTTTGATGTTGCATGGAATTGTCCCACATGATGGTGAAGATAGAGAAGAGGACCAGGGAGACATAAATCCCTTAAAAGTCCTGAAAGTGGAGGCGAAGGAGTTACATGTCTGGTGACTCAAACATCATATTTTATGACCTATCGTAATTCTGTTCACAACCAGACTATCTAAAATTTAAATTTTCCAAAGTACTTTGATAAAGAACTGGGCAGATTTATTGTTTCATGAAGAAATGATGGTCACTGTAATTATCACAGCAAAATACATCACAAGTGGCAGTCCGTTTAGTTACAGCGACTTCTATGGGGGTCAATAAAGGGTGCTACTGTCCTATTTAAATATATTTCTAATGATTGCAAGACATTGTTGAACATTAAGAACTTAAAGTTAGTGAGTTACTTGTTGGCAGAAAAAAATGAAGGAGCTGTGCATCGTTCTGCTGCCTAAGACTAAGGAAGTGTACAGTCTGATGATGAGTGATCATCTTGGTCACTTTTCTTGTGATTGCAAGATCATTCCACATTGTTGATGCGTAATGCTACAAGTTTGATTTGTTGATTTATTGGCTGAGAGTGGGGCAGAAAGGGGAGGAGCTGTGTGGCCTCAGATTAGGCCGCAAGCCAGGGTGTCACGTGTTTACAGAACCAGGAGAGAGGCGTTGAAGCTGGTGCACTCCACCGGGGTCAGTATGGTCCAGCATCCAGGCTGGAGTCAGTGCTGCCCCCATCCCACCCCCCAGTGTTTGCTCAGCAGAAGTCAAGCTCTATTGCAGTCGACTGAAGTGTTCTACAGCATTCAATAGACTTAGGGCCTCAAGCCATGGTGTCTCCTGTTTACAGCCACCAGGAGAGAGGCATTGGAGCTGGTGCATTCTACCGGGGGGATGGCATGGCACAATGGCTGGGCTGGAGTTGGTGCTGTAACCCATTGACCCACACCCCCTGCCCCCAGTGTTTGCTCGACAGAAGACAAGCTGCATTGTGGTCGACTGCGGTATTGATGGACTCAGGGTCTGGACTATATATTTTTTTTGTATGATTGTATTTACCAATATACTTTATGTGCTTGCTATCTTGTATGTGCTGTGTGACTGCTGGTATTGCACTCTGCACCTTGGCCCCAGAGTAATATTGTCTTCAGTGGTTGTATTCATGGGTATTCATGTAAGGTTGATTGACAATTAAACTTGAATTGAATCCTCTTTTCAATTGTTCGGTCACAGATTGGATAGTTCCTGGGTGTCAACACCTCTGAAGATCTATCCTGTACCCAACATATTGATGCAATTACGAAGAAGAACACCAGCAGCGGCATTTCATTTTGAGTTTGAGGAGATTTGATATGTCATCGAAGACTCACACAAATTTCCACAGATATACTGTGGTGAGCATTCTAACTGGTTGCATCATCATCTGGTATGGTAGTGCCATCATCCAGGTTTGAGAAAAGCTGCAGAGAGTTGTAAACGCAGCCAGCTCCATCGGGGCACAAGCCCTGCCACCATCAAGGTCAACTTCAAAACACAATGACTCAAAAGATAGAAGAAAAGTCCAAAATGTTTCTCACCATAAGCAACTACAACAGGCTTAACATTATAATAAGAGTATTTTGGGGTAGCACACCTGCATCTGATGCTGCAAGACTGCCCAGGTACTCAGTGTTACCTGAATGACATCATTATTACTGGAGAGGATGATAAGGAACATCTCCAAGATTTCAAGAGAACGTTAAAGAGATTAGAGTATTATGGGCTCATTGCACAATGTGACAAATGTGAATTCTTTAAACCTCAAATTATTTAAACGTCACACTATTGACACACAAGGATTACACAAGTGTACTGAGAAAATTCAAGCAGCTTTGGATGACCCAAAGCCAAAGAATGTGTCACTGTTGTGGCCTTTTTAGGATTTGTAAATTACTATGACAAGTTCTTACCAAACCTGGCTACTGGGCTCCGTCTCTTGAACTCATTACTACAGATCGTGAAGTAATGGTAACAGACAAAGCAGCGTGAGGTGACATTCCAAAAGGAAAAGGCAAATGGTCAGACACTGTACTCACACATTATGATCCACATCATCCAGCAAAGCCTTATGATATATGTGCAGTCATGTCACATGTTATGATTAATGGAAGTGAACACCCCATCGCCTTTGCATCATTTTCCCTCAACGTTACAGAGAAAAACTGCACATAGATTAACAGACGGTCTTGAGTATAGTTTGGTGTAGAACATTTCAACCAGTAATTTTATGGGAAAGACAAGGAGTAGATTTTAAAGGTGGGGGGAGGGGAAGGAGAAAACTAGATGACAGGGAAACCTGGAGGGAGAGGTGAAGTAAAGAGTTGGGAAGCAGATTGGTGAAAGGGATACAGGGCTGGACAAGGTGAAATCTAATAGGAGAGGGCAGGTGGCCACAGAAGAAAGAAAAGGGGGGAGGAGCACTAGAGGGAGGAGAAAGGCAGGCAAGGAGATAAGGTGAGAGGTAGAAAAGAGGATGGGAAATGGTGAAGGGGGGCAATACTGGAAGTTTGAGAAATTGAGATTCATGCCATCTGGTACCCAGACAGAATATAAGGTGTTGTTCCACCACCCTGAGTGTTGTCTCATTGTGACAGTAGAGGAGGCCATAGATTGACATATCAGAATGGAAATGGGAAGTAGAATTAAAATTGGTGGCCACTGGGCTATCTTCTGGCAGATGGGGCATAGGTGCTTGGCAAATTGGTCTCCCAATCTACGTTGGGTTTCACCGATATATAGGAAGTCACACTGGCAGCACCAGACACAGTACATGACCCCAATATAGGAGAGGATAAACAGGACTTAACAGCTGGTTGGGAAGCAATTAAGGCATAGTTGGAGAGACAAGCCCCAAACAGATCGATCGCAAGATAGTTCTTGATTGCAAACAAAAGCCTTCAAGAGGATCTTTCTGAATCTGAAGACCGTTATAGGACAGTTTGGCTCAGTTACTCAGGAGTTCAAGAAATAAACAAAGATAATAGCAAAAATGCTATATGTGGCCCTCTCAAGTTGACTTTAATGGATGGTTTGAAAGCCAATGTTGCCAAAATGGTGAAGCTAACAAAAGCAAATTAGAGTGGAAGTGCTGTTTCCAATAATGGGCAGGTACAAGCTGCCGAACAAGTGGAGTGGATATCGACATCTGACTAAGATCGGTACAGACAGATCAATGGTCTCTATCTGCTAACCAACAAGCAGAATTGCATATGCAAATTATCTGGTAGAAAAGGACATTGGACTAGATCTTGTTGGTATAAGAAATCAACTTCATCACAAAGTCAACAACAACCTTAAGAGCAAGCTCAATCCCCTACCTCACAGGGAAAGGAAAGCATTGATCGGACATCACAACTTCAGGTACAATTGCAGATGTAATGGAAATGAGGTCAAATTTGCAAAAACATCTAGGCCTGGCCCTACAGCCCTTGACTGCAGTGCAAGAGCAAAAATTGAATGACTTATATGTACTGTTGTCAGTGGACATGGAAGACCATAATGATCATGATTGTGCAAGAACAACAACATGCCAAGGAAACGTAAATTAACATAAAGAAATGTCTTTGTTGAACTCAGATCTGATTTTGTACACTAAAGCTCTTCAACTATTGAGATGGGAATTCTAATGGTCATTTGGGCTGCTGTCACAAAAAAATGAAGTGATTGCCTCAGGGAAGATGGCTCCTGATACCTCTGCACAATAGGCAGAACAGAAAGGTTCGACTGAAACTTGTAAGTAGCAGAAAAAAGATCAGCTAATATCTACATGAATTTTCAATATGTTTTCAGAGTTGTTCATGACTTTGGAAACTTATGAGAACTCCAATCAAGAATGGTGAACTAGTACGAGAACTTGTCAAAGTCATACACCTACCATCAGAAGTTGCAGAATTAAAATGTAAAGGTGACTTTAAGTAATCACAATGGAAAGCTGTGGAAATGCCCTTTGCAGACAAAACTGCAAAAAGGTTAATGAAAAAAGGAATAATGAAAATTAAAAGAACAGAAGAAAAAGAGATGAACTCTCAAGATATTCAAGAAATACAAGATCAGTGCTGAAATGGAGAAACTTGTGGGTTATTAAATGACAATGGACTATGGAGTTTTAGCACTAGTCAATGACTGGCAGCCCCAGATGAGCTGCTTTCTTACCTGGCACAGCAGGTACACTCCCTAGGACACATTGGAGTACAAAAGATAGCCAACAGATTTTCCCAATAGTGGTGGGATCCAACATTGAGGATGCAAGCTTGACAAACAATTGAGAGATATATTGCATGCCAGATAACAAACCCCAGATCAACGGAGAAGCTATCTCAACCAAGTACTCATGATCCACATGGTCCATTTTACATCTACAAGTGGACTGCATTTCTTTCCTTAAATGCCAAAGATTTTCAGATGTATCAGTAATAGTGGACAAACTTTCAAATGGGTGGAAACCATCCCAGCAAGAAAAGCTTGATACACAGAATGAGGTTGTTACTCATGACTGTTCAACTCAGGATTCGAGTTTTGAGGATGTGTCAGAGACTTTCTTGCATTCATTGTTTCAACAAGATTCTTGGGGTAAGTCTGACGATGAAGATTTATCTCTGTCTCGGAAGGAGATGATAGCAGAGCAGAATAGAGACCCTGAGATTATAAAATTAAGAGAACAAGCTCTGCTAGATAGTGAAATTGAGAAGGTGCCAGTAGGATATTACTTGGAAAAAGGAGAGCTGACAAGGAAGTGGAGATCACCTACAATTCCTGCAAGTGAGGAATGGAATATTGTTTACCAGGTAGTTGTCCCTAAAGTTTATCGAAATGAGATTTGACTTTAGCTCATAGTGTGCCTTTAGGTGGACATCAAGGGGTAAGGAAAACTGTGGACAAGATTTTAAAACATTTTTACTGGCCTGGTCTAAGAAAAGATGTGGCGATGTTTTGTAAAACATGCCATACTTGTCAAATTGTGGGTAACCCAAATCAAGTTACATCAGTGGCTCCATTACAGCATTTGGTGGCATTCCAGCATTTGGTGAACCGTTTTCTAAAGTTATTATAGATTGTGTTGGTCCATCACCAAAGACAAAAATGGGTTATCAGTACTTGTTGACTATCATGTGTACTTCGTCTAGGTTTCCAGAGGCAGTACCACTTAGGAATATAACAGCTAAAACTGTGACAAAGGCTCTTATAAAATTCTTTACTTATTTTGTGTTACCTAAGGAAATACAAACTGATCAAGGCAGTAATTTTATGTCTGGATTGTTTCAACAGATAGTTTATAAATTGGGAGCTAAGCAAATGACTTCATCTGCATACCATCCAGAATCTCAAGGTGCCTTGGAGAGGTTTCATTCTATCCTCAAGAATATGATTAGGACATATTGTGTGGAAAATGAAAGTGATTGGGATGAGGGTATAAACTTACTTTTATTTGCAGTAAGGGAATTGGTACAATAATCTTTAGGTTTCAGTCCATTTGAACTTGTATTTGGGCATAGAGTTAGAGGACCTTTAGCTTTATTAAAAGAACAGTGGATTAGTAAGGAAATACACACTAATTTGTTGGACTATGTTTTGAAATTTAACGACAGGTTACATAAAGCTTGTAGCTTAGCCAAGGAAAATTTAAAATTGGCTCAGGAGAAAATGAAAATTTGGTATGATAAAGAAGCTAGGATGAGGATGTTTAAGCCTGGAGATAAGGTGCTGGTTCTTTTCCCAGTGCAAACGAATCCTTTACAAGCTAGATTTCATGGTCCTTATGAAATTGTGTCTAAAATCAATGATGTGGATTAAATGATAAAAATTCCAGATCATAGAAGGCCAACACAACTTTGCCATATAAATATGATAAAACCATATTTTGAGAAACAATCTGATACTGTGACTGTTGTGGTTAGTGAGAATGAGATTGATTTAACTCAGAACATGATAGATGATTCATCTGAATTTCATTCTAAATCCAACATTGTTTCTGTTAGGTTACCAAATTCAACCATTCTGGAAAATATTGATGAGAGACTAGCACATTTACAGCTAGAGCAGAAACAGCAGATGAAGGAATTAATTTTTAAATATAAGGATTTGTTTCCAGATGTTCTGAGAAGGACTACTATAGCTTCACATGATGTAGGTGTTGGAGATGCCAAACCTATTAAACAACACCGATATAGGATGAACATCGAAAAATGTGAACTTGCTGAGAAAGAAATTAAATGTATGTTAGAGAATAATATTATTAAACCTTCTAACTCAAATTGGAGTTCACCCTGTGTTATGGTGCCAAAACCAGATGGTAGTATTAGGTTTTGTACGGACTATAGGAAGGTGAATGCTGTAACGAAAACAGATGCATATCCAATTCCTAGAGTAGATGATTGTGTAGATAAAGTTGGAAAAGCAAATTTCCTTCAAAGATTGATTTATTGAAAGGGTATTGGTGTGTTCCACTAACGGACAGAGGTAAAGAGATTTCTGCATTTGTAACCACATCTGGGTTATATGAATATAACGTTCTTCCATTTGGGATGAAGAATGCCCCAGGTACTTTCCAGAGGATGATTAACTCTGTGATTCAGGGATTGAAAGATATTGATGCTTATATTGATGATTTAGTGACTGGAAATTATACTTGGGAAGCACACATTATTGCGGTGGAGAAATTGTTTCAAAGGCTTTCAAAAGCTAACTTAACTATTAATTTAGCTAAGAGTGAATTTGGATATGCCACTGTGACTTACCTTGGTTATGTTGTGGGTCGAGGTAAGGTAGCTCCTGTTCAGGCAAAAGTTCAGGCAATTTTAGAGATTCCCACTCCAACGGGGAAAAAAAACTCAGAAGATTCTTGGGAATGGTAGGATATTATCGAAAATTTTGTAAGAATTTTGCTAATGTTGCCCTTCCATTAAATAACCTTTTGCAAAAGAATGTGAAGTTTATGTGGACAGTGCCTTGTCAAGAAGCTTTTGAAAAATTGAAAAGAATGGTATGTCAACAACCTGTGCTCAAGGCACCTGACTTTGAAAAACCTTTTTCATTAGCGGTAGATGCTAGTGATGAGGCTGCAGGAGCAGTATTAAGGCAAAGGAATGAGGATGATGAGGTTGATCATCCAGTAGCTTACTTGTCTAAGAAATTTAATAAGCATCAAAGAAACTATTCGACAGTAGAGAAGGAATTGTTATCTCTTGTCTTAGCTTTAGAATATTTTGAGGTATATGTTGGTACAACTCAAAAACCACTTATTGTCTACACTGATCATAATCCGTTAGTTTTTCTAAGTAAGATGAAAAACAAAAACAGAAGATTATTAAATTGGAGTTTGATGTTACAAGAGTACAATATTGTGATAACTCATATTAAAGGTAAAGATAATGTGGTTGCTGATTCTCTATCTCGATGTTGAATGTACAATGTAATTTTTTTTCATGGAGTGTTTTTTTTTACAATTGTAACACTCCTACTATATTGTGAGTTGTAAGATGTTATATGATGATACTGTATAGTATATTGTGTATGTTATAAAATTTATACATTTGTTTTTCTTGTAAATAATTGTTAAAATTTTTGTTCTTGACAGACCAAAAATTTTTCTTTTGGAGGAAGGTGTTACATACCCGTGACATGTGACAGGTGTTGAAGCTATACTGGGCTTGAGGTAATGGTCTTGTGATGGTGGAGTGACGTCATTTTCCCGCCAGTAGAGGTCATGTGACCGGTTTTTTTTACAGGGTGTAAAAGGAGGACCCCTCCCTGTGAGGAGGGGCAGTTCGTGGCTGGATTTGCCATGTTGACTTCATGCCACTGCGTGATTTAATATCATGACGCAGTGTGGTTGAAAGATGGAGTTTTATTTAATGCCTAAAGTTTAAAAGGTCATTGCCAGCAGTTTCTTTATAATACTGCTAGTTGACAATCAGTGGAGAGTGAAGATCGGAGTTCAGGAGTTAAAAGATCGAGGAAAGTCGATCTCGACGGTGAAACAGGTTCGACCTTGTTTGATCCTCATTCGGAAGGAATTCGTTGACTGTGCTCGTGTTAATCCCTGTGAATAGCAGAAAGGATTGAGTACAGTGTGGTAAAGGAAAGGTCAGTGCCTTTAAGCCATTACATTTCATCTTTATAAATTCTTTGTGGGAAAAGTATAGCTCAACTGGGAACCGCAGCAAGATGACGTGAAAGAGAATTTAAATCGTCTTAAAAAGTCTCTCCCTTAAATGGACTGTGAGAATTTTGAACTTTTGCAATACTACTTTGAAGAACTGTTTTTGCAACATCGCTTTAAAAACTGTTTAAGCTTCATTGCTTTAAGAACTGTTTAAGCTGCCGCACAGCAGCTGATTTCCGGTCATGTTAGTGATTTGTTTACTTTTGGGGGTTTGTTTTCAGTGTTTAATAAACGTTTTGTTTGTTATAAAACCCCTGCCTCACTCAGATATTTATTGTTGCTGAATCCGTAACAAAACGAGAAAACAAGATTTAGTCCACTGCCAGGAGCTCTCGATCTCAGAGAGGCTGATATACCTGTTACGTCAGATAGTCTAGCTGATTATTGGCAAAACTAACACAAGCTGTTCAGTCTGCTTCCCAACAGGTTTCTGCTGCTTGCAGTAGTCCTTTGGAAGGAGGACACACCTTGATTTCTGTCGAGTGGGAACTGGTCATGAAACCACATAAGGAACCGCTGGGAATTTGGTGGGAAGTCTTTACCAAGTTCTGTTAAGGTAGCAGGTAAAAGGAAGTAGACACACAACAGCCACTGCCTGCGAGTTGAAGTGACTCCCGATTAAGTCAAGTACTGCGGGAAGATTTCAATTGTCAATATAATCATTTGACATTATTATCATAATCTAAACCACATTTCTTGTGGTTGCTTAAAAACCATTACTCTGTAACATAGCTACTTCAAGATTTTCTGCCTCTGGGGAATTTTCAGATGTGATTCTGCCATGGTCCCTGATAAAATCAGAAGTGTGTTCTGTTGGAAGCCAATTTTTAAAATACATTTTATAAGATTTGTACTTTATAACAAACTCACGTATTTTTCATAGTATATGGTGGTTCATCTCCAATTTAACAACATGATGTAATTGTGTTAATTATGTAGCCTATTAGTGAGTTTAATCCTATCCAATGAATTTCTCATCTTGTCGATAAAAGTGATGAATTTTTCAGAGGCGGCATCATTTCTTAGCATTTTATTTAGTTTGCTTAACATATCTGTACTTCAAGATAAATTGAAATCTTTGAATTATGACTGCCCTTCATTCTTGACTCCTGAAAGAACATTAGGGATCAGAAAATAGAGATCTAACAAGTTCTAAATTCAAACAAACCCTAAGCCCTACCCAATATACAACATGTATAAAAAGTAATCACCCCCTCCCCCACTTACCTTGGAGGTTTTCATGTTTTATTGTTTTACAACATTGAATCACAGCAGATCACTGAAAAGAATGAGAGGTGCTCTTATAGAAACACATAAAATTATGAGAGGGATAGATCAGACAGAGGCAGAAAAGTTGCATCCACTGGTAGATGAGACTAGAACTAATGGACATAGCCTCAAGATTCGGGGGAGTAAATTTAGGACAGAGTTCAGGAAGAACTGCTTTGCTCAGAGAGTGCCGAAGCTGTGGAATTCTCTGCCCAATGAAGCAGTGGAGGTGACCTCAATAAATATATTTAAAACAAGGTTGGATACATTTTTGTATAGTAGAGGAATTAAGGGTAATGGGGAAAAAAGCAGGTCGGTGGAAATGAGTCCATGGCCAGATCAGCTATAAATGGTGGAGCAGGCTCGACGGGCCAGATGACCTACCCCTCCTCCTATTTCTTATGTTTCTTATTTAACATTGACACTGATCAACAGAAAACGACTTTCATATAAATGTGAAAACAGATCTCTACAAAGTGATCCAAATTAGTTACAAATATATATTACAAAATAATTAATTGCATAAGTATTCAACTCCAAGTCAGCATTTAGTAGATGCACCTTTGGCAGCAATTACAGTTGAGTCTGTGGGGACAGGTCTCTATCTGCTTTGCAGATCTGGACACTTCAAGTTTTCCCATTCTTCGTTACAGAACTGCTCAAGCTCTATCAGATTGCATGGAAACCGTGAGTGAACAGCGCTTTCCAAGTCCACCAATAAATTCTCAATTGGATTGAGGTCTGGACTCTGACTTGCCACGCCAGGACTTCAAGTTTGCTGTTTTAAAGCCATTCCTGTGAGCTTTTGCTTTATGCTTGGGGTCATTGTCATGCAAGAAAACAGACCTTCTCCCAAATTGGAGTTCTCTTGCAGACGGCACCAGGTTTTCATCCTGGATCTCCCTGTGTTTTGCTGCAATCATTTTACCCTCTACCTTCAGAAGCCTTCCAGTAAGTTTATTGATGATAACACAGAATCTCAATAGCTGATAAATAATAGGAAGGAGATAGAGAGGGTAGTGTATCGTGCTGAGACAACAACCTCTCCCTCAATGTTAGGAAAACAAAGAGATAGTTATTGACTTCAGACAGCAGGGTAGAATACAGGGAGAATATAAGATTTTGTTCTTCCACCTTGCGGTACAAGAGGAGGCCATAGACCAACATGTCAGAATAGGAATGGGAATGTTGGGCTACAGCAAAGGTCCGCTTTTGACAGATGGAGCAGAGGTGCTTGACGTAGCAGTCTCCCAATTTACGATGGGTCTCACCAATGTGGAGGAAGCCACATCAGGAGCACTGGATACAATAGGTAACAGGTTCACAGATTTGCAGGTGAGGTGCAGGCTCACCTGGAAAGACTGGGGCCCTGAATGCAGGTGAGAGAGGAGGTGAATGGGCAAGTGTAGCAACACAGCTGCTTGCAGGGAAACGTGCTGGGAGGGAGATGAGTGGGGTGGAATGAACAGACAAGCAAATCACAAAGCTCTGAAGAAAGCCGAGAGTGGGGGAGAGAGGTAAAGATGTGTTTAGTTAGGATCCCTTTGGAAATGGCTGACAATGGAAAATGGCATGTTGGATGAAGAGGCGCATGGGATGAAGACAAGAGGAACTCTAAGGAACCCTGCATCAGGTCTCTCAAGTTCCCTTGCTCCTCCAGTTTCTGAATTCCCTCCCTGTTTAGAAAACAGTCTGCAACTTTATTCTCTCAAACAAAGTGCATGACCATAAGCTTTTCTACACTATATTCTATCTGTCACTCCCTGTCCATTCCTCCAATCTGTCCAAGTCATTCTGCAGGCTCACTGCTTTCTCAACACTACCTGCCCCTTCACCTATCATTGTATCAGCTTGGCCACAAAACACACACACTCCTACTGATGCCATGCAAACCCTTTCAAAGCTCAGAATTGAAATTATATCAACTCCTGCAACTTCCTTTCAGACATATGGCCGTCACGGTAGCATAGTCATTAGCGCGACACTATAACAGCTGGGGGTGTTCTGAGAATTCAGGTATCAGTTCCAGCACTCTCTGGAATGGCTTCTGCCCACAGTCCAAAGCTGCGTGAACCTATTGATGGTCTGGCTATAGTCCATGACCATCCTATTTTTCTGCCCGGTCCAAACAACAACCACCTGGGACCACCAAGGACTTGTGCTTGGCTCAATGATCCCCTCCCTGAGCAGCTGCTGCACCTCTGATTGAATGAAGGCCCTGTCCCCCGTGCTGTACCTCCTGCTTTTAGTTTCCACAGGTTTACAGACGGGGGTCAGGTTGGCGAACAGCGGTGGGGGAGGGATCTTGAGGGTGGAGAGGCTGCAAGTGGTGTCAGTAGCGCAGCTGTCGGCATGGTGCTAGGTGGGATGTGTGGGTCAGTGTGTGTGTGTGGTCAGTAGTGGGGTATATGACGAAGTCCCACAAAACTGAGGATTCCTGGCAGTGAGTGGTGGGAGGGGCCCGTCATATGCCATAGTCACACTTTCGAAGTGGCTCTGGAATTCCAGCCCCAATAGCACAGGTGCGCACAGTGGAGGCATGACCAGTAGTGCAAAGTTCCGATATTCTGTGCCCTGCACCACCAATGTTGCTACACAACTCCCCCCCTGGATGTCTGTGGAATGCGACCCAGAAGCCATGGTGACCCTCTGGCTTACCGGCTGTGTCACGAGTCTGCAGCGTTGCACTGTGTCTGGGTCAATAAAGCTCTCAGTGCTGCCTGTGTCAAACAGGCAGCTAGTCCTGTGCCCCTCCACCAGGATGTCCATCATTGACCTTGCAAGCTGGTGTGGGGCGCTTTGGTCGAGGGTTACGGAGGCCAGAGTTGAACAGCCGTCTTGGTGCCTGGTAAGCACAGGTGGGTCAGGGGCGGGGCGATGTGGCGCCGACAAAGATGGCCAACCCCATGTCTCACACGAAGCAGGCAGGCAAGATGGTGGCCCCCATGCCTCACACGCAGCGCTGCCCGACCCCGCTCGTGGTTTAGACTTACAGACCTTGGCGAAATGGCCCTTTTTCCCGCAGCTGGAGCAGGTCGCTTCTCAGGCAGGGCAGCGTTTTTGGGGGTGCTTTTTGAGTCTGCAGAAGTAACACTGCACGGACTTGTGACTGGCAGCAGCTGTGGTCGGGTTCGGGGAGTTCGTGGACCCACGACTGGCAGCGGCGTTGGTGAATTTGCTCGCGGGTACCGGCGGCATCGAGGTCAGCAGTGTCCACGGAACCGACGGGGGATCACGCGGTTGGACAGAGTCAGCATTGTGCAGAGCAGCCTCCAGCATGTCAGCCGTCTCGATCGCCAGGCGTAAGGTAAGATCGGCATTTTCCAGCAGCCGCTGGCGCACATACACTGACCTAATCCCCGTAAAGAAGACTTCTCGTACTAGCAGCTCCGAATGTTGTCCTGCCGTCAGAGCTTTGCAGTCACAGGTTCGCACGAGTGTCTGTAGGGCTTGGAGAAACATGGCGCTCGACTCGCCGGGTCGCTGTTGCCGCTTCGCTAAGCGATGCCTTGCGTAGACGGTGTTCACCAGCCGCAGGTACTGTCTTTTAAGGGCGTCCAGTGCCCCTTGGTAGGTCAGTAGGTCCCTGATAAGGGAGAATATTTTCAGACTTACTCTAGATAATAATATTTTGTACTTTGTGGCAGGCTCAGTCACTGGAATCTGTTCCAAGTATGATTGGAAGCATGCAAGCCAGAGTTCAAAGGCAAGAGCTGCTTCGGAGTCTTGCGGATCAAGGTCTAATTTTTCCGGACGTAAAATGCTGTCCTTGTTTTAAACTTCCAGTCAATAAAATTGATGCATCATCAATAACTCTCCGAGACGTGAGGCGAGATATTGGCTTTAATTGACTGGAAGAAAGAACAAGCAGTAATTGACCACCATACTACATCCTGGAGACTGAGAGCAGGGCTCAGGCCTCAATCACCTTTATACCAGGGTCCATGGGAGGAGCCACGGTCTGTGGGAGGAGCCACAGGAGCAGTCAGCGGGGAGGGGGGGGGGGGCGTGTCCAGACAGGGATATGTAGTTCACCACAACCGGTTCGTAGTTTAATTGGTTATTGTAAGCTGGCCTGTGATTAGGCTAATATTAAATAGGTGGGTTGCTGGGCAGTGTGGCTCACTGGGCTACAAGTGCTGTTTCTCTGACGTGCTTTCACAGAGCACCTCGATTTAAAGTATCGAAGTAATTTTACACATTGAAGACCAGAATATCAAAGACAAAAATAAACATATCTCCTCTGAGCTTTAAAATATTGTGATATTATTTAAAAGTAATCAAGTGAAAGGTTCAGTCCCACATCTAAACCGTGAGTTGAATGAAACACAAAACAGTAAAGCAATTGCGAAAGGAGGGGTGAACCAAGGAACTAGTGTGTGAATTGCACGCCCCAGTTGACAATATGGAGCAACTGAATAAATGTCTTTGTTCCATGCTATGAAGCCATATGCATAGTGCCTGCCTGTGAGGACTGGTGTTTGCTTGCCACCATTGTTTCAAAAATACATTAATTGAATGCCAACCAGAATCCAAGCCTGAACCAATGATAGAAGGTCACCTCAGCTCTGGAAGCTGCTAAAATCCCAGCTTCATAAATTTGGGGACAGCATGGTTCCAAACACCTGAGCTTCAAGGAATCAGGACCAGCGAGGGACCAACAGTTCTCAGCAGCAGGAATGCAGAAAAAGACATTTGGATGACAAGAGCTGAGAAAAAGAATTAGCAAAGAACAAGTAACAAGCTGACCTTCCACGAGCAACATGCCTGCTGCGCTACAGCAGAATTTAGTTCCCAGGAGAAACATGTTTCTGCCCAGGGCGGATATAGTGGTTTACACATTCAGTGGTGAAGTTGGGGCAGAATAACCGAGTGTTGTGATGGGAATTATACAGAATGCATATAGTACTGTATGCATCAAGGTGATCTAAGCATTACATGACGTACTGTTACGTCAAGTTAGTTATTGAGATTAAGGCTGACCTTCTGCTTTAGCAGGAGGGTGGCTCACTGCAGCTCAGCAACAGCAGGCAGTTGTCATAGTCCTTGTCCCAGACAGCGAGCTGGTTTGGAGCCTACGAATTCTGCTGATGGGAGGTAATTTCAAAGCATTGGAAGACATGGAGGTCTTCTCACCACAGCACTGCAAAAAATGCAGAAAGGATTCACTAGGTGTTGCTTGCATAGGGAGCTTATAAATACACTCAGTGCCTCTTTATTATGTACATCCTATAACTAATAAAATGGCACTGCATGCATGGTAGTGATCTACTGCAGTCATCCATTTCAAGGTTTGATGTGTTGTGCATTCACTGAAGCTTTACCGCTTATTTGAGTTACTGTTGTCTTCCTGTCAGGTTGTAAAAGAGAGAGAGAAAAGGGAAAGAATAAACAAACAAACAAACAAACAATTAAATAAATAAGGGATGGGGTAAGAAGGGGAAGGGGCATTAACAGAAGTTATTCATTTATTCACACCCCCTTTTTCTTTTCTTTTTACTCTCACAATCACTCCTTGCCTGCTCTCCATCTCCCTCTGGTGCTCCCTTCCCCCTTTCTTTCTCCCTAGGCCTCCCGTCCCATGATCCTCTCCCTTCTCCAGCTCTGTATCCCTTCTGCCAATCACCTTTCCAGCTCTTAGCTTCATCCCACCCCCTCCTGTCTTCTCCTATCATTTCAGATCTCACCCTCCCCCTGTCAAATCTCTTACTATCTCTTTTTTCAGTTAGGCCTGACAAAGGTCTTGGCCCAAAACGTCCACTGTACTTCTTCCTATAGATGCTGCCTGGCCTGCTGCGTTCCACCAATATGCTGTGTGTGTTGCTTGAATTTCTAGCATCTGCAGATTTCCTCATGTTTGCATATATAAAACTCTAGTTAGGCTGCATCTGGAGTATTGCATACATTTCTGGTTACCCCATTATAGGAAGGATGTTGATGCTTTGGAGTGGTTGCAGAAGGGGTTTACGAGGGCTCCGTCCTCCTCATATACAGACACACATTACGGAAGGGGGTGGGTCGTGAGGAAGTTCTACTGGTGGGCTTGTTCCTGGGCCTGGCCAAGATGGCTATTCATAGGTCTAGGCAGTGAAAAGTGGAGGGCTCTAACAGAGCCAACTACCTGCCCCTCTTCTGAAGATATGTTCATGCCCAGTTGTCCTTGGAGAGGGAGCACACAGTCACCGTGGAGTGGTGTGCCCCCCAAGGAATTGACCGTTTTATAGACAGCAGTGACCATTTTTAATCTGAACGTATTCACTGTCTTGTAAACACTGAAAGTTTTGTGCTTTGTGTGTTTGTTGTGTAAATAAACTTTTCACTTTGAAATTTGAGAAAGAAAAACTAAATTCCAATGCGTCGGTATTTCATGAGAAGGGAAACGGCCAAAGTTGACTGGAAAGGGACACGAGCAGGAAGGACAGCAGAGCAGCAATGGCTGGAGTTCCTGTGTAAAATGAGGGAAGGGCAAGACAGATATATTCCAAATACAAAGAAATTTTCGCAAGGAAGGACATGGCGGTTGCTACAAGTGAAGTCAGAGCCAAAGTAAAAGGCATACAAGGAAGCCAAAGCTAGTGGGAAAATAGATGATGGGCAAGCTTTTAAAAACTGTCGGGAGGAAATGAAGAAAGTCATTAGAAAGGAAAAGATGAATTATTAAAGGAAGCTGGCAACTAATATCAAAGAAGATACTAAAAGCTTTAAGTGTATAAAGGGTAAAAGAGAATTGAAGGTAGATATAGGATCAATAGAAAATGATGCTGGAGATATTGTACTGAGAGATGCAGAGACCGCACAGGAACTAAATGCATACTTTGCATCAGTCTTTGCCGTGGAAGGCATCTACAGTATATCAGACATTCAAGAGTGTCAGGGAAGTGAGGTTTGTGCAGTGAAAGTTATGACTGAGAAGGTGCTCAGGAAACTTAATGGTCTGAAGTTGGATAAATCTTCTGAACCTGATGGAATGCACCCTTGGGTTCTGAAGGATGTAGCTGGAGAGGTTGCGGAGGCATTAACAATGATCTTCAAGAATTGATAGATTCTGGCATTGTACCGAATGATAGGAAAATTGCAAATGTTACTCTGCTATTTAAGAAGGGTGGGAGGCAGCAGAAAAGAAACTATAGACCTGTTCGCCTGACAGCAGTGGTTGGGAAGTTGTTGGAATCAATTGTTAGGGATGAGATTATGGAATACCTAGAGACACATGACGAGATAGGCCAAAGCCAGCATGGTTTGCTGAAAGGAAAATCCTGCCTAACCTACTGCAGGTTTTTGAAGAAATTACAAGCAGGGTAGACAAAGGAGATGCAGTAGATGTGGTGTACTTGGATTTTCAGTAGGCCTTTAACAAGGTACTACACACGAGGCTGCATAGCAAGAGCCCATAGAAATACAGGGAAGTTACTGGCATGGGTGGAGCATTGACTGGTCAGCAGAAAACAGAAAGTGAGAATAAATGGATCCTATTCTGGCTGGCTGCCGGTTACCAGTGGAGTTGCACAAGGGTCAGTATGGGGTCCGCTGCTTTTTTTTGATCCATGTCAGTGATTTGGATTATGGGATTAGTAGGATTTGTGGCTAAATTTGCTGATGATACCAAGATAGGTGGAGGAGTGGGTAGTGCTGAGGAAACAGAGAGTCTGCAGAGAGACTTGGATAGTTTAGGGGAATGGGCAAAGAAGTGGCAAATGAAATACAATGTTGGAAAGTGTATGGTGATGCACTTCAGCAGATGAAAAAAACGGGCAGACTATCATTTTGATGGCAAGAGAATTCAAAATGCAGAGGTGCAAAGGGACTTGGGAATCCTTGTGCAAGATACCCTAAAGGTTAACCTCCAGGTTGAGTTGGTGGTGCAGAAGATGAATGCAATGTTGGCATTCATTTCTAGAGGTATAGAATACAAGAGCAGGGATGTGATGTTAAGGCTCTATAAGGCACTCGTGAGACTACACTTGGAGTATTGTGTGAAGTTTTGGGCTCCTTATTTTAGAAAGGATATACTGACATTGGAGATGGTTCAGAGAAGATTCACGAGAATGATTCCAGAAATGAAAGGGTTACCATATGAGGAACATCTGGCAGCTCTTGGGCTGTATTCCCTGGAGTTCAGGAGAATGAGGAGGGATCTCACTGAAACATTCCGAATGTTAAAAGACCTGAACAGATTAGATATGGCAAAGTTACTTCCCATGGCAGGACAAGAGCACACAACTTCGGAATTGTATGACGTCCATTTAGAACAGAAATGCGAGAAATTACTTCAGTAAATCTGTGGAATTTGTTGCCATGAGCAGCTATGGAGGCCAAGTCATTGGGTGCATTTAAGGCAAAGATAGATTCTTGATGAGCCAGGGCATCAAAGAGTATGGGGAAAAGGCAGTGGAGTGGGGATGACTGGAAGAATTGGATCAGCCCATAATTGAATGGCAGAGCAGGCTTGATGGGCCTAATGGCCTACTTCTGCTCCTATATCTTATGATCTTAAAAGAAAAGACAGGAGGGGTTTTACCAGGTGCTGGGATTAAAGGGTTGATGCACCATCAATAACTACCTGAGACGTGAGGCGAGATATAGGCTTTTATTGACTGGAAGAAAGAACAAGCAGCAATTGACCACCACACTGCATCCTGGAGGCAGAGGGCAGGGCAGTGTCTCCAATTGCCTTTATACCGAGGTCAGTGGAAGGAGCCACGGTCAGTGGGAGGAGCCACAGGAGCAGTCAGCAGGGGGGGCGTGTCCAGACAGGTATACATAGTTCACCACAAGGGTATGTGCTATAACGACAAACTTTTGTTGTTTTTTCTGGAGGGGCATAGACTGGGAGGAGACCTGTTAGACGTTACAGGAACAGGAAATAGGAAATAGAAAAGGCCTGCCAGAAGGACAGTGTTATGTTAATTGTAGGGGATTTTAACATGCGAGTGGATTGGGAAAATCAGGTCGGCACTGGATCTCAAGAGAGAGAGTTTGTAGAACGTCTACGAGATGGCTTTTTAGAACAGCTTGTTGTTGAGCCCACTAGGGGATTGTCTGTACTGGATTGGGTATTGTGTAATGAACCAGAAGTGATTAGAGAGATGAAAGTGAAGGAATCCTTAGGAGGCAGTGATCACATGATTGAGTTCACTGTGAAATTTGAGAAAGAGAAGCCGAAATCTGATGTGTCGGTATTTCAGTGGAGTAAAGGAAATTACAATGGCATGAGAGAGGAACTGGCCAAGGTTGACTGGAAAGGGACACTAGCGGGAAGCACTGCAGAGCAGCAGTGGCTGGTGTTTATGCAAGAAGTGAGGAAGGTGCAAGACAGATATATTCCAAAGAAAAATAAATTTTCGAATGGAAAAAGGATGCAACCGTGGCTGACAAGAGAAGTCAAAGCCAAAGAAAAAGCAAAGCAGAGGGCATACAAGGGAAGCAAAAATTAGTGGGAAAACAGAGGAATGGGAAGTTTTTAAAAGCTTACAAAAGGAAACTAAGAAGATCATTAAGAGGGAAAAGATGAACTATGAAAGGAAGCTAGCAAATAATATCAAAGAGGATACTAACAGGTTTTTCAATTATATAAAGAGTAAAAGACAGGTGAGAATAGATATAGGACCGATAGAAAATGATGCTGGATGAATTCTAGTGGGAGATAAGGAGATGGCAGAGGAACTGAACGAGTATTTTGCATCAGTCTTCACTGAGGAAGACATCAGCAATATATTGGACATTCAAGGGTGTCGGGGAAGAGAATTAGGCGCAGTCACAATTACGACAGAGAAAGTACTCAGGAAGCTAAATAGTCTGAGGGTAGATAAATCTCCTGGACCAGATGGAATGCACCCTCGTGTTCTGAAGGAAGTAACAGTGGGGATTGCGGAAGCATTAGCAATGATCTTTCAAAAGTCGATAGATTCTGGCCTGGTTCCGGAGGACTGGAAGGTTGCAAATGTCATCCCACTATTTAAGAAGAGGGCAAGGAAGCAAAAAGGAAATTATAGACCTGTTAGCTTGACATCAGTGGTTGAGAAGTTGTTGGAGTTGATTGTCGAGGATGAGGTTACGGAGTACCTGGAGGCATTTGACAAGATAGGCAGAACTCAACATGGCTTCCTTAAAGGAAAATCCTGCCTGACAAACCTAGTGCAATTTTTTGAGGAAATTACAAGTAGGCTAGACAAGGGAGATGCAGTGGATGTTGTATATTTGGATTTTCAGAAGGCCTTTGACAAGGTGCCGCACATGAGGCTGCTAAACAAGATAAGAGCCCATGGAATTACAGGAAAGTTACATACATGGATAGAGCATTGTTTGATTGGCAGGAAACAGAGAGTGGGAATAAAGGGATCCCATTCTGGTTGGCTGCTGATTACCAGTGGTGTTCCGCAGGGGTCCGTGTTGGTGCCGCTTCATTTTACATTGTTATATCAACAATTTGAATTATGGAATAGATGGCTTTATGGCTAAATTTGCTGATGATACAAAGATAGGTGGAGGGGCTGGTAGTGCTGAGGAAACAGAGAGTCTGCCGAGAGACTTGGATAGATTGGGGGAATGGGCAAAGAAGTGGCAAATGAATTAGAATGTTGGAAAGTGTACGGTCATGCATTTTGGTAGAAGAAATAAACAGGCAGACTATTACCTAAATGGGGAGATAATTCAAAGTTCTGAGATGCAACGGGACTTGGGAGTTCTCGAGCAGCATACCCTTAAGGTTAACCTCCAGACTGAGTTGGTGGTGAAGAAGGCGAATGCAATGTTGGCATTCATTTCTAAAAGAACAGAGTATAGGAGCAGAGATGTGATGTTGAGGCTCTATAAGGCACTGGTAAGACCTCACTTGGAATACTGTGTGCAGTTTTGGGCTCCTTATTTAAAAAAGGATGTGCTGATGTTGGAGAGGGTTCAGAGAAGATTCACTAGAATGATCCTGGGAATGAGAGGGTTAACATATGAGGAACATTTGACTGGTCTTGGACTGTACTCCTTGGAGTTTAGAAGAATGAGGGGGGACCTCATAGACACATTTCGAATGTTGAAAGACATGGACAGAGTGGCTGTGGCAAAGTTGTTTCCCATGGTGGGGGAGTCTAGTACGAGAGGGCATGACTTGTGGATTGCAGGGCGCCCATTCAGAACGGAGATGCAAAAAAATTTTTTTAGCCAGAGGGTGGTGAATCTGTGGAATTTGTTGCCACGGGCGGCAGTGGAGGCTGGGTCATTGGGTGTATTTAAGGCAGAGATTGATAGGTATCTGAGTAGCCAGGGCATCAAAGATTATGGTGAGAAGGCAGGGGATTGGGACTAAAGGGGAGATTGGATCAGCTCATGATAAAATGGCAGAGCAGACTCGATGGGCCAAATGGCCTAATTCTGCTCCTATGTCTTATGGTTAATAAGAATATGAAAGGCCCAGACAGACAATTTCTTTTCTAAAGGGATGAAACATCTAATATCAGAAGGCATACATTGAATGTGAGAGGGATATAATTTCAAATGAGATGTGAGGGGCAAGTTTTTACTCAGAGTGGTGAATGGTCTGGAATGCACTAGCTGGTATGGTGGTAGAGGCAAATACAGAAGAGACTTTTCAGAGATACATGAATATGAGAAGAATGGAAGGATATGGGCATAGTGTAGGCACAAGAGATTTGTTCAGTGCACCATTTGATTACTAATTTAACCGTTTCAGTACAACATTTGTGGCTGAAGGGCCTGTCACTGTCTGGTACTGTTCTACTTTTGAAGTTATGTGTTCTATATTCTGAAAAGTGAGACGATCTACTGGTGGGCAATATTATTCCAAGATTACTGTAGTTAATGCTCACATTTTGTGGGAAAGAGTCCCAAAAGCTGATGAAATTTGAGAATAATTGTCTTCATCTTCAATTTTTTATACTCTGGTGTAGGGAGAAAAGGTAACTGAGCTGTAACATTAATGTTGAAGAAACTCTCACTGAATGGATTAACTTGTTTCTACGTTGTTATATCACTAACTGGTCTGCTTTGCACAAGTCTGATAATCGCCTCTTGTTCTGATAGAAAGAAGAAAGTCTGCAGGTGTTCCAGCAACTCACCAAGATGAGCAGATCATTCTGACACCATCTGACACATTCTGAAACCATCTGTGGCTCCAACACCAGTAAACACAAAGTACACTGCAGATGCTGTGGTCAAATCAACACGTACAAACAAGCTGAAGGAACTCCCTGCTTCCCCTCCCCCACCCTTGATCTTTCCTCTGATTGGTGTTTCACCTGGCACCTTCTTTACAGGGCCCCTGCCCCCTCCTTCTTCAGTCCTGACAAAGGGTCTCGGCCCAAAACGTTGACTGCTCGTTTCAACAGATGCTGCCAGCCCTGCTGAGTTCCTCCAGCTTGTTTGTACGTGTGGCTCTAACACCATTTTATAGTGTCATTAACAACATAGTTACATAGAAATCAGGTGCAGAATGAGTACCTCTGCTTCTCTGAACTTTCTCCACTATGTAATGCAATCATTGCTGATTACCTATCTCAAAACTCTTTTGCCACTCCTTCCCTATCCCCCCTTTTATATTAAAATAATTGCCCTTGTACTACTAAAATATCTACAGCCCTGTGTGGTAGTGAATCCCACAAGCATCCTCCATGATACTCAAACAGAATAAAGTTTCAATCAGATTCCCTCTCATTTTCAAAATTCTTGTGAACCCATTTGACCCAATCTCGCTTTGTTTCACATTCTTGCCATCGCAGTGTGTAGTACAGTGAACCTTCATTCCTTCGATGACAAACAAAACCTCTTTTAGGAAGGAGATCGAAACTAAATGTTGTACTACAAGGGTAGCCTTGCCAAGAACTGGTCAAGACATGCAAAAGGATACCTGCAAATTCAGTGAATGTATCTGTTATGTAACTTCAACACAAAACTAATTCAAAAAAAGACCCAGAAGTCTAAAATGGGGTTCTGACTTTTGAGTTTACTTCAAGTGAGACGTACATATATCATGTAGCAGCGTGATAATGTATGCAATTTATATACAGCAGCACCCCATGAGATTTGAGCTCTCAGATAATTTTTGCCAAGGTCTCAGACCTTAATTAGTTTGTTAGGGCTATGGCTTGTTTACAATCATTGTTAGGAAAGGCCAGGTGATGCAAATTTCAAAGCTTTATAAATACCCTGACACCTCAAACCTTGTTCCAAAAATCAGCAGCCATGGACTCCTCTAAGCAGCTGCCTAGCACTCTGAAAATTAAAATAAATGATGCCCACAAAGTAGAAAGCTCGAAGAAGGTAGCAAAGTGTTTTCAGGTAGCCATTTCCTCAGTTTGTAATGTAATTAAGAAATGGCAGTTAACAGGAACGGTGGAGGTCAAACTGAGGTCTGGAAGACCAAAAAAACTTTCTGAGAGAACTGCACATACGATTGCTCAAAAAGCAAATCAAAACCCCCATTTGACTGCAAAAGACCTTCAGGAAGACTTAGCAGACTCTGGAGTCGTGGTGCACTTTTCTACTGTGCAGTGACACCTGCACGATTATGACCTTCACAGAAGAGTCATCAGAAAAAAACCTTTCCTGCATCCTCACCACAAAATTCAGCATCAGATGTTTGCAAAGGAACATCTAAACAAGCCTGATGCATTTTGGAAACAAGTCCTGTGGACTGATGAAGTTAAAATAGAACTCTTTGGCCGCAATGAGCAAAGGTATGTTTGAAGAAAAAAGGGTGCAGAATGTCATGAAAAGAACACCTCTCCAACTGTTAAGCACTGGGTGGATCGATCATGCTTTGGGCTTGTGTTGCAGACAGTGGCACAAGGAACATTTCACTGGTAGAGGGAAGAATGAATTCAATTAAATACTAGCAAATTCTGGAAGCAAACATCATACCGTCTGTAAAAAAAAAGCTGAAGATGAAAAGAGGATGGCTTCTACAACAGGATAATGATCCTAAACACACCTCAATATCCACAATGGACTACCTCGAGAGGCACAAGCTGAAGATTTTGCCATGGCCCTCACAGTCCCCCGACCTAAACATCATCGAAAATCTGTGGATTGGCCTCAAAAGAGTAGTGCATGCAAGACGTCCCAAGAATCTCACAGAACTAGAAGCCTTTTGCAAGGAAGAATGTGCAAAAATCCCCCAAACAAGAATTGAAAGACTCTCTTGGCTGGCTACAGAAAGCAGTTACAAGCTGTGATACTTGCCAAAAGGGGTGTTACTAAGTACTGACCATGCAGGGTGCCCAAATTTTTGCTTAGGGCCCTTTTCCTTGTTTGTTATTTTGAAACTGTAAAAGATGGAAATAAAAAAGTAATCTTGGTTAAAATATTAAAGAAATGTGTCATCTTTAACTTTATGCCTTTTGGAAATCAGGTTATCTTTTACTCGCTTAGCTATTCACAGTAATATAAATTTTGACCAGATGTGCCCAAACTTTTGCATGCCACTATATTTATTCATATATATTCATATACTTTTTAAACAAACAAAAATGCTTAATCAACATAACATATATTTACAAGATTACTCACATATTAAAATACACACTCTCCCCTGCTTAGCTATAAACTTCAACTCAATGTAGAATGCATCTGAACTTGTATACACAGAATACTGTACAACTACTATGTAATGACACCCACAGCATAGTAAAATTAAATTGTTCCATTCAGGCCTAAAGATTTAATAACAAAGAAGAGAAAATCTGCAGATGCAGGAAATTCAGACCAACACACATAATGAAACAGAGACATGTCTTTCTGCCTTATTAGGGAGAGAGAGAGAGCCTGTGGTATGTCGAATACCAGGTGAACGAGTAGTCTTTGGAGTACTGCAAGTCTGTGTCTTTGCTGTTGCTTTGCTGCACACTTGAGTGCTCGGTGGCGGGTGACAATGCTTATTTTTTTGCCGGGGGGGGGGGATTGTTGCTTGCTGCCGCTTACGCAGGAGGGAGGAGAGCTGGGGGGGGGTAACTTTGGGGTTCTAACATTTAATTGTTATTCATTCTTTGGAGCACACCTGCTTTCGTGGATGCTTGCGAAGAAACAGCATTTCAGGATGTATATTGTATACATTTCTCTAATATTAAATGTGGCTTTGAAAATACTTGGGAGCTCAAGCCAGGCACCATCTACGGAAAAGAGCAAACAGTTGACATTTCGGGCTGAGACCCTTCTTCCGGATGAGGGTCTTGGCCTGTAATGTCGACTATTTACACTTTTCTGTAGATGCTGCCTGGCCTGCTGAGCTCCTCAAGCATTTTCTCTGTGTTACTGAGGATTTAATTGCTGTGGAGGATTTCTTACTCTTGTTGGATAATGTCCCTCTTGACAGTGGGGGGGGGGGGGTCACTGCATGTCCAGTTACACTTGTGCCTGTGAAACAATCTCAGGTCTGGGGTCTCCTCTATGGTGGTTATAGGAGTTGACTCTGAGACTGCAGGAAGTCATTCTGACAGCTCTGGCCAACTCTCTTCTCTATCAATTGACTCTGCTCTCAACTGATCAATGTGTGGTATCAGGTGCAATCTTCATTGTGTAGGGGAGTGGTCCACTTCTGTCCTTAATCATTCGGGAGGACCCACTTTTGATCTCCCCATAGCCTTTGCATAACATTCCTTTACTGCTACAGAGAAGGATTACATACATATTGACAGAGAGACCTTAAATCTGCTTGGAGTGTAAAACATTTCAACCAGTACTTGTATGGGAGAGAGTTTACCCTTGTAACTGATCATCAACCACTAGTGTCCATTTTCAATCGGCATCAACATGAATACACAGGTGGGCTGTTTCTTGGAGGACCTAGTTACAAAATTGAATTCAAGAGGACAATTTATCATAGAAATGCTGATGGATTGTCTCATTTACTCTAGGAAAAAGAAATACCAGAAAAATTAACTGAAACTCCTAACATATTCTCCCTAACCTATATCATGAGTCTCCCTATTAAGGTAGTGATGACCCAAGTTGAAAGCAGAAAAGGGGCCCATACTGTCTAAGATCGACATGGGCACCCAAGATGGTTGGAATATGCAATAGAAAGTGCAGTTTGCCCATTTTTACCAGCGCCGAATGAACTTGCCCTTGCTGGGGCTTACCTTGTGTGGGGATTGAGAATTATACCATCTCCAACCTGAGAACTAAAGTTTTGGAGCTACATCTCAGTCATCTAGGTGTAGCTAAAATGAATGCACTAGCCCGAAGCTTTGTCTGCTGGCCTGGGACATAGCAGCAGAATGAGCAGCTTGCCGTGCACTGTATGGGCCGCCAACACGTACTAAAGATGCCAATAGCAGCACCTCTCCATCCCGGGAAATGGCCTGCAACGTCCTGGCAAAGGATTCACGTGGATTTTGTCAGACCGTTCATGGCCACGGTCAATTTCAGTCACCCGTACTCACTCTTTACGAACCCATGAATCCTTTCGTTTTCTGACTTTTTTTTGAAGTTTGATCGTGTCTTCCATTCCAAAGAAACGGTGTTACTCTGCTTTTTGTAACTCAATCATCTGCACAAGCTGGCTGCAGTTTTTTCATTCGCTGTTCCTCACTGCGCTGAGTTTTTTAAAACTCATCTGATTAGTTGCACTTCAACAAGTTGATAGCCATCTCAGCTTCATCAAAAAATACCTCGTCACCAACGTTATATTTTGTAACTTCAAAACTAATTTAAAAGAAGACACGGGAATCTGAAACATGGGTTTAACTTTGAGTTTACTTTAAGTGAAGCTCGTGTGTATCACGTACGGTAGTGTGATGACATATTTATATGTGCAACCTAGAATGAATTATTTAAACGAATGAGAATGCTTAATCAATCAACAACATATTTATAATCTCACTCGAATATTATTGAAATATTAAATACACAACAGTATCCACTTCTGGATTCCAGGTGCTGGAGAGATCCAATTGCTCAGGAATGACTTGCTGAGTTTTATAGCAAACTTACTTAGCAAGTTTTGTTGTACCAACAACACTGTATCACTTGCACATTAATGGCAGTAAAAGTGATGAGAACTATTCTTTATATCTGCAACTTTATCTCTTCACAGTGGCTTTTATAAGACAAAGCTACAACTCTGACAATCGTATAGCGACTGCCATTTTTCTACTTACTCAGAATAGTTCCTTCCATGAATATTACCTTCTGATAACAGCCTTCCAATGGTGGGACTCCAAGTAGTTCACTGGGGTTTAAGGGTAGAGTGAGAACATTCATCACTGAGGGGAGGAAAGGAATGACTCTGTACTCAGGCTGTGGATACTGGCTCGGGTGGCTGCTGAACCCATTCGTGAAGTAATAGATTGGTTTGTCTGGGTTTAGACGAGCAGCAGACTCCACTGAACACACTGTCAATAATACTGGCTCTACGTTATCAGTCACCCCCACAACCACAGGTTTTGTGGTTGGCAATGAAAGACTGTAAACATTAGCACCAGAATTACCCTCTACCAAGGATACTCCTGAGTTTTGTTCTGAATATAATCATTACCTTTGGCTCCATAAATATAATCCCTGGTGTTTCCTTGGATTAGGAACCTCTGTAACTTCTTTGACTTTTTTCTAGGATAGTTTAAAGATTTAATTTTGAATGGACAGGTAAATGTCCATCTTCTTATAACTATACAGGACACCAAATCTATAATGAAAATGAAGAAGCAGCCCTAACATGGTGTGATGCTGAGATATTTCTTCAGATTACCTGAGAAACACAAAAGCGAAGGACTTACTTTGGCCATGAGTAGTACACGTTTGCACTGAAAATAATCAGTGTCAGTTTGTTTTCATAGAAGAACCAGGATGATAGCTACAAATTTGGTCTTTTTTTTTCCTGAGCCCTAGAAAGATGGAAAAGAGAAATCAGCAGATCTCATTCCTGCTCTAGCCCACATTGACTGGAAATCTGGTTAAAGACTGGGGGCCCTGCAAGAAAATGAATCTCAGGCTTAGATCTGGTGACATACAAGTACTCTGACAACAAATTTACATTGAGTTTTGAACTTTGAATGTTTAGCTTTGATAGATTTTCTCTGATTTGGGAATGGTAAGAGTTATTAAAATGTTATATTTCATGATAAAACCCAAATAATCACCAAAATAGTGGACTGCGAAACATTTAAGTTTAAGGATTATACGGCCTTATAAAGGTCATTCCATAAGGTTCCAAGGCCCATAATGTTCATTATCAATTAAAAATAGTCCATGTATATAGGGCAAATTAGAGTAATTTCTTAGTGATGACTGAAGAGCATGGGGTCAATTTTTATATAAGGAATTAATCTCTCACTACATTTATCGCAAGGTGATCATACACTAAAAATTCAATGAGTTAAAGATTGAAGCAACACACACAAAGGGCTCGAGGAACTCAGCAGGCCAGGCAGCATCTATGGAAAAAAGTAGTCGATGTTTTTGGCCTAAACCCTTCAGCAGGACTGCAGAGAAAAAAGCTGAGGAGTAGATTTAAAAGATGGGGGGAGGGGAGAGAGAAAGACAAGGTGATAGGTGAAACCTGGAGGGGGAGGGATGAGGTAAAGAGTTGGGAAGTTGATGAGTGAAAGACACAGAAGGCCATGGAAGAAAGAAAAGGGAGGAGGAGCACCAGAGGGAGGCGATGGGCAGGTAAAGATATAAGGTGAATGAGGGAAAAGGCGATGGGAAATGGTGAAGGAGAAGTGGGTTGGGGGACATTACCAGGTTTGAGAAATCCTCATAAAGTCCTCATGCCATCAGATTGGAGGCTACCCAGATGGAATATAAGGTCTGTTCCTCCAACCTAGGTGTGGCCTCGTCATGACAATGGAAGAGGCCATGGATGAACATATCAGAATAGGAAAGGGAAGTGGAATTAAAATGGGTGGCTACTGGGAGATCTCACTTGTTCTGGTGCACGGAGCATGGAAGCAGTTTCCTAATCCACATTGGGTCTCACCAATATACAGCAGGCCACACCAGGAGCACTGGGCACAGTATACGACTGCAACAAACTCACAGGTTAAGGGTCGCCTCACCTGGAAGGACTGTTTGGGGCCTTGGATGGAGGAGGGAGGAGGTGTAGGGGCAGGTGTAGTAGCACTTGTTCCACTTGCAAGGGTAAGTGCTGAAGGGAGATCAATAGAGAAGGATGAATGAACAAGGGAGTTGAAAGCAGAAAGTGAGGGGGAGGGGAAGATGTGCTTGGTGGTAAGATCCTATTGGAAATGGCAGAAATTTTGGCAAATTATGTGCTGGACACAGAAGCTAGTGGGGTGGTAGGTGAGGACAAGAGGAACCCTATCCCTGGTAGGGTGGTGGGAGGTTAGGGTAAGAACAGATGCGCATGAAATGGAGGAGATGCAGTGGAGGACAGTGTTGATGGTGGAGGAAGGTAAGACCCTATCTTTGAAAAAGGAAGTTACTTTTGTTCAAGAATGAAAAGCATCATCCTGAGAGCAGATGCGATGGAGATGGAGGAATTGAGAGAAGGGAATGGAGTTTTTCCAAGTAACAAGGTGGGAAGAGATATGGTTCAGACTGCTTTGAGAATCTGTGTGTTTATAATAGACATCAGTAGATAAACTGTCTTCAGAAATAAAGTGAGATTGAGAAAGGAGAGGGAAATGTTGGAAATGGACCAGGTAAATTTGAGGGCCGGGTGGAAGTTGGAGGCAAAGTTAATGAAGTCAATGAGTTCACCATGTGTGCAGGATACAGTACCAATGCAGTCATCGATCTACTGTAGCAAAAGTGCAGGACAGTCACCAGTGTAGGCTTGGAACAGAGACTGTTCCACGTGGCTGACAAACAGGCAGGCATAGCTGAGACCCACACGAGTGCCCATGGCTACACATTTTGTTTGAAGGAAGTGGGAAGAGCCAAAAGAGAAATATTAAGAGTGAAGTCAAGTTCTGCTAGACAAAGGAGAGTGGTGGTGGAGGGAAGCTGGTTAGGTCTATTGTCCAGAAAAAAAAGTAGAGCTTTGAGGTCTTACTGGTGAGGATAGATATGTCGGGGACTGGACATCATTAGTAAAAATAAGATGATGGGAAGAGGACAGTGAGGCTTTGAGAGGAAGTGCGGCGGCAGCCACTTTCAAATTGTCCAATTGCGTCTCAGATAGGAGTTCTGAGAGGCGGGACTGCGCAGGCGCATGAGGAGGCCTGGGAAGGCGGGAAAATATAAAAAGAACGCAGCCTTAAGAAGCGGGCAGCTTCGTTTGCGGGCAGCGGAGTGAGCCAGGAGCAGAGTGTAGGGCTTGGGCTCAGGGGGCTTAGGTGGAAGAGGGCACAGTAGGCTTATCTTTTAGTTCTTGTTATTGTCAGTTATTTGGGAAGTATGAGTGTGAGGGCAGCTTGTTGTTCTCGGTGTCGGATGTGGGAGGTCCTGGAGTCTCCGAGCCTCCCGGACGTCCACATCTGCGCCAGGTGCGCCGAACTGCAGCTCCTGAGGGACCGAGTTAGGGAACTGGAGCTGCAGCTTGATGACCTTCGCCTGGTCAGGGAGAGTGAGGAGGTGATTGAGAGGAGTTACAGGCAGGTGGTCACTCCGGGGCCACGGGAGGCAGATAGGTGGGTCACGGTCAGGAAGGGGAAGAGGCAGGTACTAGAGAGTACCCCAGCGGCTGTACCCCTTGACAATAAGCACTCATGTTTGAGTACTGTTGGGGGGGGACAGCCTACCTGGTGGAAGTGACAGTGGCCAGGCCTCCGGCACAGAGGACGGCCCTGTAGCTCAGAAGAGTAGGGATAGAAGAAAGGGGACCATAGTAATAGGGGACTCGATAGTCAGGGGTTCAGACAGGCGGTTCTGTGGAGGTGATCGGGAGTCCCGGATTGTAATTTGCCTCCCTGGTGCCAGGGTTCGGGACGTTTCTGATCGCGTCCAAGATATCCTGAAGTGGGAGGGTGAGGAGCCAGAGGTCGTGGTACATGTAGGTACCAATGACATACGTAGGAAAGGGGAAGAGGTCCTGAAACGTGAGTATAGGGAGTTAGGAAGGCAGTTAAGAAGAAGGACCACAAAGGTAGTAGTAATCTCGGGATTACTGCCTGGGCCACGCGACAGTGAGAGTAGAAATGGAATTAGGTGGAGGATGAATGTGTGGCGGTGGGATTGGTGCAGGGGGCAGGGATTCAAGTTTCTGGATCATTGGGACCTCTTCTGGGGCAGGCGTGACCTGTTCAAGAAGGACGGGTTACACTTGAATACTGGGGGGACAAATATCCTAGCGGGAAGGTTTGCTAGGGCTGCAGGGCAGACTTTAAACTAGTAAGATGGGGGGGGGGGGGCGGGAATCAATTTGAGGAAACTATGGGAGGGGAGGTTAGTTCACCAGTAGAGCAAGTAAATAGACAGTGTGTGAGGGAGGAAAGGCAGGTGATGGAGAAGGGATGCGCTCAGCCTGAAGATGTAGGGGAAAAGAAAGAAAAGGATAATAAATTTGAATGCATTGTTAGGGATGAAAAGAGAGAAGGAGGTGGAGAGTATCTTAAATGTATCTATTTTAATGCTAGGAGCATTGTAAGAAAGGTGGATGAGCTTAAAGCGTGGATTGATACCCGGAATTATGATGTTGTAGCTATTAGTGAAACATGGTTGCAGGAAGGGTGTGATTGGCAACTAAATATTCCTGGATTTAGTTGCTTCAGGTGTGATAGAGTAGGAGGGGCCAGAGGAGGAGGTGTTGCATTGCTTGTCCGAGAAAATCTTATGGCGGTGCTTTGGAAGGATAGATTAGAGAGCTCCTCTAGGGAGACTATTTGGGTGGAATTGAGGAATGGGAAAGGTGTAGTAACACTGATAGGAGTGTATTATAGGCCACCTAATGGGGAGTGTGAGTTGGAAGAGCAAATGTGTAAGAAGATAGCAGATATTTGTAGTAAACACAAGGTGGTGATTGTGGGAGATTTTAATTTTCCACACGTAGACTGGGAAGCTCATTCTGTAAAAGGGATGGATGGTTTAGAGTTTGTGAAATGTGTGCAGGATAGTTTTTTGCAACAATACATAGAAGTACCGACTAGAGATGGGGCAGTGTTGGATCTCCTGTTAGGGAATGCGATAGGTCAGCTGACAGATGTATGTGTTGGGGAGCACTTCGGGTCCAGTCATCACAATAGCATTAGCTTCAATATAATTATGGAGAAGGACAGGACAGGACAGGACCTAGAGTTGAGATTTTTGATTGGAGAAAGGCTAACTTTGAGGAGATGAAAAAGGGATTTAGAGAGAGTGGATTGGGTCAAGTCGTTTTACGGGAAGGATGTAATAGAGAAATGGAGGTCATTTAAGGGTGAAATTATGAGGGTACAGAATCTTTATGTTCCTGTTAGGTTGAAAGGAAAGGTTAAAGGTTTGAAAGCACCATGGTTTTCAAGGGATATTAGAAATTTGGTTCGGAAAAAGAGGGATGTCTACAATAGATATAGGCAGCATGGAGTAAAGGAATTGCTCGAGGAATATAAAGAATGTAAAAGGAATCTTAAGAAAGAGATTAGAAAAGCTAAAAGAAGATACGATGTTGGTTTGGCAAATAAGGTGAAAGTAAATCTGAAAGGTTTCTACAGTTATATTAAAAGCAAGAGGATAGTGAGGGATAAAATTGGCCCCTTAGAGAATCAGAGTGGTCAGCTATGTGTGGAGCCGAGGGAGATGGGAGAGATTTTGAATGATTTCTTCTCTTCGGTATTCACTAAGGAGAAGGATATTGAATTGTGTAAGGTGTGGGAAACAAGTAAGGAAGTTATGGAACCTATGACAATTAAAGAGGTGGAAGTACTGGTGCTTTTAAGAAATTTAAAAGTGGATAAATCTCTGGGTCCTGACAGGATATTCCCCAGGACCTTGAGGGAAGTTTGTGTAGAGATAGCAGGAGCTCTGACAGAGATCTTTCAGATGTCATTAGAAACGGGGATTGTGCCAGAGGATTGGCGTATTGCTCATGTGGTTCCATTGTTTAAAAAAGGTTCTAGAAGTAAGCCTAGCAATTATAGACCTGTCAGTTTGACATCAGTGGTGGGTAAATTAATGGAAAGTATTCTTAGAGATAGTATTAATAATTATCTGGATAGACAGGATCTGATTAGGAGTAGCCAGCATGGATTTGTGCGTGGAAGGTCATGTTTGACAAACCTTATTGAATTTTTTGAAGAAGTTACAAGGAATGTTGACAAGGGTAAGGCAGTGGATGTAGTCTATATGGACTTAAGCAAAGCCTTTGACAAAGTTCCACATGGAAGGTTAGTTAAGAAGGTTCAGTCGTTAGGTATTAATGCTGGAGTAATAAAATGGATTCAACAGTGGCTAGATGGGAGATGCCAGAGAGTAGTGGTGGATAATTGTTTATCGGGATGGAGGCTGATGACTAGCGGGGTGCCTCAGGGATCTGTTTTGGGCCAAATGTTGTTTGTGATATACATAAATGATCTGGATGATGGGGTGGTAAATTGGATTAGTAAGTATGCCGATGATACTAAGGTAGGAGGTGTTGTGGATAATGAGGTGGGTTTTCAAAGCTTGCAGGGAGATTTATGCTGGTTAGAAGAATGGGCTGAACGTTGGCAGATGGAGTTTAATGCTGAGAAGTGTGAGGTTCTACATTTTGGCAGGAATAATCCAAATAGAACATACAGGGTAAATGGTAGGGCATTGAGGAATGCAGAGGAACAGAGAGATCTAGGAATAACAGTGCATAGTTCCCTGAAGGTGGATTCTCATGTAGCTAGGGTGGTGAAGAAGGCTTTTGGAATGCTGGCCTTTATAAATCAAAGTATTGAGTACAGAAGTTGGGATGTAATGTTAAAATTGTACAAGGCATTGGTAAGGCCAAATTTAGAATATTGTGTGCAGTTCTGGTCACTGAATTATAGGAAAGATATCAATAAATTAGAGAGAGTGCAGAGACGATTTACTAGGATGTTACCTGGGTTTCAGCACTTAAGTTACAGAGAAAGGTTGAACAAGTTAGGTCTCTATTCATTGGAGCGTAGAAGGTTGAGGGGGGATTTGATCGAGGTATTTAAAATTTTGAGAGGGATAGATAGAGTTGACGTGAATAGGCTGTTTCCATTGAGAGTAGGAGGGATTCAAACTAGAGGACATGATTTGAGAGTTAGGGGGCAGAAGTTTAAGGGAAACACGAGGGGGTATTTCTTTACTCAGAGAGTGATAGCTGTGTGGAATGAGCTTCCTGTAGAAGTAGTAGAGGCCAGTTCAGTTGTGTCATTTAAGGTAAAATTGGATAGGTATATGGACAGAAAAGGAGTGGAGGGTTATGGGCTGAGTGCGGGTAGGTGGGACTAGGTGAGATTAAGAGTTCGGCATGGACTAGGAGGGCCGAGTTGGCCTGTTTCCGTGCTGTGATTGTTATATGGTTATATGGTTATATGGGGCACAGGGAACCTGAAATCTTTGAAAAGATCAAGAGCATGTGAAGTGCCACAGAAATAACATCAGAGATTGTGGTGACATTAGACATAATCTTCCAAAAATCATTGGACACTGGCGCCAGAGGACTGGAAAATTGCAAATGTCACTTCACTCTTTAAGAAAGGAGGAAGGTAGCAGAAAGGAAATTACAGACCAGTTGGCCTCACGTCAGTGGTTGGGAAAATGTTAGAGTCATTTGTTAAGGATGAGTTGATGGAGGGCTTGGTGACACAGGACATGATAGTACAAAGTCAGCATGGTTTCCTTTAGGGAAAATCTGCCTTACGAACCTGTTGGAATTCTTTGAGGGGATTACAAGTAGGATAGATAAAGGGGATGTAGTGGATGTTGTATATTTAAACCTTCAGAAGGCCTTTGATAAGGTGCCACACATGAGGCTGCTTACCAAGTTAAGAGTCCATAGTATTACAGGAAAATTACTAACGTGGTTAGAGCATTAGCTGATTGGTAGGAGGCAGACAGTGAAAATAAAAGGATCCTTTTCTGGTTGGCTGCCAGTGACTAGTGGTGTTCAGAAGGGTTCGGTCTTGGGACCACTTCTTTTTATACTGTATATATATATATATATATGATTTAGAAGATGGAATAGATGGCTTTGTTGCCAAGTTTGCAATACTATGAAGATTGATCGAGGGAAAGGTAGTGTTGAGGAAACAGGTAGGATGCAGAAGGACTTCGACACATCAGGTGAATGGACAAGAAAGTGGCAAATGAAATGCAATGTTGAAAAATGCATGGTTATGCATTTTGGAAGTAGAAATAAATGTGGGGACTATTTTCTAAATGGGGAGAAAATCCAGAAATCTGAGATGCAGAGGGACTTGGGAGTCTGTTTACAGAACACCCTGAAAGCTAACTTGCAGATTGAGTCGGTGGTGAGGAAGGTAAAAGCAATGTTAGCATTCATTTCAGGAGGTCTGGAATACAAGAGCAGGGATGTGATGCTGAGGCTCTATAAGGCATTGGTGAGGCCTCACCTTGAGTATTGTCAGCAGCTTTGGACTCCTTATCTAAGAAAAGATGTGCTGGTATTGGAGAGGGTTCAGAGGAAGTTCAGAAGGATGGTTCCAGGAATGAAAGGATTACCATACGAGAAATGTTTAATGGTTCTGTTCCTGTACTTGCCGGAATTTAGGATGGGGGAAGGGGATCTTACTGAAACTTTTCGAATGTTGAAAGGCCTAGACAGGGTAGATGTGCAATGGATGTTTCACGTGGTGGAGGAGTCTAGGACAAAAGGGTACTGCCTCAAGATAGAGGGACATCCAATTAAAACAGAGAGAGGTGGAGAAATTTCTTTTGCCAGAGGGTGGTGAATTTGTGGAATTTGTTTCCACGTGTAGCTGTGGAGGCCAGGTTGTTGGGTGTATTAAGGCAGAAATTGATAGGTTCTTGATTGGAAATGGCACCAAATGTTACAGGGAGAAGGCTGGGAACTGGGGTTGAGGAGGAGATAAAAAAAGGGATCACCCATGATTGAATGGTGGAGCAGATGGTCAAATTCTGTTCCTAAGTCCTATGGTCTTAAGTAGGCAGGAGGGGGAGGTATGCAGATATCAGTTTAGTGGGGCAGGAACAAGATGAAACAATGGGCCTACCTGAACAAATAGGTTAGTGGATCTTGGGTAGAAGGTACAAACAGGAGGTGCAGGGTGCAGGAACCCTGAGGTTGGTGGCAGTGGTGGGGTTCCCCTGAGTTAATATGGTCAGTGATGGTGTGGAAGACAATGTGTCCTGTTCGAAGGGTCAATCGGAGGAGGCGTCTGAGAGTTGGCGCTGGGCCTCAGTAAGGTAGAGGTCAGTACGCCAGACTTTTACAGCACCTCCCTTATCTGTGGGTTTGATAGTGAGGCTAAAGATTGCTGGAATATTAAGCCATAAGAATACAAAACTACTAAGACAAGCTTGCAGATAAGTCAAATAGTCAGAACTGTGCTGGACAGATTACCATCCAATTAGAATGAAGAACAACTATCATGATTTTTCCAACTGGAAAGGTTTTTTGAGAGCTACATTGACCCAGTGTAAGAATCTTTACTTGTTTTACACATTCAATATTTTCTTTTTAAAGAGAAATATTCCAAAAGCCCAAAAGAATGAGTGTTCAAATCTAAAGAGGAAAATATAAGGGGAAGGACTCCAGCAAGATAAAGCAGTGATCCAATCTCAAGTATAGTATACAATCTGGGAGACCACTGAGATCATGACCTGGCAAAAATGAGCATATTTTAGAGTAAACTACAGTTCTAAAAACAAAAATGATAGGTATCACTAATATGGACCTGGCTAGTATAAGCTCAATATAGAATATTAAAGCAAAATTTGATGAGGCCTTTAGTCATATGAAATAAAATTATTGATCACAGAACGAACCAGCAACCATTGGTAGGCTCTATCAAAGAGCAGGACCTCATGAAGTAAATCTCATTGCAGGGGCCAATGAGATAACATGGTGGTTTATTTCTATTGTTCCTGGTTGTTTGTTTTGCATGTCTCTTAGAGCACAACAAACGAGAAATGCATTGTGGCCTGCAGATAACAGAAATATGAGATAAAGTAAAGAATGTTTAGAATCAGGTTTGTTATCACTGACCAACATCATGAAATTTGCTATTTTGCAGTGGTTGTATAGTATAATAGATATTATGTTCTATAACATACAATTTTATACGTAAAATCAAATAAGTGGTGCAAAACCAGCATTGAGTGACACTGAATTTTATTATTCATTCCTGTCTTCCATTTCATCTGCAAGACCTAAGGTGGAGCATATTTGATGGGTCACAATGCACATCCCCAAAGAATGGACAAAGTACACCAAACATTGCCCTCATCAATGTTTGTGGTGAACTATGTGCCTGTCGGGACACGCCCCTGCTGACTGCTCCTGTGGCTCCTCCCACAGGCCCCTGTATAAAGGAGACCTGCGGCCTGAAGATCGGCCTCAGTCTCCAGGACCTTGTATGATAGACACTCACTCCTGGTTCCTTCTTCCAGTCAATAAAAGCCGATATCTCGCCTACGTCTCAGTGTGAGTTATTGATGGTGCATCAATTTTATTGACTGGAAGAAGGCTGCTGGAGAACTCGGATCTTACCTTAAGCTCGGCGATAGAGAAGGCCAACGCTCTAGAAGCTGCGCGGCATAACGCCGACGCTGTCCAGTCGCGCGATTCCCCGCCGGTTTCGTGGACGCCTCAGACCCCGCCACCGCCGGCTCCCGGGAGCGAATTCACCAATGCCGCCGCCAGTCGCGATTCCACGAGCTCCCCGACCCAGACCACGGCTGTGGCCCATAAGCAACTCGTGCTTTGTTATTTCTGTGGCCAAAAGAAACATCCTCGACGACGCTGTCCAGCGCGAGAAGCGACCTGCTCCAGCTGCGGAAAGCGGGGCCACTTCGCCAAGGTCTGTAAGTCTCAACCTCGAGCGGAGTGCAGCGCTGCGGGTGAAACGTGGGGGCCGCCATCTTGCATGCCGGGATGTGGGCGGCCATCTTTGTCGACGTCAGCACGCCCCGCCCCCGATCCTCGGATGCTGACCGGGTACCCCGGATGTGAGCGGCCATCTTTGTCGGCGTCAGCATGCCCCGCCCCCGACCCTCCGATGCTGACCGGGTACCCCGACGGCGATCCAACTCTGGCCACTGTGACTCTCGACCAAAGCGCCCCACACCAGCTTGCAAGGTCCATGATGGACATCCAGGTGGAGGGGCATTGGACTGGATGCCTGTTTGACACGGGCAGCACTGGGAGTTTTATTCACCCGGACACAGTGCAACGCTGCGGACTTGCAACGCGGCCGGTCAGTCGGAGGTTCCATTTGGCCTCTGGGTCGCAGTCCGCAGACATCCGGGCGGGTTGTGTAGCGACTTTGGTGGTGCAAGGCACAGTATATCGGGACTTTGAACTGCTGGTCATGCCTAATCTGTGTGCACCTGTGCTATTGGGGCTGGACTTCCAGAGCCATCTCGAAAGTGTGACTATGGTATACGACGGGCCCCTCCCACCACTCACTGTCAAGAATCCTCAGTTTTGTGGGACTTCTTCACATACCCCGCTACTGACCACACACACACACGGACACACACATCCCATCCAGAACCAGGCCAACAGCTGCGCTACCGACACTTGCAGCCTCTCCACTCTCAAGATCCCTCCCCCACCGCTGTTCGCCAACCTGACCCCCGACTGTAAACCTGTGGCAACCAAAAGCAGGAGGTACAGCGCGGGGGACCGGGCCTTCATTCAGTCGGAGGTGCAGCGGCTGCTCAGGGAGGGGATCATTGAGCCGAGCACAAGCCCTTGGAGGGCCCAGGTGGTTGTTGTTCGGACTGGGCAGAAAAATAGGATGGTGGTGGACTATAGTCAAACCATCAATAGGTTTACGCAGCTTGACGCATACCCCCTACCCCGCATCGCGGATATGGTCAACCAGATTGCTCAGTATAAGGTGTACTCGACAATAGATCTGAAATCCGCTTATCACCAGCTCCCCATCTGCCCAGAGGACCGCCCCTACACCGCCTTCGAGGCGGGCGGCCGGCTCTATCACTTCCTGCGCGTCCCTTTCGGTGTCACGAATGGTGTCTCTGTCTTCCAGAGGGAAATGGACCGGATGGTGGACCAGTACCAACTGCAGGCCACATTTCCCTATCTGGATAACATCACCATCTGTGGTCATGACAGGCCAGATCACGACGCCAACCTCCAACGGTTTCTCCAAGTGGCCGCAGCTCTGAACCTTACTTATAACAGGGACAAGTGTGTTTTTGGTACCACCCGCCTTGCTATACTTGGGTATGTCGTGGAAAACGGGGTTATTGGGCCTGATCCCGAACGTATGCGCCCCCTGTTAGAGCTCCCTCTTCCCACCACTCTCAAGGCCCTCAGACGGTGCCTGGGGTTTTTTTCCTATTACGCCCAATGGGTCCCCCATTACGCAGACAAGGCTCGCCCCCTGGTCAAGTCTACCTCGTTTCCCCTCTCTGCTGAGGCCTGCGCGGCCTTCAACTGCATTAAAGCGGACATTGCCAAAGCTACGATGCATGCAGTGGACGAGACCGCTCCCTTCCAAGTGGAGTGTGATGCCTCCGATTTCGCTCTGGCTGCTACCCTTAATCAGGAAGGCAGACCAGTAGCATTCTTTTCTCGCACCCTCCAAGGCTCTGAAATTCGGCACTCCGCGGTGGAGAAAGAAGCCCAGGCCATAGTGGAGGCTGTTAGGCACTGGAGGCACTATCTTGCCGGCAAAAGATTCACTGTGCTGACCGACCAGCGCTCGGTTGCGTTCCTGTTCAGCAACCAACAGCGGGGCAAGATCAAAAATGATAAGATTTTGCGGTGGAGGATAGAACTCTCCACCTACACCTATGATATCCTGTACCGGCCTGGCAGACTCAATGAGCCCCCTGATGCCCTATCCCGGGGAACATGTGCTAGCACACAGCTCGACCAGCTGTACGCCCTTCATGCACAACTTTGCCATCCGGGGGTCACCCGATTTTACCATTTTGTGAAAGCTCGGAACCTGCCGTACTCCCTGGAGGACATCAGGACGATGACCAGGGACTGCCAAATTTGTGCCGAGTGCAAACCGCACTTCTACTGTCCTGACACGGCACAACTTGTCAAGGCCACCCGCCCTTTTGAACGCCTGAGTGTTGACTTTAAGGGCCCCCTTCCCTCCACTGACCGCAATGTCTATTTTCTCAGTGTTATTGACGAGTTCTCACGGTTCCCCTTTGCCATCCCCTGCCCCGACACCACTGCCACGTCCGTCATAAAAGCCCTGCGCCAGCTCTTCACTCTGTTCGGGTATCCCTGCTATATCCACAGTGATAGAGGGTCCTCCTTTATGAGTGAGGAGCTGCGCCAGTATTTGCTAGCTAGGGGCATTGCTACCAGTCGGACCACGAGTTATAATCCCCGGGGTAATGGCCAGGTAGAGCGGGAGAATGCCACAGTGTGGAAGGCCACACTTTTAGCCCTTAAGTCCAAAGGGTTGCCGGTCTCTCGATGGCAGGAGGTCCTCCCTGAGGCACTGCACTCTATCCGCTCTCTGTTATGTACGTCCACCAATGCCACCCCTCACGAACGCCTATTCTCTTTTCCCAGGAAGTCTGTCACTGGGACCACCCTACCAGTTTGGCTGACGTCCCCGGGGCCAGTGCTGCTCCGGAAACATGTGAGGAGCAATAAATACTCCCCGCTGGTGGAGAGGGTTCACCTTCTCCATGCGAACCCCCAGTATGCTTACGTGGTCTTACCTGATGGGCGGGAGGACACGGTCTCCATCCGCGACCTGGCACCCGCAGGTGCAGCAGACCACTACCCTGAAGGCTCTCCGGTAACTGTGAACCCTGCACCAGAGGTGACACCGTACTCACCAGGCCCTACACAGACTCCTCACGACACTTGTATACCGGGCGTTTCGTACGCATTTATACCAGGCGCCTCGCACATGCATGAGGGATCACCGGCGCCTAGTGGGCAAGAACACGCGCAACCCCCGTCCCCTGTGCAATCGCCAATGTTGCCGGCACCTATGCGGTCACAGCCGGTGCTACGTAGATCGCAGCGACAGATTCGACCGCCTGATCGGCTTGACTTGTAAGAACCTTCGCTACATGAGGACTTTTTCAAACGAAGGGGGGGTGAATGTGGTGAACTATGTGCCTGTCGGGACACGCCCCTGCTGACTGCTCCTGTGGCTCCTCCCACAGGCCCCTGTATAAAGGAGACCTGCGGCCTGAAGATCGGCCTCAGTCTCCAGGACCTTGTATGATAGACACTCACTCCTGGTTCCTTCTTCCAGTCAATAAAAGCCGATATCTCGCCTACGTCTCAGTGTGAGTTATTGATGGTGCATCAATGTTTTTCACCCTTTGCATGCCACATCGGCTGAACAGAGAAGCACTTTTTGTAATAGACTAAGACAACTGCACTGCTCCAAAGAGCGTTATATGAGATCATTCTTACTCTCGGCCATTAGACCCAATAATGAGTCAACCTATAGCCAGGGAAGTGATGACCCTCTCCTGTTAGACTGTTTGTGGTAACTTGTTTTTTTATTATTTCTACTTCTCTTCTAATATTTGTATATCTGTGCACTTGTAATGCTACTGTGTCACTGTAGTTTCCTTTGGGATCAATAAAGTACCTATCTATCTACACTGTTACCTACCCGTGACATGTGACAGTGGTGTACTTGTCACGTGACGGGTGTTGAAGTTATACTGGACTTGAGGTAATGGTCTTGTGATGGTGGAGTGACGTTATTTTCCGGCCAGTAGAGGTCATGTGACAGGTTTTTTTACAGGGTATAAAAGGAGGACCCCTCCCTGTGTGGAGGGGCAGTTCGTGGCTGGATTTGCCATGTTGACATCATGCCACTGCGTGATTTAATATCATGACGCAGTGTGGTTGAAAGATGGAGTTTTATTTAATGCCTAAAGTTTAAAAGCTCATTGCCAGCAGTTTCTTTATAATATTGCTAGTTGACAATCAGTGGAGAGTGAAGATCGGAGTTCGGGAGTTAAAAGATCGAGGAAAGTCGATCTCGACGGTGAAACAGGTTCGACCTTGTTTGATCCTCATTCGGAAGGAATTCGTTGACTGTGCTCGTGTTAATCCCTGTGAATAGCAGAAAGGATTGAGTACAGTGTGGTAAAGGAAAGGTCAGTGCCTTGAAGCTGTTTCATTTCATCCTCGTAAAATTCTCCGTGGGAAAAGTAGTTCAACTGGGAACTGCAACAAGACGACGTGAAAGAGCATTTAAATCAACTTAAAAAGTCTCTCCCTTAAATGGACTGTAAGAATTTTGAACTTTTGCAATACTACTTTGAAGAACGGTTTTTGCAACATCGCTTTAAGAACTGTTTAAGCTTCATTGCTTTAAGAACTGTTTAAGCTGCCGCACAGCAGCAGATTTCCGGTTATGTTAGTGATTTGTTTACTTTTGGGGGGTTTGTTTTTCAGTATTTAATAAATGTTTTGTTTGTTATAAAACCCCTGCCTCGCTCATATATTTATTGTTGCTGAATCTGTAACAACACACACAAAACGCTGGTGGAACACAGCAGGACAAGCAGCATCTATAGGGAGAAGCACTGTCGACGTTTCGGGCCGAGACACTTCATCAGGAAGAGAAGATTGTAAGAGATTTGAAAGTAGTGGGGGGAGGGGGAAATGCAAAATGATAGGAGAAGACGGGAGGGGGTGGGATGAAGCTAAGAGCTGGAAAGGTTATTTGCGAAAGTGATACAGAGTCGGAGAAGGAAAAGGACCATGGGATGGGAGGCCTAGGGAGAAAGAAAGGGGGAGGGGGGAGCACCAGAGGGAGATGGAGAACAGGCAGAGTGATGGGCAGAGAGAGAAAAAAAAAACAACTAAATATGTCAGGGATGGGGTAAGAAGGGGAGGAGGGGCATTAACGGAAGTTAGAGAAGTCAATGTTCATGCCATCAGGTTGGAGGCTACCCAGCCGGTATATAAGGTGTTGTTCCTCCAACCTAAGTTTGGATTCATCTTGACAGTAGAGGAGGCCATGGATAGACATATCAGAATGCGAATGGGACGTGGAATTAAAATGTGTGGCCACTGGGAGATCCTGCTTTCTCTGGCAGACCGAGCGTAGGTGTTCAGCGAAATGGTCTCCCACTCTGCATCAGGTCTCACCAATATATAAACGGCCACACCAGGAGCACTGGACACAGTATACCACACCACTTTCTGGTTTCCGTAGTGCTTGGTAGTGGGATCCCGCACATCTTTCCCTCACCCCCTCTTTCTGCTTTCTGCAGGGATCGCTCCCTATGCGACTCCCTTGTCCACTCATCCCCCCCCCCCCCCCCCCCCACCGAGCTCCCTCCTGGCACTTATCCTTGTAAGCAGAACAAGTGCTTCACCTGCCTTTACACTTCCTCCCTCACTGCCATTCAGGGCCCCAGACAGTCCTTCCAGGTGAGGCGACACTTCACCTGTGGGTCGACTGGTGTGGTATACTGCGTCTGGTGCTCAGTGTGGCCTTTTATATACTGGTGAGACGTGAACAATGTGTGTCTAGGGCTGGTATGCTTTGGGGTTCAACCAAACAGGAACCTTTGGTCGGGATGTTCCGTGGATGACTCACATTCCGAAGTTGGACAACATGGGTCATTACCTTAGCCAAAGTGAAGGCTCCCTTTCGTGAACAATGTACGTCTAGGGTCAGTATGATTTGGGGTTCAACCAAACAGGAATGTTGTGATGTTCCACGGCTGACTCACGTTCCTAAGTTGGACAACACAGGTCCTTACCTTAACCAAAGCCAAAATACACCTTCCAGCATGGCACACTGCTTTTACAGAAAACTGCTAACATAAACTACCTCACAGCATAGCAGTAGAAATCTTAACCAGGGTGTTACACTAGAATTCTATTGTATTTATTTTTACCTGTACATGCCTGCAAGAAAATGAATGTGTACATTCACATAATATATGTGTACATTGATAATAAATTTACATTGAATTTTAGACTTTGAGAAAATGTTAAGAAGGAGAAAGATTACCATTCACACCTCTTGTGAATAAACATAGTAAACTTTAGTGTGAATGGGACCATCTGAATTTATGACCTTACTCAGCTGAAGGGGAAACTATAAATCAGAAGTATTCTTGATTCACAGGACACCATTGTCAGATGCTCATAACTTCTTGATGTAGACTGTTGGTTGGCAAGGCATGCATTGACAATACAAGCACAGAAGCATTTGGGTCTACACAGTGGTTAACATGGTATTACAGTGGCAGTGACCCAGATTCAATTCCAAATTCCACCGCTGTCTGAAAGGAGCTTATATGTTCTCTCTATGACTGTGGGATTCCTCCTACATTCCAAAAATGTATATGTCAGTAGGCTAATTGATCACATAGGTCTAATTAGGTGGTGAGGCTGGAAGAGTCTGGATCTCTAAATCTAAATCAAATCTCAAGTATCTTCCTCTTGACTAAATGCTCTGCCTTTCATGTCAACTGTAGTTCCTTTACCCTAACGTCCTTTCCCTGTCTCAGAGCGACAAACCCATCCACAATCCCATGCAAGTACTCCCTGGCCACAGGAGTAGTACCAGATGATCAGTGGATGGCAAATATTCTTCTGTTGTTCAAGGTAATAAGGATGATCCTGTGTATTAGGGAACCCTGGGTACACCAGTGAATGATACATCAATAGTGGGCAAACTAATGAAGAGGATTCTCAAGGACAGCATTTGGAGAAGCATAGTCTGATGAAGGATCATCAGTATGGCTTTGTGAGGGGCAGACTATGTCGTTAATCTGATTGAGCTTCTTGAAGAGGTGACAAAACAAATTGATGAAGGCAGAGTGGTGGATGTGGTGTCTATGGATTTTAGTAAGGCAGTTGACAACAGTCTCCATGGTGGGCTCATTTAGAAAGTCAGGAGGCATTGGATCCATGGAAATTTGACTGTGTGGATTTGGAATTGGCTAGCCCACAGAAAACAAAGCAGGATAGTAAGATGGACATTGGTGGCGTTCAGCAGGGATCAGTTCTCGGACCCCTGTTCTTTGTCAATTTTATAAATGATTTGGATGAGGAAATGGAGAGGTGGGTGAATGAGTTTGCAAATAACATGGAGACTTGTGTTGTGGATGGATTGGGAGGTTGCTGCAGGTTTCAACAGATATGAACAGGATTCAGAGCTATGATGAAAAATGGCACATGGAATTCAATCTGGAAAAGTGTGAAGGAATGTACTTTGGAAGACCAAACTCCAAGGTAAAGTACAAGGTAAATGGTAGGTTCCTTAGCAGTGTAAAGGATCAGATGAAACTTGGGGTCCAAATCCATAGGTCTGTCAAAGTTGCTGCTCAGGCTGACAGGTGGTTAAGAAGGGTGGCACAATAATGTAGTGACGGAGTGATGCACGATGTTTTGCTGTATCGGTGACCCTGATTCAATTCCACTACTGTCTGTAAGGAGCTTGTACAACCTCCCTGTCTCCCTGGTGCTCTGGTTTTCTCTCACATTCCAAAGATTTTGGTAAGTTAATTTGTCATTGTAAATTGTCCCACAATTAGGCTGGGTTAAATCCAGAGTTCACAAACACAAGAAAATCTGCAGGTGCTGGAAGTCCGAGCAACACACACAAAATGCTGGAGGAACTCAGCAGGCCAGGCAGCATCTATGGGAAAGAGTAAACAGTCAGCATTTTGGGTTGAGACCCTTCTTCAGGACTGAAAAGAAGTGGAGAAGTCAGAGTAGTAAGGTGGGGAGAAGAGGATGAAATACAAGGTAGTAGGTGATAGGTGAAACCAGGAGAGGGGGAGCCAGAGCCATTTTGGCCAGCCTTACCCATTTCCACCTCTCAACGATGGGATCATACCGTTGGACTTTGAGAGGCCCCTCATTTGGGATTCTCCCATTACTAACAACATCTCAGCATCTGCTCTGTTATGCCCTCTTCAATAGGTTGCCAATTATTCTTCAAAGCTCCAAAGTTACTGGATGGGGTGGAAAAGTAGAATCTTAGGCCAATGATCTTTCATCGTTGTCGGTGACTGGAAAAGGCTGCCAGGGATCCTGGTGATGGCACTTCAATGGACTTAAACTTGTAGGGGATGGAGGGATGGATATGGCCCGTGCAGGGATTTAGTTTAATTTAGCATTGTGTTTGGCCCAGAGTCTATGTTCTTATATGATGAAACTTGGTGACCACATTTAATGCCCACTGTCTTAGTTAGGGGTATGGGGAATAACACTCCGTGTAATACCGAGAGGGCTTTGCATAGGTGAATCCTGAATGCGCGTTGTTTCATTTAAATCATGCAGCTAAAACACCAACTGGAACCGTTTCGCGGATTCATTTCGCTGGGATACAGCTTTGATTGCAACAAGCCTACGTACAGTACCGGAAAAGTTTCTTAAACACTTCAATATGCATTGCAGCTTCTTGGTGGGATTAAATGGTGCAGTGTTTCAGAGTTTATGCCTCCTGGGGGCTTGCAAGATCCCGCTCTCAGCTGCCTATATCCCGCCTCCAGTCCAGCATTCGCCTCCAGGCTCCTCGCCGACCACAGCGTCCCCGCCGCCAGGCAACCGCTTGCTCCCAGCGTTCTGTTTCTGCGGCAACATACGCTGGGCGTCCGGTTACGATGGCAACCTGCACCGGGCTTGGGGGTGGGAGGGTGGTGGTTTGGTGGCGATGGGAAGGGTGCAAGGATCGACTGACTGAAGCTGATCTGGCGAGTGGCCCGTGCAGCCGACAGTCCCCATGAGTTCGCCGGGGGTCGAGGTCAAGCTGGAGGCTGTGATCCAGGTAGGCGGCCAACTTTAATCCGGTGGCCGGCTCGTTGCAAAAGGGCAAATGCCCAAAGCCTGCGGTCCCGGCAAGTTCCATTTTCTGTATTGCACTGCGAGTAACTTGTACAGTCCAGTGGCAAAATAGTCTTGCTCCCACACACCTTGAAAGCCCCCCTCAATGACTGGCTTCGTTTCTTGCCGATGGACGGTACTGGCTGTTGCTTGGATTTGCAAAGTATATGTGAGAGATTGGACAGATATGAACTGTTTTCTCTGGCGCTGTGGGGGCTGAGGGACCACCTGAATGAAAAGTTTATAAAATTTTGAGAGTCATGGATGGGGTAGAACATTTTTTCTCACTGTGGTAATATCAGATACTGTTGCCACAGTTTTAAAACGAAAGGGGGAAAGTTTAAATATTTACGAAGCAAGTTTTTTTTACCAGATGCGCTGTCATGACAAGTGGTTTAAGCAGACAGTACAGCAATATTTAAGATGAACTTAGATAAGACAGGCAAATTTACAAGGAATTGAAGGATATATAGACAAGAGAAAGTCTGCTGATGCTGGAAATCCGAGCAACACACACACAAAATGCTGGAGGAACTCAGCAGGCCAGGCAGCATCCGTGGGAAAAAGTACAGTCGACGCTTCGGCCCGAACCGGCGACTGTACATTTTTTTCCATAGGTGCTGCTTGGCCTGCTGAGTTCCTCCAGCATTCTGTGTGTGTTGAAGGATAGACGGCAGTCTCTGTGCAGACCAATGGAGTTTGATTGTTATCAAGGCCTGCATAGACATTGTGAGTTATAAGGCTTTGCTGTTGGTAAAAGATCTATTGTTCAAAGAGGTTGACTGGCACACGGTGAAGACATTGGAAACTTCCACCTGTTTCTGAGATCCACTGAAGGGTCCCGGACCTGAAATTGTTTTTCTTTCCACAGATACCACCTGATCACTGATTATTTCCAGCATTTTCTGCTTTTATTGTAGGTAACTACCCCACCATTGTCAATCTATCCCAGACCGCCCGCCTTTTGAAGATTTTCCATTGAACCTCACTTCCTGTTTCGAGATCAAAAGACAAAAATGCAAAGCCCTCGGATCTCCTCTCTTAAAATTGAATCATGATATCATTTTCCACATGGTTGCAAGCCATTCTGTCCATTGTCCGTGCTGTTGCTTAGAAACATAGACATCTCCAGCACATTACAGGCCCATTGACCTACAATGTTGTGCTGACCATGTAACTCACTCTAGAAACTGCCTAGAATTTCCCTAAGAGTTTCCTAAAAGACCCTATTTTATCCACCTCTACCACCTTCGCTGGCAGTGCATTCCACCCACCTATCACTATCCGTGTGCAGAACTTATCCCTGACATCCCCCTTGTACCTACTTCCAAGCACCTTAAAACTATGCCCTCTCATGATAGCCATTTCAGCCCTGGGAAAAAGCCTCTGACTCTCACCATGATCAATGCCTCTCATCATCTTATACACCTCTATCAGGTCACCTCTCATCCTCCGTTGCTCCAAGGAGAAAAGGACAAGTTCACTCAATCCATCCTCATCAGGCACATTCTCCAATCCAGGCAACTTCCTTGTAAATATCCTTTGCACCCTCTCTGTAGTTCATGGGGATGATGTCCATCATCGGTAGTCCATCAGAATGACTGACTGCACTTCACAAAGCTCATCAATGGGTGGTTGGGAGTTCCTGGGAAGGTGGAAATACACAAATGCATGCCCCTGCATTTGCTATCACGGGTCGTCATAGAGGTCTACACAAAGATCATACCTTTGGTCCATTGGGTCTGTCCAGACTGCCAGGCATCCAGCGACATTTATCCTACATTTATTCACTAACCTACCCATTTTACAGTTTCTCTTTCCTGGTTTTGACCGAGTCTTCGATCTGAAACATTAACTGTTTATCTCCCAGCTGCTGGGATAAAAGTACCATTACAAATCCACAGTTAACTCTAAACCTGGAGGTTAGTAGGTTGTGGAGAAGTCTATAGTGCATGGACCTCAATCTTTGACTGTAAGTGCCCTCTGGTAAAGATTAGAGTGACTTTGAGGATCAGTAATGTAATAACTCAATGATTACTCGTACACTAATTACTTCAATGACATTCAGGTCCTGAATGAAATGGCTCGACTGGTCCCATTAATGTACCTAGAGACCAAATTTAAAAACAAAAGTTACATCTAGCACTGAAAATTAACAAAACTGCCAATGCTGGAGATGTGAAATAAAAACAGAAAATGCAGTGGAGAGAAGGAGTTGAGATTTCATGGTCACAAGAGATTGTGCGGATGCTGGAAATCCAGAGCAGCACATAGAATACTGGAAGAACTCAGCAGGCCAGGCAACGTCAATGGAAAGCAAACATCAGTTGACCTTTCAGGCCAAGATGCAAAACTTCAACTGATAATCAGAAGTGGGGAAAATTTAGACGAGGCTTGTTGGAAGTGGCAGAGAGAGGGAAGGAAAGGAGAGAATAAAAGGGATGTCTGATAGTGGGGAGACCAGTAGAAGATAAATGAAGGGTTCTGAAGGTTTGTCAATGGGAGATAATCCTAGGAATTGTATACCCATTGCAAGTATAGAATACTGAATATTGCGGTTGTGAAAATCAGAAATAAGGGAACACTGGGGAAACTCGTCAGGCAGTATCAATACAGGGAGAAAATGGTTTGATTTATCATGGTTCATAGCCTATAATCTCCCATCCAGGTTTGCTGGCCTATGATATGCTGATCAACGTTTCTGTGTTGACTACAGTACTGGAATGCCATGCCTGTGAAGATGTACAGCTCACCACAAGCCAATTATAGGAACCTGGGAATAGGAAGAGACCATTTCACCTATCAAGGCTGTTCAGTCATTCAGTGACTGAGTTGTAATTTAACACATGGTACTCCTTTCCCCCTTCTTTAATATCTGTGCCTAGCAAAAATCCAGCAGCGAAATTTAAACTTACTGTTTTCACTAATCCCAAATGCTGCCTGCAGAGGATTAAATATTTCCACCTTGCTATTTATGTAGAAGCGATTCTTAGCGATTTCAGTCCTGAAAGGTCTGTCCATAATTTTTAAATGACACTCCTGAGGTCCAGTACAATGTACCCTGCTGCAGCTCACACTGGCCACAGAGGAGAACAGGCAGGTGGGTCCTAGGAAGGAAAGTCTCTATTTGGTCTATAATAGTTTTTACTGGAATAACCTCAGCAATCCCATTCCACCTCTCCTTGCTTTCCTGTACCCCTGCAATTATTCTCTCCCACACATGCCCTTCGAATCTTTTGAAGTTCAAATTCAAGAATGTTATCATGAGCATACGTAGCTTTTATTGCAGCACCAGCCACAACAGAGTACGGCACAAACATGGGAAACATAAATATAAACTGCTGTAAATTATATGTCACTTAAATATCACAATAAGTAAATATAACATAAAGACATTAGTGCAAGCTGATTCCAAGGTAGAGTGATTTTTTTACCATTAACCTACCAAAGTGATAATTTACTATAACCAATCAACCTTCCAGCATTAGATAGTGAAGTAGTAGTGAACTGAACTAGCCATACAGGGAGCGTGCATACTGCACATGGACTCTAGCAAAGGTTTGAATTAAACTTGGATTTCTGTGGCTACTTGGATTTCTGTGGCACTCACTGCTGCTACCTATATGAGACCATTCTCTCAAGTAGTTAACAGTTCATTTTCTTCCTTCAAACTTGTTTTTATTATCTCTCTTAAAATAAAATGAAATTCCACTTCTTGTCCTTGTCCAATCTCATTGCTAGGCGTTTATAATTAGTAGAAGAGTTGGGACGTCAGGTTGCAGCTGTATGAAACACTGGCCAGCCTACTCTAAAGACACTATGTACAGTTCTGGTCACTGCACAAGAAGAAGGATATGGTAACATTAGAAAGAGGGTAGAAATGATTCACATGGACCTTGCCTGGAATGGGAGAGTTTTTACTTATAGGAAAATATTGGATATGCTGGGGTTTATTCTTACTGGAATGTCTTTATACAAGTTCATAAAACTGCAGGGCATAGACAGAGTAAACAGAGTCTTTTTCATAGGGTGAATGACTTTGAAGCTAAAGGGTGTAGGTTTAAGTTGGGGGGAGGAATGTAAAGGAGATTTGAGCAGCAGGTTTTTCACACAGAGGGTGGTGGGTATGTGGAATTTGTAGAGGCGTGTACAATTACAATATTTAAAAGAGATTTGGACAGATACTTGGATAGGAGAGGGGTAATGGAATATGGGCTAAATGCGGAATTAGTGTAGATTTGCATCACAGTTGCCATGGGCAAGATGGCTGAAGGTCCTGTTCTGTGATGTACTACTCGATGACTCTAAGAATTAAACAAGTACTTGGGGATTATTACGTCCAAGTTTTCCATAAAGACAAAACCAGTTGGTACAGTGTATATAAGGAACATTAATAAAATGTATAAAGTGTGGAATTGCAGACTTCCCACTCCTGCTGCAGTTACATGTTAGACCGCAGTGATAGAATCCCAAACCTCTGAGTTCTGCTTTTCTCTGAATAATGGGAATAAAGAATCCCTTTAAATGAGGAAGAGAGGTTGCGGTAATTCCTGCTGTCTACTCTGCCAGTGATCCAGCTGAGGTGTGACCTTTGTACTGACCTTATTTCTTATTGGCTGAGAGGTGTGGTGATTCACTGGTATTAACAATAGAAACTGCAATCTTCCCTTTGATCTAACAGAAAGGTTTACATTCCCCATCTCTCTGAACTGAGCAAATAGTAAATCAACTGTATTCCCTTATTCTTGCCTGTATCTTGGAATCACAAGTTACACAAACATGATCTTAGGACCATGAGGTCCATATTAATTATAAACCACCCATCGACACAAATTGCTTTTTGTTAATCACCACATTCCAATTAACTTGCCTCGCCTCATAGATTCTACCATTCACCCAGGAGTGATTTGCAGTGACCAGTTGATCCATGTCATCTGAATATGAGAGGAAACCTGAGCACTCTGGGAAATCCAGGGAGTTTGTGCAAATCCCAGCCATTTCCTGAGGTCAGAATTGATCCCTGGCCACTGGAACTGTGAAGTAGCAGCTATACAAGCAGTCCTACTGCACAATAGTAGTTACAGTTTTCAATACTATATGTGTTGTGGAGAAAGGTTCACTGCTATCTACCTTATCCATTGTCTAGTAATGTACACCTCTGTAAGCTTCCCTCTGCTGCCTCTGTTCCAAGAGAAATACTCCAAGCTTATCTACGCTGTCCATGTGACTGAAAAAAGTTAAGTATGATATTCCTTCCTCTTACATTCACACATCCGCTTTTCTTTTGTGAACAGCCAAGGCAATGACAACATGTTGGCAATGGGACCAGGTTGTCTACTCCGGAAAGCGGCAGTGATGGCTTTGGAGGTGTTTGCTCTGGACGTGCATGGCTCTCAGCTTACTATTCTGTTATTGTTTCAGAAACTCGAAGAGACTGTCCTGAATCCAGAGGTGCCCGAAGAGGACAAAAGTCTGACGGTGTGTGGTGAGGTGCAGGACTCTGTCCCAACTCCAGTCACTGCTCGAATCCGAGAGATTATTACCAAGAATCTATCCGAGGAAAGCATGGAAGGTTAGTGGGCACTGTTCTAACTAAGTCAAGTCAAGTCATGTGGACAAGTACAGGGAGGTACTGATACAATGAAAAATTTACTTGCAAGAACATCACAGACAACACACAGAGCAAAAAAAAGAGCCACATCCATGGTGGTGCAGGAGGTGGTCTATAGTGTTCCATTTCTGAGGTAAGATTAGTTACGTTCCTGAACCTGATAATGTGGGACTTCAGGCCTCTGTACTTTCTGCCTGTTGGTACCAGTGAGGAGAGGACATAACCTGGATGGTGGTGATACTTGATGATGGTTGTTGCCTTCTTAAGGACTTCTTTCTGGAGATGTTGTGAATGGCAGTGGTAGGGGAAGAACCATGCCTCCGATGGACCTCGTTGTGTCTACTACTCTGTAGTGTTGGTGGTCCGTCATTTCCGACGATGACATAACCTGCACAGGAGGAGTTTTATAGTGAAAAAGCCATTGCACTGGGGCAGTTCCACTGTCTTGGCCTCAAAACTCTTGGCCCAATGGTACACAAAATCGTCATGGCTGGAGAATTCCTCGGCTGCAGTGGACAGGCATGATTCCTTGTGTGCCTTGTCATGCCCTTCGCTCTCCACAAAGTGTTGCAGCACCGTCTTCTTGGCTGTTGGATCTTGTAGTTGATTTTACTGTTGGAACTAGCTTCACCTGCTGGGGTAGGCATATCCCTATCTCACGGGGGTTGGAGGTTCCAGGCTATCCTCACCTGGTTTAGCCTGCCTGTAGATGTGGTGTGCCAGGTTGTGGCCATTGTGAACAGTTTTTTGGAGATACAGGTAAGAACTGGGTGTCAGGTGGGGACCGAAGGTGACCAAGCTGCCCCTGGAGTGCAAGATGACAAACCTGCCACCAGAGGTGCTACCCCTCCCTGGATACCCCATACACACTACTCTGTAGTAGAAAGAAAGCATGTTACCAGTACGCAACAGGGTAATGGTAAATAGGTTACTGGGTTACTGTGGGATTGAACGTGACCGTCAGCGAACATTATCATAGAGTATTATTCTTCTCCTTCACTTGATGCACTCTGCTCTAACTGTGGGATATCCAGGTTCAGTGTGCAGAAGGCATTGTGAGAACAAACAGGCAATTCGGAGTGAAGCTGAAGACAGAATCAGATGCATGATAGTTGTGGCAGTGTTTGCCTGCCATTACTTCTTATAGGGTGAAACCTAACAGCATAAATGGGAGTGATTCTTCACTCCTCGATGAACCCAACAACCTTTATGCTTGCTTTGAATAGGAGAATAACAATAGATCTGCGTGAATCCCCATAGCATCTGGTGACACTGAGATCTCTGTCTTGGAGGGCAGCATCCAAAAGTTCTTCAAGAGGGTAAATCATTGCACACACAGCATCAGGCCCCGGTGGTGCACCTGGGCCAGTATGAAAACCTGTGTCGACCGCCTGGCAGGGGTGGTCATGGATATCTCCCAACTCTTGCTGCTGCAGTCAAAGGATCCTGCCTGCTTCAAAAGGGCATCGATAATTTTGGTGCCAGAAAGGAAGGATGAATTGCCTCAATGATTATTGCCCGGTCTAGTACTCACATCTACCTTAATGAAGTCATTCAAGAGTTGGTTATGGCTAGAATTAACCCCTGCCTGAGCAAGGACCTGGACCCACTGTAATTCATCTACTGTCATAGTAATTCTACAGTGGATACAATCTCAGTGGTTCTTCACTCTGTTTTGGGCAGCAACAAGACTTACATAAGGCCACTGTTTATCAATTACAGCTGAGCTTTAAACATCATAATTCCTTCTGCACCAATAACCAAGTGTCAAAACCTGGGCCTCTGTACCTCCCTTGCAACTGGATCCCGGACTTCCTTATTGAGAGATCACTGTCAGTTTGGAAATGACATCTCACTGACATCACACTGACTTAGTGATGAGTGTTTGGCCCACAGTTTCTCTACACTTAAGACCTAAACATAGCTTCATGTCTAATTTCAGTGATGACACCACTGTTGGTAGAATCTCAAGTGGCAACAGGAGGCATAAAGATAGATCAGGTTGGTTCAGTGATACTCCAACAACAACCTCACACTCAACATCAGCAAGACTAAGGAATTGATTATGAACTTCAGGAAAGGGAACTCAAGAGAACATATCAGTCCTCATTGAGGGTTCAGTGGTGAAAAAGGTAAGCAGCTTCAAGTTCAAGGCACCAGCATTTCAGAGGATCTGACCTGGGCCCTACACAAAAAAGACATGGCAGCAGCTGTACCTCTTTGGGAGCTGGAGGATGTCACCAAAGACTCATAAAGATTTCTACAGCTGTAAGATGAGACTGTTCTGACCAGTTACTTCACAGATTTGTATAAAGCCTCCAATGTATCTGCCTTTTCCATCATCTGGTAGTGAGCTCCACACATCTAAAAAAAACTACCTCAGACATTCACCTACACTTTCATCCAGTCACCTTAAATTATGCCCCCTTGTATTAGCCATTTGCGAACTGGTGCTGACTCTCCACTTTACGTTTTTTTTATCATCTTACACATCTCTATCAAGTCACCTCACAACTCTCCAGAGGTTGTTCAACCTTTCATCATTAGACATGCTGTCTAATCCATGCAGCATCCTGGCAAATCTCCACTTCCACTCCCTGAATTTTCCATAACCTTCCGAGAATTGAGGTGAGCAGAACCGAACACAATTCTCCAAGGGTGGTCTAACCAGAGTTTTATAAAACTGCAACACTGCCTTGCAGCTCCCGATTAATGTCGGCTATATGCTTTCTTAACCTATTAACTTGCACAAAAACTTTGAGGGATCAATAGACCAGGGCCCCAAGATCCCTCTGTCCCTCCAAACTCCTAAGAATCCTTCCATTAAACTTGTATTCTGCCTTCAAGTTCAAGCTTCCAAAGTGTATCACTTCACAATTTTCCAGATTGAACTCCATCTGTCACTTCTCAGTTCAGCTCTCCACCCTACCCTGTCTTGTAACCTATGACAGTTTACCGCACCATCCATAACTCAATCAGCCTTCGCGTCATCTGCAAAGTTACCTGCACATCCTTCCACTTCCTCATCCAAGTCATTAATAACATTCAAAAGAGCAGCAGTCCCAGAAAAGTATGAAGCAGAATACCACTGTTCTCTACTAGATAATTTCAGGGACGGCAGGGGGTTGGTGGTTATAAAAGTGGTTGGGGATGGTATTACTAATCAGAAATATTTCGCAGCTGCAGAAAGTGAGGACATTGTGCAGGGATTGTCTTCCAGGTTGGTGTGAGTGGAAGTCAGAAATGGTAAGGGAGCAATCACTTTATTGGGCATATTCCATAGAAACACCAATAGCAACAGAGATACCAAGGAGCAGATTGGGAACAAGTTTTGTAACAATGCAAATATAACAAGTTTGTTGTCATGAGTGACTTCAGCTTCTCTAACTTTAACAGGCATCTCTTCAGTGCAAAAGGTTTTGATGAGGTGAAATTTGTTAGGTGTGTCCTGAAAGGATTCCTGACTCAATATGTCATTAAAGTAGAGGAAAGGCCACATTGGATTTGGTGCTAGACAATGATCTCTCAGTGGGTGTGTGTTTTGGAGACAGTGACCACAACTCCCTGACCTTTATCATAGCCTTGTAAAGGGATAAGATGGTACAGGAAAGTATTTAACTGGGAGAGGCGGAATTATAATGGTACTAGGCAGGTGCTGAGTGTAGTCAAGGAAATGTTCAACAGAAATGTGGAGGTCTTTTAGGGAGTTCCTACATGGAGATCTGGATAGTTAAGTCCCATTGAGGCAGAGAAAAAATAGTTGGAACCACAGTTGACAGGAAGGAGCTTAAGAATAGAGGAATTTCTCGCAGTTCAATGGCGGTTATTTAAAAAGGGAGCTTCGATAGCGTTCGTCCATTGTATGCAGCCTATAAGCGGTGTGAACAGAGCTCTACCAAGAGGGATTTCTCACAGGTCAGTGGCGGTTACTTAAAAAGGGAGCTTCGAGAACATTCATCCATTGTATGTGGCCTATCAGCGGCTATAACGGAGCAACATTCGTGAGTTAGATAGCAGGGAAGGTTCAGGCATAAAAGGGAGGCTCTGCCTAGCGGAGTGGTCATCAACAGAGTGGTCTGAGGCAGAGTGGTAGGGCTTTGGCTCATTCAGGCTTCGGTGATAATGGGTCAAGGCAAGGTAAGTTACCTGTGAGGAATAGAAACAGAAAGTATTTCTGTGAGGCTGGTGTTCTGTACTGGGTGTCAGATGTGGGAAGTCTGGGAGACTCCCAGCCTCCCAGACAGTCACATCTGCACCGGATGCGTCGAGCTGCAGCTCCTAAGGGACCGTGTTAGGGAACTGGAGATGCAGCTCGATGACCTTTGTCTGGTCAGGGAAAGTGAGTCGGTAATAGAGAGGAGCTATAGGCAGGTACTCACACCGGGGCCTCGGGAGACAGATAAGTGGGTCACAGTCAGGAGAAGGAAGGGCAAGAGTCAGATACTAGAGAGTACCCCAGTAGCTGCCCCCCTTAACAATAAGTACTCCTGTTTGAGTACTGTTCAAGTCAAATAAAAAGTTGCCTACAATGTAAGCTGGGAAGTTTCCTATCTTGTCCAGACATGCTTGGCCATGCTTAGGCTGCTGCATGGCAGGGCAGGTTGTAGTAATAATTATTGCATTCAGGACTATAAGGATAGGATTTGCTATCACCAAACACAAATTTCTATAAAGGATTTTGATATTTGAGACAGATGTTTCCCAGAATAACTGACGCCAAGATTAAGAGAAGTATTTTTGTTGGTCCACAAATCAAACAGATCAATGACAGGCAATTTGAAGAATTTCTAGTGGGACTGGATAAAATCGCATGGAAGGCATTCAAGAAAGCTGTTGAAAATTTTCTCAGCATCTACAGAATACGAAACTACATGCAGCTGGTTGAAAGCATGCTTCAAGCATATAAAACCATGAAATGCAACATGTCACTAAAGATTAATTTTCTCCATTCCCAGTTAGACTTCTTCCCTGCAAATCTTGGTGCTGTTAGTGACAAGCATGGTGAAAAGTTTCACCAGGACATTGCGGTCATGGAGAAAAGATCCCTCCATCAATGCTGGCTGATTATTGTTGGATTAAGCGAGAGGCCTCAGACACCGATTACAAATGAAAATCGTTAACAAAATAATTTTAACTTAGTTGAACTATTGCAAAGCATCAGCACCATTATGCAATTAAACACATTATATTCAATAAATGTTAATTTGTTGTTTCTCCAAATTCCTACGTGATATAAGTATTCTAGAATTATATTTGTGTTCATCTTCAAGAAGTCTATCACAAACAAAAAAAATTCTGAGGAAACAACACTTTTGAAAAAATTTGTTGTCCAGTGATATCAAGCGTATGAGGAGTATTCCAGGTTGGATAATCCAGGGAGGGACGACCAAGTCTTCCTGAAAATACTGAATGAAGGCCTGTGTTCAGCCCACCATGAATTTTTAGATTTAGGCAAAACAGTGGGTTTGACCTACTCTGCAGTAGTTTTGTGGGCTAGTTAGATAGACCGAAGGAAGTGCAAGAGAGATCGGCTGCAGGTGTGGCCATTTGGGACATGGTTGGAGGCAGTGTCCAAAGCAGAGGATATCACAGCAGACACATAATCTCTCACCCCACTGGTGCCCAGTCTGACCAATCTGTCTGTCGATCAGATCAAAGAGCTAGAAAAGGTGGCTCCTAGGTCAGAAAAAGATGTGGCGGTGGGCCCCAGTGCCAGCGCTGGTGACCCGTGGATGTACACAACAGCATTGTTGGGGGATGGCAATATGATATGTTAGTGGACACAGGGGCTTCAGTATCGATTATAGACCTACCCTTGCCAACAACTGAACAAGCCATTGATACTAGGGATGTAGGAGGGAAAGCAGTGAAAGCAGAAAAAGTGAGTCACAAATACTGGAAATCGGGGGTGTGCAGCTCCCAGTGTATTTCTGGGTATGTCCAAGTATTGAGGGCACTATCCTTGGAATAGACGTCCTAAGGGAAGCAGGAACCGTTTTAGATTTGGGAAAGGGAGAAATAATACGGACAAGTCAGGGGCAGTGAATGTGTACAACCAACAGAATACACAACCTGGCTCGCATAGTCACCGCTGCCCCGATCACCAGAGACTGGAGCCAGGATGGTGTCTATGGGTTACTTTGTCAGCAGTTCCAGCAGTGTGGGCTACACACAAGCAAGACTGTGGTCCAGTAAAGATAAACCTAGTTAAAATAGAGGAGGCAACACCAGAGAATCTGCAGATGCTGGAAATAAATAAAAACACAAAATGCTGGATAGATCCCATAGATGCTGTCTGGCCTGCTGAGTTCTGCCAGCATTTTGTGTTTTTATTAAAGTAGAGGAGGGACTGTATAAACCCCGTAAGCAGTACTCTATAAAAACTGACACACTGACAGCTGTCCAGGGTATAGTGAAGGAACAGAAACACCAGGGGATACACAGAGAGATTGCAGCCACTACTAACTCGCCTATATGGCTAGTAAAGCCCAGTGAATCATATCCATTAACAACAGGCTATACCGCCCTTAAGACCTTGCTGAGATTGCATCCCATAGTAGCAGGCCCTGAAACAATCCTGAATGGCTTGTTTCCAGAACATAAAGTTTTTCCACGGTGCATTGGACTTCATCAACTGTGGGATTGTGTTTAAAAGCCGAGAGGTAATGCTACAGCTATATAGGATCCCACTTGGAGTACTGTGCTCAAGTCTGTTCACCTCACTACAGGAAGTATGTGGAAACTATTGAAAGTGTGCAGAGGAGGATTGGGGAGGATGGATGTTGCCTGGATTGGGGAGCATGCCTTATGACAATAGTTTGAGTGAACTTGGCCTGTTCTCCTTGGAGCGATGGAGGATGAGAGGTGACCTGATAGAGGTGTATAAGGCGATGAGAGGTATTGATCGTGTGATAGCCAGAAGCTTTTTCCCAGGGCTGAAATGGCTATCATGAGAGGGCACAGTTTTAAGGTGATTGGAAGTAGGTACAGAGGAGATGTCAGGAGTAACTGTTTTACCTAGAGTGGTGAGTGTGTGGAATGGGCTGCCGGCGATGGTGGATACGATAGAGTCTTTTAAGAGACTCCTGGATAGGTACATGGAGCTTAGAAAAATCGAGGGCTATGGGTAACCCTAGGTAATTTCTAAAGTAACACATGTTTGGCACAGCATAGTGGGCTGAAGGGCCTGTATTGTGCTGTAGTTTTCTACATTTCATTGTGACTAATATGCTTCAGAGCTAGAAGGTGGTGTGGAGAAAGCCTCGGTGAGTAGCATTTAGAAAAACCACAAGGCATTCTACACATATGTAACGACCAGGAGGATGGCGAGAGTGAGGATAGGATTAATGAGGGATAAAAAAGAAAATGTGTCTGGTGTTGGAGGAGCTAGGGTAAGTAGTTAATTAATACTTTGTTGTAGTACTCACCGTTGAGAAGGATACTGACAAATGTGAGAACACCTTGAAAAAGGTTGATTTACTGGAACAAGTTGACATTAAGAAAGAGGATGAACTTTGGAAAAACACCAGGATAGGTTATTCCCTGGAGCCAGACAGGATATAGTGCAGGCCACTGCAGGAAGTGAGGGAAGAGCTTGCTGTGTCTTTGGTGATGATCTTTGGGTCCTCTGGCCACTGGAGTAGTATCAAGAGACTGAAAGATGGTAAATGTTATTCCTTTGCTAAATAAAGGTAATAGGAATAGCCCTGGGAATTATGGAGCAGTGATGGTGGGCAAATTATTGGAGAGGATCTATGGAGACTGGATTTAAGAATATTTGGAGAAGCAATGTGTTATTAGAGATGGTTAACATAGCTTTGTGAGGGGCAAGCCATGCCTCATAACCCTGATTGAATTATTTGTGGAAGTTTCAAAGCACTGTTGAAGATAGAGCAGTGCATGTGGTGAGTATATGGATTTTAGTAAGACATTTGAAAAGGTTCACCATGATAGGCTCATTTATAGAGTAAAGGGACATGGGATCCAGCAAAACTTAGCTGTGTGGATTTAGAATTGGCTTGCCCACAGAAGGCAGAGTGAGGTAGTAGAGGGAATATTTATACTTGGACGTTGGTGACCAGTGGTGTTCTGTAGGGATCTGTTTTGGCACCCGTGTACTTATGATTTTCATAAGTGACTTGTATCTGTAAGTGGAAGGATGATTTAGAAGTTTACAGATGACAGGAAGGTTGCTGGTGTTGTGGATAGTGTAGGAGGTTGTTGTAGCTTACAACAGGACATTTATCAGATGCAGAGATGGGCTGAGAAGTGGCAGATGAAGTTCAATCCTGAAAAATGGAAGTGATTCACTTTGAAATTTTGAATTTGAAGGCAGAATACAGGGTTAATGGCAGAATTCTTAGCACCTTTCACCCTTAACACATGACTTATAGTTGTCATCCCACCCAGCTGCAGTGGAAAAACCTGTTAGCATTTACCCTATCTATACCCCTCATAATTTTGTATGTATCCATCAGTTCTCCCCTCAGTCTTCTATGCTACAGGGAATAAAGTGCTAACCTATTCAATATTTCCTTATAACTCAGGTTCTCCAGTCTCAGTAGCATCCTTGTAAACTTTCTCTGTGCTCTTTCAATCTTACACCTTTCCTGTAGGTAGGTGACCAAAACTGCACACAATATTCCATATTAGGCCTCACCAAACATCCCACCTCCTATACTCAGTACTTTGATTTATGAAGGTCAACGTGCTTCCTGATTTATTTCTTCTGTGTTCTCTTACATTTCTTGTACTCCACAAGTATCTCATTTGTTCCTATCTGCCTATACCTGCTATGCATCTCCTTTTGTAAGCAAAAGTTTCCTTAACTTGTTATCTTACCTTTTATTCTCTCAGGCACATACAAGCTTTATACTCTCAAATTTCACTTTTGAAGTCTTCCCACTTACCAAGTACAACTATACTAGTAAACAGTTTGCCCCAGTCTACACTTACCTAATCCTTTCTGATACCATCAAAATTGACCTTTCTCCAATTTAGAATCTCAACCTGTGGACTAGATGTATCTTCTTCCATTTTAACTTTGAAACTAATGGCACTATGATTACTAGATGCAAAGTGTTCCCCAACACAAAATTCTGTCACCTGCCCAGTCTCATTCCCTAATAGCAGGTCAAGTATCACACCCTCACTCATTGGGAATTCTAGGTTCTGATCAAGAAAACTTTCTCTAGTCACGTGGCATGGGAAGCAATCCTAAGATCACAACCCCGGAGGTCCTGTCCTTTAACTTCATCATGTGCCATATTGTGTTCTATATTGGGCCAAGTTTGCTTCTCTCTACCTGCAGATGTTACTGAGCACTCGAATTGCTGTACTAGACATCGATGCAGCCAGTTAGGGTACTTGCAAAAATATATCAATCGCTGATTGTTAGAGTATTCAGTGACGTGCCCTCCTCCTTGATTTCCTCAGAATATGATGCTGATGTACCTTTTTGTATCTATGTGCTGGGTCCAGGACAGGTCATCTGATATGTTAACACCCAGGAATTTTCAGCTGTTGACCTTCTCTGCTACTAATCCACCAATGTAGACCGGTGAATGTTTACAGTTCTTCCCTCCTGAAGCAACAACCAGTTCTTTAGTTTTACCGACAATGAGTGAGACATTTTTGTTGTGATGCCATTCAACCAGGTGATTGATAAGGGTGGCTGGACAGAGAAAACTGACAAAGGGCCATGTTGAAGTCATAAGAACTGTAAAATTGAAAGGTTACAAAAGGGTCTTTTACGAGTCCCTTAGATGGGTACATGAAGCTGAGAAAAATAGATAGCTGTGCACTAGGGAAATTCTAGTTAGATTGCATGGTCGGCACAACTTTGTGGGCCGTAAGACCTGTATTGTGCTGTATGTTCTATGTTTGTGGATTCACCAATAAAGCAGAAAGACACAAATTCCCCATATCTGTTTCCAAACTTTGTTCATTTGGACAGAATAGAGCAAGCATTAAATACTTGTCCCGGTGTGTGCGGCCCCCCTCACTGCAGCACTCCTCTTGCTCTGTCTGATCTGTGATCCAGCCCTTTAGTGAGGTCCTGGCAGACTCTGCCCCTTGCCCCAACCACCCTACTTTTGTACCCAGTCATTCAAAATGCTGTAGTAAGTAGATTAATGCATTCACACCAGCGCAAACCACTGAACCAATCATCATTTGCCACTGCCCTTCATGAGTCCCGCCCCTGTTGTTCACGTGACTTCCATCATCATGTAGTCACCATTGAAGCTTCTGCAAATAGTCACACGTACTGGGCGTGTAGAGACATTCGACTCAACCCCTCACAATACACAGCAGCCCTTGAATGTTACAACACTGTTACATCTGGCCCACAGGCTCTCACAAAAACCCATGGGTGCCCATCACCACACAAACATATCACAAAACCACTAAGCAGATGAGTAAAACGCCAATAGTGACACTCTATAGAACTATGGTTGGCCACCATCTCTGTAGCCCAAACAGCTACCCATTCCCTCCTTTCTCTGTAAGTGGATAATCCAATGCCATCCTATTCTGTAGGTCAACTGTCCTGGTTACCAGCACTTCTGCCTACATTTCAGTCAGCTCATCCTTTGCCCTGGAGCTGAAGCCATCTCATTGGCTAATGTCCCCATTGCAGGTGCCGTAGATACCATTTCCTGGGACAGCATAGCTGGGAGGGCTGTTGACCAAAATCTTTCTGCCTCCGTGATAGCTCTCTTTTGGCACCCTGCCCCATCTGCTGGGTGTTCAGCCAGGTTATCAATATAATACATTATCGCACAACATACCCAAATAAGAACAGGCAAACAAGCCCTTGGGAAGCAAAGGGAAGCACACCCAGCTTCTGCCATTCAATGTCGCTGCGTTCGTCCATCAGTGGAGTCCCATGTACAGACTCTGCTTGCATTCACTATCTCCTACTGGGTCCTACCATCTTTCCTTACTGGATGGTGAATTGCATTCATGGCAGAGACTGTCAGGTTGGACTGGTTGTAACTGGGAGATTAGCACCTCTTAAAGTACAGGTTATCTTTCACTGTCCCATTGACAAAGTTCTTCCAAGTCCCTTTGTTATATCCTTCCAGCATCTGAGACTACATCCACACTAGACCGGATAACTTCGAAAGCGTCGGTTTCACGTAAAAATGATAGGCTTCCACACTGTGCATTTTTGAAAATATCACTATCAACATTGAAATGGAGATTTCGGCGAATCTCCTCCTACTGGGCATGCGCAGGACACAACTACTGAAAACAAGTGACATGTTTGGTGTCTAATCTCACCGTGAAAGTGCGCGTTTGTGTAGTTACAGACTAGAAAAACTTAAAACGATGGACAGCTGTTGGCTTTTGCGCAGGAGAACTTAAAAGTAAAATAAAACAAATACTGGAGCATACGGAGGCAACCGACAGGGAGTTCATGGATAGATTGACCCAGCTGATGACGAACATTGAAAAGCTGACTAACTCTGTTGCATTAATAAAGCACCTTGTTAAATGTATAAAACATGTCTGCATCAGTATTATCTTGTATTTCCATACAATGTTACATTAGGTTGTTACACATCTATTGTCAGAGAAGTACTTGCATAAATAGGTAAACCACTTTCATACGAGCAAGGACAGAAAACAGGGTGAAGTGAGTATACTTATTTATTCAGTAAGTTATGGGTCAAAGTATTTGCTGAGTACATTTCTAACTCTTCTGGCTTCAGTCTCGTTGCCGTCTGTTCTGAAATTCTTGCGTTCAAGAAAACAATGAAATGGCGCACTGCTGTCTGACAGTGTTTTCAGATTTCTCAGGTTATCCTGTCCACACTGATCTGCCCGAACAGCGTTTTCAAAAATACCCACCTTGGAAAGCATCTCTGAAAAGCTCCAGTTTCTAAGGACGAAAATGCCGTTTTAGTGTGGACGGAGGGTATAAACAAAGAGAAAAAGCTTTGGTTACGAATTTATCCAGTGTAGTGTGGATGTAGCCTGAATTCGGTTTCATTAAATGGGATTAGTGGCAGGGCATGCTGGTTCTACATGGTGGAGTTCAATGCGCATATCCAGCATCTTAAGACATTAATATTCATATGTCATCTGCAGAAGCATATTAGTTGCTGTCAGAGGGTGTAGGATAACTACAAGGATCAGTTCATGTGTCCACATCATGGCATCACCTGCTGAAAAATAAAGGACAACAATTACTCCCTTGTTGAGTATTCAGGTACATTACTTCCCGCTATCCTGGAGGTGTTTACCACCATCAGTTTTCTGGCACCACACCCCACACTACTACTTCCCCCTGCTCCAGTGATCCAGACTGCTGTTGCATGCATACTCTCCCAGACTCCTGTACCAACACTGCCTTCTCCACTCCATGTGAGTTAGATATCGCCAGGTGTCAGGACATTGGGAGTTCCGGTTATCCATTGCCTGCTGCTAGACCTTGCAGGGTGTGTGAGGGTGTTCATTACTTAATGTGTTGTTTCAGTAACCATTTCATTCAGATCTAGCACTCTGCTGTCGTCTTGGGCTTCAGGCATATGTTGATGGAAATTTTCAGAGTTGTATTAGAAGCATACTGCAATGTGCTTTCACTCAAGGATGTTCACCTGTTTAACCAAAGGGGGGGAGCTGGCAAGCACATGGGACATCCCAATACTACCTCATATGAAGATAGGTCTGTAACATGGTTTGGAGTGTAGCACATTATGAGAGCCAGTGCAAGTGCCTCTGGCCACTTTAGTCCAGTTTCCTCGCACAATTTAACCAAACATTTTTTTTCAGGGTCCCATTTTATCTTTCCACTGCCTCCATGGATTGTGGGTGGTATGGGCAGGCAGTGTGATGCTTATTCTGTAAGGTTCGTGTTAACTATCTGTATCTTTTACATATAAAGTGAGGATTTTTATCATTTGGTTTCTTCTCAGTGATTCCAAACCTAGAAATAAATTCTTAGAATAAAGTCTTAGGAACAATTATAGTATCATTTCTACAAGTCAGATAGTCTTCTAACCATTGAGAAAATAAACAATAACAAGTGCACAGTTGCAATAGAAATATATACAAATATACATCCTGAAATTCTTTTTCTTCGTAAACATTCACAAAAACAGAGGAGTGCCCCAAAGAATGACAGACAGTTAAATGTCTGCAGCTCCCTCCTCCCACACACAAAAAGCAGCAAGGTGACCCCCTCCCCCACCAGCAAAAAAGCATCGACACCCCCTCCACCGATCACTCAAGCGTGCGGCAAAGTATCAATAAAGACACAGACCTGCAGTACTCCAAAGTCTACTCGTTCACCTGGTAATTCGATATACCACAGGCTCTCTCTCCCCCAATAAAGGAAAAAGAGGTGTCCCTGTTTCACAGCAAGAGGGGAGACATAACAAACAACTTGCTGATTTATGGTGTTAAAATCTGTTATGTCACTTGTTCTGAGCCCTGTGCCCAAAGCAGCAGTAAGCCTGCTGCTTCTGATCTTCCATGTTCTCCGTCAATGCATCAGTTGGCAGCTGTAGCCTTGAACCAGCTTGTCTTCAGAGCCACGAAAATCTGGCACCCTGAAGGTGCACTTGTTAATTCTTGTATTGCTCTCTTTATGTTCTGATCTCTCCTCTTGCTTTCCTCATCCACAACATCATCTGATGAACCCTTTGGTTTCATATCTCCACTGACTCCTTTCTTTTTGGCCTTCCATTCATCCAGATGGGCTTTAGTTTCTGCATTTACTTTTACAAGCAGCTTTTTGTCTCCCACCTGAAGTTCATGTAATAACCTTAATGTACACAGAGTAGGTTCCGGTTCTTTATACTCACAAAAGCCGAATGATTGCAACTTTCCTGAAGCTCCTTGAACTCTCTTCCAGCTTAAAACCAGGCCACATTTCACAAGTAAATGCCTGAGTAACATATCAGCAGTTTTCTCAGATATATTGCCTAAAAAGATTGTTGTAGTCTGCCCACTGCTTTCATCACGTTAACAATTCCTCTGAGCAGCATGATCCTTCCTTGGTCCGATATGCTTTCCAACCAGAAGAGCAGAGGTTGCAATGATCTGTGGTGCACTGCATGGAGATAGTTGTAGTACCATCTCGTACCTTTCTTAATTTGCTTTCAGTCGCCTTCATTGAAGGGATGTGGCATGAAAATTATGGATGGATCTCCATTCAAGTTGTAGTTGCTCAGCCACTCAGGAACTGACAATGCTTGCCCGCCTGGCCCCACAATGCGGCTTGTTGGTTGTTGTATTTCACCGTTACAAATGTCATTCCCACAGAAGTTATCTTTTCTCCAGTGTAAGTTCTTGGAATATAGAACATGGAAATCTACATCACCTTACAGGCCCTTCGGCCCACAATATTGTGCCGACCATATAACCGACTCTAGAAACTGCCTAAAATTTCCCTACCGCATACAGCTGAATTTTTCTAAGCTCTTTGTGGATATTAGCAGGCTTCAGTTTAGTATCTTTGAAATGCTGTTCAAACTCATTGTGTGGAATGACTGAACCAGCCAAGCCAGTGTCCAATTCCATTTTAATTAATTTGCCATTCTGTTCTGGTGCAAGCCATATTGCTTGTCTGTTGTTAGTTTTCACTTTGTAAGTCTCAAGGCCAGTTTCACTCTCATCATATTTTCATCAACAATGTTTGACTTTAAATGTGCGTTGCTCTGGCGTATGTGGGACCTGCCACAATTTGTTTGGCCAGTCTGGTTTCTGTTTAGACACTGCAATTTTGTTCATGCTCACTTTCATTCCAGGCTGTAACTCAATTGTGTCACTGTCTACAGTTTCCATTGATACAGCTATTTCAACTGCTCTTTTAAATATAAGTTGTCTTTCAGTTATGGGCCATTTTTGAATGCTTTGTATGATTCCACAATCTAAACAATCTCTCAGTGCATCATTAAGCCCATTACCGAACTGACAATGCTCAGACAATCTCTTCAATTTAGCCACATATGCTGAAATGGACACTCCTTCTTTTTGATTCTACTTATTAAACCTAAAGCTTCAGTTCTAAATGTTCTTGCGTTACTTTGACAATGTCAACAAAGCTCATTTCTGCTGGTTTGTTTGGAACAGTAAAACTGCAAAGCAATTGTATGCCTTTAAACCCAATGCACTCAATAAAATTGGTACCTGTTTCACATTGGCTATTTCATTTGCTTCAAAATGATATTCAATTAGCTCAGTATATGTATTCCAGTTATCTTTTGTGTAATCAAATACATTAACTTTTCTGACATAGCCAGCTATTTCTGCTTCTTATTTATGATTATTATCACTTGGTACTTATGTTTTATGAACCCAGGAATTCTTCTGTTTCCTTTATTTTTTAATACTCAGTCATGCCTTCTGTTCTGATGAACATGTGCTATGCTCCTTTTTTTAAAACTTGAATGTCTCTACACATGCTGGGCTATGTTTTTTTACTCGACATTCCTTGCTGCACCCTTTTTTACTCGACCATCTCACTTTGCTTCAACAGCTTGATAGCCGTCTTGGTTTCATTTTAAAAATACTTCATTACCACTGTCAGGCTTTGTTACTTCAAAACATTAAACTAATTCGGAAGACATGAGAGTCTGAAATCTGAGTCTAACCATGTTTATTTTAAGTGAGGTGCGCACATATTGTGGTAGTGTGATGATGTGTGATTCACATAGTTTTACATATAACTTTAATGAACTATATGAACAACAAAGCTAATTAAATACATTTAGAGGATTATTCTAGTATTACTATATATTAAATACATAACAGGGCTTATATCAGGTGACATTTAAAAGTACTTCGGCATCATCTTTGGGGCCTTGGCAGAGGATGAAAAGAGCACGAGAGAAGAGCTTACTGGAGGTCCTTACTTCAAGCAGTAATTGCTTTACAGAGTAGTTGCCTGCTACTGCAGTCTGGAAGACGAGACGCCAGAGGCGGTGTAGTGTGGCATCCATTATCGGTGGTGGCCTGGCTTCTCTGCTTGGTGCAGTCCTCCAGTGTTGGATTGGTGGAATGACAACCTGGATTGCGAGTGATCGTCTGAAAACTGCCAAGAACTGTGCCATCAGTTTGCGGGACATGTCAATCAGGAACTTGGGCTATATATATTTTCTGCATGACTGTATGTTTGATTGCTATCTTGAATGCACTTGTGCTGTTTATGTTTTGCATCATTGCCCTGGAGGAATGCTGTTTCATTCAGCTGTGTTCATGTATGGTTTAATGATAATTACACTTGTGCTTGAATGTGCCATATAGTGGATTGTTGTATGCCACTTGGATGTCAGACATTGATATTTCTCTAACACTGTATGGACCTTGGTGTTGTAGCAGTTGCTCAACCAGCAAATGCTTTGGCAGATAAAGAATTATTAGTAAACTTCCAGCACCAAATTTGGAGTTTTACCTAGACTGATTCTGTTAACATGGTCCAGACAGTTGAGTATATAGTCTATGAGACTGATGTTCTCCTTTTTATCTAAAAAGCTGTGTGACTTTACAAGAAACACATATAGAGAGTGGCTTTCCTGTAAATCACACAACACTTAACTGATTTCATTGCTTAAGGGTACTTATGGACAATTAAAAGCATGAAATGTGGAAAAGGAAATAATAGTATCAACTAAGAAATCTAATTGTTCATTTACAGTCAGTGAATAACCGGTTAGGAAATTTATACAATAGGCAGAGTTGTAATTGTACAATATTTTCAGTAGAGTTCAGGAAAGGGTTATTTAAACTATGTAGTTTGAGGTGCATGTGACTGATGGAGGTGGAAGGTGACTTTTATTCCCATATTTGTCGACATGAATCAAAAAACTGTAAAAGCTATGCAGATAGAATAGCATTATCTGATTAGTTCTACTAGGCAGTTCAAAACTAAATAATACCAGACACAAATGGGTCACATAAACAAAATGTACATACAGCAGGAGAAATTAATCTAAATTTACAGTGAAATTACAGGCAAAGTGATAAGCCCAAACGTGTGGTCACTGCCATTTTAGTTAAATTTAAAACAGTACTACAAGTTAAGATAATGTTGAAACTGAATAGGATAGTTGTTGCTAATTTTTCTAAGTTTTCTCATTGTCCCAAGGCAGGTTTAACTCTCTGATGGTTTAATTAGTTCTGACAATGTTGCAAGCACACACAATTCTACTTAACTCTTCTCATCCCAGACATGTAACATGTAACATTTCCCTTAACCCAAGTCGCAACACGTTTACAACAACATTTATAAAGATGGGCGTTTCTTCAAGGTTTAGAATATAGAATGTAGAACAGCACAACAGGGGAACAGGCCCCTTGGTTCACAATGGTGCACTGAACCAAATAAATTAGTAATCCATTGACCAACAAAGCTAATTCTCATGAACAAAAGGCAATAACTACACTCATTTGCCTATCCATTGTGCTGTTCCCACAGCAATTATCTCACTTTAGGGCTCTTTAACTTGTTATTTTATGCTCTCATTATTTATTGTCATTTATTTATATTTGCTTTTGCACAGTCTGTTGTCTTTTGCACTCTTTGATCCTGTTATATAGTTACTATTAGAACACAGAAAACCTACAGCACAATACAGGCCCTTCGGCCCACAAAGCTGTGTTGAACATGTCCTTAACTTAGAAATTACCTAGGGTTTCCCATATCCCTCTATTTTCTTAAGCTCAACGTACATATCCAGAAGTCTCTTAAAAGACCCTATCATATCCGCCTCCACCACTGTCGCCGGCATCCCATTCCACGCACGCACCACTCTCTGCTTAAAATACTTCTCCTCTGTACCTGCTTCCAAGCACCCTAAAACTGTGCCCTCTTGTGATAGCCATTTCAGCCCTGGGAAAAAGCCTCTGACTATCCACACGATCAATGCCTCTCATCATCTATCAGGTCACCTCTCATCATCCGTTGCTCTGAGGAGAAAAGGCCAAGTTCACTAAACCTATTCTCATGAGGCATGCTCCCCAATCCAGGAAACATCCTTGTAAATCTCCTCTGCACCCTTTCTATGGCTTCCACATCCTTCCTGTAGAGAGGTGACCAGAATTGAGCACAGTACTCCAAGTGGGGTCTGACCAGGGTCTGTATAACTGCAACATTACTTCTCGACTCTTAAGCTCAATCCCATGATTGATGAAGGCCAATGCACTGTATGTCTTCTTAATCACAGAGTCAACCTGCGCAGCAGTTTTGGGTGTCCTATGGATTCGGACCCCAAGATCCCTCTGATCCTCCACACTGCCAAGAGTCTTACAATTAATACTATTTCTCCCATCATATTTGAACTCACACTTATCTGGGTTAAACTCTATCTGCCATTTCTCAATCCAATTTTGCATCCTATCAATGTCCTGCTGCAACCTCTGACAGCCCTCCACACTATCCACAACACCCCCAACCTTTGTGTCATTAGTAAATTTATTAACCAATCCCTCCACTTCTTCACCAAGGTCATTCATAAACATCACGAAGAGTAGAGGTCCCAAAACAGATTCCTGAGCCACACCGCTGGTCACAGAACTTCACACAGAATATGACCCATCTACAACCACTCTTCGCCTTCTGTGTGCAAGCCAGTTCTGGATCCACAAAGCAATGTTCCCTTGGATCCCATACCTCCTTACTTTCTCAATAAGCTTGCATAGGGTACCTTATCAAACACCTTGCTGAAATCTATATACGCTACATCTACTGCTCTTCCTTCATCAATGTGTTTAGTCCCATCCTCAAAAAATTCAATCAGGCTGGTAAGGCATGACCTGCCCTTGACAAAGCCTTGCTGACTATTCCTAATCATATTATACCCCTCCAAATGTTCATAACTCCTGCCTCTCAGGATCTTCCCCATCAACTTACCAACTACTGAAGTAAGACTCACTGGTCTAAAATTTCCTGGGCTATCTCTACCCCCTTTCTTGAATAAGGGAACAACATCCACAACCCTCCAATCCTCCGGAACTTCTCCTGTCCCCATTTATGATGCAAAGATCATCACTAGAGGCTCAGCAATCTTCTCCCTTGCCTCCCACAGTAGCCTGGGGTACATCTCATCCGGTCCCAACAAATTACCAACTTGATGCTTTCCAAAAACTCCAGCACATCCTCTTTCTTAATACCTACATGCTCAAGCTTTACAGTCTGCTGTAAGTCATTATTACAATCGCCAAGCTACTTTTCCATAGTGAATACTGAAGTAAAGTATTCCCACTGTCACACTTGACTGGTCCTATTCTTTCACGTCTTAACCTCTTGCTCTACACATACTTGTAGAAAACCTTGGGGTTTTCCTTAATCCTGACCACCAGGGCCTTCTCATGGTGCCTTCTGGCTCCTAATTTCATTCTTAAGTCCTTACTGCTAGCTTTATAATCTTGTAGATCTCTATCATTGCATGGTTTTTTGAACCTTTCATAAACTCTTCTTTTTTTCTTGACTAGATTTACAACAGTCTTTGTACACCACGGTTCCTGTACCCTACCATTTTTTCCCTGTCTCATTGGAACGTACCTATGCAGAACTCTACGCAAATATCCCCTGAACATTTGCCACATTTCTTCCGTACGTTCCCTGAGAACATCTGCATTCAATTTATGTTTCCAAGTTCCTGCCTGATAACCTTATATTTTCCCTTAAAGCAATTACAATGCTTTCCTAACTTGTCTGTTCCTATCACTCTCCAAAGCTATGGTAAAGGAGATAAAATTGTGATCACTATCTCCAAAATGCTCTCCCACTGAGAGACCTGACACCTGACCAGGTTTATTTCCCAATACCAGTTCAAGTACAGCCTCTCCTCTTGTAGGCTTATCTGCATATTGTGTCAAGAAACCTTCCTGAACATACCTATCAAGCTCCACCCCATCTAAACCCCTCGCTTTCGGTACATGCCAATCAATATTTGGGAAACTAAAATCTCCCACCACGACAACCCTGATATTATTACTCCTTTCCAGAATCTGTCTCCCTATCTGACCCTTGATGTCTCTGTTACTATTGGGTGGTCTATAAAAAACCCTTCCTGTTCCTAACTTCCACCCACAGAGACTCTGTAGACAACCCCTCCATGACTTCCTCCTTTTCTGCAGCGGTGACACCATATCTGATCAACAGTGCCATGCCCTCACCTCTTTTGCCTCCTTCCCTGTCCTTTCTGAAATATCTAAAGCTTGGTATGCTAAGTAACCATTCCTGCGCTTGAGCCATCCAGGTCTCTGTAATGGCTCCAAGTACTGATCCATGCTCTATGATCATCTGCTTTATGCATAATACTCCTTGCATTAAAATAGACACATCCCAAACCATCAGTCCGAATGCGTCCCCTTCTCTATCACCCGCTTAACCTCCCTCTCAAACTGTTTCCAAGCATTCTGTATTTGTGAGCCAACAGCCTCTTCCCCAGTCTCTTCAGTATGGTTCCCACCCCCCAGCAATTCTAGTTTAAATTCTCCCAAGTAGCCTTAGCAAACCTCCCCCACCAGGATATTGGTCCCCCTGGGATTCAAGTGCTACCCGTCCTGTTTGTAAAGGTCACATCTGCCCCAAAAGAGGTCCCAGTGATACAGAAATCTGAATCACTGCTGCCCTGCTCCAATCCCTCAGCCACACATTTATCCTGAACCTCATTCTATTCCTATACACACTATCACGTGACACAGGCAGTAATCCCGAGATTACTACCTTTGTGATCCTGTTTCTCAACTTCCTTCCTAACTCCCTGTAGTCTGATTTCAGGACCTCTTCCCTTTTGTTCCTTATGTTGTTGGTACGAATAAGTACCACAACCGCGGGCTGTTCTCCCTCCCATTGCAGGATATCGTGGACGAGATCAGAAACATCCCAAACCCTGGCACCTGGGAGGCAAACTACCATCCGAGTTTCTTTCCTGCTTCCACAGAATCACCTATCTGACCCCCTAAATATAGAGTCCCTTAACACTGCTGCCATCCTCTTCCTTTCCCTACCCTTCTGAGCCATAGGGTCAGACTCTGTACCAGAGGCACAGCCGCTGTTGCTTCCCTCAGGTAGGCCATTCCTTCCCCCCAACAGTACTCAAACAGGAGTACTTTTTGTTAAGGGGGACAGCACAGGGGTACTTTCTAGCCTCTGACTGTGCCCTTCCTTCTCTTGACTGTTACCCACTTATCTGTCTCCCCAGGCCCCGGAGTGACTACCTGCCTATAGCTCCTATCTATCACCTCCTCACTCTCCCTGACCAGACGAAGGTCATCGTGCTGCATATCCAGCTCCCTAACCTGGTCCCTAAGGAGCTGCAGCTCAATGCACCTGGCATGGATGTGGCCATCGGGGAGGCTGGGAATCTCCAGGACTTCCCACATCTGAAACCCAGTACAGAACACCGGCCTCACACACATACTTCCTGTCTGTATTCTACGCCGGCAACCTACCTCACCTCGACCTGTTAATACTGAAGCCCCATTGAGCCAAAGCCTTCCTACTCTGTCTCCCTCTACTCTGCTGCCTGCTCCCTACAGCTGTCTCCTTTTAAACTCTTCTCTCTGTTCCAACTGGCTGACGTCCATGCACTTGCGCAATCATGACCCAATCAAACTGCTGAAGAAATAACTGTCTCCTTTTAAACACTTCTCGCTGTTCTAACTGGCTGACATCCATTTTATAGATTTACTGAGTATTCTATAAATTTATTGAATATGCCCACAGTAAAATGAACCTTCGGGTTGTAGGTGGTGACATAGAGGTACTCTGATAATAACATGAACTTTGAACCTTTGTGCCTACACGATGCCCATATCCTTCCATTTTCATCACACTTATGTGCCTACGTAAACATGCTAATGTATCTACCTCTGCCACCAGATCAGGCAGCTCTTTTCAGGTACCCACCATTCCCTATGTAAAAAAAAAACCTTACCCCATCTCATCTTAAATGCATGTCCTCTGGTATTAGACATCCAAACCCTAGGAAAAGGATATTGTCTGTCAACTCGTAATCTTATAAACCTCTATCAGATCACACCAGAGAAAACAACCCATTTGTGCCCAGCCTCTTGTAACTCGTGCCCTCTGTTGTGTTTTGAAACTCCAGAAACTAATCAAAAATACATGGGAGCCATGACATTTGTCTCCTTAGTTTAGTGAGGGGCTCAGACAGTGTATGGTGTAGTTGCATAATGACATATGCCATTCAAGTACCTCTTACCGAAAACTCATAATGAATTATGTAAATAAAGAATATTTAATCAAACAATATATTTACAATTTTACTCAAACATTACTGAAGTATCAAATACACAACACTCCTCCCTGCTTAGCTATAAACCAACTCAATAAATATAGAATGCATCTCAAATCAACTATGTAATGTATTGCTCGCTAGTCATCTATATACACATATCTACACATAGATATTCTATACTATATAGTACAATTAAAATATAGACATCCACAGCATAGTAAATTAAAATTGCCCCATGCTTGCCTGAAGACTTAGTTGCTGTGGAGGATTTCTTGTGTGATAACATCTTTCCTGGCAGGAGGGTCACTCGGCTGGTCTGTGGCAGTGAAAAAATCTCGGGTTCTGGACCCTCCTCTGTGGTGGTTGTAGAAGTTGACTCTGGCACTGCAGGAACTGGTTTTGAGAGCTCTGGACATTTTCTTCTCCAACAAATGACGCTGCTCTCCTCAACAGCTCTGCTCAGTGTGTCATCTCCAGATAACATTAGGCACAATCTCCACTGTAGGAGGGTAGTCCAATTCCATCCTTACTCTTTCCGAGTATCCACTTTTCATCAGTCCCAGAGTGAACCATCGAACATATTGTTTGAGGAGCACTTAAATTGTCTCAGTTGCTTTGCTTGCAATCTCCTTCTGAGATTGGGTTAGAGCAGATCTGAGTGTGAGTGACAGGGATGCCACAGGAACACCATTCTCCTTGTTAAATACTCTTGAAGGGCCTCACCCACATCATTTGCAAATGTTACCTCTTTATCTCACCTCTCTAGTTATCCTCTTGCTCGATGTATGTTTAGAATGTTTTGAGAATTTCTTTATTCCTACACACCAAGGACTTTTTATTACCCCTCTTGGCTTTCATAATTGCTTTCTTGCATTTTCTACTGGCTTCCTTATAATCCTCAAGGGCTCTGTTTGATTCTAGCTTCCTAAATTTACATACTTTTCCTTTTTCTTATTTACTAAATTCATCACCTCCCTTGATATCCAAGTTTCTCTTACCTTGCTATCCTTATCCTCTAATGGAAACATGCCTGTCCTGTACTCCGTGCGTTTGGTCTTTAAGCACTTCCACAGTTCAGATGAGGACACGTGCAATAAACAGCTAATCTGAGTGAGCTACAAGTTAATACTCTCCTGCAAGGTCCATACATATCCTGATTTATGACTATCTTAAAACTTAAGGACTTGTGTTCACTGTTCTCCGACTGCTCATTCACCAAAACATCAGTCACCTGGTGTCTATTACAGCCCCTCCTCTTGTTGGACTATCTATATATTGACTTAAGAAACCCTCCTGAATGCACAAACAAAATTTGCCCCATCTAAGTCTCTTGCAATTGGAAGGTCCCAGTTCACAGTATATGAGGAAGTCACCCATGACAACAACCTTTATCTTTTTTAACTCCTTTCCTTAAGCTCCCTGCATATCTGTTCCTCAATGAACTGCTGGCTACTGGGGATGGGAGGGGGTATGGTTGGTCTGTTGTACAATCCCATCAGAATGATTGCACCTTTCCTATTACTGAGATCTACCCATATAGACTCAGTGGACGAACCCTCCATTATGTCCCCTCTATGAGTACAGCTGCGATGTTATCTCTGATTATTAGTACAACTCTCCCACATATTTTTCCTCCCTCCCTATCTTTTCTAAAACATCATACCCTGAAGACATTAAACACCCATTCCTGTCCCTCTTTCAGGCAAGTCTCTGTAACAGCCACAACATCATCGTTCCACGTTCCAAGTACATCACCTTTAGATGTAATACTCCCAGCATTAAAATACACACATTTTAAACTACCTTTTCAATTGTATCTATTACTTTACTCCTGCCCGTTTTTTTTCCACCAGGGCCTGACATCTACGTTCCTCTCCATCCCTCCACTTTCTGACCTGGTGCTCTGGTTCCCATCCCCCTGCTAAACTAGTTTTAAACCCTCTCGAGTAGTGCTCATGTACCTTCTGGCCAAGATAATTGGTTGCCCTCTGATGTAGGTGCAACCAATCCCTCTCGTACAGGTCACCACTGCCCCAGAAGAGATTTCAATGATCTAAGAATCTGAAACTTTACCCCCTGCACCAGTCTCCCAACCACTCTTATCTGTACTATCACCCTATTCCTGTCCTGACTAGCACGTGGCACCAGTAGTAATCCAGTGATTACTGCCTTGGAGGTCCTGCTCTTCAGCCTCTTTCCTAACTCCCTATACACAGTGTAGGACCGCTTCCCTCTTTCTATAGACAATAGACAATAGGTGGAGAAGTAGACCATTCGGCCCTTTGAGCTTGCACCGCCATATTGAGATCATGGCTGATCAACTACTATCTATGTCATGGGTGCCTACTTGACGTTACCCTTCCCCGCTGAGCCACAGAGCTGACCACAGTGCTATCCTGACCGCTACTGCTGTGCCCTGGTATGTCATTTCCTCCAGCAATATCCAAAGAGGTATACTTGTTGCTAGGGGAACGGCCACAGAGGAAGCTTGCACATACCCTTTACTTTTCCTGGTGATTTTTCCATCTTTTCCATCTGAAGCCTTCACTCTAAGTGTGGCCACCACAGAAAAAAGTTTCATCCGTGAGGTTTTTAGCCTCACGATGATCCTGAGTGTATCCAGCACCAGGTCCAGTTCCTTGATGTTGGTCAGGAGCTGAAGTTGGGTGCACTTCCTGAAGATTAGGGAGACTGGTAGGTACCCTGAAATAAAACATTTCACAAGAGAAGCATTAACCATCCTGCCTACACTGAACTAAGGACTAAGGATTTATAGACAATAATTAAAACTCTTACCTGCTTTTACCTGTGCCTGCTCTCTGAAACGTTTGAGTTTCACACTCACCTAGGTCACTTACTCGGTCTCCTCTCACCGAGTTTATTATATCTTCAGCTCCAACTTCTCAAGCCGACACTTCACAATCAACATACATGATAACAAATAAATCAACAGCCTTGTCCTCTGCCTGTGCTTGCTGAAACCCGACCACTCTAACTGTGGTTGCTGTGGCCTGCTCAAACAACGGTCGGTCCGCTTACGCATTCCTTCTTCTTATTGGCTCAAATAATACTCACTTCTGATGAAACTTGTTCTTTTCAAATGGCCCCCACCCTGCAAAGATGTCATTCTCTCAATTGCTGCTTCCAACTATATATGCCAACTGCCGGTCTTCCATAAAAAAAACCTTGTCCAGGCTTGCGTCTTGGAAACTTTCCAAGGTGCAAATCCATGGTCTTTTGAGACTAACGGAGGCCTACGCACTTCAAAGAATGACTCACAGACCAAAATCCAGCGCAAGGTCCTCTTGCAGTTTTTTTACTGCTGTGGTTTTCCTCCATTAACTCCTATATTGATAAATATATATTGATTAATGTAATGGCATACCTTTAATCCACACTGCAGGAAATTTACGTTCCAACAGTGGACTCAGTCCTTAGCTCGAATAGGAGCTGCCTAGCCTAGGACTTGGGACTGATTAGCTACCAAGTCATAATCTAACTCTTTCGCAGAATGAAGTAAGATGGAACCTCCACTAACTGTTATTGCTGATTGGCTGGATTTTGACACTTTATTTACCTGTGCAGAAGGAGGGCAATGTTTTACCACAATATTCTCATATTTGAACAGCGAAATGCCACTTTATACAGCAATTGACTACTTGTACACTGATATTGATCCTATAAACTTTCTGCACATACCAATCATCATAGAGGGATCAGAAGTGGAGAGAGTGAGCAGCTTCAAGTTCCTGGGTGTAAAGATCTCTGAGGATCTAACCTGGTCCCAACATATCGATGTAGTTATAAAGAAGGCAAGACAGCAGCTGTTAGGGGGTTTGAAGAGATTTGGCATGTCAACAAATGTACTCAAAAGCTTCTAGAGTTATACCACGGAGAGCATTCTGACAGGCTGCATCATTTCTGGTATGGAAGGGCTACTGCACAGGACTGAAGAAGCTGCAGAAGGCTGTAGATCTAGTCGGCTCCATCTTGTGTACTAGCCTACAAAGTACCCAGAACATCTTTAGGGAGTGGTGTCTCAGAAAGGCAGCGTCCATTATTAAGCACCTCCAGCACCCAGGGCATGCCCTTTTCTCACTGTTACCAACAGGTAGGAGATACAGAAGCCTGAGGCACACACTCAGCGATTTAGGAACAGCTACTTCCTCTCTGCCATCTGATTCCTAAATGGATGTTGAATCTTTGGACCCGACCTTGCTTTTTAAAAAAAATACAGTATTTTTTTGGTATGTTTTTGAAAAATCTATTCAATAGACATAATTGGATTACTTGTTTATTATTATTGTTATTTATTATGTTTTCTCTGCTAGATTATGTATTGCATTGAACTGCTACTGCTAAGTTAACAAACTTCACGTCACATGCTTGCAGAGGGATCTGAACCAGCTGGAAAAATGGGCTGAAAAATGGTAGATGGAGTTTAATACAGACAAGTGTGAGGTATTGCACTTTGGAAGGAAAAACCAAGGTAGAACATACAAGGTAAATGGTAGGGTACTAAGGAGTGAAGTAGAACAGAGGGATCTAGGAATACAGATACAAAATTCCCTAAAAGTGGTGTCACAGCTAGATAGGGTAGTAAAGAGAGCTTTTGGTACATTGACCTTTATAAATCAAAGTATTGAGTATAAGAATTGGAATGTAATGGTGAGGTTGTATAAGGCATTGGCGAGGCTGAATTTGGAGTATTGTGTGCAGTTTTGGTCACCGAATTACAGGAAATATATTAATAAGGTTGAAAGAGTGCAGAGAAGGTTTACAAGGATGTTGCCAGGACTTGAGAAACCGAGTTACAGAGAAAGGTTGAATAGGTTAGGACTTTATTCCCTGGAGCATAGAAAAATGAGGGGATATTTGATAGAGGTGTATAAAATTATGATGGGTATAGATAGAGTGAATGCAAGCAGGCTTTTCCCACTGAGGCTAAGGGAGAAAAAAACCAGAGGACATGGGTTAAGGGTGAAGCAGGAAGGGAACATGGGGGGGGGGGGGGGGTTCTTCACACAGAGAGTGGTGGGAGTGTGGAATGAGCTGCCAGATGAAGTGGTAAATGTGGGCTCACTTTTAACATTTAAGAAAAACTTGGACAGGTACATGGATCAGAGGGGTCTGGAGAGATATGGTCCAGGTGCAGGTCACTGGGACTAGGCAGAAAAATGGTTCGGCACAGACAAGGAGATCTGATAGGCCTGTTTCTATGTTGTACTGTTCTATGGTTCTATGCTGGTGATAATAAGCCTGATTCTGAATCCCATCATTTGCATGTTTTAAGTACCAATCATAATAACTGTCCATTTGACTGCTGAAAGGGCCCAGTTCATTTCTTTTCATTCTGCATTCAGACTGGGGGTGACCACCTGCAGATGCTGAGTGTAATCTTTTTCAGTCTAAAATGCCATCGAAGTTGTGGAACTTTCTGTCTCTGTCTAAAATTACTTCCCGTTTGTTTTCCGCAATATCTATTCTATTCTATGCTATCCAACTAATCATCTACCTTCAGCAGCCAGTCTTCATTACTGAGTACCATTATCATCATGCTTTAGCTTGGTATTCATGGGTTTCTGTCATGGTCTCAGTGTCTTCTGCCTTCCCGTTTGCTCTGGGTGTTTCTATCAATTGTGGTGTGGCCAGCTGGTGTTCATCTTGTACATTCTCTGTAATTACACAGCTAATGGGTACACAACCCCCCACTCTGTCTGTGGGAGCAACAAGAACATGAGTCGTATGGTTTAACCTCCGTCCAGTGTTTCCACTAGCCGCCTCGCCGAAGCTCCACACAGACACAAGGACCATCTGGCAGCAAACCCTGCCCTTTCAGACAGCACCCTCACATGACTTGGTCACCCAGGTGTGGGAGGACTGTCTGCTTTTCCTCCTGCTCTCTCTGATCAGCATTATGCTGCTGTTTTGCTCAGTCTTTCAACACTAAGTTGGTTACAAAAGTCTTTCACATACTGTGTCATTCTTCCCCGTAAGTCCCAGGTTCACCACAACCTATAATTACCCCACAAGGGAGATGCAGTGCTTGCCCCATTAAGAATTAGGAGGGACTGAGACCCAGTGTGTGGTTTGGGGTTGCTTGCAATCTCATCAGGAATCCTGGTAATGCATGAACCCATGTCTTTCCCATCTCAGCTATAGCTTTGGCTAAGGTATTCTTGATTGTTCAGTTTATTCTTTCTACCATTCCTGAACTTTGAGGGTGGTAGGATACATGGAACTATTATCAAATCCTTAACAGTCAGCACATTTCCTTCATTGCTTTCCCTGTGAAATGTGCTCCCTGATCCCACCGGAAGTGGGGTTTCCCACCTTGAGAGGGTTTCCTGAACTAGAATCCATGCAGTGGTGCAGTACTTGTTGGGAAAGCTCTACCCACTGGGTGAAGTGGTCTATAATTGCTAGACTGTAGTTTCTCCCCCCTGCATTTTGGCAGGGGTCCCATGAAGTCCAGTGGCACGTTTTTCCAGTATCCCCTCGGCCGTGGCTGCTTTGCCAGATGTAGCTTTCTCCCCTCACCAGGGTTATGCTGGGCAAAATTGCTACAACGGCAGCAGATTTTCTCAAAATCCCCACCAGCTGCCCTGCTGGAGGGTCGTGATCATGCTCTGCCTTCCCTGATGCATCACCCCATCACCAATAGTATCTGCCTGATACAGCTGCTGAACACGGAGAGTCCACCACCACGACTGCTTCCCAGTGTGGCCAGCTCCCTTCTGCCCCTCTGCTCTCTTTCTCCTCCTCTTTTGCCTTCACCCTTTCCTATAATTTTAACCAAACTGGCTTCAGTCATTCCTTCCTGCACTCTTGCAATTTCAATTGCCTCTTGTTCCTCTGCTGCCTTCTGTGTAGTGGTGTCCGCCCACTCATTTCCTTTCAGCTCTTTACTCTCTCCTTTCTGGCGAGCACTTACTTTGATCACTGCTGCCTCTGCTGGCAGACTCACTGCTTCCAGCAGTTGTCATGTTAGGTGCCAGTGCTGCACACCTGCCCCTGTTGAAGTTACAAATCCTCGTCGTGCCCATGCCTCAGATAATCATGCACTGCCCCAAAGGCATACCAACGGTCTGTGTATATATTTTACTCGTCTGCCTTTACTGTGGTGCAGGGCCACCAGTTCCACCACTTGAGTTGAACAGCCCCCCATCCCTGACAGTGCTCCTGAAGCTAATCCTTCACCTTGGTCCACCACCCAGTCCGTGGCCTCCTGTCTATGTACCTCTGAGACCCACCTATAAGAACTTGCTCTGCTTCCTCTTCCAGAGGTGTTTCCCTCACTCTTCTTCCTGCGCCATTTCCATTTGGCGCTCGTGTGCCTCCCCCGTTAGAATGGTGCTCGTGGGTTTCACTCCAGTCTCCCTGACTATTGTTACTGATCTGTCTTTGGGGATGAGAACTGAATTGGTTTAATATTTTGAATTTACAAAACTAAAAAGCCCACATGGCATTTACATGTTATGCTGCCATACCACAGAAGGGATTTGGGACTCAGTTTTACTGCCTCTTATGCAAAATATGGGAAGCTAGCAATACCCTGCCACACAGAATTCTTTCAGCGTTTCTTCAAGTGACTGTCTTTACACATAGTGACACTACATTCCACCCCACTGCTGTAGCAGGGATCCAATCGCAGACCCAGTACTGGGCACACAGTGATATTAATTGAGTAACAAATCCCGAGGTGCAAACCAAGTTGGTGTCAAAGTACAGATACAAATGCTGGAAAGGCTCAGGAAAACTCACTGGCAGAATGTGGCAACAAACAGGTGAAAACACAGGACTGAAATACACTGAGCAATAAACAGAGAGGCAGATGATAGGTGGAGCACAATGAGACACAGGTGGCAACAATACAGGTAATAATGAGAAACAGATGAGAGACGGAGTACTCAGTGATACAGGGGCCGGAGTAGAGCAGGAGCGGGGAGAGGAGCACATGGCAATACAAAACCACAGACTGACAGCTAGGGGGAAACACACAAAAAGGCAATTCAACTGAGGTACTGACAATACCCCTCCCTCTACAGATGCATCCTGACAGGTAGAGCTGGGTGCTCTCGCTATAAGTCCCTGATGAGAGAGGGGGCCAGGATGTTACAGATGGGGACCCAGCACCTCTCCTCAGAATCGTAGCCCTCCCAGTCCACAAGGTACTGGAGGCCACAGCCCTGGCGATGAACGTCCAGCAGTCGACACACCATGAGGGCCTCTGACCCATCGATGAGCCGCGGGGAGGGGGGTTGGTGATGGGGATAGGAGACAGGTGGTGGCTTAATGCAGGACACATGGAAGGTGGGATGAATGTGTCGGAGAGTGGAGGGGAGCTTGAGATGGATGGCAGCAGGGCTGATGACTTTAGCAATGGGAAAGGGGCCGATGAAGTGGGGGGTGAGCTTGTGGGATTCCACCTCAAGGGGCAGGTATCGGGTTGAAAGCCCCACATGCTGTCCCTGGCGGTAACGTGGGGCCTTGGATCGATGGCGGTCAGCTTGACACTTGATCCTAGCAGAGGCACGGAGAAGGGCAGAGCAAGTGCTCCTCCACGTCCAATGACAACGACGGATGAATGCCTCGGCAGATGGAATGCCAACCTCCTCCTCCTGGGCAGGAAACAGTGGAGACTGTAGCCAAGGCAGCCCTCGAAAGGGTACAGACCGGTGGATGAGGACGGATGAGAGTTTATGGCGTACTCAGCCCACGGTAGCTGCTGACTCCACGCAGAGGGGTTCTGGGAGACCAGACACCACAATACGGTCTCCAGCTGGTGGTTGGCCCACTCAGTCTGGCCATTGGTTTGTGGGTAGAATCCTGAAGACAGAATCACAGAAGCACCCAGAATATTACAGAATGCCGTCCAGAAGTTGGAAGTGAATTGAGACTCGTCTGACACAACATCTACAAGTAAACCATGTAATTTTTTTAAAAATGCAGTACTAGTAATGTGGCTGTTTCTTTGGCAGAGGGGAGGTTAGGAAGGAATGAAGTGTACAGATTTGGAGAAACAATTGACTACTGTGAAAATGGTGGAGGAAGACCAGTGACAAAATCCAGGACAGTGTGGGACAAGGGTCTCTTGGGAATAGACGGGGGTTGTAACAGACCAGCGGGTGACCGGTTAGAGTTCTTGCCCTGAGCACAGACCGAGCAGGCTGAGACGAAGTTGCGGATGTCATCTTCCATGGAGGGCCACCAGAACCGCTGACTGATGAAGACTCAAGTACGCTTGGTCCAGGGTGACAGGACAATTGGGAAGAATGACCCCACTGCAATACCCTGTCAGCGGACGGAGCTGGGAACATAAACATGGTTAGTGGGGCATTGACTAGGGGCTGCCTCATTCTGTTGAGCAGCTTACACCATGGCTTCAATGTCCCATTGCACTGCACCCACCAGACAGTGAGCAGGGTGGATGACATCAAGTACCTCTGGAGTTTCGAAGGAAATCATTGGGAGGGGGCATCAGGTTTTCCATTCTTGAAACCGGGGCAGAAGGACAGAGCAAAATTGAATCTTGAGAAAAGCAGGGACCAGTGGGCTTGACGGGAGTTGAAACGCTTGGCTGTACGGATATATCCCAGATCCTTGTGATCAGTCCAGACTAAGAATGGTACCTTTGCTCCCTCCAGCCAATGCCTCCACTCCTCCAGAGCTAGCTTGACAGCCAGTAGCTCCTGGTTTCCAACATTGTAATTCCACTCCCTAGGAATGAGGTGGTGAGAGAAGAAGGGGCAGGGATGTACCTTCTCATCCTTGGCCGAGCGCTGAGAGAGAACAGCTCCTGCACCAATGTCAGACGCATCCCCCTCCACAATGAACTGCCGGTCGGTGTCGGGTTGAATCAGGATGGGAACAGAGGTGAAATGTTCCTTCAGGCAGAGAATGATTTTTCAGCAGCAGGGGACCAGGAGAATCTGACAGCCGATGAGGTAAGATCAGTTAGTGTTGCAGCCAGTGTACAGTGGTTTCTGAGGAAGCAGCGACAGAATTTAGCAAAGCCCAAGAAGCGTTGCAACTCCCAATGAGTCGCGGGTTGGGGCCATTCAAACACTGCTTTTAGCTTCTGTTGGTCATTCTGAATGGAACTGCCTGAAATTACATGCCCCAGGAAGGAGACGGTATTGCGATAAAGCTCACATTTCTCAGCCTTCAGAGAGCTGGTTCTCCAGAAGGCACTGGAAAACTCTACGGATGTGACCTGTGTGTTCAGCAAGGGACTCAGAAAAAAAAATCAAAACGTTGTTGAGATACACAAAAACAAATTGGTTCAGCCTGTCTCTGAGAACGTTATTTACCAGGGCTTGGAAGACGGCAGGGGCATTGGTGAGACCGAATGGAATAACCAGATACTTGTAATGGTCTAAGGTGGTGTTCAAGGCTGTCTTCTACTTGTCCCCTTTGTGGATGCTGACAAGATGATAGGTGTTACGGAGATTAAACTTGGTAAACTCGGTCCTACTGGTGAGCGCTTGGCTTTTACTGGGCAGGTGGAGATGAAGTGGCCTAGTTGGCCACAGACAGGAACAGGTGCTGATTCTTCTTTGTCTTTCAGTCAGTGCCAGGTGGGTACGGTCAACATGCACGACCTCGGGTTCTGGAACAGGAATTGTAGATGGAGGCAAATGGCAGGGCAATGTAGACTGACTAGGAGCTTGGAACTCACCCAGTGCCCCCAGGGACCCTCTGGAACCCATTCCTCTGTGGTGCAGCTGAAGGTGAACATCAACACGGATGGTCAAATCCCCCAGGGCTTCAAAGGTGGCAGAAAGGTTCTGGGTGACCAGATCATCTTTGAAGTCTTCAGAGAGGCCGTTGAGGAAGGCGTCGTACTGTGCCTCCGAGTTCCAGCCGCTGGAGGTGGCTAGGGTCCGGAATTCTATAGTGTACTCCGATACAGATCTGCACCCTGGTGTGTGTGCAGCATTTCACAGGCAGCATCTCTCTCATGTTTGGAGCAATCAAACACTTTTCTCATCTCCTCAAAATTACTGAAAACCAAGGCAGAAAGGGGAGCCTGCCTCCTGGATGGCTGTTCCTCACTCTCTTGCCCGACCAGACAGTTGAGTGATGACATAGGCTACCTTGGCTCGATCAGTCGGAAATGTTGTTGGTTGTAATTCAAATGTGAGGGTGCACTGGAATAGAAAAGAGCAGCAGGTACCGGGCTCACCCGAGTACTTCTCTGAAGGAGGCAGACAGGAGGAGCATGCAAGGATATGGAGGGCAGGGCAAAGATGCAGTCACAGAATGTTGATAGATGCTCTGGCACAGCTGGAGTTACTGAGTCTGGGCCACAAGGTCGGCTACAGTGGCAAAAAGCAACTCTACTGCCCCAAACACAGACTCCAGCTGGTTCTGGAGTCTCACCAGCATCACTCCCTGCTGTTCCATGGCAGCTCTCAGACAACCGGGCTCTGCTGGATCCATTCTTTCCAGATGGCACTGTCAGGATACTGGATCAGGGATCCAATCACAGACCCAGTACTGTGCACATAGTGATATTAACTGAGTAACAAATCCCAAGGTGCAAACAAAGTCAACATCAAAGATCAAAACATCCAGAGAAATCCAAAATCAGGAAACAGGCAGAGTCGATATTCAGACAGACAGAGTACAGATGCAAATACTGGAAAGGCTCAGGGAAATTCACTGGCACAATCTGCAACAAATAGGTGAAAACACAGGGCTGAAATACACTGAGCAATAAACAGAAAGGCAGATTATAGGTGGAGCACAATGAGACATGGGTGTCAGCAATACAGGTAATAATGAGAAACAGGTGAGAGATGGAGTACTCAGTGATACAGGGGCCGGAGTAGAGCAGGAGTGGGGACAGGAGCACATGGCAATACAAAACCACAGACTGACAGCTAGGGGGAAACACACAAAAAGCCAGAGTTCAACTGGAGGAACTGACAATCCCTCCTTTAATCAAGGCCTTTATCAGGACCACTAGTGCTGAGAACTGTCATATGAAATTAGAGCAGTAATTGAATAGACCTATTACTTTCCTCACTCCTCTTTATTTCACTGGGCAGGGCATGGAGATGATTGCTGAATGTCTGTCATCTGACATGTTCCTCCTCCCATGGGAAATGGTGTAGTCTAGGTACTGTCCGGTTTGCTTCCTAATCTGAGCCTCGTGTGGACTGATTTTAAACCCCTCATGTCGCGGATCTCTAAAACACAGGCTATAGTTCCTAAATGGCCTGCTTCATCTTCTGAAGCAATCGGTAGATCATCTACATATTGTAAGCTGGTCAACCAGTAGGGTGCTAGATTGAACTTTTCCATGACCTTATGAGAAAAGGCTGGGCTATTGTGGAATCCCTGGAGGAGTCTGGTCGAGGTATACTGCTGCCTGCCTAGGGTGAAGGCAAATGGGTCATGGGACTTGGGTGCTAAGGAGAGCCCCCAAAATCCATTAGTGATATGTAGGACTAAAAATAACTTTATGTTCTGGGGACAGGCCATTCAGGATTGTTGCAAGGCTCACCATGATGGGATGCAATCTCGGTTGGTATTATTAAGGATGGTATACTTTATTATTAACTGGTATGATCCTTCGGGCTTCTTCGCTGGCTTCTTCTCTAAGTGTTATAGTTCCTTCACTATACCCACTGTGTGGCTCCTCACTTCCCAAATCTATTATGGCAACTGCTTCCTTTAGGATGTCTATTCCAAGGATAATACCCTCAATATTTCGACTGACCCAGAAAACACACCGGAAGCTGTACTCCAGCAATCTTGCGTATTTGCGACTCACTTCTTTCTGCTTTCACTGTTTTCCCTCCTACACTCTAATATTGTATAAATAGCCTGTCAGGTCATTGGCAAGGATAGGTCAGTTATTGATACCAATGCCCCTGTGTCCACTAACATACCGCATTGCCGTCTCCCTAACAATGCTGTTGTGTACATCCGCGGGTCACCAGTTCAGGCATTGGGGGCCGCTGCCAGCTATTTTTCTGACCAAGAAGCCATCTTGACCAGCTCCATGACCTGATCGGCAGTCAGACTGGACAGACTGAGCCTTAATGGAGTGAATATAGCATGTCTTCCATGACATTTGCCTGTTTTATTCCCTTCTTCTGTTGACACGGCCTGCAACCATGTCCTGATAGGCGATAGCTGTGCCGTACCAACTCCTTTTCTGTTTTAATGCCTGGCCCAGTAGTCCTCTTCTAGGTGCCCCAGTTGCTGGCACACAAGGCCAACCCTCTGTGACGTCACAGTAGCTGCATCCACTATAGCCACAACACGATTTTGCTTGTGCTTTCTTTGGTCTTTCTCACCGGTCCACAAAACTATTGCAGAGTCGGTCAACCCCACTGCTATCCCTTAATCTAAACATCCTGGTGGGCTGAGCTCAGGCCTTCCTTCAGCATCTTTAGGAAGACTTGATTGTTCCTCCCTGGATTATCCAACCTGGAATACTCCTCATAACTCAATATTTACGTTCCGCGTAATCCATGGCTGTCTCATCAGCTCTTTGAATCACTGCCATTATTGTTCCCAGTTACTCTCACCTCTCTCCAGTCCTGCCTCACTCCCCCTTTAAAAGAGTGATATATTTTTTCATTACTAGTATTCCCAGTAGTTATCCATGTACCATCCCGCTCCCCCGGGACATCCTGTCCCACATATTCTTTGTGAATTTCGCTTTTACCAGAGCATGTATATCTTCAGGGTGCATCTGATGAATTTCAAACATTTCCTCACGATTACGCCAGAGTTCCAAATTCCTACATGTGACTTTCAGTGAGGGTAACTCTGACAAAATGTTCCATTACCCCCAAGGGTGAAGAGCTTATAAATGGCTGTAATCAGAGCCAAGAGCTGGCTCAGATTATCAGGGTTCTCGACCTGACCTTGTCTGACCTCAATCCTGAGAGATACATCTGGATAAAATCTCTCCCACTAATTCCCACACTTTGCAAATTATAAAAGACAGGTACCAGTTAACCAGCATGTACGTAAAAACTGTGGAGAATTTACTTCACAATCTACCACTTTTGAGCGCCTGAACTCATGATGTCTGCTGTATTCCTTTGCATTACACTTGCGAAACACCTATGCTGGGCTGCAGCTCCTGGAATGGGTATCAGCAACCCCGAATGGCATCCCAAACAGTCAGTAACCATCCTTCCCAACTGATGCCCCCGTCTCACCAGATTAACATGCAGAGTTTCGTCTCATATAAACACACACTACTTTTATATGTACCAGTTCAGCTCTCTGTGTTTGTGATACCCAGTGTTCCCGTGTACCACCTGCCCGAACAGAGCAAAGCGTGAGTGCTAATTTGAAAAATGCTCACCCACCTAGTCCGCTAAAATCGCTGGCCACACGATGGGTCAGGTGAAAGTATCCCACTCCTGACACCAAAAGTTGTTGCCTGAATGAAGTCACTGGAGGAAAGTGCTGGTAGATATGAAGCAGCCTCTTTATTCAACAGTGCAAGATACAGCAGACGTCATTTTGTGGCCCTTTCTGGCTGGCCCAACATGGGGCTTGATATCTTATGTGCTAAACCTCAAAGGACAATTCCATACTTACAATGCATTCACAACACTTACTACACACAAACTTCACACCTCCCGATTTGCAGCCACAACACAGACAACTAAATGAATTTTAATCAGTATTCTCTGGTCTGTGATACAAAGCTTTCAGGAACCTATTGTTCAGAGCTACATTTTAAATTAAATGTGCAATTTATATTCAGATTTGAAGATTTGTGGCTGACGTCATTTGCTTAATATATACCAAAACCAAAAATCACTCTAACAGATGTTGTATCTGGAGCTGTTTGTGACTTAAAGGGGCCCAACAGAGGGGTATTGGGCAATCATCCCCTAGTGGAGTAACTGAGTTATCATTCAGCCTTTCTTCCCAACCCTCATCATTAAACCAAGTACCCCCATCTCAAATATTCAGGTCATTGTCCAGTAAAAGAAGAGCCTGTACCTTCACTGTATCTGGTTGCTAATCAGCCCTTTGGGCCACTTCCTGTTGGCCAGACCTTGACAAAGTGACAGGCAATCTTGAAACTCATTCCCATTTCCTTAGCCCAGGTCTTCATCGACTGACGGCTTCTGCCGCGGTCTCATGCTTAAAATTCCCTATTTCCTCCGCTTAGCAAGAGGTTCTCTGGTTGTTGTTTATGGCGGTTACCAGCAACCAATAAGCCCCTCTCTGCCTCCCCTTCGTGACTTAGAACTCTTACCCCTTAGTATGGATATGAGAAGGTGTCCCATCTTTACCCCTTCGGGGCCCAGCTTTCCTGTACAATCCACTAGTGAAATATGGTGCATCAGCAAATAGTCCAGGCTGACAACATTCCCCAGCCCTCGCCTCCAGAGTTATCAGCCCACGCCAGTCCTCTGCATTCTTCCTTCTTACTCTGGTTCCTGAACATTTTTGCTTTCTATCACAGCGGTCAGGTCTTGCCGACTACACCAAAATAACGCCGAAAGAGTTGCAGATCCTGCCAGTAAAACAAAAGTTCTCCTTATCTATTTCAAAAACGTCGTTCATTCTGACAGACAAAGCAAGTATTAAAATACTTATCCAGATGTACTCATTCCTCCCCCCCCTCCCCATTGCAATACACTTCTTGCTCTGCCCGATCTATGGCGCTGTTCACAATCCAGCCAGTCATTGAGACCCCAGTCAACTCCCGCCTGGGCCTCTGACTGCTCTACTTTTATACAAACATTTGCAATAAGTTGACCAATACATTAGCACCAGTTCAAAACACCAAACCAATCATCACTTGCCACTTCCCCTGTGTTCACGTGATTTCCATGTTCTTGCTGTCACCATCGAAGCTTCTGCAAACACGTACACTGGGCGTCACAGTGATGGAGACATTTGACATGTACATTCGCCCACCCCTCACGATACAAGAACACTTCTCATTCTTCTGAACATAAAAGAACATAGAACTAATTTCACTGGCTACTCATGATAGGGCAGTTTTCAGGTACCTGCCTTGCCAATATGTCATTCCTTAAATGAGAGTGAAAATAGAACGCTACGTTTGACTTCTTCTCTATCTTGTACAGTTGTAAGAGTGCTTCTCTTTTTTTTTAAACATTATCCCCATGCAATAAAGGCCCATATGCCATTTTCCTTCTAACCACTTGCATGTTATATGTTCATGAATTGGAGTACCAAGGTGATTCTATACTTTGCTCATCTGCATTCTCTCTCTCCATTGAGAGAAATGCTCATGTTCTCACCTTAAACACTATTTGCTAAGTTTTTAACCAGCCACTCAACTCGGCTGTTTCCTGATGCAGAGTCCAAATGTCTTCAATGCACCGTATCTGCTCACCTATTTCTATATCATCAGCAAACCTAGATACTAGCATTCTACCTCCTCCTTTGGGTCATCAACAGTGAGGGGGAAGGAACTGATTCCTGGGCCACACTACTGGTTATGTCATTACAATTATTCCCATTCCGTTCTCTATGTCTTCATTTCACATAAAAACACTTTGCCAATACTATCAGGGCTTACCTTGTGCACCAAACTTTTAGGAAATCCAAATACATTACATCTACAGGTTTCTCTCTACAAGTATGTGAAGAGCAAGAGGATAAGACATGAGAGAATAGGACCAATCAAGTGTGACTGTAGAAAAGTGTGTATGGAACCGGAGGAAATAGCGGAGGTACTTAATGAATATTTCAGCATTCACTACAGAAAAGGATCTTGGCGATTGTAGGGATGACTTGCAGTGGACTGAAAAGTTGAGAATGTAGATATTAAGAAAGAGGATGTGCTTTTGGAAAGCATCAAGTTGGTAATTTGTTGGGACCGGATGAGATGTACCCCAGGCTGCTGTGGGAGGCGAGGGAGGAGATTGCTGAGCCTCTGGCGATGATCTTTGCATTATCAATGGGGACAGAGAGGTTCTGGAGGTTTGGAGGGTTGTGAATGTTGTTGCCTTATTCAAGAAAGGGAGTAGAGATAGCCCGGGAAATTATAGGCTAGTAAGCCTTACTTCAGTGGTTGGTAAGTTGATGGAGAAGATCCTGAGAGGCAGGATTTATGAACATTTGGAGAGGCATAATACGATTAGGCTTTGTCACAGGCAGGTCGTGCCTTACGAGCCTGACTGAATTTTTTGAGGATGTGACTAAACACATTGATGAAGGTAGAGTTGTAGATATAGTGTATATAGATTTTAGCAAAGCATTTGGTAAGGTACCCCATGCCAGGCTTATTGAGAAAGGAAGGAGGCATGGGATCCAAGGGGACATTGCTTTGTGGATCCAGAACTGGCTTGCCCACAGATGGCAAAGAATGGTTGTAGACAGGTCATATTCTGCATGAAGGCCGGTGACCAGTGATGTGGCTCTGGGATGTGTTCTGGGACCCCTACTCTTTGTGATTTTTATAAATGACCTGGATAACAAAGGTTGGGGGTGTTGTGGATAGTGTGGAGAGCTATCAGTGGTTACAATGGGACATTGATAGGATGCAAAACTGGGCTGAAAAGTAGCATATGGAGTTCAACCCAGATAAGTGTGAGGTGGTTCATTTTGATAGGTCAAATATGATGGCAGAATATAGTATTCATGGTGAGACCTTGGAAGTGTGGAGGATCAGAGGGATCTTGGGGTCAGAGTCCATAGGAAGCTCAAAGCTGCTATGCAGGTTGACTCTGTGGTTAAGAAGGTGCATGGTGTATTGGCCTTCATTAATCATGGGATTGAATTTAGGAGCTGAGAGGTAATGTTGCAGCTATATAGGACCCTGGTCAGATCCACTCAGAGTACTGTGCTCAATTCTGATTGCCCCACTACAGGAAGGATGTGGAAACCATAGAAAGGGTGCAGCGGAGATTTACAAGGATGTTTCCTGGATTGGGGAGCATGCCTTATGAGAATAGGTTGAGTGAATGTGGTGTTTTCTCCTTGGAGCAATGGAGGATGAGAAGTAACCTGATAGAGGTGTACAAGATAATTAGAGGCATTGATTGTGTGGCTGGTCAGAGACTTTTCCCCAGGGCTGAAATGGCTAGCATGAGAGGGCATAGTTTTAAGGTGCTGGGAAGTAGGTACAGAGGAGATGTCAAATGGAGTTTTTTTACGCAGAGAATGAGTGTGTGGAATGGGCTGCCAGCGGCAGTGGTGGAGGTGGAAATGATAGGTTCTTTTAAGAGACTCCTGGATGGCTACAGGGAGCTTGGAAAAATAGAGGGCTATGGGTAAACCTAGGCATTTCTAAGGTATGGACATGTTCGGCAGTTTTATGGGCCAAAGGGTCTGTATTGTGCTGTATGTTTTCTATCTTCTATCTTCTATGTAATATGTGTTACACTTTTGGAGAAGTTGAGAAAATATGTCAAAAATGCTTTCCCTTTCATAAAATCATACTTCCTTGGTTTGAATACATTAATCCTTTCTCAATGACTAGCTATGTCTTCTTTGATATAGATTTTACCATGTTCCCCCTACTGATACCAAGCTCACTAGTCTTTGGTTTCTCAAAGGATCGAGGGTTGGGCAATCTGGTTGTCTTTGCAACGATGGTGATAATTTGCTGCAACCCATATGTTAGTGATAGTACTTGTCAACTGAGGTGTTTCAAAAATTGCTTCATATGGACTTTCAAGGCTTGCTAGGTCATTTGGTGAGAAATTAAGGTTCAAATGTGTTAGTGTAGAACTGAAACAGGCCAAGTATGAATGGATGTTTCTTTACCAGTGGAATATTTGCATTTCACCTTGATTTCAACTTTAGGATTTGAATATGTTCTTTGGATTATTATTAACAAGCAAGCACATCTTTTTCTGATTCCTTAGACTCTATTATTTTGTCATATCTGTGGAAGAATAAGCGTTCTAGAATTAATAAAGTTTATCTCCAAAAATCTAAAAAAGAGGGTAGCATGGCTTTACCTAACTTTTGTTTATATTATTGGGCAGCCAATATACGTTGTGCTACCTTTTGGTCTTTTTTCCATGGCCAACCCGAGTGCCCTAATTGGGTGGCAATGGAGTTGAGTTCCACTAATGATTTATCTATTTTTGCACTTCTTGGCTCTGTACTCCCTAGTAGTTTGTCCAGATTAATTGTTAGACACACTTTGCGTATATGGGCACAGTTTAGGAAATGTTATGGTTTCTATGGTTTTTCCTTTTCTAGCCCTATCTTACATAATCACTTTTTTTTTTACCTACTATGTATGATTCAACATTCCATGATTGGAATAGGAAGGGCATTAGACATTTTGAAGATCTTTTTATTGATAATCGCTTCACATCTTTTCAACAGCTCTCTGCTAAGTTCAATCTGCCTAATGCTCATTTATTTTAGATATCTCCAAATTATACACTTTATTAATCTTTTAATTCCTAACTTCCCTGAAATGCCTGAGGAAAATGTTATGGATTTATTTCTTTCTATTAATCTACTGGGTAAAGGTTTAATATCATTTATTCGTGATAAATTAGCATTCTTACGGCGTGCCCCTGCGGATAAAATTAGAATGGCTTGGGAGCATGATTTAAATATCTCCTTATCTGATGAGACTTGGGACTCGATTCTCAAATCGGTTAATTCAACCTTTCTTTGTGCTCGCCATTGCCTTTTACAGTTTAAGATTGTTCATAGAGCCCATATGTCTAAATCTAAACTATCTCGATTTTACCTTAATATTAGTCCTCTTTGTGATAAATGCAAAAGGGGTGAGGCCTCTCTTATTCATATGTACTGGTTCTGTTCTAGCTTGGAGAAATTTTGGAAAGATGTCTTCATAACTTTATCTTATATTCTGAATCACCACCTAGAACCTAACCCTTTAATTGCTTTGTTCGGTTTCTGGGGTGAGACAGATTTACGTCTGAGTTCAACTAAGTGTCGAATATTATCTTTTGCCTCTCTCCTGGCTAGACGTTTAATCCTCCTTAGATGGAGAGATGTTGCCCCGCCCACGCATGCTCAATGGCTTAATGATATTATGTCCTGCTTAGACCTTGAAAAAATTCATTATTCAGTTCTTAATTTGGATATAAAGTTCCATAAGGTCTGGGGACCTTTTATTGAGTACTTTCATAACCTTCCTCTTAACTAAGGTTTTTTTTTCAGTCCCTTGCTTTCAGCTCCTTTTTTTTTTGGTAGTAGGCATTATTATCTTCTGTTTGTGAGTGTATTTACAGTTTTGGGGGTTTGAATGTCCTGATTTGTATTCTCTATATTGTGTTGTGGTTGGTCTGGAGTTTTTTTTGTTGCGGGGCTTGGGGAGGATACTAATTTTACATGTCTTCAATTTGGGTGCTTTCTCAATTATCTTTTTTTTGTATTATATTATTGTATGTTTACTTTTGCACTGTATTAATGTTCTTCATTTTGATTTGTTTTTTTTTTCTATCTGTAGCGATGTAGAAAATGCATAAGAAAACTAATTAACAAGCAAGCACTATGTTATTATTACTATCTACCAATAATAGATAGAAAACTGCTCAGCACAGACTTGGTGATATAAATTCAGGTTCTTCAACTTAATTGTTACACAGTTCAACAAGGCATGAGTTCAGTGACCAGTCTTCAGAGAGAGAACTATCTGCTGAAGGAGGAGCTATCTCGCATGGAAGACCAATTGGCACAGAGCCATGCCGAGCACGATGAGCTGGTTATCAAGTTCCGCGCAGTCAACGAGCGAGTAAGTAGAATCTGATGTAATTTGATATGTAGGAGCGGCTTGGAGCCAGCATCCAGTAAATGAGAGCTGCAGTGTTTACTTTCAGTGGCATCTACACCTACTATTATCAATTTTGATAACATGATAAATGTTTAAGCTGACACCTTTCACAGTGGCAGTTACACCTGCTGAGAAATTTCATTTTTGATGCAGTGGATAATTTTCTTCTTACTTGAGCAATCCCTCATGACTACAAATGAATTGTTTCAGGTTCTCTGGGTTCTGCGGTGATATGAGTCCTATATCGGAACTCTAGATCTGCAATAGGTGAAGCAGGAGTTGGCCAAATATGTTGGTCAGCAGATGGGTATTCTGTGAGGCAGTCCACTCTTTCTGCTACTTATGTAGGGCTCAAGAGGTTCCCAATACTATCCCAACTGTTCTTTCTCCATTTGTAATTCTTATTGACAAGAGGTTCCTAGCAATCAGTAGGAATTATATTTCTTTAAGAACACTTGGAGCGCAGCCATAAGTATTTTTGTCAACCTCCTCCCATAACAGAACTCAGAAGGGAATGAGTGTTTTAAGACTTTGGTGTTGGCCATGGAGTGATGTGACCAGCCTGAGTGTAACTGAGAGCTCAATACTGGGGATGGGGAATGTTAGTCAGAGGGGAGGACACTGATCTCACTTACTCTTTCAGTGAATTTGGAGGTTTTTACAGAGACAACACATGGGATTTTCCAGTGGCTTGAGATGCATGCCAAGTATCAGAAGCACATAAAAGAGTAGGGATCATTGTAATTTGCTATTTGGTAGACCACGAGTTTTCTGCCAGGTCTGAGCTTTAGCTCTTCAGCTAATTTTTCCTCAATTGCCTACTGGTGGTCTGAAGGCAGTGCTGATCTTCATCATCAATGTCCACATTTGTCAAGAGGTGGCGCCCAAGATATGAGAACAAATCTACATTTCCTAGGTTTCCACTGTCGTGCTTCATTAGATACTATATCCTAGCTGCAGTGGTGTGAAGAGATAACACACTTACTGTTGCTGAAACTAAAGTTATTTTGTTCACATAGAGGATTGAGCGACTGAACAACTCTTCTGAAACTTTGACAAGCATTCTGTATTATTTGTGCCTCAACACATCCTGGTTGAATTATTCTGGAACTCCATTATACTTACTGTTCCAGCACAGAGTATTTCCAGCCTGAGTAAAGACTGTCTTCTATCTTCTTGCCAAGATCAATCTCCATGTTTTATCAACCTAACCTTTACCCAGTGTTATTCAAAGACCAAACTGACATTCATAAACCCTACCTTGGTCTCCCTTCTGTAGTTCGGCAGCAATGCATGTCACCTGCTCTTTCAGGCCCCCATGCTTCAACTCTATCTGCGGCAACACGTAAGATGCTTGGATCACTCGGTACCCGATGCTGCCTGTTCATCTGAAATTTTACAGCATTTTGTGCATTGCTCCTGATTCTAGCAGCTGTGGTCTCCTGCTACAGTTGGAAGCTCTCACCTGGTCCAAAAGGGCAACAATGCTCAAGAAGAGCAGGGTGAGCGGCCTTAACGACTATCATCCAGTAGCACTCACATCCATGGTAATTAAGTGCCTTGTGAGGCTGGTTATTCCTGTCTCAGCAAGGACCTAGATCTACTGCAAATTGCTTATCATCACAATAGGTTTATGGCAGATGCAATCTCACTGCCCCAGTGGCTGCGATTATAACTAATAATCAAAAGTCTCCTTATTTTAGATTATATAGTGGAACCCGTCAGGATTGTCCTCTCAGTCCTTTATTATTTAATTTGGTTTCAGAACCACTTGCTCTTGCTCTTAGTGATTCTAATTCTGTACAGGGTATTAAGAGAGGGGATAAATTACATAAGGTTTTGTTATATGAGGATGATTTATTTGTTTACATTTCAGACCCTAGGAAATCTATTCCCTTTATGTTATCCATATTTACTGAATTTAGTATTTTTTCTGGATATAAACTAAACTTACATAAAAGTGAATTATTTCCTATTAATAATTACTCTGATTATTATGATCAAATACATTTTAATATTGCTAAAAATTATTTTAATTACCTTGGTATTAAAATTACTAAAAATTTTAAAGACCTATATAAATATAATTTCCTTCCTCTAATTGAATATACACAACAAACATTTTCCAAATTGTCACCTATGTCGATGCCATTAATTGGTTGAATAAATGCTATAAAAATGGTAATTTTACTGAAATGTTTATATACATTTCAAGTGGTTCCATCCTTTGTCCCAAAAATGTTTTTTGATAGAATAGATTCCATGATCCTGTCATACATTTGGAATAATAAAAGCTCCAGAGTGAATAAATCTTTATTGCAAAAATCAAAAAAAGAGGGAGGACTGGTGTTACCAAACTTTAGATTTTATTATTGGGCAATTAATATTTGTTATGTCACCTTTTGGATTCATGGTATAGATAACCAGGATTGTCCTTCATGGTTACATGTGGAGGAGAATTCAGTAAGGGGGTTTTCTTTAGCTTCTTTACTAAGAGCTCCTCTTCCTTTGTTGTTCTCCAGGATAGGTAGACAAGGTCTTAGTCCTATTGTTAAACATACGTTAAAAATTTGGTTTTAGTTTTGCAGATTTTTTGATTTAAGTAACTTTGTACTCTCTAGTAATATCTATTTTAACTTTTTCTTTAAACCATCAACTCTGGATAAGGCTTTTTTAAGATGGAGAACTAAGGGAATAAAAACTTTTTTAGATTTGTTTTTAGAGGACTGTTTAATGTCTTTTTCACAGCTAGTGGATAAATATGATATATCTAATGCACATTATTTTAGATACTTACAAGTTAGGAATTTTTTATGTGATTTTTTTACCGAATTATCCACTTGTTCATTTACCAAATATGATACATGCTATTTTTCAGCTTAAACCATTTCAAAAATGATTGATAGCCATTATATATAAATAGTTAATAAATGCACATATGATACCCAATGATAAGGTTAAATGTGCTTGGGAAATGGAACCTCAGGATTCACTTTCAGATGATCAATGGAATAAAATTTATTATTTAGTTAATAATTCATCTGTCTGCACATGTCACTCCCTAATTCAGTTTAAGATAGTGCACAGGGCACATCAAAAGACAAACTAGCGCATATTTTTTCTAATATAAGTCCCACCTGTGACAGATGTGACGCTGAGGTGGCTACTCTAATTCATACGTTTTGGTCCTGTGCAAAGTTAAATAATTTTTGGAGGGATGTTTTTAGAATGTTATCAAAAGTCATAGGTGTAGACTTACAACCTAATTCACTTACGGCAATCTTTGGATTATTCAAAAGGAAGCAAGAAGTGTTCCTGTTTCTGCTCAACATGTGATAGCCTCTTCAACTTTATTGGCCAGGAGAGCTATCTTGTTATACTGGAAGGATTCTAATCTGCCTACGGTTTTTCTTTGGCTCTCCTCCATTATGTCCTGTTTAAGTTTGGAGAAAATTAGAAGCCAGACATTTGATACATCTTTTAAATTTGAGCAAACCTGGCGACCTTTAATTCAATATTTTCATATGATCTTTTTTTTTCTTTTTTTTCAGGTAAAAACTCTTTCTTTTTGTTCTCTTTTTTCCCTCTTAATCTGCGAAGATTCAGAGCTGACCAGAAGGATGTTTTCTTTTTTTTGTGATTTTATCCTTTTTATCCTCAAATGGACTGCCCAGTCTCTTTTTTATTTTAGTTTAGTTTTTTTTGGGGGGAGTTTTATAAAAAAAATCCAGTCTTTTTTTTGTATGAATTGCCAAGAAGAGTTATGGTTCTTTGTTTATACACAATAGCTTAATTTTACATTTACATGACTTTGACAGCATACATCTCTTTCATTGTTTGTACATTTATTGCATTTTGTATTTGATATAACTTCTCCTCTGATTTGTATCTGTTCATTTTTTTTAAAAAAATCAATAAAAAAGATTGAAAATGAAATGACTTCCTAATCAGAAGACCCACAATCTGTGTGGATCAGAAACATCTCCATCTTGCTGACAATCAGCACTGGTGCACCTCAAGGATGTGAGCTTAGCCCATTGCTCTACTCTCAGACTATGAGGGACACACTCGATTCAGGAACAGCTTCTTCCTCTCTGCCATTCAACTCCAGAAAGGACATTGAGCTAAGGAACATTACTTCACTACGTTTTATTTTTTATTTTTGCAGTACTTATTTAAATTAACTAATTAAATGTATATACTTACTGCAATTCAAGGATTTTTTTCTATTATTATGTATTGCATTGTACTGCTGCTGCAAAGACAACACATTTCACAACATATGCTGATGATATAAAGACTGATTTTGATTCTCTTGCACTGAAAGTTAGCCCCATTACCTTTCTACCTTGGTTCATCTCTTTCAAAGGTCTTTTTAAAAACCTTTATCTCTGAATAGTCTGCATTCCTCTTCCATGTGTTGTTTAATTACATCACAGAGGTTAAAAGCTATCCAAGCTGTGGCAGCAAACCTTGATGCAAAATTATTCAATGTAGGTCCTAGATGTTGCCAGCAGAGGGCAGTATTCACTCAGCAGTCTTACTCCTTAGTATCCTCAAGGCTGACATATCTAAATAGTTTGAAACAAAGAACAAACTCCTGTAATAATTTCTCCTTTGGCTCCTCCCACTTCCTTCAAGCAAAAGGTGTCGCGTGTTTCCCATCTAAGCCTGCCTTTTTGCCGGCTATGTGAAACACTCTGTTCCGAGGATGCACTGGTATCCATTCCCCCACTTTTCCAATGCTACACTGATAACTGCGTTAGTGCTGCTTCCTGCACCCATGGCGAGCTCATTGACTTCATCAACTTTGCCTCCAACTTCTACTCTTGTCCTCAAATTTACCTGGTCCATTTCCAACTCCTTCCCCCCACCCCCCACCACCTTTTTCAATCTCAATCTCACTGTATCTCTGGAGACAGTGTACATATTGGTGTCATTTATAATACCCACTGATTCTCACAGCTACCTGGACTAAACACTTTCCCACCCTGTTACTTGTAAAACCGCCATCTACTTCTCTCAATTCCTCCTTCTCTGCCGCATCTGCTCTCAGGATGAGGCTTTCCATTTTAGACTGAAGGAGATGTCCTCCTCTTTCAAAGAAAGAGGCTTCCCGTCCTCCACTGTCAATGTTGCCCTCAATCTCATCTCTTCCATTTCACACATGTCTGATCTTGCCCCATCCTCCCACCACCTTACCAGGGATAGGGTTCCTCTTGTCCTCACCTACCACTCCACCAGCCTCCATGCCCAGCACATAATTCTCTGGAACTTCTGCCATCTCCAACAGGATCCCACCACCAAACACATCTTTCCTTTGCCCCCACTTTCTGCTTTCGGCAGGGATCACTCCCTATGCGACTGTCTTGTCTATTCAACCCTCCTCATTGGGTCTCCCTCCTGGCACTTATCCTTGCAAGCAGAACAAGTATTATATCTACCCCTACACCTCCTCCCTCACTACCATTTAGGGCCCCAAACATTTCTTCCAGCTGAGGTGACACTTCATCTTGAGTCTGTTGGGGTCCTATACTAGGTCTGGTGCTCTTGGTGTGGTCTGTATATCAGTGAGACCCAGCATAGATTGGAAATTCTGTTTTGCCAAGCAACTACACTCCGTTCCCCAGAAGAAGGGGGATCTCCCAGTGGCCACCCATTTTAATTCCACTTCCCTTTCCCATTCCAATATGACATTCCATGGCCTCCTGTACTGTCGCGATGAATTCACCCTCAGGTTGGAGGAACAACACTTTATATTCTGTTTGGGTAGCCTCCAACCTGATGGCATGAACATTGATTTCTCAAACTTCTGGTAACGCACTCCACTTCAACATTCCCCATCCCCTTTCCCTCTCCTGCCTGTCCATCGCCTCCCTCTGGTTCTCCTCCCTCCTCTCTTTCTTCCATGGCCTTCTGTTCTCTCCTATCAGGCTCCCCCAACTCCAGCCCTGTATCTCTTTCACCAATCAACTTCCCAGCTCTTTACTTCGTTCCTCCCTCTCCCAGTATCACCTAACACCTTTTGTTACTTCCTTCCCTCCCCTCGACCTTTTAACTCTACTCCTCATCTTTTTTTCTCTAGTCCTGCTGAAGAGTCTTGGACTGAAACATCGACTGTACTTTTTTTTCATAGATGCTGCCCAGCCAGCTGAGTTCCTCCAGCACTTTGTATGTGTTGCTAGGATTTCCAGCCATCTGCAGATTTTCTTTTGTTTCTATAATACCACAAATTTTTGCAATCTCTGAAAGATGTGTTGCCTCATCTAGTAAATTCGACAACAGACAGCAAACATTACTCATCATTTTGAATATGAACACTGTGGTCCAAATTCCCCATTGGGTCTATGCAGGCTCACAGAACAATCCTCTTGCCCATTAATTTTCCTTGAAACTTATTTTTTTCCACAAAGTCCTCAACTCCCTCCAGATTCCACTTACACACCTGGGGCAATTTCCAATGGCTGATTAACCTACCAGCCTGCACAAGTTTGGGATGTGGGAGGCAAAACACGCAGTCACTGGAGAACATGTAAACTTCACCGTATAGCATCTGAGATTAGGATTGAAGGTGGGTCTCTGGCTCAGTGTTCACAGTGGGGTGGTCAACAGACGGGAAGGATGAGGCAAACAACTGGTCAAAGAGAAGAGCTTTTAAATCATCCTACAGCAGGGGTGTGGAGTTAGATAGTAATTACAAAGGTAGATATAATTTCGAAAGATTGGAAAATTAAGGGTTTTGGTGAATTGGCACAAAAGTGATTAGATAAATGAGAATCAGAATCAGGTTTACTATCCCTAACATACTTTGTGAAATTTGTTGTTTTGTGGCAGCAATTTAGTGCAAGACATGAAATTATTGTAAGTGCCAAAAAAACAAATAATGCAAAAGATGAGTAATGAAGTAGTGTCCGTACATTCAAGAAACATTCAGAGAGCTGATGGCGGAGCGGAAGAAGCTGTTGCTAAAATATTGCACAACACACACAAAATGCTGGTGGAACACAGCAGGCCAGGCAACATCTAAAGGGAAAAGCATTGTCGAAGTTTTGGGCCGAAACCCTTCGTCAGGACTAACTGAAAGGAAAGATAGTAAGAGATTTGGAAGTAGGAGGGGGAGGGGAAAATGCAAAATGATAGGGAAAGACAGGAGGGGGTGGGATGAAGCTGAGAGCTGGAAAGGTGATTGGCAAAAGGGATACAGAGCTAGAGAAGGGAAAGGATCATGGGACGGAAGGCCTAGGGAGAAAGAAAGGGGGAGGGGAGCACCACCCCACCAGCCTCTGGGTCCAACATATAATTCTCCGTAACTTACACCACCTCCAACGGGATCCCCCTAACAAGCACATCTTTCCCTCCCCCACTCTTTCTGCTTTCCGCGACTCCCTTGTCCATTTATCTCCCCCCACCCCCATCACTCAGGTTGGAGGAACAACACCTTATATACCGGCTGGGTAGCCTCCAACCTGATGGTATGAACATTGACTTCTCTAACTTCTGTTAATGCCCCTCCTCCCCTTGTTACCCCATCCCTGATATAGTTAGCTTTTTTCCCTCCTCCTCCTTTTTTTTCTCTCTTTCTGCCCATCACTCTGCATGTTCTCCATCCCCTCTGGTGCTCCCCTCCCCCTTTCTTTCTCCCTAGGCCTCCCATCCCATGATCCTTTCCCTTCTCTAGCTCTGTATCCCTTTTGCCAATCACCTTTCCGGCTCTCAGCTTCACCCCAACCCCTCTGGTCTTCTCCTATCATTTTGCATTTTCCCCTCCCCCTCCTACTTTCAGTTAGTCCTGACGAACTAACTGTTTGTCAGTATCTTTCCTTTCAGTTAGTCTTGACGAAGGGTCTCAGCCTGAAGCATTGAGAGTGCTTCTCCCTATAGATGCTGCCTGGCCTGCTGCGTTCCACCAGCATTTTGAGTGTGTTGCTTGAATTTCCAGCATCTGCAGACTTCCTTGTGTTTGCCTGTTAAAATATTGAGTGTGGGTCTTCAGCTCCTGTACCTCCTTCCCAAAGATAATAAGATGAAGAGGGCATGTTCTGGATAGTGAGTGTCTTTAATAACCATATAACATATAACAATCACAGCACGGAAACAGACCATCTTGGCCCTCCTAGTCCATGCCGAACCCTTAATCTCACCTAGTCCCACCTACCCGCACTCAGCCCATAACCCTCCACTCCTTTCCTGTCCATATACCTATCCAATTTTACCTTAAATGACACAACTGAACTGGCCTCTACTACTTCTACAGGAAGCTCATTCCACACAGCTATCACTCTTTGAGTAAAGAAATACCCCCTCGTGTTTCCCTTAAACTTCTGCCCCCTAACTCTCAAATCATGTCCTCTAGTTTGAATCTCTCCTACTCTCAATGGAAACAGCCTGTTCACGTCAACTCTATCTATCCCTCTCAAAATTATAAATACCTCGATCAAATCCCCCCTCAACCTTCTACGCTCCAATGAATAGAGACCTAACTTGTTCAACCTTTCTCTGTAACTTAATTGCTGAAACCCAGGTAACATCCTAGTAAATTGTCTCTGCAGTCTCTCTAATTTATTGATATCTTTCCTGTAATTCGGTGACCAGAACTGCACACAATATTCCAAATTTGGCCTTACCAATGCCTTGTACAACTTTAGCATTACATCCCAACTTCTGTACTCAATGCTTTGATTTATAAAGGCCAGCGTTCCAAAAGCCCTCTTCACCACCCTATCTACATGAGACTCCACTTTCAGGGAACTATGCACAGTTATTCCTAGATCTCTCTGTTCCTCTGCATTCCTCAATGCCCTACCATTTACCCTGTATGTTCTATTTGGATTATTCCTGCCAAAATGTAGAACCTCACACTTCTCAGCATTAAACTCCATCTGCCAACGTTCAGCCCATTCTTCTAACCGGCATAAATCTCCCTGCAAGCTTTGAAAATCCACCTCATTATCCACAACACCTCCTACCTTAGTATCATCGGCATACTTACTAATCCAATTTACCACCCCATCATCCAGATCATTTATGTACATTACAAACAACATTGGGCCCAAAACAGATCCCTGAGGCACCCCGCTAGTCACCGGCCTCCATCCCGATAAACAATTATCCACCACTACTCTCTGGCATCTCCCATCTAGCCACTGTTGAATCCATTTTATTACTCCAGCATTAATACCTAACGACTGAACCATCTTAACTAACCTTCCATGTGGAACTTTGTCAAAGGCTTTGCTGAAGTCCATATAGACTACATCCACTGCCTTACCCTCGTCAACATTCCTCGTAATTTCTTCAAAAAATTCAATAAGGTTTGTCAAACATGACCTTCCACGCACAAATCCATGCTGGCTACTTCTAATCAGATCCCGTCTATCCAGATAATTATAAATACTATCTCTAAGAATACTTTCCATTAATTTACCCACCACTGATGTCAAACTGACAGGTCTATAATTGCTAGGCTTCCTTCTAGAACCCTTTTTAAACAATAGAACCACATGAGCAATACGCCAATACTCCGGCACAATCCCCATTTCTAATGACATATTAAAGATCTCTGTCAGAGCTCCTGCTATTTCTACACAAACTTCCCTCAAGGTCCTGGGGAATATCCTGTCAGGACCCGGAGATTTATCCACTTTTAAATTTCATAAAAGCGCTAGTACCTCCACCTCTTTAATTGTCATAGGTTCCATGAAGGATGCAAGGCTCTTGAAGGTAGCCTTGATGGCAAAGGGAGTTCAAGATTCAGAGTTTGAGGTAAAGTAATGTTCAAAGTACGTATATATCACTATATCCTACCCTAAGATTTACTTTCTTGCTGGCATTCACAGAAGAAACACAATGGAACCAATGAAAAAACACATAACAAAGACCAACAACTAACCAAAAACCAAAAACAACAACAGTGCAATTGCAAATAAATAAATAATGCTTAGGTGTCAGGGGTCATGAGGTGTGTGAAGTGAAGAGATTGTGGAGGCATTAGTAGTGATTTTTCAAGAATCACTAGATTCTGGATGGATCTGGAAGATTGGAAGTTTGCAAATGTCACTCTCCTCTTCAAGAAGGGAGGGAGGCAAAAGAAAGGAAACTATAGGCCAGTTAGTCTGTTCTCAGTGGTGGGAAGATGTTGGAGTTGATTATTAAGGATGAGGGCTCAGGGTGCCTGGAGGCACATGATAAAATAGGCCATAGTCAGCATAGTTTCCTCAAAGGACAATCTTGCCTGACAAATCTGTTAGAATTCTTTGAAGTAGTAACAAGCAGGATAGACAAAGGAGAATCAGTTGATGTTGTGTACTTGGATCTTCAGAAGGCCTTCGCCACGATGCCACACATGAGATTGCTTAACAAGCTACAAGCCCATGATATTCCAGGAAAGATTCTAGCATGGATAAAGCAGTGGCTGATTGACAGAAGGCAAAGAGTGGGAACAGAGGGAGCCTTTTCTGACTGGCTGCTGGTGCTTGGTAGTGTTCCACACATGTCTGTGTTAGGACTGATACTTTTTACGTTATATGTCAGTGATTTGGATGATGTAATTGACAGCTTTGTTACAAAGTTTGCAGATAATTTGAAGATAGGTGAGAGGCAGGTAGCCTTGAGGAAGTAGAGAGGCTACAGAAGGACTTAGACAGATTAGGAGAATGGAGAACTAAATGGCAGATGGAATCTAGTTTCAGAAAGTCTATGGTCATGCACTGCGGTAGAAGAAATGAAAGGGTTGACTATTTCCTAAATGGAGACAAAATATTTTTAGAAACAGAGGCAGAAAGAGACTTGAAAGTCCTTGTGCAGGATTCCTGAAAGGTTTATTTGCAGGTTGAGTCAGTGATGAAGAAGACAAATGCAATGTTAGCATTCATTTCAAGAGGACTAGAATATAAAAGCAAGAGTGTAATGTTGAAGCTTTATAAAGCACTGATGAGGCCTCACTTGGAGTATTGTGAGCAGGTTTGGGCCCCTTATCTTAGAAAGGATGCACTGAGACTGTAGAGTGTTCAAAGGAGGCTCGCGCGAATGATTCCAGGATTGAATGGCTTTTTCTATGAAGTGTGTTATTGATGGCTTTGGGCCTGCATTCACTAGAATTCAGAAGAATGAGGGGTGACCCTATTGAAACCTATCTAATGGTGAAAGGCCTTGATAGAGTGTATAAGGAGAGGGTGTTTCCTATGGTGGGAGAGTCTAAAATCAGAGGACACAGCTTTTGAATAGAGGGGCGTCCTTGTAAAATAACAGAGTTGAGCAGGAATTCTGTGGAATTCTTTGCCACAGACAGCTGTGGAGGCCAAGTCTTTATGTATATTTAAGGTAGAGTTGATAGATTCTTGATTGTTCAGGGCATGAGGAGATTCTGGGAGAAGGCAGGACTTGGTCTCCACCACAGTCTGTGTCAGAGCTTTCTGCAGATAAGTGATGTTCTTTGGTTCAAGAGCTTGATGGTTGAGGGATAGTAACTGTTCCTGAACCTGGTGATATGAGTCCTGAGGCTCCTGTACACCCTTCCTGATGGCAGCAACAAGAATAGAACAGGAACTGAATGGTGGAGGTCCTTGATGATGGATGCTGGTTTGCTGTGAAAACGCTCCTTATAAATGTGCTCAATGGTGGGGATGGCTTTACCTGAGATGGACTGGACTGTATCCATTACCTTTTGTAGGCTTTTCTATTCAAGGGCATTGGTGTTTCCATACCATGCCATGATGCAACTAATCTGTAAATTCTCCACCGCACACCCATAGAAGTTTGTCAAAGTTTTAGATGACATGCTAAATGTTTGTAAATTTCTAAGAAATCTACTGTGCTTCCTTTGTAATGGCACTTGTGTGCTACAGATCCTCTGAAATGATAACACTGAGTAATCTAAAGTTGCCGACCCTCTCCACCTCTGATCCCTGATGAGGACTGGCTCATGGGCCTCCAGTTTCCTCCCGGCTTCTTGGTTTTGCTGACGTTAATTGAGAGGTTATTATGGCACCATTCTGCTAGATTTTCAATCTCTCTCCTATATGCTGATTTGTCACCACCTTTGATTCGGCCTACGACAGTGCTGTCATCAGCTCAGTTAAGTATCGCATTGGAGTTGTGCTTAAGTGAGTGTAAAGTGAGTAGAACAGGGAGATAAGCACACAGCTTTGGGGTGCACCTGTGCCGATGGAGTCTATGGAGGAGATATTTTTGCCATTCCAAACTGACTGGGGTCTGCAAGTGAAGAAATTGAGGAAGCAGTTGTCTAAGGAATTATTGAGCCCAGGATCCTGGAGTTTATTGATTAAGGATGACAGTGTTGAATGCAAAGCTGTAGTCAATGAAGAGAACTGTGACGTGTGCACCTTTGCTGTCCAGATATTCCATGGTTGAGTGAAAGCCAATGAGATGACAACAGCAGTTGACCTGCTGTGATGTTCTGCCAGCTGGAGTGGATCCATTTTGCTCCTCAGGCAGGAATATGATATGTTCCATTACCAACCTTCTAGAGCACTCCATCACAATGGATGCAAATGCTGCTGGATAATGCAGGTTACCGGGTTCTTCTTGGTCATTTGTGTAATTCAAGCCTGCCTGAAGCAAGAGGATACCTCAGACTGCTGAAGTGAGAGATTAAAGATATCAGGAAACCCTCCAGGTCGTTGATCAGCACAGGTCTTTAGTACTCAGCCAAGTACCCCATCTAGGGCAAATGCTTTCCTTGGGTTCATTCTCATGAAGATGCTCTGATGTCGGCCTCAGAGACTGAAGTTGGGGCTGTGGGAGTTCATGAAAGTGCCTCCATTTTTTTTGTCACTCAAGGCGAGCATATAATCATGGGACCTCAACTTTTTTCACATATTTGCTAGATAAAAACTTGGTAAGGGGTGATAGCATTCAAGCCATGTCTCTCACAGTTGTGGCTGTGATGGAGCTGCCTGAGTCTACAACCCCGCGCTGTCTCTTGTGATCCTGTGCCCTGGAGGCTCAGTAACAGGCTGTAATGCAACTAGTCAGAATGATCACCATTGTACATATCTAGAAATTTGAACAGGCTTTGGTGATGTACCCAATCTCAAATGCCTATGAAGTAATATAGAATATCAAGAGGTACTTGAGGGGCTGGGTGGCCTAATCCTGCCCTTATTTCCTCTTTCTATACTTCTGGGTACCTGTATCACTGTGGTGGGTTTTATGAATGCTAACTACTACAGTCGGATTACAATAATGGAGATTATGATAGGTTTAAAATGGTGGATGCAGTTTGCTTTATCCTGGAATGCCTTTACTATCTTTAGTCTGACTGCAACACCAAGGATATTGCATCACAATCTCGATTTGGGATAGTAGGTAGTGGAAAGTCTTTGGAGAGATGGATTGTAGGTCCTTAGTGCAACTTCTGTCCTGCTCATGGAGCAGAGATACCTACAAGGTTGCTCACCCCCAGATCCAGGGAAGAGAAGCAGTCAAACCTAGTTGTAGTAGTTCTTGCTGGTACTTGCATGGTACAAATGACTCAAGCCTTGACTTTTCTCAATACCTGCTGCAGGAGGACACTGAATCCTTCATTGTCTGAGATACGTTTCTATTTTGCCTGGTAGTTTTACCTTCAGTGCCACAGTGATGGCTCACTATCCTGTGGTTTATCCAGATACATAACTGATATCACTTTGGTTGAGTTGGCAGAGCTTCTGCCTCCTAGATCTAGCATCCATATTGAATCCTGACCTCTGGCACTGTCTGTGTGGAAATTGCAGCTGAAGTACCCAGAGGAGACATGTATAGTTACTCTGAATTGTCTGATTTTTATTTGTGTGCTTCGGTTTCCACCCACATCCCGAAGATGCATGGGTTGGCAGGTTGATCGGCTGCTGTAACTTGCCTGTACTGTGCAAGTGAGTGATAGAAAGTGGAAGGAGAAGATGGGAATGTAGGACTGTTGCATGTAGGTGGTCAATAGCCCGTGTAGTTGGTGTGCTGGTTTCTCTGCTCTGTGGCTCTTTGAGTTGAACTGATTGAAACCTGGCTGCTGTGTTGGTGTGACCTCAGGATTTGAAGTGATAACCTTGTATTTCAAAACGGGATAGGATGTGCCTTGGTTTCAACATTAGGGCTGCTGAGATAGGGGCAGGTGTCAAAGCATGATGCAATTGAGAAGCTGCTGAAAATAAAACACCAAGAAAGTGACTCCTGATGCAGCCTGGCGTAACGGCTCACAACATGGAATGTTTCATGGACCAGGAGTCAGGAGTGAAGCTGATTTTCTTTTCCATGCTCCTTTATCAAGGGAGACAGTCCTTCTAATGGCACAGTAAAGAAAAACTGAATGGGTAAATCAATAAAGTTGCCATTCTTAAAAGGTGAGCAACTTGGTGTAGTGTTTGAATAAACTCTTCTCCGGCTTCCAGCTGGGTATGAGTATTAATTTTAACTGATATTTCAATGACAAACTTTGCCATCTTCATCAGGGTTGATGCCTGGGAATGTCTTGTCCGGTGGTATTTATACCCCTGTCATCTGTCCCTCCTGATGATCAGTCCTCATCCAATCAGGTTTCTGCTATTCCACCTTGTTTACAATTGAATTTCAGTTCTTACTTAGAACAAGACCTTCATCTTTGTTAAAATTCTTTTCCTCTAGTTTTATTTCAATGGCTTCCTTCACCAGGTGGTCAGTAGTTTTGTGTCATCAAAGTCAATCCCATGGTCATTGCGAATGCAGTGTTCTACTATCGCCGATTTCTCTGGGTAACCCAAACAGATACACCCCCTGTGCTCCTTGATTCAGGTGTCCACCGTGCATCCCATCTGGCCAATATACACTGCTCTGCATTCACAAGGAATCCTGTATACACCCACCGTCCTGAGTCCCCAGTCATCACTGACCCACATAAGCTGTGATTTGAGCTTCCTTACCGGTTCGTGGATGGTATTAATCTGGTATTTTTTTCAGAATCCATGTAATCCTTCCAGAAACTGTGGAAATTCGTGTCGTGTTAGTGGTGTGTAGCTCTATTTAAGGGGGGAGTTGCATGAGAATTGAGGATGCACTGTCCTTTTGAGATAGGAGGAATTGAGGAAATTGGAAATGTTACACTGATGAAAGAAATAGGATGAGTGAATACAGACAAAACTGCATGAGGGCAGAAAGAGATTTGGAGATAATAAGCTGAGCTAAAATTCTCACATGAAAAAAGGGTAGACAAAAATCAATTCAGATTTGTTAAATGCACATTGTGTTTGACAATAACTTAGTCCTTCGGCGAAATAAGCAAGGGTAGTGCTATTAATATTGTGTCCATGTACTTTAGAAAGATGTGCAATAAAATATATCAATAAAAATTTACTGAAGCCCGTAGGATTAGAGGATCAATGGGTATGAAGGGTTTAGACCTGAAATATCGACTGTCCATTTCCCTCCGAAGATGCTGCCTGACCCGCTGAGCTCCTCCAGCACTTTTTTTTGGGTTGCTTCAAATTCCAGCATCTGGTGTGCCTTATGTTGCTGGATGCAAAATCAAGTTACGAACAAAAGTCTGATTATAGTGGAGAATTATAGTTTTCTGGATTGAGGAAAGTACCTCTCAGGATTTTTTAATCAAAGTTACTACACTTTATAGATTTAAAAATACTATATCTAACTGCATATGATATGAAGTTTGGAAGTTTAGTAACCAAGGGTGATGTTTCCTTTAAGGATCTGGCATAGGCATGATTGCCAAATGATCGCCTCCTATGCTGCATGTTACTTTAATTTTATGATTTGTAATGTTGCTGGAGAAAATTATGACTCAACCAAAACTGACGACACAAATGAAGTAACAGAATATGTGGCTACCTCTTTAAAACAGTCCTCATGTGTAGAGTTTTGAGAGCCAGCTGAAGTGAAAGTCCTGTAGCAAGCTTGTTCTGATAGTCTGATGCAAAGTTTGTTTTCGTAATCTCCCTGGTAACAAACTCTAGAAGCAGTCCAACACACAATTTTGCAAATAACCCTCTATTTGTCTAATAGGTTGCTTGAGTTAAGATTAGCCTATTTTCCAAATCCTTGATGTCGCGGCAACTTTAGTCCAGGAAGTAGGAATGAGCTGCACATAGCTGGACAATCCCAGCAGAGGTGTAGTTTTGAAATGTTGCAGAGGCGAGAAAACCATGGATTCAAGGTCAAGTCCTGTGACTTGAATGAACAATCTAGGCTGATCTGCTAGAGCAGAAACAAGGGAGTACTGTAAATCAAAACATTAGAACGGTAGGAAGAAATGCATACCTTGGGTCTGTTCTGCTATTCAGTCAGATTATGGCTGAGCTGCTTCTATCCAACTGTACAGTTGCAATGGGCCAATGTACATGAAATTAACTCTCTCATAACAGGGATTTAAGGAGATAGTGTACATTCTTTAGTAATATTTCTAGTTTCACTGTTGAGTTTCCCAAGCCTTGGGGAAGTCTGACAGGTAATAGAAGGGCTGGAATCATCAGCTATTACAGTACTGTTTATGAACTAGAAAAGGGAATTTGTAAATCCAATAGGCAGACCTCTAAATACTTTCATTATTTTACCTGAATCCTCTATCACCAACCTCCCCTTTCAATGACCACCAATGCTCTCTGAACATTCGTATTTCTTTCTAATTTCTGATTATCCCCAACTAGTATTTCCCAAAATACTCCAGTACCTGAATGAGTCATGGAACTGATTTCTTGCTTAGCATGATTTCCTTTCCCCTCAACTCCATTTTTCTTCCAAATTTCTGAACTTCACCTGTCAACTTATCCCCAGCTCCATAATCTATATGCCCACAACCCTAGACCGGGGCAGTGGAAACTTTTTGGAGCCTTTCCTAGTTAATACTGAGATGATGTGCACCAGACAAGAATCAAGTAATGAAACTTAATGAAAGTGCTGAAAACCAATCTTTCATCTGATCGTAACTCCATCCCTTGCACTAAAATTCTTGTAAATATCAATGGCTATTTTTAAAAAGTACTCACTTGTCTGAAGATTGCCGGAAGAAGTCTCCTTAATGGAAATATGCTAAAAAAAAAGAATGTTAGTAAAACTTAATGGAATTAGTTGATATTTTTCTTACATGGCTTAATAGCAATAATTTATAGGGGTAAATTTGAGATTTCCACTCAATTGTTTATTTTTGTCTGCTTGACTTAGAAAGAAATTACTGTGATATACATGTGCAGTCATTATGGAAACAGCAGAGTTGCTTAGTTGTTTAATAAATTCCAAGATAACTTGCTTTAGTGATGGTGGGAGTTGTGGATGGAGTTGACCAGGCATGGGATTGACTTAACCTTTGTGTTCTAGTACCATGTGTTAAAGTTAATCAACATATTTAGAAAAATGTGATTGCTCTAAATCTAGTAGTTCAAAACTCAGGTGATGGAATTTGGATTTTATGACATACTTCTGTTGGTCACTGAAGACTTGAATGTGTTATCAATGCTGTCTTTATGTTCCATTGTGAATTTTCTTAGCAACAGTGAAAGCAATGAGTGGAATTGCAGTAAAAAGCAGAGGGTGCATTATATGAACTCATGCTAAGAATAGATCCTGCAAAGTATCTATTTGCAGCCTGAATTGATGTAATACACCCTGTGCTTTGAAAGTTTGTTCAAAGTCTTTCCATTCACTCCTTCATTATTTCCCTCAGCACCATCCATTTCACTTGCAGTTTCCTGCTCACTCTCTTACAAACACAACTATTTCACTTGCTCTGGTAGCCTCACACATTCTTTCATTTGTGTGAATCACAGTAATGCATACTTAACTCCTACTTTTGAGAAGATATCTTTTAGAAGAATCTAATTAATGGTCTGTCTTGTTTTATTCTCCCAGTGGCTTGCTACGTTGTCACTCATTGCTCTGAAAGATCTATGACATGATTAGGGACCAGCACCTGCAGCATCAGATCCAAGCACTACCTTTACATTGAGAAATGCAGGCATGTGCTTGACATGTAATGGTTCAGTCCAAAGAAGTGTGTTAACAACTATGCTCTTCAACACTTACTCAAATATATTTTACCCATGGCCGTGTGGCTAGGCATAGCTCCAATGCCATCTATAAATTTGCTGATAATGAAACAGCTACTGTTAGCAGAATTTCAGTTGGTGACAATAGGGCATACAATAGCGAGACATACCGGTTAGTTGAGTGGTGTCGCACAAGCAACCTTGCATTCATCATCAGCAAGACCAAAGAGCTGATTGTGGACTTCAGGAAGGGTAAGATGAGGGAACACAAGACAAACCTCATAGAGGGATCAGGAGAGAGTGAGCAATTTCAACTTTCTAGGTGTCAATATCTCTGAGGACCTGACCCGGATGCAACATATTGATGCAGCTATAGGGAAGGTAAGACTGTGGCTATGTCTCATTGAGAGTTTGCGGAGATTTGGTTTGTCAACCAAAACACTCGAAAACTTCTGTAGATGTACCTTGGAGAGCGTTCTGACTGGCTGCCTCACCGTCTGGCATGGAGGGGGTGTCACCTCATGTTCAAAGTAAATTGCAGAAGCTTGTAAAATTAGTCAGCTCCATTATGGGTACCAGCCCCCATAGTATCAAAGACACCTTCAAGTAGCAGTGCCTTAGGAAGGCACTGTCCATCATCAAGGATCCCCATCACCCTGGACATGTCTTCTTCTCATACCATTAGGAAGGAGGTACAGAAGCCTGAAGGCACACACTCAGTGATTCAGAAACTTCTTCCCCTTTCCCATCTGATTTCTAAATGGACGTTGAGCCTATGAACACTACCTCAATACTTCTTTATTTGATTTTTTTGCACTACTTATTTTAAATTAACTATTCAATAAACATACATATACTTACTGTAATTCTGTTTTATTTTCTCTATATTTATTTATCATGTATTTTATTTTACCGCTGCTGTAAAGTTAACAAATTTCGCAACGTATGCTGGTGATATTAAGCATGATTCTGATTCTGAAATGTTCAACCAAACACTTAGCTGTGTTTCCACTGACAAGCTGGCAATAGCGGCCAACTGCTCATTGAGGAGCTGATCGATCTAAACCAAACCCATATACATCCCATGTCTTCCTCACACACAAATTTAAAGCTGGATCGTGCCTGCCTCTCTCTCTCTGCTTGAATCTGTTTCATCCTTCACCAGTGGTGTGGGCCACACTCCACCCCACTCCAATCTAGCTATTAGGTATATTGTAGCACAGCCATGCTTCACTGTGCTGGCTTTTGACTGACAGATTCTGGGTCTTGTATACGGTCCACTTCTCATTACCTTCCACAGAAAGCCACACAGCTGCACTGGTGGCAACAGTGACCAGAACAACTTTGAGCCTTGCGCATTACACTCCTTGTTATTGGTCATACCAAAAGCCATTATGCAACTTCAGGCAATTTTCTGCTGTGCTGTAACTGTGTAGGTGGTGGTGTCATCTGTTTGCTTCTACCCAGCTCTTTGGCTGGCCGCACCTTTTTTGAATTCAGCTTGTATCACTGTTCAGTTGGGTTAGATTGCCCAGAGTGCTCTGAAGAGTGCTCCCCATTTTCACCACCTCTGGCTTGAGAAACTCTTTTTGACACCATGCCTGCAAGATTCTTCCAGTCTATCCAATGTCTTGTATGTTGATGAATTGTAGCTGGTGAGACATCGTTAAAATCTTAGTGTATTAGATGGACCTGCATTCACTTGTTAATGTCACTCACCGCAAAGGGTTATTGTTAGTCTTTGTGATGACCTAGCCTGACTTTAGAACCTTCTGCAATCCGGAGCTTCCTATCATCCACTGAAGAATGAAAATCAATTTGTTTAGGAAGACTTTTCTCCCATAAATCTGTGCTGACTCTCAACAGAACGATTTATGATTCTCTTAGGATCCTTCTAATACTTCAACCACAACAGATGTGAAACGCAGTGTTTTGTACCTTCCCTCTAAAGACTGATATTACATTAGCTACAACCCATCCTCATTTCTAATGATTTCCTGAAGTTAATCCCAAGAGCAGGTCCATTCACTGGTCAGTTCTTGGTGTACACTTTAAGTTGAAGTGAGGTATTCAGTTATTCTATTGCTTACACTATTAGACAAGTGTGCACTAATCACATGCGTACATCCACGCTCACTCCTTGTTCAAGCTGATACACTACTTATAACATTCACATTGACAGATCGTCCACTTGATTTTCACACAGCCAAATTATGTAGGGTAGCTGATGCAGAGCACTAGTATCAGTCCTACTTCGCTGTTGATCAATAACTGGAAGAGTACAAGAAGAGATTTATAAGGACATTCCCAGTTCTTGCTGGACTGAGTTATAGGGAAACAATGGACAGCCTAGAATATTTTTCCTTGGAGCATATGAGTTTGTGAGGTGATTTCATAGAATGTAAGAAATCCTGCATCAGTAGGGTGAATGCACTCAGTCTTTTCCCTACAGTTGGGCAATTAAGAGCTACAGGGCATAGGTTTGAAGTGAGAATAGAAAGATTTAATAGGATTCTTGAAGGACAAAATTTTTACACAGAGGTTTGTGGGTACATGGAATGAGATGCCAGAGGAAGTGGCTGAGGCAGGTACAATAACAGCTTTTAAAAGACATTTTGACAGATACATGGATAGGAAAAGTTTAGAAGGTTATGGGACAAACACTGGCATAGACGATTAGTTTGGGTGGGGCATCTTGGTTAGTATGGACCAGATGGGCCAAAGGGCCTACTTACATGCTGACACCAGCGTATTGTCCTCTGTCATCTGGGTCCAGAACACCAAGTGCCTGCCTGCTCTTGAGCTGCCTCTGTGGTCAAGATCTAGTGAATTTTCAGTTCCAGCTGTGTCCACATTCTTCTGCCTGTCACCAGTGAGGGAGCCCACGGAATTCTCACACTGCATGTTTCAGGGGAAGGGGGTGGGGGCGATGCTAGAGTGGAAAGTAGAAAACGTATGGAACTGATTTTGTGTGGCAGTGGCTGTACGGGTGGGGGGTGCGGTTGGAAGCTGTTTTCACAGATGTGCAGCATAAAAGAAGGGATTGTGTGGCAGTAACTAATGCAGTAAATTACCTTTACTGAATGGGACTGTTCCCAGCATGCACCAGGACTCAGGGACAAATGAGCCCATTGTGAATCTGTGAAAGTGAGATGCAGGCTGGGGTGGAATGCCAGACATCCCCTGATTCCCCTGACCAGAACCCCCCACCCCCGAGCAACCAGCGTTCAAGGTACAGGAGTGGAGGAAAGATCTCTTACTCCCTTAAAGAAAGAGCAGGGTCTTTTGTATTCAGTGAGCAAGGGTTAAGTTTCTGCAATGTAAGCTATATAAAATTGCTCCCCCTCCCTGAGTCTGTAAGGGACACCCCTTATCCTCTACCTCCTTGCCGATGATTGAAGTACAGTACATTTTGCAAACTATGAAAAAACTAGTTCTAGCGTAGCCCATACTTTTCCATTGCCAGTTTCGATCATCACCAGTACTTTCCCTTGTTGCAGTAATTGTCCTATTAAAGGTGGGAGCAGTTAGTGCTGAGAAAATGAAGACTCGGCCATTTCTTTAGCCTGATTCAGCAGTAAACACACCCTGTGTGGTTGCTGCAGAAGGAACTCTCTTTGTTCCTCAATCTTAGCAGGATGGCTCCAGCAACATCTGTGTGTGCGCAATTTTCAATATCTGAATGAGATTGTCCACCAGGGGAGGTATAAACAATCGTACTGGAATTTGTGTTGAAAATAGCAAAGTACAATTTATCCACCGATTAATAGCCTTCATCTTTTCAATTAGGATTACATTCAGTTAACTATTTAGTTTCTCTTGCTCCTGGATAGGTTGGAAGTGTGTACCATTGTCAGTTCCTGCATTCCTCATGTAAAACTTTACTCTGGTATAGCTCTGTAAAGTTTGTGCACCTTTCTATTTTAGCCACTGTAAATATGAAGATTAAAAAGGCCAAGGTGGTGTGTAACAAAATGTGCATATTTAAATTGGGATGAAAATCTTGTGGTTTGTCTGGCCAATCCCCCATACAGTGATAACATTTGCTCCACTGCATCCATTTCTATACCTGAGATACAAAAGGAGTTTGGGCAATAAATAAGGGAAATTCCTCTCTGACCCAATTAGTCTTGATACCTCTCTGGTTCCAATTAATGCAAACTCTTGCTCAATATGACTTTTGCCCTTCCAAAAGAGATTCCCCTTCTTCTCAAAGGAAATCTGAGAGTGCCATCCATTGCAATAGCGGAGATCTGGTTGTACTTGTCTGTCATTCTCTGAGAATGACAGCAAAGCCTGACAAATAATATAGTCTTCTAGTGAGGCTGAGACTGGTGGCCAACAGCCTTGTTTCTGTAATTAGCTAAAGTCTCAACTATAGAACTAGTTTAACCTTAAAGTTGAAAACAATATTTTGAACAGACTGGAGTGTGCAAACATTAAAATGGAGCAAATATTGACAATAACTGTAGCATGAGGAATTTGGATTTCTTAGTCAAAAGCCACCACCACAGATTCTTCAAAGTTTAGATTGGAGTGTGCCATTTCGTCTAGTGTCAGGCAGAAAAATGCTCCATGTAAGGTTTTACTGATTTCACCAGCATTGATTAGTCTCTCCCAGCATTCTAGCAAAGTTAGCAAATATATTTAAATGGGGTCATGTGTAAAATAATGAGGAATGAGGTAAGGGATATAAACTCAAGGGTTGAGAGTAAATGGTTCGAGAAACAGCTGTGCATTTTAGGAACAGCTGTACATTGTTGGGCAGGAAAGAATTTCTTTGCTACTCATTTTCAGTCATTCCCCGGACATGTTGGATTTTACTACATGTGCATGCATTAGTTGAGAAATTCGATCAATTAACACCTTTTCCTGATGTGAAAATTACATGAAAACTGAATTAATTCACAGGAAATTGCACCAAACCATTTCTGGCTGAAACAGTGGATGTCAGAATATCCATGAACTGTCCATGTCAGTGCACCTTATATCTCTTAGTTCAGCCATGCATCTAATACTATTGCCATGCAGGAAATGGCCTTTTCCATTCATACTAACACAAACAGATGCTAAACTATAATCAATGTGAAGTATTCACAGAACAACTTGGAGCACCTCACTTTCTAGTGCTCTTTTTTCAGTTTAATAGGAATGCCATTGACATCCAGGCACCTGATTGGGAGGGTTCATAACTTGTTGCAGGTTTCCAAAGTCCACAGTGTGTGTAACCTAATGTGGAGTGTTTTCTCTGACACTGAATTGTGGAGGTGCTCAGGTCCTCTGGTGGAGACTCCACTGTCAGCAATCTGTTATTGGAGGTATCATAATGACCATGGCCAATCAGGGGCAGTTGGTGCCTTGGGTCAAAAGTCGAAGTGAATGAGTGAATAAGTTCCTCACTTGGGGCTTTCAGAGGCATTCATCTTGGGTGGGTGGAATCACACAGCATGAACATTGAAATCTCCAGTTTCTGGTAAGCACTCCCCTCTGTCCCTTCATTTCTTTTCTCTGTCTACCTAGCCCCTATCACCGCATCTTTTTCCTAACCCTCTCTCTCTGCCCATGACCCACACATTCCTGCCACTGGTTCATATCCCCACTTCCTTTCCTTTATTCCACGATTCATCTTTTCCTATCAGATTCTGTCATCTTCATTTCATTGTCACTTTCACCTGTCACCTCTGGCACCATTCCCATTCTCTCCTTTCTCTCATCTGCTGATCATCCATCCCCCTCGCCTAGATCCACCTATTAGCTGCTAGCTCTTGCTCCATCCTTCTCTGCACTTCTTTGTACTGGCTGCCTCACTCTACCTTTCATTACAGACGAATGGTCTTGACCGAAAATGTCAGCTCTCCATTTCCTTCCACAGATGCTGCCTGACTTGCCAAGTTCTGCCAGTGCTTTTTGTGTTGCTCCAGATTCTAGCATCTACCGTCTCTGTGTCTCTGGGACAATGCAGGCTCTGGGGTTTGAAGCTTAACATCTATGGTATAGGTGATATTCTGTGGCAGGACCTTTGTCCTCAATCTTATCCCTGGTTTTTTGGTAAAAATGTCTGATTGCTGTAGCAAACTACTATTGTCCAAATTCTTTTTTCTTTGTGTGAGGTGGTCACAAGAAGATGAGATCGCTAAAAGAAGCCAGGTTTTGGGACACCAAAAAAAAAACACCGGAGAAATCCAGCTTTGAGACCAGTATTTTCAAGTTGCTGTTAGCTGTTAAGGTCAATGTATCCAGTAACTTTAATGTGTCAGGATCTCTCTGACATACCTAATAGTTACACATCCTTATACCATGACATCCAACTTGAACGATCTTTCTACTTTTGGAGTCCCTCAGGATTGCCTTCACCCAATTTATGGAGGCTCTGAAGCAGCTAATGAGGTAAAGATGGGTACTACGGACTTGCTCAGTCTGGGTAGGAGGTGGCTGAAGGGGTGGGTGGATTGTTAGGTTTACACATTGTTAGGTTTACAGGAGTTCTCGCTCAAAATGCTATCATGGGCCAGAGTTTCCCAGGAGTCATTGGGGATTTTGCATTTCTTTATGTTTTGAGCACATCCTTGAACCACTTGGTCTGTCCATTCAGAATAATGTGTCTGTTTCAGGAGTCTAATATCAAACGATGCAGGATACCTAATTTGCTGGCTAAGAGTAGCATCGGATCTTTGTGGCCCAGTGCACAGGAACAGACCCTTGGCCCACAATGTCTTTGCTGTCCATGAGGCCAATCTGTCTAATTGCATCTGCTTGCATGTGATCCATATCTCTACAATCCCTGCATGTTCACATTAATTGTCTAAATGCATCTTAAATGCCACTATCGTTTCGGTTTCCACCACCACCCCTGGCAACGCATTCCAGAAATCTATCACTCTTTATGCAAAGCACCTCCCTTAAACCCATGTTTTTACAGGAAAGACGCTAGCATGGACAGAAGATTTGCTGACTGGCAACAGGCAAAGAAAGGAAATGAAAGGGGCCTTTTCTGTTTGGCTGGTGGTGTTCTTCAGGGGTCGGGGACCGCTTTTTTTCATGTTATATGTCAATGATGGAATTGATGGCTTTGCGGCCAGGTTTGTAGATGATACAAAGATAGATAGAAGGGTAGGTAGCGTTGAAGTAGTAGGCAGTCAGATTATGAGAATGGACAAAGAAATGGCAGATAGAATACAGTGTAGTGAAGTGTATGGTCATGCATTTTGGTAGAAGAAATAAAACCGAGACTATTTTCTAAACAGATCAAATTCCAAAATCAGAGGTGCAAAGTGACTTGTGCGGGATTCCCTAAAGGTTAACTTGCAGATTGAGTCGGTAGTGAGTAAGCCAACTGCAATTATAGCATTCATTTCAAGAGGATAGAATATAAAAGCAAATATGTAATGCTAAAGCTTTATAAGGTAATAGTCCAACTGCACTTGGAATATGGTCAGCAGTTTTGGGCCTCATTCAGCTGTCACTGAACAGGTTCCAGAGAAGGTTTGCAGAATGATCCCAGGGATTAAAGTGTTAATGTATAAGATGCATTTGATGGTTCTGGGCTTGTATTTGCTGGATGGGGAGGGGGATTTTCACTGAAACATATTGAAAGGTCTAGATAGGGTGGATGTGGATAGGAAGTTTCATATAGTGGTGGAGTTTAGAACCAGAGCCTCAGAATAGTAGAACATCCCTTCAGACCAGAGATCAGGCAGAATTTTTTGTTGGTGAATCTGTGGAATTTATTGCTATGGATGGCTTTGGGAGGCCAAGTCATTGGGTATATATAAAATGGAGGTAGTTAGATTCTTGATTAGTAAGGGTGTCAAAGATTACAGGGAGAAGACAGGAGAATGGGGTTGAGAGGTATAATGAATCAGCCATGATAGAAATAGTGGAGCAGACTTAATCAGCTGCCTAATTCTTCACCTATATCTTATAGTCATATGGTCTAATTCCTGTTCCTTTTTACTTAGATGTGTTTATAATGATGGTGCATTATCCATTTTCTCTGTGCATTTTCAAGCACTCTAATGTAACTATGCAGAAACCATTACTGTAAAGTCTTAAGTTGACAAGTTCACGTTTGAAATACTGGGTGTAAACTTGATCTGTTTTTGCCTTTCACTGGAATTGTTCATAGCATGTAACCTGGTGAATGATGGTAATCTAGTACATCTTGTTTACTTCAATTTTCAAAAAGACATTAGTCAAAACATCTTCTTGCTAGAAAATTAAGGAAGTTTAAGGAATGAATGGCTTTGGTCTACCTGTGTGTGGTATTGGCTGAAGATTAGTAGATCAATGATTAGTGGCAAATCCTTTGCCTCAGAGCTGAACCATTTGGGTCTGTCCATAAATATGTACCTTTCACAATATTTGTGATCATGATGGAAGAGGTGACCCAAATAAGGCTCAGTTCTGTACAGTTTGTGGAAGAGTTTCAATATGGTCGCCATATATCTCCCATGGGAACCATTCTGCCCAGAAAATTGGTGATGATAACAGTGAACACAGAGGTGAAATTCGTCTGAAGCACGCACCTCAGGCAGGTTGATATGTTGATCAGCATTCAACACAAATGGCAAGCCTGCTGTGTTGAAGCTCAGTGCTCTGGCTGGGTGGGGGGGGGGCATTCTTAATGTACGTAGGAACAGAAATTCCCCACAGGTTTATTTAAAAGATTCATCACTACTCACTGGTTAGAAGTTTCTTTATTTTTACCAGCTATTGCCGCAATTCTGAAAGACTTTGGTGGTTCTTTCTAGTGTCCTTAAGCTTCTAACATCTAAGCCAAAGACTTCTGCATGAACTAGATGCACTAGATGTGGAATTTAGCATTACCAAGAGGATGAACAGGGAACATAAGGAGAGAGGGTAGCTGCTTACTGAAGGAGGGTGAAGAAGAAGAACCAAAGATCTCAGAAAAGATGTGTGGTATATGTGCTTCATTAAGAGAACATTTGTCAAGGGATACCACCCACCCACACCATCCACAGCTGTGCCTTCAGAACAGTGAGAGAACCAGGTTGCTTGTGACTGTTAAGCACAATTGGTCTATTAACCTGAATGTTCCAGGATCCTTCTGACTTGGAGATATTTGTAGCCTGGCAGTTTCATATGCATTGATGTAGGAATGGAGCTGAGATTAGAAAATGTGAACCTGAGATAAGAAGAGCGGGCAGAGGCCGCTTGCCTCCTCAAGCTGGCATAATAATGGCTGCTCAGCTCCAGGCTCAAACTCCAGCATGCCTTCAAGGGCAAACTTGAAGTGGCGAGTTCAGCTCGATGGATATGATTAAATATTCCCGTTTCAGCCTGCTGCAGCTGAGAGCCACAACTGCATTCAAAGTCTGTACAGTTAATAAAGATGTTTTAATGTGATTGAAAAATCTACCACTACTTAAAACCAATGGTAATAATGCCAATTATGGCTGTAATATTCTTGCTAGGAGGACTCCTTGTCGGAAGCAAGGCTGCCTGTCTGGGCTACAAGTGCGTTTTAAAAAACAATGTTTTCAACTCCCAATACTGGCTATCCTGCTGGTAAATGTACAATCTCTGGTAAATAAAAGTGACAATATCAGAGTTAGGGTGCTGTACCAGAGGGACGTTAAGACTGCGTATGTCCTCTGCTTCACAGAATCTTGGTTAACCCCTCTGTACCAGGCACAGCGATTCAGATTGACGGGTTCACTATACACTGTCAGGATAGGACTCTTAAATCTCTCAAAAGCAGAGGTGCAGGTGTATGCCTTGTGATCATATCCCTCCAAATGTATCAGTGTTGTCCCAATTCTGCTCACTAGACCAGGAATACCTCACAGTTAAGTGCCAGCCATGTTACCTGCTGCAGGAGATTTTAATGATCATTTTGGTAGCGGTGTGCATTCCACCTCAGGCACCAGACAAACTGAGTGATGTGATCATCCGGCATGGAGCAACACATCCTGATGCCTTCCTCATCATTTTGGATGATTTTAACCAGGCCAGCTTGAAAGAGCCGCTACATGATAATCATCATCAACAAATCACTTGTGGTACCAGAAGAAACAACACACTGGATCACTGTGACACCACCATCAACAATGCCAACTGTGCTGTTCCACGCCCTCATTTCAGTAAGTCTGATCACCTGGCTGTACGTCTACTCCCTGAGTATCAGCAGAGACTGAAGACTGCAGCAACAGTAGTGAGGACCAGGAGGGTATGGACAAGGGAAGCACAGGAGCACTTGCAGGGCTGCTTTCAATTGGTGGACTGGACTGTATTCAAGAATTCATTTTCAAATCTGGAAGAATCTGCCACAGTTGCTATCAACTTCATTAAAACCTGTGTAGATGAGTGTGTGCCTATAAAGACTTCTCATGTGCTTCCAAAGCAAAAGCCGAAGGTGAACTAGGAGGTTCATCATCTGCTGAAGGCTAGATTTGTGTTATTGAAGTCTGGTGACCGAGGACTGTACAAAAAAACCAGGTATGACTTGCAGAGGGCTATTTCAAGAGTGTAGAAACAATTCCGAGTGAGGTGGAGGCGACATCAGATGCGAGTCAACTCTGGCAGAATATGGCTAATATAAACTCCTGCCTCAGCAAGGACCTGAGCCCAGTGCAATTTGCCTACCACCACAATAGGTCTATGGCACTCACCATCCCAATGGCTCTTCACTCGGCCTTAGATCACTTGGACAATACAAACATATATGTTAGGATGCTGTTCTTTGACTATTGCTCAGTGTTTAACACCATCATTCTCACAGCCCTGATCAGTAAGCTACAGAACTGGGCCTCTGTACCTCCTTCTGCAACTGGATCCTTGACTTCCTAACCGGAAGACCACATTCTGTGTGGATTGGTAATAGTATTTCCTCTTTGCTGACAGTCAACACTGGTGCACCTCAGGGCTGTGTGCTAAACCCACTGCTCTATCCTCTATAGCCAAGACAGTGTGGTTAAGCATAGCTCAAATGCCATCTATAGGTGCCATTTGATAGTATAACCAATAGAATCACAGATGGAGGCGGGAGGGCTTACAGGAGTGAAATATACTAGCTAGTGGAGTGGAGTCACAGCAACAACCTTGCATTCAGCGTCAGTAAGATCAAAGAGCTGGTTGTGGACTTTAGAATGGTTAGAATGAGGGAGCACAAACTAATTCTCATAGAGGGATCAGAGGTGGAGAGAGTGAGCAATTTCAAGTTCCTGGGTGTCAAGATCTCTGAGGACCTAACCTGATCCCAACATATCAGTGCAGCTATATGAAGGCAAGACAGCATCTATATTTCATTAGGAGTTTGAGGAGAATTGGTTTGTCATCTAAAACACTCAAAAACTTTTACAGATGTACCGTGGAGAGCCTTCTGACAGGCTGTGTCACTGTCTGGTATGGTGGGTGGGGGCTACCCCACGGGATCGAAAGAAGCTACAGAAGGTTGTAAAATTAGTCAGCTCCAACTTGGGTACTAGCCTCCGTAGTATTCAAGACATCTTCAAGGTGCCTCAGAAAGGTAATGTCCATTATTAAGGACGCCCAAAACCCAAGACATGCTGTCTTCTCATTGTTACTGTCAGGAAGGAGGTACAGAAGCCTGAAGGCCCACACTCAGCAATTCTGCAGCAGCTTCTTCCCCTCTGCCTCTGATTCCTAAATGGACATTGAACCCATGAACACTACCTCACTTTTTACTATTTCTGTTTTTGCACTCTTTTTAACTATTTAACATATATATACTTACTGTAATTGGTATGGTAACTTATTGTTATTTTTTCTATACTATCATGTATCACATCGTACTGCTGCCACAAGGACAACAAATTTCACAAATTCTCCTGTAAATTTTTAACGGATTTTTCAAGCTGGGAATAATAGTAAAATGGTATTCATGAACATCTGGACACACTGTATGTTCTTTCGTTTAATTGTGTGAATATTCATGAACATCTGGACACACTATCTGTTTATTAGTTTAATTAGTGTGAATATTCATGAACAGCTGGACACACTATCTGTTTATTAGTTTAATTAGTGTGAATATTCATGAACAGCTGGACACACTGTATGTTTATTAGTTTAATTAGTGTAAATATTCATGAACAGCTGGACACACTATGTTTATTAGTTTAATTGTGTGAATATTCATGAACAGCTGGACACACTATGTTTATTAGTTTAATTAGTGTAAATATTCGTGAACAGCTGGACACATTGTATGTATATTAGTTTAATTAGTGTGAATATTCATGAACAGCTGGACACACTGTATGTTCTTTCGTTCAATTGGTGTAAATATTCATGAACATCTGGACACACGATCTGTCTATTAGTTTAATTACGGTGAATTTTCAATGAAATGAAAGAATTTAAAGTGTATATAGAGTGATATGATATGGATCGCTATAGAAAGCAGATTTTTCTGACATGGAAAAATTGGTTTACGGACATTTCTCAGGAACAGAACCTTATTTAACACAGGGACTGCTTCTAATTTCTCTTTAAATAATGACTTAGCCATTATAACTATTTAAGGTAATGAATTCCAGAGGTTCACTATCTTCTGCAAGAAATTCCAATGCACCTTAATTTTAAGAGACTGATCTAGTAACTGTGTCCCCTCGCTTGAACTCTCACCACAGTGGAAGCATCTTGACACCCACTCTGTCAGGCCCCTCAGGATCACTACTTTTTTAAACTCCGACAAATATTTTTTTCTTTAGACACTTTTTTTCAGGGCAACCCTTCCATGCGGGAATACAAAGTTCAAAGTAAATTTATTATCAAAGAACATGTGTGTCACCAAATACAATCTTGTAATTCATTTCTTGCAGGCATTCACAGTAAATACAAAGAAACACAATAGAGTCAATGAAAGACTGCACCCAACAAGATAGGCAAATAAAAAACAAGGCGCAAAAGACAACACTGTGCAAATTCAAAGAGAGATAAAATCTATGAGCAGTAAATAATAAAAACAGGATGAAGAGTCCTTGAGAGTGAGTCCCTTGTTTGTGGGAATATTCACTGATGGAGTGAGTGAAGTTATCCCAGTGGAACAAAAGCCTGTAGGTTAATAACTGTTCCTGAAACTGGTGGGGTAGGTCTCAAGGCTCCTGTACTTCCTGACAGCAGGCTAGGTGGGGAAGGTTTTGGATGATGGATGCTGCTGTCCTGTCACAGCGCTCTGTGTAGATGTTTTCACTGGTGGGGAGGGTGTTACCCAAGATGGACTGGCTATATCCACTATTATTTGTAGTCTTTTCCATTCAAAGCATTGGTGTTTCCATACCAGGCTGTGATGCAGCCAGTAAATATACTCTCTACTGCATATCCATAGAAGATTAGCAAAGTTTCAGATAACATGCCAAATCTTTGCAATTTTTGAAGAAAGTAGAGATGCGGCCATGTTTTCTTTGTAATAGCACTTATGCTCTAGACCCAGGACAGATCCTCTGAAATGGTAACACTGAGAAATTTACAGTTGCCACTCCTGTCTACCTCTTATCTCCCAAAGAGGACTGGCTCATGGACTTCTGTTTTCCTCCTCCTGTAGTCAAAACAATCTGCTCCCCAGTCTTGTTGATACTGAGTGAGGGATTGTTGTGGCCCCACTCAGTGAGATTTTCAATTAGTGAAGTGAATCTCCTTTGGTCTGCCTCCAATGCCATTTGCCAAGCTGTACCTATACATGAACAGAAGTACTTAGAAATCGCTGAACTTCACTGATACTGTCTACTCAACAGAGCTAAGTACATTCCATTCTATTTTGCATCTGAGGGTTAGACAGTGTGATTGGTGGCTTTGCAAATTTCCTCATTCTCTGGAGTACATTAGATTATGTGCATGTTATGTTGCAAGATTGAAATTGATGAGGAAGAAAGCAGAAGGTGAGTGGGTGTTCAGCACTGTTGTCTATATTTGATCGGCTTCACTTACTGCTGCCGGAGCCCTGGTGTCCTCAGCAAAGTGTGATTGCATGGCTTGTAGATTGGACTTGTTCTCAGAGCACTCTGTGGTTCATGTGTTTCTGATTTCTGCTAACTTTTTTTATTGCCATTTTGTGAGATTTTGATCCAGGCACTTTGACGCGGGCTGGATCTGGGGCCTTCAGTCAACAAACGACAGAGAGTTAAACTGAACTGAGCTAATCCATCTGAACATTCCTAGAGCATTTGAAGGACTCTATGGTTTGATGTTTAAGATTTTACATGTTATTCGTTCATTTTTGGCTGTTTGCATGAGTTGTTCTTTTTCATACGTGGGATGTTTGCTTGTTTTGTCGATGTCTGCAGGAGGATGTATCTTAGGGTTTTATATTGTATACTTACTTTGATAACAAATGTACTTCAAATCTTTGAAGCTTTTAATCCTAGAGGTATTGCAGTGGCCAGTCCCTGAATGACAGTAGGTGAAACATCATGGAACATCATCACAAAGCTACTCTCACAAGTAGCATGTGAGGGGTAAGCCAGATTCAGGTAGATCCCACTTTCATCTTTACCGGAAACCTCTAGGGAATTCAATAAAGGACATGAGAGTTTCATTGATTCTGATTACTTTCAGAGGGAAATGGACAATATATATAACTGTACTAGGATATAACCAAAAAAATTTTAAGTAGGACAATTTATATATAAAAAAAACTTCATAGAGAAGCCATGAAGTGTTGCATTTTGAAATAAGCTCATAGGATTGTGGGTGTTAGCAACCTCAGTTTCCTTGATTTCATTCAGCCAGAAAGGGAAAACGTGGTTCAAACTGCAGGGAATTTCCATTTTCAAGCAGAGCTGGATTGGAATGCATCCATTCAACATATTTCTGGGAAGTTATTAAACAGATGGGAGCAGAAAAGAAAGAGAAAGAAGAAATGGGAGGTTTACACACTTGTCTGTCCTTTAAATATTATGATGGGATTTTGGAAGTTATGAGAGGAACTTATGACGTGAGAGGAAGTTATGACTTGATCACCACACATGTAAATGATGGTGTGTTTGGTACACTAGTACCCTCTTTGTGATACATGCAAACTAAAATATCAGCCTGAATCTCATGCTTAGCTCAGGAATGGGACTCGAGTATGCATCTTTTACAATTTGACATTTACAAGGGACATTCATATAGCTTTGTTGTCACCAACAGGCTAAACCCAGCAGAGTCTGTAGATAAGCCTTTAGTATCAGATGGCATGATGCCTCTGGAATTCAAATTGCAATTCTGTGTTATATTCTTTCTCAATGCAGAGGAAGATTATGGAAAGTTTTGTTTTGGTGACTGTAGTACAACAAGGTGATGGGAAGCACTGGCAAACTATGTAACATTTGTTGATGCAGTGTCTATAAAAAGTATTCACCCCCCGCTGGGAGTTTTCAGGTTTTATTGTTTCACAACATTGAATCACAGTGGATTTAATTTGGCTTTCTTGACACTGATCAACAGAAAAAGACTCTTTCATAACCAAGTAAAAGGAGATTTCTACAAAGTGATCTAAATTAATTGAAATATAAAACACAAAATAATTGATTGTGTAAGTATTCATCCCCTTTAACATGACACACCAAAGCATCACTGGCGCAAACAATTAGTTTTGGAAGTCACATTATTTTGTTAAATACAGTTCTGTTTTCAGAGACCTGTGTGCAGTCAAGGTGCTTTAATTCATTGTAGTAAATATACGCCCATATCAGGAATGTCCAACTGCTGGTGAGTCAGTATCCTGGCAAAAGCTATACTGTGAAGAAAAAAGAACACTCCAGGCAACTCCACGAAGAAGTTAATGAAAAGCACAGCTCAGAAGATGAATTCAAATACATTACAAAGTCACAGAATATCCCTTAGAATACAGTTAAGTCAATCATCAAAAAATAGAAAGAATATGGCACAGCTGTAAATCTGCCTAGCTCAGGTTGTCCTCAAAAGCTGAGTGATTGTGCAGAAGGGGGCTAGTGAAAGAGGCCTATGACAGCTCTGGAGGAGTTACAAACTTTAGTGTCTGAGATGGGAGAGACTGTGCATACAACAACTGTTGCCTGGGTGCTTCAGAAGTCATAGCTTCATGGGAGAGTGGCAAAGAGAAAATCACTGTTGAAAAATCTCACATGAAATCTCAGCTAGAGTTTGCTAGAAGGCATGTGGCAGACACTGAAGTTAGCTGGGAGAAGGATCTATGGTTTGATGAAACCAAAATTGAGCTTTTTGACTATTGGGCTAAACACTATGTTTGGTGTAAGCCAACACCGCACATAATCAAAAACCCACCATCCTCACTGTGAAGCATGGTGGAGGCTGCATCTTGCTGTGGGGATGCTTCACTGCGGCAGGCCCTGGAAGGCTTGTGAAGGTAGAAGGTAAAGTGATTGCAGCAGGAAAACCTGATGCAGTCTGCAAGAGAACTGTGACGTGGGAGATTTGTTTTCCAGCAAGATAATGATACCAAGCATAAAGTCAAAGCTACACAGGAATAGCTTAAAAACAGCAAAGTTAATGTCCTGGAGTGGCCTAGTCAGAGACCAGACCTCAAGCCAATGGAGAATTTGAAAAGGGCTGTTCACTCATGATTCCCATGCAATCAGTCAGATCTTGAGCAGTTTCGTAAAGAGAATGGGGAAAAATTGCCATGCCCAGATGTGCAAAGCTGATAGAGACCTATCCACACAGACTCAAGGCTGTAATTGCTGCCAAAGGTGCATCTACTAAATACTGACTTGAAGGATGTAAATACTTATGCAATCAATTATTTTGCATTTTATATTTGTAAATAATTTACAGAGATCTGTTTTCTCTTTGACATGAGAGAGTCTGTTCTATTGATCAGTGTCAAAAAAGCCAAATTAAATCCACTGTGATTCAATGTTTTAAAACAATAAAACATGAAAACTTTCGGGCGTGGGGGGGGGGATGCGGGGAGTGAATACTTTTTATGTGTGCTGTATGTGGCTCCAAATCTGTAAGGTTTAATCTTCGGTCCTTCTGTCGAGATACAACCTGTGAGAAAAATACCTCGAAGGAAAGTAAGTGGTAAAGAGAAGCAAACAACTTTGTGAGTAGTATAGTTTGTTGGAATTTAATTATTTTACACACAACTCTGCATAAAGGATGTACGGCTAAAGGTACAAGGGTGCCTATTTTGAAAACATCGCTGTTAAATGCTGGTGGAGTTTTATTTAGCAGAACTGCTCTGATCAAACATTCCAAAAGGGATAATAAAGAAAGTGAATTAATGACCTGAGAATTTTAATTAGAGATTACTGGGAACCAGGGGGTTGAATGAGTCAAAATGTTCCCTGCTCCAAATGCACAGTCAAGCATAATTGCCAAGTCTTTAAGAGCAGTTTGCAGTACTACTAGAACAGAAAGGGGTCATTGTGACAGACCAATACTTTGAGGGAGTGTGAATTAAGTGTGCCTTGAGCCTGTTGAAGTTTCACTTACCAAGTATCTTAAGCAGTTGTTGAGCTTTGTGGAATCACCTTGGTGCTTTTCCCAATTTCAGTATGTTCTAAGTCAGATCAGAAATGTGCTTTATGTTCATCAGCTTTGCTCTCAGATTATTAAAGACCAATGTTATCACAAGTCAACTCTCAATAACATTAACTGCCACTTACATTGCCCCTTCATAAGATTATTACAAAGATGAAGCTGAACCACTCAAGTTTGATTGAAGATTGAATAGTAAAACAGTTAAAATTGGGTTTGTTCAGGCCAAAGGAACACTGAAATCTTGGGAGGTTATAAGGCCTGAAGAGCTAAACTGGGGTGAAACTATGATGTAAACTGGTGTGGATTTTGAAATTCATCACTGCTTAGTTAAAAGTTAATGCTGCTCAGGAAGTGCAGAGGAAGAACTCAGTGTGCAGGATAGGTCCCGGGCAGCAAAAGAGAGGACTGAGTTCACAGAAAGTGGAATGAGGGAGTCTGACCAAGAAGATGAAGGAACTCAGCAGATCAGACAGCATCTATAGAAATGAATAAACAGAAGATGTTGCAGGCCAAAACCCTTCTTTGGAAATGGAAATGAAGAGGGATGACACCAGAATATAAAGGTGGGGGGGGGGGGGGCTTAAGAGGACTGGCTAGGAGGAGATAAGTGAAGCCAGGTGAGTAGGAAAGGTAAAGAGCTGGAGAGGAGAGTGGACCATAGGAGAAAGGGAAAGAGGAGGAGACCCAGGGAGAGGTGATAGGCAGGTGAGAAGAGCTAAAAGGCCAGAATGGGGAATGGAAAGGGGAAGGGAATCCCTTCCATGATTTCCTTGTCCATTCAGCCCTCCCCATGAATCTCCCTCCTGGCACATCCCTGCAAGTGGCCAAAGTGTTAAACCTGCCTATTCACCTCCTCCCTCATATCCGCCTGGGTCCCCACCTGATTCCCTTCCTCCCATGCTCCACTCTGCTCTCCTATCAGGTTCTTTCCTCTCCAGTCCTTTACCTTTCCTACCCACCTGGCTTCATCTATCACCTTCTAGCCATCCTCCATCCCCTCCCCCCACCTTTTTATCCTGGTGTTCCTCTTTACTTTCCAGTCCCAAAGCGTTGACTATTTATTCATTTCCATAGATGCCTCCTGACCTGCTCAGTTCCACCTGCATTTTCTGTGCATTGCTTTGGATTTCCAGCATCTACGGAATTTCTTGTGTTTAAGGTATTGAAGTAGTTAGTTTAATTGGTAATAGAGGTATAGAGGAGTTCTTTAAAATCTAAACCAAATCAGGCAGGTATAAAGAGGATAGTACGCAGTTTTAGATACAAAATGAAAACTCACAGAAAAAAGTAGCAGGAAGATCATGACCAATCGGTTCTAAGTTCATGCAAAATCCTTGGAGAGGGAGGGACAGACAGACAGACATACTTTATTGATCCCGAGGGAAATTGGGTTTTGTTACAGCCGCATCAACCAAGAATAGTGTAGAAATATAGCAATATAAAACCATAAATAATTAAATAATAGTAAGTTAATCATGCAAAGTGGAAATAAGTCCAGGACCAGCCTATTGGCTCAGGGTGTCTGACACTCTGAGGGAGGAGTTGTAAAGTTTGATGGCCACAGGCAGGAATGACTTCCTATGACGCTCAGTGTTACATCTCGGTGGAATGAGTCTCTGGCTGAATGTACTCCTGTGCCTAACCAGTACATTATGGAGTGGATGGGAGACATTGTCCAAGATGGCATGCAACTTGGACAGCATCCTCTTTTCAGACACCACGGTCAGAGAGTCCAGTTCCACCCCCACAACATCACTGGCCTTACGAATGAGTTTGCTGATTCTGTTGGTGTCTGCTACCCTCAGCCTGCTGCCCCAGCACCCAATAGCAAACATGATAGCACTGGCCACCACAGACTCGTAGAACATCCTCAGCATCGTCCGGTAGATGTTAAAGGACCTCTGTCTCCTCAGGAAACAGAGACGGCTCTGACCCTTCTTGTAGACAGCCTCAGTGTTCTTTGACCAGTCCAGTTTATTGTCCATTTGTATCCCCAGATATTTGTAATCCTCCACAATGTCCACACTGACCCCTTGGATGGAAACAGGGGTCACTAGTGCCTTAGCCCTCCTCAGGTCCACCACCAGCTTCTTAGTCTTTTTCACATTAAACTTTGACAGCAAGAATTGACAGCAAGGGGATTACACTTTGGACTTCCCAATATTTAGCTGGTAGAAATTTCTAGATTTTCATCACTTGATGTTGGAAAAAAGTCAGGCAACTGACAGAGAGCAGAGAGATTTGGTTAAGGGACATGACAGTAAAGTAATGATGGATGTCATCTTAGTGCATATAGAAACCTTGCCTTTGTTTTCAGATAACGTTTGCTGAGGGACAACAAGTGAGAAAGGCCCAAGGAGAGGTCCATTGTGGATACCAGCTATAATGGGAGGGAAATTATTACCTTTCATTCTCTGACCACAACTGGATGAACACGCATAGAGTCAAGCAACCATGAATTGGATACTGATGGAGAGGCATTGAAAGACAATTAATGGGTCAATGTATCAAAGGTTATGAGGACGGATGATTTACTTTCTCAGAAGTGAATTGTTTCAGAACTGTTTCCATATTGCAGTAAGAGCAAAACCCTGATTAGAGGAATCCAAGTGAGGGATTCAGGGAAAGGTGGCATAAATATGTGAGGCTTCAATTTGAGGAGGAAAAGAGGTTGAAAGTGGAGTTGGTAGAACGTAAGGATCACAGAGGCTTAGTGACAGAGATAGTAGAACTTCTTTTTCTCCATGGCAGAGATGTAAAACTAGTAAGCATAGATTTAGGATAAAGAATAAGAGGTTTAGAGGAGATTCAAGGAATGACTTTCTCACCCCGAGGATGGTTGTAATCTGAAAACACTGCTTGAGTGGGTGGAGGAAGAAGATACTCTCACAACATTGAAGAAGTATTTAGACAAGCACTTGAACTGCTCAAATATGGTTATCTACTGATAAATGGTATTAGTATAGATGGGCACATGAAGGTTGGCATTGAGATGGTGAGCCAGAGGGCCCATTTCTGTGCTGTGTGACTCAAAGAATCAGCTCTGTTTTGGGGCCTTGTGTTGGGTACATGAACACCAAGGGCTGGCTCTCAGAGCTTGGTTCTGTGAAATAAATTGTGCAAATTGAAAGGCTATGTATCTCCAGTGAAGGTTGGTTAACTCTGGAGGAATTCCATTGGATGTGAAGTGCAACATTCTGGTGAGAAAGAATGAGACATTACAGCCTTATTTGTCCCCAGTCTGCATCAATACTGAGGAGAAGCATGCTTAATCCTCATTATCCTCTCAATTCGGGAACTCATAGATTTGAATGACACAGTGGCATAGCTGGTATGTGGTTGTCCTCTGGTTGAGTTATGCTCATTCTCCCTCTCGGTCAGAGGTTCCCAATCTTTTTATTGCCACGGCCCCCTACTATTAACTGAGGGCTCTGTGGACCCCAGTTTGGGAACCACTGTACTAGATGCTCCGGTTTTCTCCCACTTACCAAAAGCGTGCTGGTTGAGGGATTAATTGGCCAACGACATTGCCCCTAGTGTATAGCTGAACGATAGAATCTGGGGGATATTGATGGGAATGTGGGAGCAGAACATGTGATTTATGTAGGATTAGTATAAATGGTTTGTTGGTGGTTTGCAAGGCCTCGGTGGGCTGAAGAGCCTGTTCTATGCAAAATCTCTTTATAACTATATTATTATCCAATTGAGAGATCACAAAGATTTCTGCATCACCGCTGCCAAAACTGTTTTGAGTGCTGCCTAGTCCCATTAGTTATCTATATCAGCCTAGGCTTCAAACAAGAGTGTCAGCAGCAACATTACCACACTCGAATGGTACCACCTGCCAGATTGTATAAAGTATGCTGAAAGAAGCCCAACTGGAACAAATGAATATTCCTTTCAAACATTGCCATAACTGTGCAGAATGAATTTCTCTTCCCTTTCTCCAAAGCTTTCCTCTGAGGATCCTGCCCGATGGTGGTTACTGGCTCCACAACCCAGACCCCCACCCCAACCCCTGCTGCTCTGTGCATTCACCAGTTGGAAAATGTGTGTAATAGAAAGGGGGAAAATTTCAATTTCTCATCAAGTTGTAAGCAGAAAGCATGTATTTCAGCTGATTTTACAGTTTGGGAAGTAATTATGATTAACTACACATTGAATTTGAATGCAGTTACTTAGGATTGATGCACTCGGGCTTGGAGCGTGGGAAGCAAGGGATACAGCCAAGATAAACAAGAAAAAGCAATATGTGAGATGAAGCCAACGTTCGGGGTGATTCTGCAGGGATATGTTTGTACTATATATTACAACTGGAAATGTGTTAACAAACAACTTCATAATAGAGTCCATCTTAACAGATAAGAATATCTGATGATTTTAATCTCAAACAAGAAAAAGCAATAATACATAGCGGAAAGTTGTTTGAACAAGGATGGAGTGTTCAATTCCCTGCGCCTGTTGTGTTGTTTAAACAAATTGTGGATGATCTGTGACTTGTTACTGTACCTGTGTTTACTCTGATCCTTAATATACTTATTTAATAAAAATATGCCAATCATTCAGCAGCTACAGCCTATTGTTTCAAACCTCAGTTGCTGATTTTAGGTGAGTAAGGTTATTTGGACTCCCTGACCTAATCCAGCATGCCCCTAGAGCTCCCACATCACTGCATTTGATCATTTCTCAAGCAATTCCAGACCATTTGCTTCACTGTCTTACCCAAGAGGCCTTTCCATATGTTTTTGAATAAGTGAAGTATTTCCTGACATCAGTTCTAAATTTCTTTTGGCCTGGCTTTAACCTTCAGCACATTTGTCCCAATTTAATGATAATTTGAAATCCTTCCTTGTCTCAGATATGGAATATATCAAATCAGATTTATTATCACTGAATTATGTGACGTGAAATCGTTGTTTTGCAGTAGTAGTACAAGATACATAGACAAATGAATTTGAGGTGTGCGTTAACAGTACTCTAATTGAACGGGTAATGAGTTTCAAAAGGCTGAATCCTCTTACTCTTCTATTTGTATGCATCCTAGCTGGATAGGTTGGAAAATCTTGTGACAATAAAGTGAGGAAAGCTCCAAGGAGTAGCAATCCTAGTCCCTGTCGAAATATACAGACTGCTGGAAAAAACTGGGAAGCATGAACAGAGGGAAAAGGACAGTCACTATTTTAGGTCACCCCAGATGAAGGTGTTGACCTGATCCATCAACTGTCTGTTTCCATCCACAGATTCTGCCAGGCTCACAGGGCTTCCCCAGCAATTTGTATGCTGTTCCAGATTCCAGCGTCTGCAGTCTCTTGTGTCTCGGTATTAGTCCCTGTATCCTGTCCATGAATGTCAATATGCTGTTCAATGAACCTTAGGTATCAAATACAAGCAGTGTTGGGGATTCTCGGCAGATCATGCTGCATCTATAGAGGAAGAGACAGGGCTCATGTTTCAAGTCGAGGACTTTACATCAGGAATAGGAACAGTTATGCACTTAAAATGTTTTAGATTGGAAAGAAGAGGGATGGTAGATCTAAAACATTAATTCAACTTTTGCATTTCTTGGGCTTTTATCTTCTTAGTTATGGGAGCTGATTCAACACACTTAAACATCAAAGAATTACCAGTCTTTGATTTGGCAAGATTTGGGGAGACATGTATAGTAAAGAGGAAATCTGACCATATTGCTGCTAAGATTGATGTTAGAAAAGATTTTTTGGAACACAACCAAATTAAAATAAGTGGATGTTTTAGATCAAGCCTTCAATATGCTTTTTAATGCCCCATCATTGATTTTCATGTCATCATTTCTCCTGATGACATTTGTTTTGCCCAGTATATGGTTTTCTTTCTACTTGGCATCATTGCTTACATCAGCCAAATGGACATTATTCTTCTACATCTCAGCTTTCAAGATTCAAGATTCAAGATTCAAGGTTGTTTATTATTATTCTTTAGAACATGAGTGAAAAAGAAAACAAAGTGATTGTGGATCCGATGCAGCATAAAGCAACACAATAGGCCTAACAACACAACAAATATTAATATACAGGTAACTGCTGAGTATGGCCATAAATACTTAAGATGAGCTTATATGCATAGACTGGATGTATTGCATGTGCAAAAGTGACGCTGCCTTCAGGAGTATCTGAACATAAGGTGACTCTGACATGAAATGATAAAGTGACCGAGTGACTCGGCATATGAACCCTGAGGTGGTGAAGGTGGGGGTGAGTGAACAGGTGGAAATGTTGATCAGCCTGATGGCTTGGGGGAGGTAACTGTTTTTGAATGTAGTGATCCTGGCTTGGGCACTTCAGGACCTGTGCTTCAGAAAACTCTCAGCTCCATTTTCTCTGCAGCTGGACTAGTGGACAGTTTTTTCAGGGGTTCTATTTTCATGAAGCCCAGGTTAATGTCTTTTGTACAGTATGTTATCTTTCTGATGTCACTGACATTGGTTACAACATCCCCACACAGTTGCGTGCACTTGATTTCACCAAACTGGGCGTCTCTCCCTGCAGTGTTCATCCTAAGAGAACACAGATCAAGAAATGGTGCACCTCTCCAAAGCCATCAGTGAGGTTGGATGCTGCACTGCTTGTAAGTTGTTGACCCATCACAGGCTAAAGACCCTTCATTCCCTGATAGAGCAATCAGTAGACAGTGGTACCACTGGGAATGTGGGCTCATCTGAATAACTCCACTTGCATTTTCAGATGAACTGTCAGAAATGCCTTCTTTTAAATGAAACCTTAAAAAGAGCCCAAGTGTCCTCTCACGGGGATAGGGAAAGTACAGTGGAATTACTCAAAGAAGAAGGAAGTCTTCAGACAAGACTATCTTTTGACCACTATCTCTAGAGCAGTTTTAAGATTAAATTTGGTCATGTCAGTAATAGATGCATGTTTATAGATTGACATTAATAGTGCTTATTGGATTCCATCAAAAAAGCATAATAGGATTGTCACTAATTCTCTCTGAGCATCAACACCTTCCAGTCTCTCACTGTTTTGGTCCATTTCTGTGCTCAGTAACTCTGCACGGTTTTCAGGGTTCTGTGGTAACCCGTGATGCTTTTCCTACTGACGTGGGTGACCTCCCATTTTTCCACATTATGTTCCATCTACCGTACCTTTGCACATTCATATAGCTAATCTATATCACGACGAACCCTTCTGCATCCTTCACAGAGCCTACATCGGTGCCAACAGCATATTGTTTATTCTGTGCGCGTCATGTGAAAAGGAATTTCATTGCATCAGGTGTATATAAGCATAAACACATTAACAATAAACTAGTCAAATCTAATCTCTTCAGAACAAGTTACACAATTTGCTTGACTATTTACTTCATCACACTATTAATTCTCTTGTATAATTCTGGTTTACTTCATCTCTTTCTTTTGTTCCTTCTCCATCAGTATTTTAACTTCACTTAAGTGTTCAGTTGTATGATTCCGTTTTAAGTACCTCAGCTGAGTTATACACCAAAATAAAACATAATCATGTATTAGCAAGTGATCGTGGACTTCAGACAGGGTAAGTCAAGGAACACACACCAGTCCCCAAAGAGGGATCAGAAGTAGAAGGAGCGAGCAGCTTCAAGCTCCTGGGTGTCAATGTCTCTGAGGAGCTATCCTGGAAGCAACATATCAATGCAGCTACAAAAAAGACGTGATAGCGACTATATTTCATTAGGAGTCTGAGGAGGTTTGGCTATGTTACCAAAGACACAATTTTCTAGAGAAGTACTGTGGAGAGCATTCTGACGGGCTATATCACAGTCTGGTATGGGGGAAGGGGCACAGCACAGGTTCAAAATAAGCTGCAGAGAGTCATAGTCTTAGTCAGCTTCATCATAGGCAAAGGCCTCCATAGTGTCCAGGACATCTTCAAGTAGCAATACCTCAAAAAGGTGCCACCTATTATTAAGGACCCCCCATCACCTAAGTCATGCCTTGTTACCATCAGGAAGGAGGAAGGAGACACAGAAGCCTGAAGGCACACACTCAACGATTCAGAAACAGCTTCTTCTGTTCTGTCTATCTTACTATCTCTTACTATTTTTTCTTTCAGTTAGACCTGACGAAGGGTCTCGGCCCGAAACGTTGACAGTGCTTCTTCCTATAGATGCTGCCTGGCCTGCTGTGTTCCACCAGCATTTTGTGTGTGTGTTGTCTTCTGCTCTGTCATCCGATTGCTAAATGGACCACAAACACAACCTCACTACTTTTTAATTACTATTTTTGCATTAATGTTTTAACTGTTTAATATATACTTACCGTAATTCGTTTATTTTCTGTTATTACATGTTGCATTGTGCTGCTGCTGCTGCAAAGACAACAAATTTCATGACATATACTGGTGATATTAAACCTGATTCTGATTCAGATTGATGTGATAAAATATAACTTTGTCTGTCTAGTCTCTTCCCTTTCTAAATTTAATGTCTTATGTCTTCAGGCGCAATATGGGTGCTGCCTTGGAGAAGATCTAAACAGCTGATGGGAAAAACTGGGCGAGTTAGGCCAAAGAAGCAGACCCATTCTGCCTTGCAGGAAGTGAAATGCAGTACTCCTCAAGCCAAAGCAGGATTGATCGAAAAGTAATGAGTTTTAAACCCATGAGCTCCCAGAAGCAAGGAGGCATTTCAGTAGCATTGAATGGTTAGGATCTGGTTTTAATCTCCACTGGAACTAAATAAAGATTATTGCTATGATACAAAGCAGCTGACCTGGCAGCGTAATTACACCATTATAGGAACATTGTTAACAATTAAAACAGTGGAGGCCGTGTTGTGAAATATTATCTGCCCAGAGAGTGAAGATTAAATGCAAAGAATGTTTGTTTTGAGGAACAAGAATTAATGGTGCCCCCTGCCTTCTTGCCCCTTCCCCCAGCCCTCACAGAGGACTAGATTGTTGCAGGCCACAGCCAGCTGTTTCCTGTTAACGGGACAACTCGCCTGCAGAAGATGAGCCAACTGTTTGGATTTGACTCAGCCACAACCCTTCCCCATTACCCTCCCCCACTACCCCCACAATTTGTCTATCCCTCAAACCTTTGCCACTCATTAATACCCATACAAATTTTGTGCTGGGAGCTTCCCCTGTCTTCAGAAAGTTTTAAAAAAACTTTCTGGTGGCACCATTAAGAAGGCGACTTGTGCAAGCAGCTCCAATGGAAATCATCAGATATTCCTGTTTAATCTGCTATAGCTGAAATCCACAGCTACAGCCATGGACAATACAGTAAATAGCATCATTTTAAAACATTTACAAAGCCTATCACTGCACAAAGTCAACAAATCTTGGATGCACCCTCCAGTTGCAAGTACGGTTCCCCTTTAAGGCAACAGAAATGAGGGTGATGTGCTGGATTAGAAGTTTGTTTTAGAAGATGAGGTTCCAAATTCCACTACTATCTATTCTGCTGGCAAACATAGTCTGGAAAATATAATCAAAGACTTCAGAATAAGATTGCTGTACCAGAGGGATATCAGGGTCTGTTGTGATTTTGCTTCATGGAGATTTGGCTATCCCCTGCCATTCTGGACACAGTGATACAGTTCATTGGCCTCACAATTCACTGAGTATGAGCCTACAGAAACATATCATACATACCCAAATCAAAAGTCATGGATGAACTAGGAGATTCGTAGTGTGCTAAGGGCAAGATCTGTAGCATTCATGTCTGGTGATCCAGGTCTGCAAGAAGGCCAGGTACAATTTACAGAGTGATATCTCAAGAGCTAAAGAACAATTCCATTTGAGGTTAGAGGTGAAATTGGATGCATGACAACTCTGGCAGGGTTTAGAGGCTATTACTTCCTACAAAGTGAAACCTAACATCATGAGTGGCAGTGATGCTTCACTCCTGGATGAGCTCAACACCTTTTATGCACGCTTTGAAAGGAAGAATAAACTTACAGCTTTGAGGATCCTTGCAGCATCCAGTGACGCTGTGATCTCTGTTTCAGAGGCTGATGTCAAAATGCCTTTCAAGAGGGTGAACCCTCACAAGGTGACAGGTCCCAATAGCGTACTTGGTAGGGCTCTGAAAAGCTGTGCCAACCAACTGACAGGTGTGTACAAAAACATTTTTAATCTCCCATTGCTACAGTCAGAAGTTTGCACCTGCTTCTAAAGGGCAACAATCATACCAGTGCCCAAGAGCAAGGTGAGCTATCTTAATGACTAATGTCCAGTCGCGCTTACATCTACGGTGATGAAATGCTTTGAGAGGTTTGACGTGGCTAGAGTCAACTCCTGCCTCAGGTGGGACCTGGACCCACTTCAATTTGCCTTTCTCTGAAATAGGTCTACAGCAAATGCGATCTCTTTGGCTCTTTACGTGACCTTGGATCACCTGGACAATATTAATACCTATGTCAGGATGCTGTTTATTGACAACAGCTCAGTGTTTAACACCATCGTTCCTACAGTCCTGATAAAAAAGCTCCAAAACCTGGACTTCTGTACCTCTCTCTATAACTGGATCCTCGACTTCCTCACCGCCAGACCACAGTCTTCTAACATTTCCACCTCGCTGATAATCAACATTGGCGCAGCTGAGGGACGTGAGCTTAGCCCATTGCTCCACCCTCTCTATACCCACGGCTACAACTCAAATGCCATCTATAAATTTGCTGACACCACAACTGTTTTTGGCAGAATTTCTGATGGTGATGAGAAGCTGTGCAGGAGCGAGATAGAGCAGCTGGTGGAGTGGTGTCGTGGCAATAACCCGGCACTCAACATCAGTAAGACCAAAGAACTGATTGTGGACTTCGGAAAGAATAAGATGAGGGAATGTACATCAGTCCTCATTAAGGGATCAGAAGTGGAAAGGATAAGCAATTTTCAATTCCTGGGTGTCAACATCTTTTGGGCCCAGCATATCAATGTAGCAATCAAAGAAAGGCATGACAGCAGCTGTATTTCATTTGGAGCTTGAGGAGTCTTAGCATGTTACCAAAGACACTTGCAAATTTCTGCAAATGTACAGTAGAGAGCATTCTAACTGCTTCACCATCTGGTGTGGTGGTGGTGAGGTGGGGACCACTGCACAGGATTGAAATACGGTGCAGATAGTTGTGAACTCAGTCAGTTCCATCATAGGCACTAACTTCCCCAGCATCCAGGACATGCGCTCTTCTTATTGCAACCATCAGGGGAGGAGGTACAGGAGCCTGAAGACACACACTCAACGATTCAAGAATAGCTTCTTCCCTCTGTCACCCAGATATTAGATGCAGAATTGAGCAAATCGTTTACATCGTTGTAATGTAGACCCCTCTGTTAGTGGACCGTAGTAGATTTTGTTAACTGTTGGGTGGAAGAGAGTAGTTGATAGTTACAAAAGGAAACCCAAGGTAAATAAAAGACGCAAACTACCCCTGCAACTTCCAGTGTGGGAACAAATCAAAAGACCAGAGCCACTTTATCCTCCGAAGGCCACACATGGGACTTGTTGGATCGGGCAAAAGCTTTTACTAGCTGGCACCTGCCAAGTAGGGAATTAGTAGGGAATCCCTCCTTTTCTTTTTAAAAGAAATTCTTGAGGTAGAGTTTGATGGGCTGCCTCCTGTTCTTGTAGTTTTCAGCCCAACTTGTGGCTTAACCATCTAGGCATTTTGTTTTCCTCTGCTGCTCCTCCCCCAAACTGCAGGACTTGTCTTTTTATACTTTCTTCCTCCCCAGATGGTACCCTTGTGAGTTGCCATCTATTGATTTGTCTGCTCACCAGATCAAGAGCATGGAGAAGTAGAAGCTAAATGTACAGTCCAGAGTTAGGACAAGGTGTGAGGCTGGGGTCAGGATTAAGAACGCCGGGGTCAGGAATGTGGGTAGGTTTAAATCCAAGCTGAGACTGAACCTGGAAAGCTAAACCTTACATAAAAGTTGTTTAATACATGGAAGGGTTGATTGTTATATGGCTTTGCAGTCTTAAATGTTGTTGACAACATCTCTGGAGACACTAACTTGAAGGCCAATAGGACATAGGAGCAGAATTAGGCCATTCAACCCTTCAATGCTACATCATTCAATCATGGCTGATTTATTTTCCCTCTCAATTCCATAATCTGGTCTTCTCCCTGTAGCCTTTAACACCCTTACACATCGAGAACCTACAAACAACCACTTTAAATATAACTTGGCCTCTATAGCTGTCTGTGGCAATGAATTCCACAGATTCACCATCCTCTGGCTAAAGAAATTCCTTCTCATCTCTGTTCTAAAGGAACATCCTCTTATTCTGAGGCTGTGCCCTCTAGTCCAAGACTCTCCCACTAGTTGAAACATGCTCTTCATGTCCATTCTTATCTTAGTCTTTCACTATTCGGCAGGTTTCAATGAGATCCCGCTCATTCCTTCAGTGAGTACAGGTCCAGAGCCGTCGAGTGCTCCTCATGTTAATCCTTTCATCCCTGGGCTCATTCTTGTAAACCTCCTTTGGACCCTCTCCAATGTGTGAACATGTGGAGGCTCTATGTAAGTTTCTAGTAATTTTTTTTTTCTCTTTCTTTGAGTATTAGTACACAACTAGTACATTGAGAATGGATTGAGGGTCAGTGGTATGTTCTTTGTGTAAGCTGTGGGAACTCTGGGAGATTGATAACTGCATCCACATGAAGTGCATCAAGCTGCAGATCCTTGGAGAACGTGTTAAGGAACTAGAGCTGCAGCTGGATGACCTTCGGCTCATATGAGGAGGTGATAGATGGGAGCTACAGGGAGGTGGTCACCTGTAACTTGCAGAAGGTAGGCAGCCGGATGACTGTCGGGAGAGGGACAGTGCAGAGCACCACTCTGGCCATTCCCCTCAAAAATAACTATACCACTTTGAATACTGTTACGGGGCAACAACCTACCAGGAGAGACTGTGTCTCTGGCATTGTGTCCGGCTCCGTGCTTCAGAAGTGAAGGGGGAGAAGAGGAGTGCAATTGTGATAGAGGAATCATAGTTGGGGGAGCAGACAGGAGATTCGTGGAGGGGAAAGAGACAGCAGGATGATATGTAGCCCAGCAGGCACCAAGGTCAGAGAGGTCTCTGATCTGATCCATAACATTCTAAAGGGGAAGGGTGAATAGCCGGAAGTTATAATACATAAGGGTTCCAACAACATAGGCAGGAAAAGGGATGAGGTCCTGAAGAGAGAATATCGGAAGTTCAAGTTCAAGTTTAATTATCATTTAATCATACATGAACACGGATGAATACAGCCAAATGAAATAGTGTTCCTCCAGGGCCAAGGTGTAAAACACAGTACCAACAGTCATACACAGAACAGGTGACATGACCTATAAATTGATGGTGCATGGGTGTTGTTGGCAAGAACAAGCATTTCTCCGCAGTCCACAGAAGAACGTATATATGCATGCATGCAGTTCAGCTTGTTGTTCCACCAATTGAACACTGGAGGGCAGCACTGACAGGAGGGGCCAGCTCCCAGCCAGGCATGGACATTGTGCTACACTGCCTCCTGTGTCTCCTCTCTTGGACCACTACAACAGGCAAGCCTGCGGCTTGAGGCCTAATCCTCGCAACAACCAAGGCTGCACTGTTCCCCTGCTCCCTGTCTTATCGTTAAGCAAGGAAAATGGGCTTGTAGCATTTTACAATATCAATGTCCAACAGAGACTTGCAGTAAAAACCAAGCCAAACATGAAGAAAGCTATACCTTACTTTCAGAAAAAGGCCAAGAGGAACTCAAAAAGTCAGGCAGCATCTGTGGAGGGGGAAATGGGCAATCTAAATTTCAGGTCAGAAGTTTAGTAGTCTGTCCATATTCTTCTATAGGTACTGTCTGGCTCATTGAGTTACTCCAACTCCTTGTGTGTTGCTCAGAATTTCCATCATCCACAGTCTCTTGAGCCTCCACTTTATATTCCTGTCTGACTAGTGATCAACAGAAAGATCACCAATGTTCCATCAAAAGGACATAGACCTGAATCATTGACTGTTACTCTTTACATTGATGCTGACTGACAAATTGAGTGTTTTTACTTTAAATTAACAACATTCATATTTTTCTTTTTTTTTGTTTTCCGGTGACATCCTATACCCCATTATAAAATAGTGGTACTCTAACTGCAAGGGGGAAAAGAACCTGATGGGAGTTATATGCAAGCTTCCAAAGAGTATCCAGAATGTAGGGGTACAGATTACAGTGGGAGAGAGAAAAAATACATAAAAAGGGAAATTTTATGATGGTTTTAGGGTATTTCAGTTGACAAAGTAACTTCATTATCAAAGCACATATATTTCACCATATACGTACTTCTTTGAGATTCATTTTCCTGCAGGCATTTACATGAAAATAAAGAAATACAAACAAATTGACAAAGAGATAAATTGTGCAAAAATAAATATATAATACTGAGAACATGGGTAGTAGAGTCCTTGGAAGTGGGTCTATAGGTTGTGGAATGAGTACAGAGTTGAGGTGCGTGAAATTATCCACACTGGTTCAACAGCCTGATGGTTGAGGGGTAATAACTGTTCCTGGACTTGGTGATGTGGGCCCTAAGGCTCCTGTACCTTCTTCCCGAAGGCAGCAGTGAAAAGAGAGCATGGCCTGAATAGTGGGGGTCCTTGACGATGGATGCTGCTTTCTTGTCCAAGTGCTCAGGAGGGTCTTGCCTGTAATGAACTGGGTTGTATCCACCTCATTTTTTAGGTTATTTTTGTTCTGGGGCTTCAGTGTTTCCATACCAAGCTGTGGTGTAACTAGTCAGGATACTCTCCGCTGTGCAACTATAGAAGTTTATCGAAGTTTTGGATGATATGCTGAATGTATTCAAACTTCTCAGGAAGAAGAGGTGCTGTTGTGCCTTCTCTGTCATAGCACTCACACGCCGGTCCTCAAATATGATAATATCAAGGAATTTAAAGTTATTGATTCAATTTCCCAAGGAGGACTAGCTCATGGACCTCCAGCTTCTTCCTCCTGTAGTCAATAATCAGCTCTTTGGTCATTTTTGTGGCACCATTCAACCAGATTTTCCATCTCTACTCTATATTCCAATTCATCACTATTTTTGTTTTGCAAGCTTGTTATCATTGTTGTCAGCAAACTTGATTATGACATTGCAGTTGTAATTAGCCACACAAGCATAGATATAAAGCAAATAGAGCAGGGTGCTAAGCAGCTAGCTTGTGGTGCTCCTGTGCTGATGGTGATTATGGAGGAGATTATTGGTGTCAATGTGGTGTCAGTGATCATTGTTACCAATCTGTACGGACTGGAATCTGCGAGTCAAAAAATCAAAGATCCAGTTGCACAGGGGAGCATCAAAGTCTACGTCTTGGACCTTAGTGATGAGTTTTGAGGGGATGATAGTACTGAATGCTGAGCTGTAGTCAGTGAAGAGCATCCTGATCTATGCATCTTCATTGTCCAGATGGAAGAGCTGAATGCAGAGCCAATGAAATGGCATCCTATCCCGGTTTGTCCTTCCAAAATGCAACACATAAGACTAGACCATAAGATACAGGAGCAGAAGTAGGCCATTTGGCCTATCGAGTCTTCTCCGCTATTCAATCATAGGCTGATCCAATTATTCTAGTCATCCCCACTCCCCTGCTTTCACCCCATATGCTTTGAGGCCCTGGCTAATCAAGAATCTGTCTATCTCTGCCTTAAATGCACCCAATGACTTGGCCTCCACAACCACTCGTGGTAACAAATTCCACAGATTTATCACCTTTTGACTAAAGTAATTTCTCTGCATCTCTGTTCTAATGGACGATCTTCAATTCTGAAGTCATGCCCTCTTGTCCTAGACTCCCCTACCATGGGAGGTAACATTGCCATTAGTTGCTTGTCCATCTTGTGTGTGGTCTTTCATCATTTCTATGGTATTTCTTTGCATTTACTGGGAATGCTCACAACATAATGAACCCCTCTTCTATATGGTGACATACACTGTATGTATTTTAATAATAAATTTACTTTGAACTTTACGAGTTAGGAAGTACAATTATTGTGAAATAAGGGCGGAACATTTCACCAGTCAAAAACTTACAGGAGCTGTGAAGATATTCCTTTTGCCGAAACACCAGACTAGAGGCCACAAACACAAATAACAGATCAATCCAATTTAGGAGAAGCATAGCAAACAACCCTCATAGGGAATGGTTGCAACAAATCACAGAGAGAGATTTAAGGGGAGACTGGATCAACACAAGGAGAGGAAGTCTGGTGACAGGTGAGATCGAGGATGTTGGGTAAGTGTTCATCGACATGTTACAAATCAGACCGCTCAGCTATGTAAGATTATATAATACTGTTAACCTGTTTGCTGTATCATCTAAATTAGTGTCATCATCAAACCAGTTACTTGTAAACACGGTAAGAATCTGAGGCCCCAGCAACTTGAATCAGCAAAATTGTATTCCTAATGCATTGATACAGCAATCGTTTTAACTATATTCAACTTCCTTGCAAAATTGGACCACAGAAAAGAGCAGTCCTGAGGAAGGAGGAGTGAGAGTACCTAAAACAAGTCTGAAGATAGAGACACAAGACACTGAGGATACTGCAGACAAGAGAATATCTTACATTTTAAGAACTCCTTACACTTGACTGCATTAAATCGATATGCTATCTTAGAGACTATTTTTTCCAGCTGGTCCAGATTTTGTAGTCATCTTCCACTCATATTCAACAAGACTGGAACTAGAGATCATAGATTAAAGGTGAAAGGTGAAATATATAAGGTGAACAAGTTGGATTGCAACATTTAAGAGAAATTCGGATAAGTACGTGGATGGGAGGGGTATGGAAGGCTATGGTCCTGATGAGGTTCGATGGGACTATGCAGAATAACAGTTCAGCATGGAATAGATGGACCAAAGGGCATGTTTCTGTGCTGTAGTGCTCAATGACAATGAATAAACTCTGCTGGCTGTGCCACTGGGTAATCTTGTATGCCCTGTAATATGATATTGCTAACATTTACTAATGTAATTTCCTGGCTGTTGACCCAGTGCGACAGGCTGTGCGATGAGTGGCTCCCTGTTGTAAAGTTATCACTGAGTGCTTGTTTGCATTTCACCTCAGTTTGTCTGTCGATGGTGATTAATATCCGTCCTTTTCAGCTGGGCCTTCTCCCCCCACGGGACATTGCAACTGCAGTAATGTCAATGTTATATTACAGGAAACAAGGCCTTCCATTTGTGTGCAACAGGGTCCCATGTACAAAAATATAGATGACTACATCTGGAGCAACAAACAATCTGTGAGAGAAACTCTGTGACTTGATCAGTATCTATGGGGGTGGGGGAGCAATCGTCGATGTTTCGGGCCAAAAACCCTACTGACGCAGAGTTCTGACCCAAAATGTCAACAATTCCTCACCCTTCCCCCTCAGCTGAGTTCCTCCAGCAGGTTGTTAGTGCTGCAGATTCCAGTAACTGCAGTCTCTTGTGTCTCCAGGTGATCACATCATCTGTTATGGGTAACATATAGAAAACGCTGGAGGAACTCAGCAGGTCAGGCAGCATCTACGGAAATTAATAAACAGTTGATCTTTCAGACCGAGACCCTTCTTCAGGACTGAGAGGCAAAGGGGATTATGCCAGAATAAAAAGGTGGAGAGAGGAGAAGGAGACTAACTGGAAGGTGATCGGTGAAGCCAAGTGGGTACAAAAGGCCAAGGGCTGGAGAAGAAGGAATCCGATAGGGGAGGAGGTGGACCATGAGAGAAAGGGAAGGAGGAGGGAAAGTAGTAGATAGGTGAGCAGAGGTTAAAAGGTCAGAGTGGGGAATAGAGGAAGTGGAGCAGATTAGTTTACTGGAAAGAAATATCGATAGTCATGCCATTAGGTTGAAAACTGCCCAGATGGAATATATGGTGTCCCTCCTTCACCTTGAGGGCAGCCTCTTCTTGACACAAGAGGATGCCATGGACTGACGCGTCAAAACCAGATTGGGATTGGCAATTAAAATGTTTGGCCACCAGGATGTCCCGCTTCTGGTGGATGGTGCAGAGTTGCTGCTAAGCATATCAGGGACCCGCTGCTACTCTCAGGTAGGCAGTTATAGATTCTACTTTAGGGTATCATGAGGAAGCTTGATGTCAGAATCAGAATCAGGTTTATCATCTCCGGCATGTGACGTGAAATTTGTTAACTTAGCAACAGCAGTTCAATGCAATACATAATCTAGAAGAGAGAAAAAATAAGAAAATAAAATAATAATAATTATCAATAATCAAGTAAATCAATTACATATATTGAATAGATTAAAAATCATGCAAAAACAGAAATGCTGTATATTTTTTTAAAAAGTGAATTAGTGTCCAAGGGTTCAATATCCATTTAGGAATCAGATGGCAGAGGAGAAGAAGCTGCTCCTGAATCACTGACTGTGTGCCTTCAGGCTTCTGTACCTCCTTCCTGATGGTAACAGTGAGAAAAGGGCATGCCCTGTGTGCTGGTGGTCTTTAATAATGGACGCTGCCTTTCTGTGACACTGCTCTCTAAAGGTGTCCTGGGTACTTTTTAGGCCAGTGCCCCAGATGGAGCTGACTAGGTTTACAATCTTCTGCAGCTTCTTTTGGTCCTGTGCAGTAACCCCCCCCCTCCATACCAGACAGTGACACAGCCTGTCAGAATGCTCTCCATGGTACATCTATAGAAGTTTTTGAGTGTATTTGTTGACATTACAAATCTCTTCAAACTCCTAACAAGGTATAGCTACTTCTTTATAACTATATTGATATGCTGGGACCAGGTTAGATCCTCAGAGATCTGGATACCCAAGAACTTGAAACAGTTCACTCTCTCCACTTCTGATCCCTCTGTGAGGATTGATATGTGTTCCTTTGTCTTATCCTTCCTGAAGTCCACAATCATTTCTTTTGTCTTCCTGATATTGAGTGCCAGGTTTTTGCTGTGACACCACTCCACTAGTTGGCATATCGCACTCCTGCACGCCCTCTCATCACCACCTGAGATTCTACCAGCAATGGTTGTATCATCAGCAAATTTACAATGGTATTTGAGCTATGCCTAGCAACGCAGTCATGTAGTTGTAGAGAGTAGAGCAGAGGGCTAAGCACTCATCCCTTAAGTGTGCCAGTGTGGATTGTCAGCGAGGAGGAGATGTTATCACCAATCCACACAGATTGTGGCCTTCCGGTTGGGAAGTCAAGGATCCAATTACAGAGGGAGGTACAGAGGCCCAGGTTCTGCAACTTTTCAATCAGGATTGTGGGAATGATGGTTTTAAATGCTGAGCTATAGTCATGAACAGCATCAATAGACAATAGACAGTAGGGGCAGGAGTAGGCCATTTGGCCCTTCTAGCCAGCACCACCATTCACTGTGATCATGGCTGAACATACACAATCAGTACCCCGTTCCTGCCCTCTCCCATATCCCTTGACCCCGCTATCTATAAGAGCTCTATCTAACTCTCTCTTGAATGCATCCAGAGACTTGGCCTCCACTGCCTTCTGGGGCAGAGCATTCCACATATCCACCACTCTCTGGGTGAAAAAGTTTTTCCGCATCTCTGTTCTAAATGGGCTACCCCTTATTCTTAAACTGTGGCCTCTAGTTCTGGACTCACCCATCAGCAGGAACATGCTTCCTGCCTCCAGTGTGTCCAATCCCTTAATAATCTTATATGTTTCAATCAGATCCCCTCTCATCCTTCTAAATAGCATCCTGAGCTATAGTCATGAACAGCATCCTGACGTAGGTGTTTATGTTGCACAGGTGTTCTAAAGCCATGTGGAGAGCCATCAACAAACCAAGCTCCATCTCACTATAAGGTGCATAGTGGACAAATAGCGATTTGCGCTCTATCTAATCCATGCAGTAACAGACCTGGGTGTGTAATGGGTTCATACGGACTGATTTTTACTGCATTTAAGCCATGACGTATCGAAGTGCCTTCTCAGTAGTGTAAAGCTTTGCGATATATCAACAAAAAGCTGCTGGAGGAACTAATTGTGTCAGGCAGTAGTTGTGGAGGGAAATGCACTGTCAATGTTTTGTGTTGGGACCCTTTGTCTGTCAGTCCCTAAACCCCAGCTGTCCATTTCCATCTACAGATGCTGCCTTACATGTTGAGTTCCTCCAGCAGTTTGCTTTTTGCTTCCAGAAACCTGGTTAATACATGACTGTAGAGGGCACTTTATTTCATAGCAAAAGTTCTGATGCTGAGACAGGGCACCTGAAATAGAACGTTTTCTATACCCTAATGTAATAAATCCTTCGCATCAATAAACATCAAATTCTTAAGCACGAAAATGTTTACTTGCTCCCCGAACTTCCAAATATTTTTGTGCAAATCACTTTCTCATAAACATTTCCATTTTGCATGTTTTGTGTCTTCTTCAGCAGAGATTTCTTTCGATTGTTAGTGTAGAAATTCCAGAAAGGAATTCAATTCTAAATTTAGACATGTTTATACAAAGTAATGCTAGGCAACGGGTAAAATGTGTGAGGCAATTACCAAAGAGCAATTAAATTCTCTGACCCTAGCCCATGTTTCCTTTGCATGCATACAAAAAATGGATGGCAGCGTCCACGGTTACGGCAGCCTCTCCGGCTCCTATCCACAGTGAAACTTCACATCCCAGTCACCTTTTCTGTCATCGATAAACACTGCTGATCATAAAGAACACTAAAATCTGCAAGTCTACCTTGCTAGTGAACTGGACTATTCACCAGTCCTGTGCAATTTGCAAGCATTTTGACTTATAGTTCATTAACTTATTAGTGGTAATATTTTGTTTTATGTGCTGTGAGTGATATATGTTATGAGGGTATTCCGTTGTCCAGAGGAACATTGTTTAATTTGAGTGTGTATGTGTGTGTGTGTGTGTGTGTGTGTAAAAACACATACATACAGATAACAATAGACTTGAACTTGAGATATATATTGATTAAGATAGCATTCCTGAACATACTTGACAAATTTTATTACATCCAGTCCTTTTACAACATGGGAGTCCTGGTCAATATGTGAAAAGTTAAAATCACTTACTATTACAAACTTATTTTTCTTGAAACTTTTGTTGCCACCTTTTGAAAGATTTATGAATTCCTTGAAAGTGGTGCCACAGGTAGATAGAGTCACGAAGAGTACTGTGTGCAGTTCTTCTCCCTTTCCTATCAACAGATGACCAGAACTGCACACAATACTCCATATTAGGCCTCGCTAACTTCTTTTTCAAATTCAAAATAACACCCCAACTCTAGGACTCCGCATATTGATTGATGAAGGCCAATCCTTTGTAAATTGGGGTACAGGAGTTGGGATATTATTTTTGAAGTTGTATAAAAAGTTGGTGAGGCCTAATTTGGGGTATTGTGTGCCATTCTGGTCACCTACCGACAGGAAAGATATCAATAAGATTGCAAGAGCACAGAGAAAGTTTACAATGATATTGCTGGGACTTGAGTTCCTGAGTTATACGGAAAGGAGTTATAGTTTAGGACATCTGCTCAAAGTAGTGGATGTGGCCCAGTTCATCATGGGTAAAGCCCTTCCCACCATTGTGAACGTCTGCAAGAAGCATTGCAGGAAGGCAGCATTCATCATCAGAGACCTCCCACCACCCAGCACAGCCTCTGTTTTGGTTGTTACCATCAGGAAGAAGATATGGGAGCTACAGGTTTCACATCAGCAGATTTAGGAACAGTTAATACCCCTTAGCCATCAGGGGATAACTTCACTTGCCCCATCATTGAAATGTTCCCACAACCAGCAGACTCACTTTCAAGGACTCTTCATCTCGTGTTCTCAATATTTATTGCTTATTTATTTATTATTATTTCTTTCTTTCTTTGTGTTTTTGCACAGTTTGTTGGTTTTTGCACACTGGTTGAATGCCCAAGTTGGTGCAATCTTTCAGTGCTTCTATTGTGGTTATTATTCTATTATGGATTTATTGAGTATGCCTGAAAGAAAATAAGTGGCAGGGGTGTATGTGATGATGTAGCTGTGCTTTGACAATAGATTTACTTTGAACTTTGAATTTTATTCCTTGCAGTCTAGGAGAATGAAGGGAGATTTAATAGAAGTACACTGAATTATGAGGGGTATAGATAGGGTAATTGCCAGCAGACTCTCTCTACTGAGGTTGGGTGAGAATAGAACTGGAGGTCATATGTGAAGGGTGAAAGGTGACATTTTTAAAGGTGGTGAGAGGGACCAAGATATCAACTGGAGTGGTGGTTGCAGCTTCAATTTCAGTATTTAAGAGAAATGTGCATAGGTACATGGATGAGGGCGTATGGAGGGCTCTGGTCCACTTGTGGGTCAAAGCTACTAGCTAGAATAATGGCTTGGCATGGATTAGATGGGCTGAAGGACCTGTTTCGATGCTATAGTGTTGTATGATTGAATAACTCTACAAATTTGACCTAAATCCTGCTGACTATTGGATGGTTTATAATTATAGTCCCGTTAATGTGGCCATTCCTTTCTTAATCCTCAGTTCCACACATTTAGTTGTAGCAGGTGAGCCCACCAGCCTGTCCCATCTGATTGCTGCTGTGACATTTACCCCGACAAGAATTGTCACCCCTTTTCCTTTATTCCCCATGCTATCATGTTGAAAACAACAGAACCACTGAACATTGAGCAGGCAGTCCTGCCCCTCCTGTATCCAAGTCTCATTAATGGCTATCAGATCATAATTCCACATACTAATCCATGCTCTAAACTCAATTGCCTTACCTAGTATAATCCTTGCATTGAAATGGACACAACTCAGAAAATTAGACCATCATGCTCAAACTATCGGTTGCTATCTTTGGAAGTAGGCTTAACATCTTCTTTCCCCACACCACTCTGCCCTGGAACTCTGGTTCCCATCCCCCTGCATCTCTTGTTTAACCACCCCCCCCCCCAGCCCAGAACAGTACTAGCAAACCTTCCTGCAAGGATATTAGTTCAGGTACAAACTATCTCATTTGGACAGGTCCCATCTTGCCTGGAAGAGAAATCTGAAGTCCTTCCTTCTGTTCCAACTCTTTAGCCACATGGTAAACTGTATCATCTTCCTGTTCCTAGCCTCATTAGCATGTGGCACAGGTAGCAATTCTGTGATCACCATACTGGGGGTCCTGTCCTTTAACCTAGCACCTATGGATTTGTTCACACTTCATGTCCTTGTCAGTGGTACCAACATGCACCATGCTCCATGCTGTTCACCCTTCCCTCCACCTCAAGGCTCCAGTAGCTCAGGTTCAATCCTCACTTTGGGTTCTGTGTGAAGATTCTCCCTGTGGCCACATGGGTTTCCCTTGGGTGTCCTGATTTCTCCCAAATCCCAAAGATATGTGGGTTGCTAGGTTATTTGGCCACTTAAATTGCCCCGGCATGTCTGTGACTGGTGGAGTTTGTGGGAAGTTGATGAGAATGTGGAGAGAATAAAACTGGATTAGTATAAATACTTGATGGTCAGCATAGACTCAGTGGGTCAAGGATCTGTTTCTATGGTCTATAACACAACACCATTTAAAATGGCTTTAAGGGTTCTGTGGTTACCCACAGCACTAACCTGTTTTCGCTGCTGTTTCTCATTAGCTGGAGAAATGCCTCAAGTTTGAAGTGTCTGAAAGAGAACAAGAGGCGGCTGAGTCAAAAGCTGTGTTAGATCTCTGTCGCAAGTTTGACGATGAAGAGAGGGCATACAGGAGAAAGATTCAAGCCTATCAAGATGGACAGCAGCGCCAGGCTCAACTCGTGCAAAAGCTCCAGGCTAAGGTAGGAATTGCCTTTCAATTTAGATTCTGACCCACATTATGCTGAAAGGTAGACTCACAGTTCTGAGAATGGAATTTTGTTTGAAGGGCCATGGAACTTAATGAGCAGAGAAATCGTCCAGTAGGTTCAGTGAGGGAGTGTTGAAAATAGAATACATGTTAACTAAGCTTGGTAGCCTGGGTCTCAGTGCTATAGAAATGTCCTCATATACTGACCCATTAGCAATTAAACCAATACTTAGAAATAAGGCAATAGGAGAGCTGGCAGTTCCAAAGATTAGTGAAGTACAGTGCTGGCTTAATTTGAGTCAGAGCCTAGGAGAGAAGGGGTGAATGGTGGAACCAGATCACAGCGTTTCTGTGGCACTGTGAACACATCAACTCTATTACAGTGCTTCAGGATGTAGGGAACGGGTCCAAGGTTTTTCCTGGACCATTTTTTATTTGTTGTCAGGAAGTGGCAGAATTAATTTAACAGTTGGGTTACTGGTAGCTTATAATTGAACTGCTTGCCAGACTATTTCACAGAGCATGGATAAGTTGACTGATCTGCACAAAACTTGAACAAATGTGAACGATATTAAGAGGAGCTGTCGGGCTATCTATGTCTTAGAAAGGAATTTAATTTCTTTTGCCTAAATATTAAATGAGGAATCCTGGGAATAGCACGGCATCTACAAAAACTGAGCCCTCAAATACCTCAAGAGTTGGGTCAAGCAACTGGACTGTATCACAACCATGTACAGATCCTTCCCAGGTTATGAATGCTTGATTTATGGATACCCTGTACATATAAGTGAGTATTTGGGAGACCAGTGTGATGGATGTGGATAGATTTGCAAGATCCTATGGGAGTGCCGGCATTTTCTGCCATGCGAGGACAGGGCAATCTGCCTGCCTTCTCTAGCCAGCCACCAAACCCCCTTCCCTGAGCTGCAGCGATCAGAGGTTGAATTGAGCCGATCAGGGCTGGGAGTGCTGAGTACACTCACTTATTCACTCCGTGAGCAGGGCTGGCTGGCAACCATTTTTCCCAGACCTGCTCACTGTCCTGTCACAGCTGTTTCTATGATGCTCGCCCGCCACTGTATTTCGTTTTCAAATTACAAACTGTTCAGATTACAAACAGTTGTCAGGTACAGAACGTAGGGAATGTGTGTATCAGGAAAGGAATCAAGATCCAGTACTCTCTCCTATGTGTCTACATTTGTCACTCTTTACAATAGTCACATTAGGTGGCCTATGTTTAATGAGGAAGCTCATTGCAAAAATTGATTTGTTTAACATCATGTGATGAACTAATCCAGTATTTCCTGGTGCTAATAGTCAGCAAAGACCATAAAATTGTCAGTTGTTCAAGAAGACTGCCGATGCAGTCTTTACTACCAATTAGTCATGTTCTTTTCCCTGTTGATATACCACAGGAACATTTTATTGTTCAAGTTTCCATTTGACTCCTTTCTGAAAACTCTAGTGACATTTGCTCCTAGCGCTATGCGGACAGCACAGTTGTTCAGCTGTTATTGATCTATTGACCAACGTTCAATCCTGACTTCTTTTGCTATCTGCATAGAACTTGCACAATCTTCTTGCAAATACATGCCTTTCATCTGGGTTCCCTAGTGTTCCTCTTGCATCTCAAAGTCATGTGTGTTTGTAGGTCAATTGGCTGTCTAAATTGTCCTAGATGTGTATGTGAGTGTTGGAATCTGGGAGTGATGGGAATGTGAAGAGAATGGTGGAATTAGTTTGGATAATTGCCTAATGGTCAGCATAGACTCAAAGGTCTTATTTTTGTGTTGTATGATTTCATGGTTATGACTATCAGGTGCATTAGAGGATCTTCTCATCTCCTCTCTGTTTCAATCTGTGACACCTAGTTAGTAATCTTCTTCATTGGGAATAGTTTCACCCCAATTGGTAAAACTCTCTATAGTCCTGAACTATATCTTCCCTTAGCCCTGTCTACCTATTCCTAGCTTGTGTACTTTAGTTTGACTAAATGCCTTCTTCCATAATTCTCCAAAATGCCCCCACCCAAATTCACAAAGCAGTTTCTTATGGAATTCTAATATGAAGCATCCAAAAATTAAAAAGCCTTAAAGGGAACCAGCATATAAATTGTTTCATGTATTCATCAGAGTTAGATGAAGTTGCCAGATAGGAATACAGCAGTTGGATTTCAGTTGGATTCTGGTTGGAAAGGACAAGAGGCTGGTTGGTTTCTGTTTTATGTCTTATTGTCCCTCTTACTTAGCTAATAATGTACTGTGAATTCATTAAACAAATATTTAAGTTCTTGACATAGCTAAAACATCTAAAATTGCATCTTTTTTTTGCTAACTGAATTTTCAGTATGTTTAAGTCCGCATATTTCTAAAAGTAACCAAGTTGATCCTGGTATTATCTAATTTAATCCAGTCTAATCCAAATGTAATTAACCTTCATTAAGTCATCAGCTGATTCTGGGCTCAAGTCTGCAGGGATTTCAGTTTGGTGCTGAACAATGAGCACTTGTGTTGTTTCCATGAACAAGATCCAGGTTGAAGCTCAGTGGGAATAACCTCCCAGCTGCTTAACAAAATAAATCTGTACCGAACAGGGAATTGTGGGAACACAAAACTCAATGTGGTTAGAAGCTGTGAGTTTTAGGAGCTAAGTTTGGCCAAAACGTTTCATAAGGCACACATTAGGAGAATACGCAAAGACATGTTTACAGGACAAACTGTGCGAGAATGTTATAGAACTATCATTTACAGGGTACACTGTAAATGTATATGGAAACAGTAAGTATATTGTTACTAATACATATTTATTGCAAAGATACATTCACAGAGTAGACTGCAGGGAAGCTTTGTAAATGGTATACCATGCCAGGATGCCCAGGACTTACACAGAAGGTGAATATTTTGACGACCCATACACAAACTATAGTGGTATAATTTTTATTTTTTATTGACAAACAACACAGCATAGGCCCTTCCGACACTTCGAGCTGTGCCGCCCAGCAATCCCCAATTTAATCCTGGCCTAATCACAGGACAATTTACAACGACCAATTAACCTACCAGCTGGTACACCTTTGGACTGTGGGAGGTAACTGGGGCACCTAGTCATGGGGAGAGCGTACAAACTCCTTACAGGCAGCAGCAGGAGTTGAACCCGATCTTCTGTACTGTAAGTCGTTGTGCTAACCACTACGCTATTGTGCTGGCCCAATTATGGTGTATTGTTTAATAGTTTTGTTTTTACAAACTGTTGAATGACCATCTTCACCCCCTCTTTATTTTATCTTACCCCTGGGTGGTAACTGTTTCTCTCTCCCCAGGTGCTGGTTGACCCCTTTAGTATCCACAGAAATTTTCTTATTCTTATTTCAGGTTTCTAGAATCCACAATATTTTGGTTTTGATCCATAAAAAGGTCTGTCAGGGTGATAGGTAAATCATCATCACTTGAAAGGAAGGTGTTGGCAGGGTCTGAGGAACAATGTCTGGGGGAATATATGGTAGAAACAATTGTGGGGAAGTCTATGATGGGCCTGGCTTTCAGACCGAGGAACTAGGGTATGTGGAGACAAGTGGAATTCAAAACAAGGGAGTGATGGGCAACTGAGAGGGGGAAGATTGGTGAGATACAAGCAGCGGTGAACAGAATCTTAGAAATGGATGGAGTAGAGAAAAAAGATCTGATGCTCAGCATAGAATTAAACTGGATTTCAAGGTCATAAAATAGTGGGCAAAGTGAGCATTGAATTGCCAACAAGGAAGCAATTTGCAGTGGAGGTTAAAGGTGAGATGAAGGTGGAAATTTATTCATTTAGGAATATAATTTGGAGATGGAAAACTGAGGCGGTGAAGAGACTAAAGAAATTACAGTGGTGGAGCTGTATTTTTGCATTACCTGTAAACAGTAAATCTTCAGCATTTCTTGTCTGTATTCCATATGGATCAAAAGATGTCAAGAACACAAAAAATGATCTTCACTTTGTCCAACACCAGTACTTTACTCAATTTTGTTACTCCTGACTAAATTCCAAAAATATTTATTCCCCAAGAACATGAGACCTATTGAATGAAAGGGGAATACTGATGGTGTAAAAAAAAACTTGATGAAGTCAGCTCAACCCCATATTAAAGGTGCTGCAAAACTCGAGCTTGTGAACAGGGATCTTGCCTTTTGACAGTGCAGTATAGCTCTCTGCAGGCAAAATAAACCTTCAGCAGATTGGACTGGATCAGTAGAAGATAAACACCAGAGATTCTACAGATGCTGGAAATAAATCCAGAGCAACATACAAAAGGCTGGAGGAACTCAGCAACTCAAGCAACATCAACGGAAAGGAATAAGTGTTTTGGGCCAAGACCCTCCATCAGGATTGGAAAGAGAGGGGGAAGAAACCAGAATCAGTAGAAGATGTTCTTTACAGGACAATGTTCAGGATAAGATGTGGAAATGGGGATTCTGCATTGATCTGGAATCATCTTTGTGCCTTAAATTTTGCAGTACAGTAAAATTCTGATAATTTAGCTTCCAAATGTTTTGATACCCTAAATGTTGGGCATCTTCCTCACTCATTAATTCATCATGTGATCCAGGTTCAGAGAGCACACAGAGAGCACAATTAGTGCACAGATTCTGGAATGAGGTCAGAACTTGGGAATACCCCAGACTGTCAGGACTCAGGGAAGTGGGAGGTCTGTGGCTGGAGTTGAGGATTGGACAACTTGTATGTGTCTCACTCTTTAATGCAACAAGTTCAGTGGGAAGTCTATTATACCACTGCATAATATAAAGGAAGTGAAATAAAAGCATTCTTAGATATTAATAAGAGTAAGACCTAGTTGCCTGGAAAATCTGTTGGTCTGACATGACCGAAGTTCCTAGGGTGCTTAATTATTGGAGTTTCATTGTAATATGCAAAGAATCTGAAAACTGTTATAATCTGAGTTGGAGAAATGTCCTGTACTTTGATTAACAAAGGAAAGGAGGATGCTTACAAGCTTTGGGCTGTTGGATTGTGGGTTATAGGGCTTATAGATATTCCTGCTAAAGCATTGCTGTGTGTCAAGCACCCACTAATATCTTCTAGTGTCACCAGGTAGATATGTCCTTGAGTGTGCAGTATTCAGTGCCATGTGTACACTAATATTTTGAATCCCAGACCTTTAGAGCTGTGGGAATGATATGAATTTAACTGCAGAATCTACTCATAGCATTAGCTTTGAAAACAGCAAAGTTCCAAGAGGCACTTAAGAGACTGCTGGTGCTGGAATTTGGAGCAACACACAATAGCAGGAAGAACTCAGTAGGACAAGCATCATCTATGGAGGGAGATGGGTAGTCAGAGCTTCTGACTTGTATCTGGGTTCTGGGCATGAGTCCGCATGAAGGGTGATTACACACTTTTTGTGTGTTGCTTCAGAGCTCAAAGGGAACCGGTGGCGGTTGAGAATAGAGATGCCTGAACATTCTGGAGGTGGGTCAGAGGCAGCTGTTTCAGATCATATGGGTTGGACATAGATATCGTTGAGGCAGTGAAGTTTTCATGCCTCCCTCCCCAGCAGTGCCACTGTCCTCTATAGGGTCCCCACCACCCGCCACCCCTAAACAAGAGTCTCTATCAGGCACGTTGAGACATCAGGTCCCAGGTGAAGAATCTGTTAGTCTTAAGCAGTGGTGTCCCCTACACTGCTACACTGATGAAGACTTCATTCGTTAGTCAAGACCTACTCTTGTAGTTGAGGACAACAGATTCTTCAGAGTCTAGTGTCACAGAGGGACATATGACTCTTTTGCTCTGTACTCAACAGCTTCCATCCATATCTGCGTTGTGCAGAGAGAACCCAGTGAATCTGATTGTGTGGTGCTGTGGTCACACTGGCTTTCCACATTTCATGATCAATTTTACATTCTAGAGAACATATGTCACACCTTAAATGTATCCACTATGCAGCTGAATATCTTGGTCAGAATTTTATAGCTTTTTATTAGTCTAGTTTATGTGGAAGGGGATGGGATCTTTTCCAAAGTTTTCCTCCTCAAAGTAAGGATTTTCCAGTCGTCTCATCGCCTACCTGGTTTATGAGTTGTCCTCACTAAAATGTGCAACTCAAGAAGTACTCTTCCTACATCATTTCTAATTCATTTTGCTTGAGCTGATTGACATGGAAGATAAGAACATGAAAATTTATGGTTAAGAGTAAGCCATTCAGAACCTTAAGTCTGTCCTGCCATTCAAAATAGAAACATAGAAAACCTACAGCTCCGTACAGGCCTTTCAGCCCACAAAGCTGTGCCGAACATGCACTTACTTTAGAAATTATTGAGGTTACCTACAGCCCTCTATTTTTTCTGAGCTCCATGTATCTGTCCAGGAGTCTCTTAAAAGACCCTATCGTATCTGCCTCCACCACTGTTGCCAGCATCCCATTCCACACACTCACCATTCTCTGCATAAAAAAACTTACTCCTAACATCTCCTCTGTACCTACTTCCAATCACTTTAAAACTGTGCCCTCTCCTGCTAGCCATTCCAGCCCTGGGAAAAAGCCTCTGACTATCCACATGATCAATGCCTTTCTTCATCTTATACACCTCTATCAGGTCACCGCTCATCCTCCATCGCTCCAAGGAGAAAAGGCCAGGTTCACTCAACCTATTCTCATAAGGCATGCTCTCCAATCCAGGCAACATCCTTGTACATCTCCTCTGTATCCTTTCTATGGTTTCCACATCCTTCCTGCAGTGAGGCGACCAGAACTGAGCACAGTACTCCCAGTGGGGTCTGACCAAGGTTCTATAAAGCTGTAACATTACCTCTCGGCTCTTAAACTTAACCTCACTGTTGATGAAGTCCAAAGCACCATATGCCTTTTTAACCATACATTCAACCTGCGCAGCAGATTTGAGTATCCTATGGACTCAGGCCCCAAGATCTCTCTGATTCTACACACTGCCCAGAGTCTTACCATTGATAATATAATCTGCCATCATATTTGACCTACCAAAATGAACCACTTCGCACTCCATCTGCCACTTCTCAGCACAGTTTTGCATCCTACTGATGTCTGCTGTAACCTCTGACAGCCCTCCACACTATCCACAACACCCTTTATGTCATCAACAAATTTACTAACCCATCCCTCCACTTCCTCATCCAGGTCATTTATAAAAATCACAAAGAGAATGGGTCCCAGAACAGATACCTGAGGCACACCACTGGTCTCAGACCACCATGGAGAATATGACCTGTCTACAACCACTCTTTGCCTTTTGTAGGTAAACCAATTCTGGATCCACAAAGCAAGGTTCCCTTTGATCCCATGCCTCCTTACTTTCTCAAAAAGCCTTGCATGGAGAACCTTATCAAATGCCTTGCTGAAATCCATATACACTACATCTACTGCTCTACCTTCATCAATATGTTTAGTCACATCCTCAAAAAAATCAATCAGGCTCGTAAGGCACAACCTGCCATTGACAAAGCCATACTGACTATTCCTAATCATATTATGCCTCTCCAAATGTTCATAAATCCTGCCTCTCAGGATCTTCTCAAACACTTACCAACCACTGAGGTCTATAATTTCCTGGGCTATCTGTATTCCCTTTCTTGAATAAGGGAGCAACACCTGCAACCCTTCAATCCTGCAGAGCCTCTCCCGTCCCCATTGATGATGCAAAGGTCATCATGAGATGCTCAGCAATGAACTGCCTTGCCTCCCACAGTAGCCTCGGGTATATCTCTTCCGGTCCCGGTGACTTACCCAGCTTGATGCTTTCCAAACGGTCCAGCACATCCTCTTTCTTAATGTCTATATGCTCAAGCTTTTCAGTCCGCTGTAAGTCATCCCTACAATCACCAAGGTTCTTTTTTGTAGTGAATACTGAAGCAAAGTATTCATTTAGTACTTCCGCTACCTCCTCCGATTCCATACATACTTTTCCACTGTCACACTTGATTAGTCCTATTCTGTCACATCTTATCCTCTTGCTCTTCACATACTTGTAGAATGGTTTGGGGTTTTCCTTAATCCTGTTCACCTTCTCGTGGCCCCTTTTGGCTCTCCTAATTTCATTCTTAAGCTCCTTCTTGCTAGCCTTATAATTTTCTAGATCTCTATCATTACCTAGTTTTTTTGATCCTTTTGAAAGCTTTTAGAAACATAGAAAATAGGTGCAGGAGTAGGCCCTTTGGCCCTTCAAGCCTGCACTGCCATTCAGTATGATCATGGCTGATCATCCAACTCAGAACCCTGTACCTGCTTTCTCTCCATAACCCCGATCCCTTTAGCCGCAAGGGCCATATCTAACTTCCTCTTAAGTATAGCCAATGAACTGGCCTCAACTGTTTCCTGTTGCAGAAAATTCCACAGATTCACCACTCTCTGTGTGAAGAAGTTTTTCCTCATCTTGGTCCTAAAATGCTTCCCCTTTATCCTTAAACTGTGACCCCTCGTTCTGGACTTCCCCAACATCAGAAACAATCTTCCTGCATCTAGTCTGTCCAGTCCCTTCTGAATTTTATACGTTTCAATAAGATCCCCCCTCAATCTTCTAAATTCTAGTGAGTATAAGCCTAGTCGATCCAGTCTTTCTTCATATGAAAGTCCTACCATCCCAGGAATCAATCTGGAGAACCTTCTTTATACTCCCCCTATGGCAAGAATGTCTTTCCTCAGATTAGGGGCCCAAAACTGCACACAATACTCTAGGTGCGGTCTCACCAAGGCCTTGTACAACTGCAGTAGAACCTCCCTGCTCCTGTACTCAAATCCTTTTGCTATGAATGCCAACATACAAATTGCCTTTTTCACCGCCTGCTGTACCTGCATGCCCACCTTCAATGACTGGTGTACAATGACACCCAGGTCTCGTTGCACCTCCCCTTTTCCTAATCAGCCACCATTCAGATAATAATCTGGTTTCCTGTTCTTGCAACCAAAGTGGATAACCTCACATTTATCCACATTAAATTGCACCTGCCATGAATTTGCCCATTCACTTAACCTATCCAAGTCACCCTGCATCTTCTTAGCATCCTCCTCACAGATAACACCGCCACCCAGCTTCGTGTCATCTGCAAACTTGGAGATGATGCATTTAATTCCCTTCTCTAAATCATTAATATATATTGTAAACAACTGGAGTCCCAGCACTGAGTCTTGCGGTACCCCACTAGTCACTGCCTGCCATTCTGAAAAGGTCCCGTTTACTCCCACTCTTTGCTTCCTGTCTGCCAACCAATTCTCTATCCACATCAATACCATACCCCCAATACCATGTGCTTTAAGTTTGTACACTAATCTCCTGTGTGGGACCTTGTCAAAAGCCTTTGGAAAATTTAAATATACTACATCCACTGGCTCTCCCCTATCCACTCTACTAGTTACATCTTCAAAAAATTCTATAAGATTCGTCAGATGTGATTTTCCTTTCACAAATCCATGCTGACTTTGTCCGATGATTTCACCTCTTTCCAAGTGTGCTGTTATCACATCTTTGATAACTGACTCTAGCATTTTTCCCACCACTGATGTCAGACTCACCAGTCTATAATTCCCTTGTTTTTCTCTCCCTCTTTTTTTAAAAAGTGGGGTTACATTAGCCACCCTCCAATCCTCAGGAACGAATCCAGAATCTAAGGAGTTTTGAAAAATTATCACTAATGCATCCACTATTTCTTGGGCTACTTCCTTAAACACTCTGGGATGCAGACCATCTGGCCCTGGGGATTTATCTGCCTTTAATCCCTTCAATTTACCTAACACCACTTCCCTACTAACATGTATTTCCCTCAGTTCCTCCATCTCACTAGACCCTCGGTCCCTTACTATTTCCAGAAGATTATTTATGTCCTCCTTAGTGAAGACAGAACCAAAATAGTTATTCAATTGGCCTGCCGTGTCTTTGTTCCCTATGATCAATTCACCTGTTTCTGACTGTAAGGGACCCACATTTGTCTTGACCAATCTTTTTCTTTTCACATATCTATAAAAGCTTTTACAGTCAGTTTTTATGTTCCCTGCCAGCTTTCTCTCATAATCTTTTTTTCCCTTTCCTAATTAAGCCCTTTGTCCTCCTCTGCTGGTCTCTGAATTTCTCCCAGTCCTCAGGTGTGCCGCTTTTTTTTGCTAATTTATATGTTTCTTCTTTGGACTTGATACTACCCCTAATTTCCCTCGTCAGCCATGGGTGCACTACCTTCCCTGGTTTATTCTTTTGTCAATCTGGGATGAACAATTGTTGCAGTTCATCCATGTGATCTTTAAATGCTTGCCATTTCATATCCACCGTCAACCCTTGAAGTATCATTTGCCAGTCTATCTTAGCTAATTCACATCTCATACCTTCAAAGTTACCCTTCTTTAAGTTCAGAACCTTTGTTTCTGAATTAACTATGTCACTCTCCATCTTAATGAAGTATTCCACCATATTATGGTCACTCGCATGACAAGATTGCTAACTAACCCTTCCTCATTGCTCAATACCCAATCTAGAATGGCCTGCTATCTAGTTGGTTCCTTGACATGTTGGTTCAGAAAACCATCCGGCATACATTCCAAGAAATCCTCTTCCTCAGCACCCTTACCAATTTGGTTCACCCAATCTATATGTAGATTGAAGTCACCCATTATAACTACTGTTCCTTTATTGCACGCATTTCTAATTTCCTGTTTAATGCCATCCCCAACCTCACTACTACTGTTAGGTGGCCTGTACACAACTCCCACCAGCGTTGTCTGCCCCTTAGTGTTATGCAGCTCTACCCATATCGATTCCATATCCTCCAGGCTAATGTCCTTTCTTTCTATTGAGTTAATCTCCTCTCTAACCAGCAATGCTACCTCACCTCCTTTTCTTTCCTGTCTATCCCTCCTGAATATTGAATATCCCTGAATGTTGAGCTCCCATCCTTGGTCACCCTGGAGCCATGTCTCTGTGATCCCAACTATATCATATTCATTAATAACTATCTGCACATTCAATTCATCCACCTTGTTATGAATGCTCCTTGCATTGACACACAAAGCCTTCAGGCTTGTTTTTACAACACTCTTAGCCCTTATACAATTATGTTGAAAAGTGGCCCTTTTTGCTTTTTGCCCTGGATTTGCCTGCCTGCCACTTTTACTTTTCACCTTACTACTTTTTGCTTCTACCCTCATTTTACACCCCTCTGTCTCTCTGCACCTGTTCCCATCCTCCTGCCACATTAGTTTAAATCCTCCTGAACAGCAGTAGCAAACACTCCCCCTAGGATATTGGTTCCAGTCCAGCCCAGGTGCAGACCGTCCTGTTTACACCAGTCCCACCTCCCCCAGAACTGGTTCCAGTGCCCCAGAAATTTGAATCCCTCCCCCTTGCGCCATTTTTCAAGCCACATATTCAACTGAAATATCCTCCTATTTCTACTCTGACTAGCACGTGGCACTGGTAGTAATCCAGAGATTATTACCTTTGTGGTCCTACTTTTTAGTTTATCTCCTAACTCCCTAAATTCACCTTGTAGGACCTCATCCCATTTTTTACCTCTATCGTTGGTACCTATGTGCACCACGACCACTGACTGTTCACCCTCCCATTCCAGAATGTCCTGCAGCCGCTCAGAGACATCCTTGACCCTTGCATCAGGGAGGTAACATACCATCCTGGAGTCTCATTTGCGGCCGCAGAAACGCCTATCTATTCCCCTTATAATCAAATCCCCTATCACTATAGCTCTCCCACTCCTTTTCCTTCCCTCCTGTGCTGCAGAGCTACCCATGAACTCGGCTGCTGCTGCCTTCCCCTGATGAGACATCTCCCCTAACAGTATCCAAAACAGTATATCTGTTTAGGAGGGAGATCACCTCAGCGGACTCCTGCACTACCTCCCTACCGCTACTCTGTCTAGTGGCCACCCCTTCCCTTTCTGCCTGTGTAGCCTTTACCTACGATGTGGCCAACTCACTGAACGTGCTATTCATGACTTTCTCAGCATCGCGGATGCTCCAGTGTGAATCTGATCACAGCTCCAGATGGTCAATGCGGTCTGTCAGAAGCTGCAGTTCGACACACTTCCTGCACACATAGTCATCAGGGACACTGGAAGTATCCCTGATTTCCCACATGCTGCAGGATGAACAAACCACGGGGCCAATCTCAGCTGCCATGACCTACCCAATACTTGCCTCAACTTTTGAAACTTTCTCCTTTGAAAGGAACTTACCCGGCCTTACCTCACTTGGAGTAACTCACTTTATTTTATTCTTGACTAGATTTTCAACAGCCTTTGTCACACGGGTTCCTGTACCCTACCATTCTTTCCATCTTATTGGAAAGCACCTAGGCAGAATGTCATGCAAATATTTTTGCCGTACTTTTCCCTGAGACCATCTGCTCCTAATTTATGCTTCCAAGTTCCTGCCGGATAGCTTCATATTTCCCCTTACACCAATTAAACGCTTTCCTAACTTGTCTGTTCCCATCCCTCTCCAATGGTAAAGGAGATAGAATTGTGATTACTACCTCCAAAATGCTCTCTCACTGAGAGACCTGTCAGCTGACAAGGTTCACTTCCTAATACCAGATCAAGTACAGTCTCTACTGTAGTAGGCCTATCTACATATTGTGCCAGGACACCTTCCTGAACACACCTAACAAACTCCACCTCATCTAAACCCCTCACGCTAGGGAAATTTCACTATTTGGGAAATAACTAAGTTCCTCGGGGTGAATATCACAAATGACCTGACTTGGTCTAACCAAGCTGAGACCACTGTCAAGAAGGCCCACCAGCGCCTTTACTTCCTGAGAAAGCTGAAGAAATTTGGCCTGTCCCCTAGAACCCTCACTAATTTTTATAGGTGCACCGTAGAAGCTGGTATTGAAGCTGTCCTGTCCAAGACCGGAAGAAGCTGAAGATCGTGAACACAGCCCAGCACATCTCACAAACCAATCTTCCATCCTTGGACTCACTTTACAGCACATGCTGTCGGAGCAGTGCTGCCAGGATAATCAAGGACAAGGCCCATCCAGCCAACACACTTTTTTTCCCACTTCCCTCCGGGAGAAGGTTCAGGAGCTTGAAGATTCGTAGGGCCAGATTTGGGAACAGCTTCCTTCCAACTGTGATAAGACTGCTGAACGGATCCTGACCCGGATCTGGGCCGTACCTTCCAAATATCTGAATCTGACTTGCACTACCTTACTTTCCCTTTTCTATTTTCTAATTATGATTTATAATTTAAATTTTTATTATATTTACTTTGATTTGTAATTCAGGGAGCGAGAAGCGCAGAAACAAATATCACTGTGATGATTGTACACTCTAATATCAATTGTTTGGTGACTGATGCACCATCAATAACTCACTCTGAGACCATAAAGGTGAGATATCGGCTTTTATTGACTGGAAGAAGGAACAAACAGTGAGTGACCACCATACTACATCCTGGAGACTGAGAGGCCGGGCTCAGGCCTCAATCCCCTTTATACCGGGGTCTGTGGGAGGAGCCACAGGAGCAGTCAGTGGGGGGTGTGTCCAGACAGGTATATGTAGTTCACCACAGTGAAATGAAGTAAAGTAAAAGTAAAGTAAAGTAAATTAAAATCTCTCATCGTGACAACTATTATTATTACACCTTTCCAGAATCTGCCTCCTTATCTGCTCCTTGAACTCCCTGTTACTATTGGGTGGTCTACAAATCCAGTACAGTTATTAGCCCCTTCCTGTTCCTAACTACCACACACAGAGACTCCATAGACAATCCCTGCATGACTTCCTCCTTTCTGTGCAGTCTTGACTCTATCTCTGATTAGCAGTGCTACGCCCCCACCTCTTTTGCCTCCCTCCCTGTCTTTTCTGAAATGTCTAAAGCCTGGCACTCTAAGTAACCATTCCTGCCCTTGAGCCATCCAAGACTCTGTAATGGCCACAACATCATAGCTCCAAGTACTAATCCATGCTCTAAGCTCATCCACTTGTTCATGATGTTTCTTACTTTAAAATAGACATATCTCAAAACATCAGTCTGCGTGCATCTCTTCTCTATCATCTGCCTATCCTCCCTCTCACACTGTCTCCAAGCTTTCTCTATTTGTGAGCCAACCGCTCCTTTATCTTGTCTCTTCAGTTCAGTTCCCAGCCCCAACAATTCTAGTTTAAACTCTCCCCAATAGCCCTAGCAAACCTCCCCACCAGGATATTGGTCCTCCTGGGATTCAAATACAACCCGTCTTTTTTGTACAGGTCACGCCTGCCCCAAAAGAGGTCCCAATGATCCAGAAATCTGAATCCCTGACCATTGCTCAAATCCCTCAGCTATGTATTTATCCTCCACCTCACTCTACTCCTATACTCAGTGTTGCATGGCACAGGCAGTAATCCTGAGATTACTACCTTTGAGGTCCTACTTCTCAGCTTCTTTCCTAACTCCCTGTAGTCTGTTTTCAGGACATCCTCCCTTTTCCTACCTATGTCGGTACCAATACATGCCACAATGTCTGGCTGTTCACCTTCCCACTTCAGGATATCGTGAATGTGATCAGAAACATCCCGGACCCTGGCACCAGGGAGGCAAATTACCATCCGTGTTTCTTTCCTGCATTCACAGAATCTCCTGACTGACCCCTAATTATAGAGTCCCCTATCACTACGACCATCCTCTTCCTTTCCCTACCCTTCTGAGCTACAGGGCCAGACTGTATGTTAGAGTCTGGCAGCTACTGTTGCTTCCCCCAGGTAAGTCGTCGCCCACCAACAGTACTCAAACAGGAGTACTTATTGTTAAGGGGGACAGCCACTTGTATCTGACTCTTGCCCTTCCCTCTCCTGATGGTTACCCACTTACCTGTCTCCCGAGACCCCGGTGTGACTGCTTGCCTATAGCTCCTCTCTATCACCTCACTTCCCTGACCAGACGAAGATCATCGAGCTGCATCTCCAGTTCCCTAACCCGGTGCCTAAGGAGCTGCAGCTCGACGCACCTGATATAGATGTGGCTGTCCGGGAGGCTGGGAGTCTCCCAGACATCACATATCCAACACCCAGTACAGAACACTGGCCTCACAGACAAACTTCCTATTCCTTTTCCTCACAGGTAACTTATCGTGCCTCGACCCGTTATTGCATAAGCCCTGTTGAGCCAAAGCCTTCCCACCCTGTCTGGCTCTGCTCACACGCCCGCTCTATAAAACTGTCTTATTTTAAATTCCTCCCACTGGTCTAACTCGGTGACCCCCACACGCCTTGATCAAACCTGATTAGAGCTGATATGTCCTCAGCCTCAATAGCTTTGTGCCGCTTCTACGTTGCCCTCAGATCTCTAATCTTACATTAATCTATCGACCTTCATTAAATCCCTGCATTGATCTAACCTCTACACCCACCTGAGCTAGGGAACTCCAGAGGTTCTTCACTTTCTGCATGAAGAGGTTCTGAGGTACCACAATTTTAAATGGTTGCCCTTTATCTTGTAGTTGTGACCTTTGCAAGATCCTCCCACAGGAGAAAAGATGTCAACATCTACCTTGTTAGGCCCCCTCAAAATGTTATATGTTTCAATAAGACCACTCCAATTCTCCTACATTTAAAACTTACAGATCTAAATTTTATAGGTGCTCGTGATAGGATAACTCTTCCAATCCAGGAACCAGACCAGTGACTACTTTTGGGCTGCCTTCAATGCCAATACTTCCCTTCCTAATTAAGGAAATCAAAATCCTGCTCAGAAATGGAGCATACTCAGTAGAATAGCCCTTAAACAGCTTAGTTACAAGCAGTAGTAAGCAAAATGCTTACTCAAAGCAGGACTGAAAACCCATATCGCAGAGATAAAGAGCACCTCATCGAAAGTGTTAAATCTGCTGCAGTATTTGGCTAATATAAACAATACTTGGACTCAAGCTGCTTTTGGACAGATGACTCGAGATAACCTCAGGCCTGCTCCAAGAAAGATCCTGAACTAAACACAAAATACTGATGGTAAACCACTTCCCATTGCATAGAATTCCAACTCCAAGAATAACAGTTAAAGCACACAAACTACTGATCCAAGCAAAGAATGTTCTGGATTATCCAGTGTTGAATGGCCAGAGCACTGAACACAAATATTCCCCAGGCGCATGCCTTTGAGCACACTTCCAAGCTTAATCACCCTCAAATCTAATAATTGAGCATGTTTCAGTTTTCCGGCTGCCCTCGCTGGTCAAATGAATGAATGATTAAGGGGCTTGAGCACGTGTGTTGACTAACTGACTATTTTTATTTTCGATTATAGAAAGCCTCGTCCAATGTTTTTCTGGCAATCCCATTGAGCTATTTGTGAAAATTTTGTAATCAATGACTTTTATTATAAAGTCAATCTTTTGCCAGTTTAAACTTCAGGTTTTAAAAAAAAATCAAATCAAAACACTAGCATTTCTGCAGCACTTTTTAATTCCCTGTGACATCCCAAAGCACATTCCATCTAATGAAGTATGTTTTATTGTGGAGCAACAGTTATAGGAAATAAGCTGGCCAAATTGTGCACACTTGGGGGTTATAACTAGCAACATGATATTATGGGATTATTGTGATGTGGAGAGAGACCTCCACTCTTTCTCTTTGCAACGATGCCATGGGATTCCACATGTTCTGTTTTCTTTTCAGATGGAGGCAAGGGCACTAGGTTAGAGAACTGTAGTGTATTGTGGCTTCTTCTGTACTTGTGTAACTATCACTCTAACTGAGTTAGGCATGGAGCATTAAATAACACAAATGTTTATTGTAACAGTTGAGCCCAGACTTTCTGAAAATATTTTACAAACAATATTATAATAAATAACCACCTTACCCATTCTCTTAAGGTAGCACCAACTCAGCAGCCTTAAGGTAGCACTTAACAATTTCTGAATATGTATAATTTATTTTTTATTTCCCAAATCATAAAAATATTGTGCAAGCAGGGGAAGATAATTATATTCAGAAATTATATACTAATAAATTGAAAGAAGCCAATCATAAATTTAGTTATAGTAAAAATCTTCTCATCGATATTTGGTAGAGAGCTGAGCAGATTTTGCAGATTTCCTAGTCTTCTCAGCCCTTCTTTTTCATTCCAATTTCTTATTGTCCTTGCCTTGATGCTTGAGGATTTCCTGCGTTACTTGTCTCACTAAGCTTATTCCCAAAGAGATGTGTTACCCACTGGTGTTACTCAAGGACGATATGATCAAATGGTATTATGTCCCTCACCGGCACTGATGCCCCAAAGTTCTGCAGCCACCTTCTTTCTTCTTGCACTTGGATTGAATGTTGCCAAATTGTACTTCTAAATTAATGAATTAATATATCTGAAATACTAACCAGCGTGCATGAGGTTACTTCTCTGTTGGCCACACTAAAAATCATTTCTTGCTCTCTATGTGCATAGTGAGAACAATAGTCTATAGTGTCCATTAGGAATCTTAGTTCAGCGACCGTGAGTCCAACAGTAATGTTGCTGTCTCTTCATCAAGACACCTACCATTGAGTCTCAGTTGTCTGTGATGTTATGCTAGTGATTGGTATTCAATTTATTGTTGGTACAGTGAAAAACCTGGTTTTACCTGCCATTGATACAAATCATTTCTTCACATCTTCAACGTATTGAGTTGTATCAATGGAAAAACAATTAGCAATACAGATCACAATGCTAGACAAAAAGTCAAGGGCAGACAGACATTATCGTGCAAGGCAACAACAAGGTAGGTTCTGAGGTGAAGTTTTCATCTTGTCCTATTGGGTGACCATTCAGCAGTTTTATAACAGCATTATGAGCCTGGTGCTACAAGCTTACAGGTTTTTGTGTCTTCTGCCTAATGGAGGAGAAGGGGGAATGTCTGAGTTGTAAGGTGTCTTTGTTGCTGTTGGCTACTTTACCAGTGTAGTGAGAAGTGTAGCGGAGTCCATGGAGGGGAGGCTGGTTTTTGTGATATGCTGAGCAGCGTCTTCAACTCTCTGCAGTTCCTTGCGGTGTCGGCCATACTAAGCCATGATGCATCTGCTGATGCAGAATCTTGGGACAGTTGATGGAAATGTGGAATTAATGTAAACGGGTAATCAATGGTCCACATGGTGGGCCGTAGAACCTTTTCTCATCCTGTGTATGACTCTATGACAATAATGCACAGAATAATTTTGTTTTAGTAGTTGCTTCTTATCTCTGCTGTTCTGTTTTATGTCATGGTTCAACATCAAAGATGTACAGGTCATCGATGAAATTCTTGACTCTCTCCATTCAGGTTTTGCAGTATAAGAAGCGGTGTGGTGAGCTGGAACAGGAGATCATCGAGAAAGCCTCTGAGTCGGAGCAACAGAAAGTGTCAGTGAGTTGCAGTTACCAATATTTCAGCCTTAGCAGGAGTAAGGCTTGATTCTTCTCAGCAAGAATGTCTGACAGTTGGTGACAGTCAGGCTCGCACCTGCAACTGGCTTCTTTTTACCTGTGAGACTGTCAATTTTTCAAATGGCTAAGTTGTCTTAACAGTTGGTCAAACGTGTCAGGGAAAGTTTACAGGAGTGGGTGTTGGGGAAGGGCATTGAGGGTGTTGGTCAAAGCAAGAGGTTTGCAGTTAAATTTAAAAAGGATGCTGCGCAGCTTAGAGCCATGATGATAGGAGGTTTTTGTTCAGACTAATCAATAAACAAGTGAAAGTCAGTAAGAGAAAGAGGGCACAAGGAATATGCAGAGTGAGGAACTGAGGAAGAGAGAATTCTGTTCAATATCAACATGCTTTAAAAGAAACCTGACCAAATGTCTACCTTCATACTTACTAAACTCCAGTGTTTTGACTGATTGTGTAGATTTCTACTGAGTGCCTACAAACATCGCTCTTTGGTGTGACACTACTCGATGCATTTTGGAGAGCGTTATACAGGGAAATGAAGTGTTAGAGAGAACAAATATCCTAATGGAATGGAAACAGCAACAGTCTCATATTCAACATCAAATGATTTTATACTTTGCTTTAACATTACTAAAATCCTCAGTAGAATGAGCAAACTTTACAAAGACCGCACTGGAGGTCAGGATTGAGCACTAATTGTTGGACATCTCAGGCAGGTGACTCTACTAGTTTCAACATGAGAGTTGAACAAGATTACAGAGGAATTTGGATTTGTGAGTGCTGGAAATCACCTCCAATATAATGAGCAGTTGATCTTCTGAAGTGGTTGCAGTCCACATGAGGAGGATAGAGAGACAAGGAGAACAAGTCCCAGCTGGAGTTCCTTGGTAACTAGCTTGTGTATCTCAGTGTGTGTAACTATAGTTAGCACTTACCTTAGGTGGCTAGATATTCTGCTGAAAAGCAAGCATGAGGAACAGGAGCATGGAAATAATAAAACATGGATGAGGATGTCCCCCACAATAGAAGCAAACGAGGACCAGAACAGGTGCGTGGGCATTATGAATATGTAGACCACGGGTTTTCCAATGAGATGTCATAGGTCCGAGCCCCTTTTGCTTCGGTCTCACTCATTCTTGTAAGTTTTTTCCATCCTATCATCACAGTTTGGCTACCGTTGTTAATTTTAGTTACAGACACGCTTGGAGACAACAGAATCCCAATTGAGGAGGACGGAATATGAGCACAATGCTGAACTGGAAAGCACTCTCATTCGACTGGAAGAAGAGCAGCAAAGGTCCGTGACACTTATCTGTTTTTCTCTTCAGTACCTTGACCAATTGCCCATCATTCTGCGGAGTGGCTGTGGTGGTGGTGTACAGAGACTCCCAGAGCAGGAAAAGTACTGGAGTCTGTTATGTAGGAAATAATAATGGGATTTGCCAGAATGGATTTATGTATGGGAATTCACTGACATATCTTTGAGCTTTTTAAAGTTGTGGTGAGTGGAATAGATAAGGGGAAACTATGGATGTGTACTCTGGAATTTCAGATTCAGTTTAGTTTATTGTCATATACACCAGGGTGCAATGTAATTCCTCTCAGAGTAATTGGTAATAATAAACTAAATACAGCAATGGGACGAAACAAAATGATGAAGCAATGGATACTTATTGAAGAGGTAATTAAAACTAGGGCAATAGGGAATAGGGGGTAATATATGAATGTGTAGACTTAAGATAGTCAGGGTGCACAACTGCTCCAACCTGCCCTTCATCCTCAAAACAGATGCTCCCAGGGCTGTGTGCGGAGCCCATCGTTGTACACTCTGCTTACGCCTGTCTGCATGACCAAACACCCAAATAATTACATTGACTTCTCTAACTTCCATTAATGCCTCTCCTCCCCTTCTTACCCCATCCCTGCCATATTTAGTTGTTTGTTTTTTTTCTCTCTCTCTGCCCATCACTCTGCCTGTTCTCCATCTCCCTCTGGTGCTCCCCCTTTCTTTTTCCCTAGGCCTCCCGTCCCATGATCCTTTCCCTTCTCCAGCTCTGTATCACTTTTGCCAATCACCTTTCCAGCTCTTAGCTTCATCCCATCCGCTCCAGTCTTGTCCTATCATTTCACATTTCTCCCTCCCCCTCCTACTTTCAAATCTCTTAGTACCTTTCCTTTCAGTTAGTCCTGACGAAAGGTCTCAGCCCAAAACGTTGACAGTGCTTCTCCCTATAGATGCTGCCTGGCCTGCTGCGTTCCACCAGCATTTTGTGTGTGTTGAAGTAATTATATTGTCAAGCTTGCTGATGATGTGACAGTGGTGGGACTCATCACCAACAATGATGAGGTGACCTACAGAGAGGAGGTGGAATTGCTCGAGGCCTGGTGCCAGGCGAATAACCTCTTCCTTAATGTCAACAAGACAGTGGAGATGATGAACAGACCGGATATGACCTATTTTACACCTAGGGCCTTGGTGTAAATTGACAGAATTGTTATCAGTTTAGAGCCGGTTATTCTGCCAGCAATTTTACATATATGACAGTTTAAAGGAAATAAGCGATAATAAGTAGTAGTGTGATTAATTTCAATGTAAAGCTGCTTCATTTGAGTAATTAATGTTTGAGAGCAATTCATTATGAATCTATAAAAGGACACAAAGCAGCCTCTGAATTCATACCTGAATTGGGGTTGTAGAATTTTCGGTAACACTAATACAGCCACAAGACCAAATGCAGTGCTGTGGCATTCTGACAGTCTCTGTGAAATGAGCAATGCTCCACGCGGTTAACACCTGGCTGCAGGTGCTGTATAAATCCGATCACTAGGGAACAGTTTCTGCTTGACTCAGCTTCTGCTCAAATGTTGTGCTTGGCTCAAAGGGTCTGTTTATGGCAGTGAGTGGGAAGTGGTTTGATGCACAGCTGTTGGATTGCGATACATGTTTATCTGGAATTGACTGTACCAGTGTGTGCTTGACTGTTCCTGATGTCCTCATTTTTACCTACCAGCCAAGATTCAGCTTAGAATTACAGGCCCTGCTGCATGCTTATAGAGGCATTTAAACACGGTGTTTCATCTCACTGAATTCTGATCTCTTTCCTTCTTAGTTTCATCTCATTATTATTTGATAAGTATATTAATGATGAGTTTAGCCTATTATTTTAACATATGTCGGTTTGACCTACTTGGCAACACTGTCCTTGGAGCTAAAAAATGATTGCTCTAAAGATCTGAGCACATAATCTAAGGCAGCACTGGGGGAGTGCTGAAGTTTAGAAGGTGTCATTTTTCAAACAAGTTCTAAAGTTTGCTCAGGTGGGTGCTAAAGATCCCACAGCCTTATTCAAAGAAGAGCTGGGAATTTCCTTCCAGTCATTCGGACAACTTGTCTCTCAAGAGCAGACCAACCGGTGAAAGATTATCTGGTCTTGCATCCCACCTGCTTTTTTTCATGGAATTTTGCTGTACGGTAATTGGAAACATGTCTAGCAGTGCAACATCAGCAAGTGCACTTTGAAAGTAATTCAAGAGAGGTTAAGCACTTTGGGATGAACTGGTTCCTGCTATTGGGAGCAGGATTAATTTTGCTCCTTAAAGTATTGTAACTTAGAGTTCATGCAGCAGATCTTTCTAATTAACAACAGCTGTGTAAATGGGACATCTTTCAGTGCTGGGAGAGTTGTAATGACAACACAAAGATTCTTCATCCTGTTGTACTCAAACCTCTAACAGGACGGAACATTTCCTTTTTCATAAATTTTCATGTTCAGCAGCTCCCTTCCCTCTGAATACCAAACCACCATCCTCCAACTGTTACCCAGTTAGGTGACAAAGTGCAATTGAACCAAAAAAAAACTTCTGCCTTTTGTCACCTAGATAAAAGCTGCAGGAGTTCTCCAGAACTGATCAGTCGAGATGGACAGGAGGGTGTGAGCACGTGAGGTAGCTGCATGTATCCAAAAGGTAGAGTGGGGAAACCTCATTCTTAGTACTTGGTCATTTGGCCCAAAGTGAGATTTTCAGCAGAATCGACAGAATGGATGCTGAGAAAAATGTTTTCCTAGTGGGAGTATTTAGACGCAAGGTTATAGTTTCAGAATAAGTAGTCACCCATTTCAGATGGAAATGAGGATTCAGAACATATGGAATTCTTTTCCCCAGAGGGCCGTGGAGAAGAGTCATTGGACATAAGAAGTAGTTTGACATGTATTCAAACCACAGAGGTATCAAGAGATATGGAGGGAGAAGGAAAAAAATGGTGCTGTGGCTGAGATTGAATCAGCTATGATGTTATTACCTAACAGAATATGGTCAAGGAGCTGAATAGCTCCTATTTCTTGTGTACTTTTGTTCAGTATCTCTCAATGACTTCTAGGGAAATTGTGTCCAAGCAAAGTGATTAACCAGGTTTGTGGACAAAACTTCAGTCTAAGTGGATGTTGGGGTGTTTTCTGATGAGGAGAAGCTGAGAAAGCTTAAGAAAAAGGACAAGATACAAGATGGTAACACGGTATTGATAACAGGACAGAGCATACAAATGCGACAGAGATTCCTACAGTTAGAGTTGTGTCAGGAAATGCTTCCCCTATCTCACCACAAGAATTGTTCTTTCCCTCCCCCCATTACTCACTATAATTATGAGATACATCTCTCTATTCCCATGCACACCCACCAGGCTTCCTCCTCTATTGTTTACCCCAGTCACCAATCAGCACTCACACAACTTGTAAAGCTACTTCCTTGTAATCCAGAAGACCCAACCTCCCTGTTTCATGAGCTGGGAAAGATATCTTCCTCCTCTGCTGACCCAGTGAAGCCACTGACCTTCGACCTTCGTGAATCAACCGAATATCCAGCCTCTCTGCCCCAGAACCCTTTACAATGATCAACTTTATAATGACCTGCTTTAATGCCTCATAGTGTCACTATCCCTCAAGAGTTGACGTAGTCTCCATTACACCAGAAATTCTGCAGATGCTGTAAATCCAAAGCAACACACACAAAATGCTGGAGGAACTCAGCAGGTCAGGCAGCATTTGTGGAAATGAATAAACAGTTGTCGTTTTGGGCCAAGACTTTTCTTCAGGAATAGATAGGTAGGGGGGAGACAAGAAAACAAAGATGTTGGGAGAGGGGAAGGACGATAGCTAAAAGATGGTAAGTAAAGCCAGATGGTTGGTAAATGTAAAGGGCTGGAGAGGAAGGAATCTGATTAGAGGAGAGTGGACCAGAGGAGAACGGGAAGGAGAACAGGACCCAGGGAGATGATAGATAAGTGAGAAGTAGTGAGAGGCCAGTGGGGAACAGAAGAAGAGGGTTGGAGTTATTTTTTACCGGAAGGAGAAATCGATATCTATGCTCTCAATTTGGAGGCTAACCAGATGGATTATAAGGTGTTACTCCTCCACTATAAGGGTTGCCTCATTGTGGCACACAATCGGAGCCCATAGACCAACAAGTCAGGATGGGAAGGGGAATTGGAAATAAAATGTTTGGCCACCAGGTATTTCTGCTTTTGGCAGATGGAGTGGAAATGCTCAACAAAGCAGTCCCCCCAGTTTATGATGCGTATCACCAATGTAGAGGAGGCCACATCGGGAGCACCAGACAGAGTAGATGACTCCAGCAAGTTCACTGGTGTAGAGTTGCCTCACCTGGAAGGACTGTTTGAGGCCCTGAATGGAGGTGAGGGAGAAAGTGAGTGGGTGGATGTAGCACTTTGGCCACTTTTAGGGATAAGTGCCGGGAGCAAGTTTAGTGGGGAGTGACAGATGAAAAGGGAATCACGAAGGGTGTGATCCATGTGGAAAATGGAGAGTAGGGAGGTGAAGATATGTTTGGTTGTCGATTCCTTTTGGAGATAATGGATGCTGTGGAGATTGATTTGATAGATGTGGAGGCTCATGGGGTGGTAGGTAAGGACAAGAGGAACTCTATCAGTGATAAGGCAACAGGAAGATGGGGTGAGCATGGATGTTTGTGAAATGGAAGAGATTTAGGTGAGAGCAGCATCAATGGTGGAGGAAGGGAAACCCTGTCCTTTGCAGGAGGAGGATATCTCTGACGTCCTGAAAAGAAAAGCCACAGCCTGGGAACATGTATGGCAGAGTCGAAGGGTCTGGGAAAAGGGAATAGCATTTTTACAGGCAATATGGTGGGAAGAGATATAGTCAAGAAAACTAGTTGAATTGGTAGGTTTATAAGAGGTGTCAGTTGACAGTTTGTCACCAGAGATAGAGACAGAGAGATCAGGAAGGGATATAGAAGTATCAGAAATGGACCAACTGAATTTAAGGCAGGGTGGAAGTTGAAGGCAAAGTTGGTGAAATTGATGAGCTCAGCATGGGTACATGAAGCAGCACCAGTGCATTTGTCAATATATCAGAGGAAGAGTTGGGGAGCATTACTAGGGAAGGATTAGAGTATGGCAGACATAGTTGGGACCCATGCAGGTCTGCATGGCCTCCCCTCAGGCATAGGGGAATAGACAAGCATGCCATATACCTTCTTAACCACCTAGCAGCCTGTGTAGCCACTTTCAGAAATGTTAGATTCTGAAGTTTTAGTCCAAAATTCTTTCAGAAGACAAGAAAACTTGTTGCTTCATGATGGTTTTATTCAGTGTTGATAGAACAATTGGAAACAGGAACAGAAGCTAGTAGAAGGCTTAAAGACAGAGACAAAGATGATAAAATTGTGCTGCCTTGCAGTGCAGCTCTTGAACTATGGATTAGGAAAATTCCATTCAGATTTGTAGATAAGAGTTAACCGATAATACTTCTGGGGCGCTTAGGATCGACTCAAGTAGCAGCAGTACTCTCAATGGATACAATTAAATATTCCTGTTACACCCTGTTACAGCTAAAAAGCACACTGCTACCAAGGTCAGTAGAGTTAACAAAGATGTCTTAATGCATTTAAATGATCTATCACTGCTTAAAACTGACAGAAACAATACCAATTGTGGTTAGAAGCGCCCGTGTAGGATTACTCGGAAGAAGCGTGGGTGCACAGCGGGGTTACAAATGCGTTTAAGGAACTGGGGTTTTAAACTCCCTATGCCAACTATCTTGCAGTCTCTGGGGAATGAAATCAACAATCTCAGAGCTAGGGTGCTGAATCAGAGACCGCTTATGTCCTTTGATAGTCTTTACTCAAGTAAAAAGGTGAATTATGATAAGGCATATTATTATGAATAATATAATTTGTGATAGAATCAGAATCAGCTTTAATATCACTAGCATATGTCATAAAACTTGTTGCATTGAAGAAACAGTACATTGCAATACATAGTAATAAAAAGCTATAATTAACATTAGTATATACTGTATACATAAAAATAGATTAAACACATAGTGCACAAGGAAGAGAAAAAAGTAGTGAGGTAGTGTTCATGGGTTTGCTGTCCATTCAGAAATCTGATGGCAGAGGGGGAAAAGCTGTTCCTGAAATGTTGAAATGTTGAGTGTGTGAATTCGGGCTCCTGTACCTCTTCTTTGGCGGTAGCAATTAGAAGAGTTCATGTCCTGGATGATGGGGATCCTAAATGGTGGTTGCTGCCTTTTGAGGTTTCACCTTTAGGGTGCCCTCAATACTTGGGAGGATAGTGCCCATGAAGAAGCTGGCTGAGTTTACAACTTTCTGCAGCTTTTTCCGATCCCGTGCAGTGGCTCCTCCATACCAGACAGTGATGCAACCAGTTAGAGTCCTCTCCATGATATATCTGTAGAAATTTGCGAGTGTCTTCGGTGACGTACCAAGTCCCCTCAAGTTCCTGCTGAAGTCTAGCTGTGTCATGCCTTCTTTGTAATTGCATCCATATGTTGGGCCCAGGATACTTCTGTAGACAGACCTAAAGTTCATTCCCAGCAACTTTAAACTGCTCACCCTTTCTATTGCTGATCCCTCGATGAGGACAGCTGTGTGTTCCCTTGACTTCCCCTTCCTGAAGTCCACAATAAATTCCTTAGTCTCACTGATATTGAGTGCAAAGTTGTTGTTGTGACACCACTCAAATAGCTGTTCTATCTCGCTCCAAAACATCTCCTTGTAACCATCTGAGATTCTGCCAACTGCTGTGTCATCGGCAACTTTATAGATGGTATTTGAGTTGTTGCCCGCCATACAATCAGAGGAGTAGGGAGAGCAGAACAGTGCACTAAGCCCACCTCCCTAAGGTGCACCAATATTGATTGTCAGTGAGGAGGAAGTGTTATTTCCTATCTGCACAGACTGTGCTCTCCCAGTGAGGAAGTCAGGGATCCAGTTGCAGAGGCAGGTACAGAGGCCCAGGTTTTGGAGCTTGTTGATCAGAACTGAGGGCATCATTGTTTTGTGTGCTGAGCTGTAATCAATAAGCAGCATCCTGACATAGTTATTTCTATTGTCCAGGTGATCCAAGGTTGACTTGAGGGCCAGTGAGATTGCATAATGTAATGTAAAGAATTTACTTCGCATATTTGTGAAGGATGTAAGAAATAAAGTCAATTCAACTCAATTGAATCCACTGCAGATCTATTGTATTGATAGACAAATTGCAGGTCCCTGCTTAGGCAGGAATTCATTCTAGGTATGACTAACCTTTGAAGGCACTTCATCGCAGTAGATGTGAGTGAGTGCTACTGGACAATCATCGTTATGGCAGCTCACCCTGCCCTTCTTGAACACTGGTGTGATTGTTACTCTTCTGAAGCATGTAGAAACCTGCGCTGTAGCAGTGAGCAATTGAAGCTGTCTGAACCCTCCCACCAGATGGTTGGCACATGATTTCAGTGCTCTACTATGTACACCATCAGGGCCTGTTGCCTTGCAAGGGGTCGGCCTCTTGCAAGATGTCTGACATCAGCTTCTAAGACAGAGATCACAAGGTCATCAGATGTTGCAGGGATTCACAGAAGTGTAGTTTTATTCTCCTATTCAAAATGTGCATAAGAGATGCTGAGCTCATCTGGAAGTGAGTTATCACTGCTGTTCATAATGTTAGGTTTCACTTTGCAGGAAGTTACAGCCAACAAACCCCATCAGAATTGACGTGCAACTGATTCCACCTCTAACCTCAATCAGAATTGGTCTTCTACTCTTAAAATACCTTCTATACCTAGACTTCTTGTATATTTCTGGATCACTGGTCTTGAATGCCATAATTCTAGCCCTCAGCAGACTACGAATCTCCTGGATCATCCACAACTTTTGTTTTGGGTATGTCTAGTATGTTCCTGAAGATACACGCTCATCCACACAGGTTGTGAGTAACCCTAGCTTCTGAGACTCAAATGAAACCAGTCAAAGAAATCCCATCTATCAGATTGATGTTGCCTCTTTATGGATATGATCAGCCAAATTAGTTATGTCTTCAGCCTCTCAGGTATGTAAGTACAAAACTCTCTACCTACAAGTGCATGCGTTCTCCCTTCAACTGCTAAGTGAAGATCTAATGGCATATGATTTTGAAGAACCATCTTATGCATGGCAGCTAGTTTTGTTCCTTTCCCCAAGGCATTGGCAGCATCCTTTCTAAACTTGCAAAGACATTTTTGATGCCTCGTGTCCTCCTTACAACACTGTAAAATGGGAATAAAATTGATGTCAGCAATCTCTTTTGGAATTCTCTCATGCACTTCTAGACCTGGGAGCTAAAGGTAAGGTGTGTGTGTGTGTGTGTGTGTGAGTCTCACAACAGGGAAAACATAACTTAAATAGCAAGATCCTAACCAACTAAGTGGAAGAGAGATGTAGACTCTATTTCCGCACAGAAATTACACATTGTTCCAAGAACTTCACACATTTCTTATTACTTGACAGGAGCCTTGATGAATTGTAATATTTTTCTGATCATCAATGTAAATTCTAGATTCATAATTCCATTTAAGCCAGTGTAAAGTGTAATCGCATGAACTATGCCCAACTGGAATGGTACCTCCTCTGCTCAAGCAAAAGTTAGCTTTTTTAGTAAACACATGAAAAGATTTAATAGCTTTATCATATACACTAGATGTGGATATATCTCAGGACAAGATGTGAATAGAGTCAGATATAATATTCCCTAAATCATGCCGATTATATTTACATAAATGATCCAGTTTAAAATGGTATGTAGGGGGTATGACCATCGTATATTTATGTCTCCCTTGAGAATAATGAATCATAGGCATAATGTCAACATCGCCATTGCTGGAATGTTTAATAAAGTGGATGCATGTTTATTCTGGGTCTACAGGAATGCCCAGCGTTAGTGAATATTTTGAAGTATGTGGTATATACTGACATACCCAGCAGCTAGAAGCATTAACTGTATCAGCAAATTCCTGTGAGACTCATAGGTATACATTATGAGATATCTCACTGGTTCATTATGAGCCGGGAAAATAGTCAAAAATATAGCAACTAATATTTGAATGAACATTCATAATGTTCAGTAGTTGTTGATGTGCTTGAAGTCTTCTGGCTGGTTCATTGCAGCCCAGCAGTGTAGGCACTGTGACTAAGAGGTTTCAAAAACATAAACCACAGCACTCATTGTCCTCATCAAGTAGTACTTTAGCTCACTAGCAGCTGCTGGCATGTAACCACTTGTGTTTTTTTTTTACCTTCCACTTTCACTGCCAAGTTGGTAATTAACAGCATTTGATAAGAAACTTGCCCAAGTTCCCCAATGGATCCTTATATGGTTTCTTAATCAGGGCCCACTCACGAGGAATCAGAGTGCTTCTTCCTTCTGCTGGATCACTCCAAACATTGGAAACCTCTTGTGAAGCAGAATGGATGGCTTGGGGTAATTTCCCTCAATAGTTAGCTAAACTGTCTACTAAAATTGTTGGAGCGGCCTTTGTTGGAATGGGCTGTGTTAGAGTGGCAATTTTGAGGCTTGACTCTTTGAGGCTTGAGTGAGAGAAGGCAAGAAAGCTGTAGGTAGAATTTCTTCCCCTCCCCTCCCCCCCCCCGTTTACTTATTGTTCTCCTTCTTTATATCTCTACAGTTAGAAAAGTAGGGATACTGGGCTGGATAGTTGAATGTTCCTCCTGCTGGATGTGGGAAGACAGGGAGAGCTCCAATGTCCCTGATGACTACACCTGCGAGAAGTGCATCCTGCTGCAGCTTTTAATAGTTCATGTTAAGGAGCTGGAGCAGGAACTGGATGAACTCTGGGTGGAGGAGGTTGTACAGAGGTTGTTACACCCAAGGTGCAGGACCCAGAAGACTGGTTGACAGGAAGGGAAAAGGGTTTAAACAGCCAGTGCAGAGTACCGCTGTTGGCATCCCCCTCAACACTAAGTATAGCATTTTGGATACTGATGCGGGGGGGGGGGGGTGCGCAGGGGAATGACCTAACAGAAGAAAGTCACAGCATGTGTATGGCTCTGTGAATCAGAAGAGAATGGGGTTGAAGAGGTAAGCTGTAGTAATAGGGGATTCATTAGTTAAGGAGTATCAGTGGATGAGAATAAGATTTCCAAAAGGTATGTTGCCTCCAGGTGCCAGGGTCAGGGACATCTTGATCAAGTCCTCAGCATTCTTAAGTTGGAGGGTGAGCAGCCAGAGGTTGTGGTCCGTGTAGTTACCAATGACATAGGTAGGAGGAGTGACAAGGTTCTGCAATGTGAATTCAGGGAGTTTGGTGCTAAGTTAAAGGGCAGGACATCTAGGGTTGTCATCCAAGGACTGCTACCCATGCCACATGCCAATGAGGCTAGAAATAGGAATATCATACAGTTTGACACATGGCTAAGGACTTGGTGTAGGAGAGAATGCATCAGAATTTTGGATCTTCGGGCTCCCTTCCAGTTCCAGTTCCTTAATACATTCTGTCAGGAGCTGCAGCTCGGTGCACCTGGTGCAGATGTGTTAATCTGGAAGACTGGACATCTCTCAGATTTCCCACATTCCACCCAGAGTACAAAACTGCCCCTGAAGCCTTTTTAACTAACCTATTATGCCCTAACAAATGAGGAATGAACAAATAAGGACAGAGAGAGAGAGTAACTTACAAGACAATGTACCTCACTCAAGCCTAAGCCTGATGGGCCAAAGCTACTGAAAGAGTGGTGATCAATGGCAGTTGGTGATCACAATCCCACTAGTTTCAAAGTAAATAGGCTAAAGGATCGACTGGTCCATGAGTTGAGTTCTAAATTGGAGAAAGGCCTGTTTTGATGGTTTCCAGTCTCCCAGATGTCCACATCTGCGCCAGGCACACTGAGATGCAGCTCCTGAGAGACTGTGTTAGGGATCTGGAGCTGTGGCTTGATGACCTACAGCTTATTAGGGAAAGTGAGCAGGAGATAAATAGGAACTACAGGGAGTTAGCACCCTGAGATTGCAGGAGTTAGACAATTGAGTGACTGTCAGGGAAGATTTCAGATAGTAGAGAGCACCCCTGTGGCCATCCCCTTCAGTAATCGTTAGCTCGTTTTGGATGCTGCTCAGTGGGATGACCTGACAGTGGACAACCACGGCGATCAGATCTCTGGCACTGAGCCTGGTTCCATGGTGCAGAAGAGAGAGAAGATGAGGAATGCAGTAGTCATAGGGTATTTCATAGTGAGGGGAACAAAGAGGAGGTTCTGTCAGCCTGATAGAGATACCTGCATGGTGCCAGAATATGGGATGTCTTGGATCGGGTCCAGAGTATTCTGAAACGAGAGGGTGAACAGCCAGAAGTCTTGGTACATGTTGATACCAATAACAAAGGGAGGAGGTCCTGAAGAGAGAATTCAGGGAGTTGGGTAGGAAGCTGCAAAGCAGGACCTCCAGGAAGGTAATCTCAGGATTGCTGCCTGTGCCACATGCTAACAAGTGCAAGAACAGCATAATCAGGCATACTAATGTGTGGCTGAGAGACTGGTGTAGGGGGAAGGGCTTCAGGCTCCTGGATCATTGGGGCCTCTTCTGGGGGAGATGCAACCTGTACAAAAACTATGGGTTATACCTGAACCCAAAGGGGTCCAATATCCTAGCAGGCAGATTTAATGGAGCTGCTAGGGAAGGTTTAAACTAATTTGACAGGCAAATGGGAACCAGAGTGATAGGGCAGAGGAAGGGGGAAACAGAAATATGTTAAAGATAGCGTGCAACAGAGATGATAGAAAGGAGAGGCAGGAGGTGAGGCATAATCACAGCCAGTGGTATGATTTACAGGGCAATAGAGGCATGATACACATAGAACAGAAAGCAACAAATACTGGACACAGCATAAGAAATAGAATGGACAATCTTGAAATTCAGCTACAGATTGGCAAGTATGACATTGTGGCCATCTCTGAAACTTGGCTAAAAGGTGGCTGCCATTGGGAGCTGAACATCCAGGGATATATGGTGTATCGGAAAGATAGGTTAGTAGACAGAGGGGATGATGTGGCCCTGTGTGTAAGAAATGATATTAAATCATTAGAAAGAGATGACATAAGATCTATGAGCTGAGTTGAGAAATGGCAAGGGTAAAAGATCCCTAATGGCTTTTGTATACAGGCATCCAAACAGCAGCTGGGATGTGGATTACAATTTACAGCAGGAGATAGAAAAGGCATGTCAGAAGGGCAATGTCATGGTAAACGTTGGGGATTTTAACATGAAAGTGGATTGGGAAAACCGGGCCTGTACTGGACTTTAAGAGAGAGAATTTATGGAATGTCTAAGGGATGGCTTTTAAAACAGCTTGTTGTTGAGCCCACTAGGGGATCAGTTGTGCATTGATCTGGAGGTGATAAGAGAGTTTAAGGTTAAGGAAACTTTAGGGAACAGTGATCATAATATAATTGCGTTCACTTTGAAATTTGAGAAGGAGAAACTTAAATCCAAAGTGTCGGTATTTCAGTGGAATAAAGGAAATTCCAATGGCACGAGAGGGGAACTGACCAAGGTTGACTGGAAAGAGACACTAGCAGGAAGGACAGCAGAGCAGCAATGGCTGGAGTCCCTGTGTAAAATGAGGGAAGTGCAAGACAGATATAATCCAAATAAGAAGAAATTTTCAAATGGAAGGACACTACCGTGGCTGACAAGTGAAGTCAGAGCCAAAGTAAAAGCAAAAGAGAGTGCATACAAGGAAGCCAAAGATAGCAGGAAGATAGAGCACTGGGAAGCTTTTAAAAACTTGCAGAAGGAAACTAAGAGGGTCACTAGGAAGGAAAAGATGATTTATGAAAGGAAGCTGGTGACTAATATCAAAGAAGATACTAAAACATTTTTTAAATATATAAAGGGTGGAAGAGAGTTGAGGGTAGATATAGGACCAAAAGAAAATGATGCTGGAGATATTGTAATGAGAGATGCAGAGACAGCAGAGGAACTGAATGCGTATTTTGCATCAGTCTTCACAGTGGAAGATATCTGCAGTCTATCAGACATTCAAGAGAGTCAGGGATAATTCTTCTGGACTTGATGGAATGCACCCTTGGGTTCTGAAGGATGTAGCTGGAGAGGTTGCGGAGGCATTAACAATGATCTTCAAGAATCAATAGATTCTGGCATTGTACCAAATGATTGGAAAATTGCAAATGTTACTCTGCTATTTAAGAAGGGTGGGAGGCAGCAGAAAAGAAATTATAGACCTGTTAGCCTGACATCAGTGGTTGGGAAGTTACTGGAATTGTTTGTTAGGGATGAGATTACGAAGTACCTGGAGGCACATGACAAGATAGGCCAACGCCAGCATGGTTTTCTGAAAGGAAAATCCTGCTTGACTAACCTACTGCAATTTTTGAGAAAATTACAAGCAGGGTAGATAAAGGAGATGCAGAAGATATGGTATACTTGGATTTTCAGAAGGCCTTTGACAAGGTGCCACACATGGGGCTGCTTAGCAAGATAAGAGCCTATGGTATTAGAGGGAAGTTACTAGCATGGGTGGAGCATTGGCTGATCGGCAGAAAACAGAGAGTGGGAATAAAGCAATCCTGTTCCGGTTGGCTGCTGGTTACCAGTGGAGTTCCACAGGGGTCGGTGTTGGGACCGCTGCTTTTTACGATGTGTGTCATTGATTTGGACTATGGGATTAATGGATTTTTGGCTAAATTTCCTCATGTCGAGGAAACAGAGAGCCTGCAGAGAAACTTAGATAGCTTAGGGGAATGGGCAAAGAAGTGGCAAATTAAATACAATGTTGGAAAGTGTATCGTCATATATTTTGGTGGAAGAAATAAACGGGCAGACTATTATTTAGGTGGGAAGAGAATTCGAAATGCAGAAATGCAAAGGGACTTGGGAGTCCTTGTGCAGGATAACCTCCAGGTTGATTCAGTGGTGAAGAAGGCAAATGCAATGTTTGCATTCACTTGTAGAGGTATAGAATATAAGAGCAGGGATGTGATGTTGAGGCTTTATAAGGCACTTGTGAGACCACACTTGGAGTATTATGTACAGTTTTGGGTTCCTTATTTTAGAAAGGATATACTGACATCAGGGAGGTTCAAAGAAGATTCACGAGAATGATTCCAGGAATGAAAGGGTTACCGTATGAAGAACATCTGGCAGCTCTTGGGCTGTATTCCCTGGAGTTCAGGAGAATGAGGAGGGATCTCACTGAAACATTCCAAATGTTAAAAGGCCTGAAAAGATTAGATATGGCAAAGTTATCTCCCATGGTAGGGGGTTCTAGAACAAGTGGGCACGACTTCAGGGTTGAAGGACGTCCATTTAGAACGGAGATACAGAGAAATTACTCGAGTCAGAGGGTGGTAAATCTGTGGAATTTTTTGCCATGGGTGGCTGTGGAGGCTAAGTCATTGGGTGCATTTAAGGCAGAGATAGATAGGCTCCTGATTAGCCAGGGCATCAAAGGGTATGGGGAGAAGGCAGGGGAGCGGGGATGACCAGTAGAATTGGATCAGCCCATGATTGAATGGCAGAGCAGACCCGATGGGCCTGCTCATATATCTTATGGTCTTATTTTCTAAAGTTTGTATATGCTTGTCAGAGTAACAGGTTTAGGGAATCTTGGTTTTCAAGAGCTATTGAGGCCCTGGTTAAGTTAAAAAAGGTGCATAGGCAGGTAGAACAAATGATGTAGTAGAGGAGTATAAGAAAAGCACGAGAACATTTAAGAAAGAATTCGGGAGGGCCAAAAGAAGGCATGAGTTTGTGCTAGCGTATGAGGTGAAGGAGAATCCTAAGGGATTCTTTGGACATGTTTAGAACAAAGGGGTAGTAAGGGGCAAAATTGGTCGTCTGGAAGATCAAAATGGTAATTTATTCATTGAGCCAAATGAAATGGGGGAGATCTTAAATGGATTTTTACATCTGGAATTACTTGGGAGGACAGAGTCTATAAAAGTGAGGCAAAGCAGTAGTGAAGTCATGGACCCTATAGAGAGCAGGAGGTGTTTGCTATCTTGTGGCAAATTTGGGTGGACAAATTCCCAGGGCTTGGCAAACTGTTCCCTCAGGCCCTGTGTAATGCAAGTGCAAAAATTACAGGAGCCCTAGCAGAGTTATTTAAATCATCCTTCATGACACATGAGGTGCTGGAGGATTGGAGGATAGCTAATGTTGTTCTGCTGTTTATGAAAGGCTTTAAAAATAAACTAGGAAATTATATGCCACTGAGCCTGACATTAGTGAGAAAGTTATTGGAAGGTATTCTAAGAGGCCTGATATCTGGCTATTTGGATATACATAGACCGATTAGGGATAGTCAGCAAGGATTTCTGTGTGGAAGGTTGTGTATAATCAATCTTAAATTGGATAAGGCATTGGCCCTGTGAGAGAAGCCAGAAAGTGGTAGTTAATGATTGCCTCTCTGACTAGTGGTCTATGACTAGTGGATTGCCGCAGTGACTGGTGTTATTTGTCATCTATATCAATGATCTGGATGGTAATATGGTGAACTGGATCAGCAAGTTTGCAGATGACGCCAAGATTGGGGCTGTTCTGAACAGTGAGGAAGACCATCAGAACTTGCAATGGGATCTGGATCAGCTGGAAAAATGGGCTGAGAAATGGCAGACATAATTTAATACTAACAAGTGTGAGGTGTTGTTCTTTGGTAGCACCAAGTGAATGGCAGGGCACTAAGGAGTGCAGTTGAACAAAAGGACCTGAGAATCCAAGTCTATAATTCAATGAAAGTGGCGGCACAAGTAGATAGGTTATAAAGAAAGCTTTTAGCACATTGGCCTTCATAAATAAAAGTATTGAGTGCAAGCTTTATATTAAAGCTATATAAGACATTGATGAGGCCAAATTTGGAGTATTGCATACAGTTTTTGTTACCTACCTATAGGAAAGATGTAAATAAGATTGAAAGAGTTCGGAGAAAATTTACAAGGATGTTTCTGGGACTGAAGGTTATCTGAGTTATAAGGAAAGACTTAAAAGATTAGGACTTTATTCCTTGGAACATAGAAAATTGAGGGGAGATTTGAGAGATGCAGACAAAATTATGAGGGGAATAGACAGGAAAAATGCAAGCAGGCTTTTTCCATTGCAGCTGGGTGGGACTACAACTAGAGGTCACGGGTTAAGTCTGAAACGTGAGAAGTTTAAGGAGAACATGAGGGGAAACTTCTTCACTCAGAAGGTCATGAAAATGTTGAAGGAGCTGTCAGCACGAGTGGTGCATGCAAGCTTGATTTCAATGTTTAAGAGCAGTTTAGATGGCTACATGGATTGTAGGGATCCAGAGAACTATGGTCCCAGTGCAAGTCATAGGATCTAGGCAGTTTAAATAATTTGGCAAGGACCAGATGGGTCGAAGGGCTGTGCTATGCTGTATTGTTCTATGTCTCTATGACTTATAATGTGTATATCAGCCTCTCGGTAAGGAACAACTCCAAAAGCGCATTGAGAATCAGTATAGATTTTAGCTGATCTTCCTTTTGCTACCTCACAGGCTTCAATTAAAGTTTTTAGTTCTGCCTGTTGCACAGAGGTACCAGGAGGCATGCTTCCTGATGCCAGTCCTTCAATACCAGAAACAACCATTCAAACTCCACTGTCAAATGTAGAGGAGCCGCCAGTGTACAGAATCGGATTTTTGGCAGAGAAATAACCAATAGAACACTGTCAGTCTCGATGTTCTTGAGTTAAGTCTGCTGTCATATGTTTCTCATTGACATACAGGGTAGATGGTTTTCCCTCTATCGGGGATTCTCAATGCAGGTGCAGTACACAATGTCACCTTTAAAATTTGAAGCACTTTAGTTGCTCTTCATTAAGAGTTACAGGGTCATCTGACCACTTATTGTCCTTCTGCAGATTGTTGAGTGGTTGATGGATCTTCCACTACCTTGCCAAAACATTGATTAGCAATGGTTTCATCTTCAGTCCTGTGTGTCTTCATTCCCTTGGTTTTTATTGGAGCAAGCTGCGATATACCTGTCAATCATATCATTTCATTACTGTCACCCTCATTTGAATCATTCGGGACCCCTAAGGAGTCCCTCTAAACTTAGTCACCGTATAAGAATGGCCCTTGTAAGAGATAGTTACCCTGAGTGAGCTGCAGAGATCACTGGCTGCAACTGGAGATGAAGTTCATGGCTTGACAATTTCTAAGGTCTTGCACAAAAAGGATATTTATGGAAGAGTGGCAAAGAAGTAGCCCTGGCTAAAGAAAAAAACAAGCCTGTCCTTGCCCATAAAGACTTAGAAAAGCATCATTAAGATGATACTGTAAAGATGTGGAAGCAAGTCTTTTGGTTGGATGAGATTAAAGTGGAGCTTTTTAGCCTCAATACTAAGCAGTATGTGTGGCGTAAATCTAATATTGCACATCAGCCAGGTAACACCATCCCTACTGTAAAGTATGATGAAGATAACATCATGCTATAGGATGACTTTAAGCAGGAGGGACTAGATATCTGGTCAGGATTGATGGGAATACAGAGATGCCCTGGACAACTCCTAGTAGTCTCTGCCAGCGAACTTAAACTGGGGAGGAAGCTGGTTTTACAGCAGAATGTCAATCTAAAGCATGTTGCCTGAGCAACCATGAAGTGCCTTCAAATGAAGAAAATTGAAGTCCTTGAGTGGCCCAGTCAGAGTCCTGAGCTTAACCCAATCAACCATCTCTGGCAAGACCTCAGGATGGCTGTTCACCACTTCTCCCCAAGTAACCTTGTACAGCTTGAGCAAACTAGCAGGGAGGAATGGGTAAATCTTGCTCCATCAAGTTGTGCAAAGCTAAAAGACACATTAAAAAAGACTATTGGCTCTTAATATCTATGAGAGGTGGTTCAACCAAGTATAAAGCAAAGGGGGATGAATACTTTTGAACTGGTGACATTTCAAATTTGAAATTTTAGTTTCTCATGCTTTAAAATTTTCCCTGTTTTTGAGCTCTACTGTGAAAAAAAAGGAGCATGTGATTCACAAATAAAAATTCTCAGTTAAATTGTTTAATGTCACTGGTTGTAATACTCATTTAGGTGAATCAATGACTGGGGTCTGAATACTTTTACAAGGCACTATATACAAGAACTACTTAAAATACAAACAATTAATTAATTACTAAACTGCAAAGAAAATATCAATTAAACAGACTCATCTAAAAATGAAACAGTCAAATCAACAGTGAACTATGAATTTGGACTCCAAGATCGCTCTACTCATTAACACTGTTAATGGTAAGTAAGGGTCTTACCCTTAACACAGTACTGTCTCTTGACATTTGACCTATCAAGGTGCAACACCACAATCGGCCTGGTTAAACTCCATTTGCCGTTTCTACACACATATCTGCAGCTGATCTATATCCTGTTATATTCTTTGCCAATCTCCTATGCTATTCACAACACCACCAATCTTTGTATCATCCGTGAACTTGCTAACCCACTCAACAACATTCTCATCCAGGTCATTTATATACATTACAAACAGCTGACATCCCAGCACAGATCCCTGTGGAACATCAATGATCACAGATGTCCAGCAAAAGTAAGTCCCTTCAACCACTACTCTCTGTCTTCTATCAGCAAGCCAGTTCTGAATCCAAATGGCTAATTTGCCAGGGATCCCATGCATTGTAATCTTCTGGATGAGCCTTCCATGAGGGACTTTGTCAAAAACCTTACTAAAATCCATATAGACAACATCCTCCGCTCTACCTTCATCTGCTACCCCCATCATCTCATCAAAAAACTCAATTAATTTAATAAGACATGACTTCCTTGTACTTCCAAGTGCTCATAAATCCTATCTATAAGAATGCTGTCCAGTAACTTCCCTACCACAGGTATGAGACTCACCTGTCTATAGTTTCCAGGATAACCCCTGGTTGCCTTCTTGAATAATGGAAAAAAACATTAGCTTCTCACCAGATTTCTGGGACTTCATCTGTGGCTAGAGAAGACATGAAGTTATTGGTCAAGGCCACAACAGTCTCATCTCTTGCCTCTCACAATAAGCTGGGGCATATCCCATCAGACTCTGGGGACTTATCCATCTTAATGATCTTTAAGAGACTCAACACTATCTCGTCTTTTGCCTCAAAATCGTGGCATATTAACAACAAGACACTGATCTCGCTATCCTCCATTTCCTCCTCCTTGATAAATACTACTGTAAAATACTCACCCACATCCACTGCATCCAAGCAAATATTCCCCCCTTTATTCTTGATTGGCCCTAACCTCCCTGGTTATCCATCTTGCTTTTGATGTATGTATAGGTGATTGGGATTCTTTTTAAATCCTACTTGCATTACACGTAAAACTTTGACAAACTTATATAGATGTGTGGTGGAGAGTATACTGACTGGGTGCATCACAGCCTTGTATGCAAACACCAATGCCATTGAACAGAAAGTCTTACAAAAAGTCATGAATACAGCCAAGCCTATCATGGTTAAAGCCCTCCTACTGAACACCTCTACACAGAGCATTGTTGCAGGAAAACAGCTATCATCACCAGGGAACCCTACCAGCCAGGTTATGCTCTCTTCTGATTGCTGCTGTCAGGGAGAAGGTGAAGGAGCCTTAAGACTCACACCACCAGATTCAGGAACAGTTATTACCCTTCAAATATCAGGTTCTTGACCTGGAGGGTATATCTTGCACTCAACTTCACTTGACCCTTCACATTAGGCAGAAAATGGTGTTGGGTAGACTGATGGAACTGAAGGCTGATAAATCCCCAGGAGCTGATGGTTTGCATTCCAGGGTACTTAAGGAGATGGCTCTAGAAGTCGTGGATGCATTGGTAATCATTTCCAATGTCCTATAGATTCAGGATCAGTTCCTGAGGATTGGAGGGTAGCTAATGTTATCCTGCTTTTTAAGAAAGGAGGGAGAGAGAAAACAGGGAATTATAAACCAGTTAGCCTGCCATCAGTAGTGGGAAAGTTGATGGAGTCAATTATAAAAGATGAAATAGCGGTACATTTGGATAGCATTAACAGGATAGGTTTGAGTCAGCATGGATTTACGAAGAGGAAATCATGCTTGACTAATCTTCTGGAATTTTTTGAGGATGTAACTATGAAAATGGACAAAGGAGAGCCAGTGAATGTAGTGTACCTGGATTTTCAGAAATCCTTTGATAAGATCCCATATAGGAGATTAGTGGGCATAATTAGAGAACATGGTATTGGTAGTAGGGTACTAACATGGATAGAAAATTGGTTGGCAGACAGGAAACAAAGAGTAGGGATTTACGGGTCCTTTTCAGAATAGCAGGCAGTGACTAGTGGGGTACCGCAAGGCTCGGTGCTGGGACGACAGCTATTTACAATATACATTAATGATTTAAATGAAGGGATTAAAAGTAACATTAGCAAATTTGCAGATGACACAAAGTTGGGTGGCAGTGTGAAATATGAGGCAGATGTTAGGAGAATGCAGGTGACTTGGACAGGTTGGGTGAGTGGGCAGATGCATGGCAGATGCAGTTTAATGTGGGAAAATGTGAGGCTATCCACTTTGGTGGCAAGAACAGGAAGGTAGATTACTATCTGAATGGTGTCAAGTTAGGAAAAGGGGAAGTACAACGAGATCTAGGTGTTCTTGTACATCAGTCACTTAAAGTAAGCATGCAGGTACAGCAGGCAGTGAAGAAAGCTAATGGCATGTTGGCCTTCATAACAAGGGGAGTTGAGTATAGGAGCAAAGAGGTCCTTCTGCGGTTGTACAGGGCCCTGGTGAGACCACACCTGGAGTATTGTGTTGAGTTTTGGTCTCCAAATTTGAGGAAGGACATTCTTGCTGTTGAGGGAGTCCAGAACCAGAGGCCACAGTTTAAGAATAACAGGCAGGCCATTTAGAACAAAGTTGAGGAAAAACTTTTTCACCCAGAGAGTTGTGGATCTATGGAATGCTCTGCCTCAGAAGGCGGTGGAGGCCAAGTCTCTGGATGCTTTCAAGAAAGAGTTAGATAGAGCTCTTAAAGATAACAGAGACAAGGGATATGAGGAGAAGGCAGGAATGGGGTACTGATTGTGGATGATCAGCCATGATCACAGTGAATGGCAGTGCTGACTCAAAGGGCTGAATGGCCTACTCCTACACCTATTGTCTATTGTTTATTATCATCCAGATGGTTGACGTAGATGACAAACACACTGAACCCAGCACAGATCCCTGCGGCACTCCACTAGAGACAGGTCTCCAGTCAGAGAGGCAACCATCCACTACCACTTCTCTCACAAAGGCAATGCCTAATCCAATTTACTAACTGGTTTTGAATGGCAAGCGACTAAACCTTCCTGATAAACCTCCCGCGAGGGACCTTGTCAAACACCTTGCTGAAGTCCATGTTGACAACATCCATTGCCTTTCTTTCTTCTACTTTCCTGGTCATTTGCTTGAAAACCCATAACTTGGTTAAACACAACCTCCCACACACAAAGCCATGCTGACTATCCCTAATCATTTCCTGTCTATCCAGATACTCATATATCCAGTCCCTTAGAATACCTTGCAATAATTTCCCACTACAGATGTCAGGCTCACTGGCTTATAATTTCCGGGTTTATTTTTAGAGCCTTCCTTAAACAGTGGAAGATTAGCTCCCCTCCAATCCTCCTGTACCTCACTTGTCGCAAAGTTTGATTTAGATATCTCTTCTACTGCCCCAGCAAATTCTGCACTTACCTCACACAGGGTCCAAGGGAACACTTTGGCAAGTCCTGGGAATTATTTATTAACCCTAATTTGTGCCAAGGCATCAAAGAACTCCTCCTCTGTAGTCTGTATAGGGTCCGTGACATCACTGCTGTTTCACCTCACTTCTATACACTCTGTGTCCATTTCCCAAGTAAAGCCAGATGCAAAAATTCCATTTGAGATCTCCCCCATCTCTTCTGGCTCCACACATGGATTACCATTCTGATCTTCCAGAGGACTGGTTTTATCCATTGTAATCCTTTTTTCTGTTAACTTGTCTGTGGAAGCCCTTATATTCTTCTTTCCCTTGTCTGCTAGAGAAAGCTCCTGCCTTTTTTTAGCCCTCCCGATTTCTTTCTTAAGTGTTCTCTTGCATTTCTTATATTCTTCAAGAACTTCATTTCTTTCATGCCTGCCTGAACGTGCTATGCTCCTTCACCTACATAAACTTCTGTCACCTGCCTTGTCTCATTCTCTGATGGCAGATCAAGTACTGCACACTCTCTCACTGTGACTTTAATATATTGACTAAGGAAACTTCCCTGAACACATTTGACAAACTCTTATCCTTCCTGATCCTTTTACACTCACTATGGGAGTCCCAGTCAGTATGTGGAAAGTTAAAATCACCAACTATCACAACATTACATTCCTTGCAACTGTCTGCAGTCTCTCTGCAAATTTGTTTCTCTATCTCCCCTGGACTGTTGTGTGGTTTATAATATGGTCCCATTCATGTGGTCATACCTTTTTATTTCTCATTTCTGCACATAAAGCCTCATGGACGAGTTCTGCAGTTACTCCTGACTGAGCATTCTGTGACATTTTCCCTGAGTTGTAACACCACTCCTCTCCCTTTAATCACTCCCACTCTATCACCTCTTAACTTTTCCTTTTCTTTCTTGACTAAATTCATCATATCTCTCAACATCCAAGGTTCTCTTATCTTGCCATTCTTGTCTTTTCTTCTGGCTGGAATGTACCTGTCCTGTACTCTGTACTTTGTTGGATGTGGACTTGCCCAAAAACAGCTGTTCCCATTTAACTCTCTCTAGCTAATGTTTTCATAATTTAATCAGTTTTCAATCTATGGCAATATATGACCACCACCCTACAATGCAGTGCACTTTAATTTTACGCACTAACTTTTTATGCTGGACCTTACCAAGACTTTCTGGAAGTCAAGTGTACTATGTCACTTTTCTTCCTTTATTTTTTTAAACGGTCACATATTAACAGTTTGCAAATCTTCATTTCCATTTGAGGTGTACATTCTGACTTTGCAAATTGCATTGATCATTTTCAAGTGTGCTGCTATCTCATCCTGTATGATAGGCTGTAGCATTCTCCTTTCACTGATGTTAAGCAAACCACTTTCTAGATTCTTGTTCTCCATCTTGCTCCTTTTTAAATAATGTTGTTATCTTTGCCATCCTCCAATCTGCAAGAACTCTGGAAGGTAATTGCATCCACTATTTCCATTGATACATTATTTATTACACTGGGATGTGAATCATAAGGCTGTGAGGATTTAGATCAGCAGAGAGATGCAGCATAGAACCAGATCCTTCTACTAATCAAGTCCACATTGATTGTCTCCACTTTCATACACTGTTCCGACATTGTTCCCTTTTTTAGCAACTCAGCCTAGATTCTGCCACTCAACTACACACTAAGGCAATTTACAATGACTAAATAACCCGTCCTTGTGATGTGGGAGGCTCGGGGAAAACCATGCAGTCACAGGGAAAATGTACAAACTCTACACAGGAGACACCTGACTACAGGACTAAATCTGGGCTCTGCGGCTGTGAAGCTGTAAGCTACTCACTGTGTTACCCCTCTCAGGCTTTCATTGCCATTGATTTCTCCAGCACTTTTTCTTGACGATATTACTTCCTTTATTTAGTTCCTCATTTTTGTTAGATTCTTGGTCCCTAACATTTCAGGAGAGTCATGTTGTGGTGTCTTCAGTGAAACCTAAGAGCACATGGTGGTAGAGTGACAACAGGAGCAAATCTTTTGACCCTTGCAGTCAGTAAGGCAATGGCTGATCTACTTACACAACAGGCCCTTGCAATGTCTCTTGATCAAGTATCTGCTCCCTGATTTATATTGACTTACTGCTAAGTGTCTGAATGTAAAGTTCTCAGTTTCTTCAAAGTTCCCACTGCCCATTTATCTCCAATCCATTCTTAAATCTTACCAAAATAGTTTGCACTTCTCTAAATACTGCCTTCTAACATGCCCGGATATATTAAACTTAGCACTGGGTTCTGCGTTTTTACTGATAAGGTCTTGGCTCTGGAGTTCCATCCTTAACCTTTCCCTTCAAATGCTCCATAAGATCATTTTTTTTTCAAATTTGATCTTCATGCAGATGATGCTGCAGAGATAGAATGAGCTATCAAAAAGAAAGTAGTTGAGACAGGTACAATTAGATCACTTTAAAGACATTTGGGCAGGTACTTAGCTAGAAAAAGCTTTAAGGGATATGGGACAAATATGGGAAAATGAGACCAGTTTAGATGTTGGGATGAAGGGCCCGTTTTCATTAATTCTATCTTTTGTGCTCTTGGTGGCAAATGTTATTTTAGTAAGAGCTCCTGATTCATTAAGTTACAGTTGCGATGTAAATGCAGTGTTGACCAGGTCCCTGTCATTTTTATTTTTCCCGAGACAGAGGCAGCAGCCTTTCCCAAGTCAACACCATGCTGCGGGAACAACTGGAACAGGCCAATGCAGCCAATCAGAGACTCAGTGAGGACATCCACAAGATCACAGCTGACTTTGGCAAGGCTAGGAATGAACTGGAGCATAAAGGAATGAAGCAGCAATGGGGGCAGGAGGTACAGTCATGTCACAGTATCTCATTAGTGAACCACTTTATGCTTTTTCTTTCTTGCTCGTATAAAACCACAAAGCAAAATCGTAGTATTGGCGGGCATTCCTGTGTAAAAGGTGTCACAGTATGAATTCAAGCTAGCACTTAACGCAATAAAACTAACCCCTCCCCCACCTTTTATTTTTGGCATCTTCCCCCTTCTATTTCAGTCCTGAAGAAGGGTCTCAGCCTAAAACTTCAACTGTTTATTCATTTCCACAGATGCTGCCTGACCTGCTGAGTTCCTCCGGTGTTTTGTGTGTGTTGCTTTGGATTTCTAACATCTGAAGACTTTCTCGTGTTTACAATAGAATTCCATTCATTTATTAGGCTCAGGTCCTTTCTGATGCCAGACCTGCCAGTTTTCTGTATTATCACAACAGTACAAAAATCTGTTGATCCACTGTTTTTTATTGAAGGCAATAGAAATGACTTGATGAACAGAGGTAATATGAAGGGAGCACAGGAAATAGTCCGAGTGCATTTAAAAGGAGTGTAGGAACCAAGGCTGTAGTATGGAAACTGGATCCCCACTGAAAGGTTGGGCAGTGGGGTCCAGTGAGTGGCCGGGATATCAGGTCCTGGTGACTGGGTGGAAGTGAGGCAACCGGGGCCTGTGAGTGGAAGGGAGTGTATGAAATAAGGTCCTGACTATTGGAAGGAAGTAGGGGAAATGAGGCCCAGTGAGTGGAAAGGCAGTGCAGACCAGAGTCCCAGTGAGTAGAAGGAATTGTGGGAACTGGGGCCCCTGTATGGAAGAAGGCATTGGAACTGTGGGAAAAGCTTTAGACAGACCGTGTGAATGTGAGAGTATGGTGGAAATTGGCAGCAGAGGTGATAAGATTTGTCTTGGCTTCTGGTGAAATCTGATGGAGTCATATCCAGGCTGAATGTGTAGCCAGTAGCCATTAGTATTCCAGACGTGATAACTTTCTGATAAAGCCTATGGATATCCAAGTGTCCTTTTTGCCCATGTGAAATAGGCAAATTCCCTCCTTCACTTTCCCGTGAACTTTCCTGTCTTTCCTATTCCGGGAGATCCAGTTTGAATATTTAAACATGACCAACAATGTGCTTGTACGAAAATATTACAGGACTGAAATGTACTGGAAAATTACTTAAACTTTTTATTTTGGCTCTTGGATGTTCTGATTGTACTTTGTGCTGTCCTGTATTTTTGGTGCTCATCACAGTATTTGTTGTTGTTCTTATTATTACCCTGTGTACTGTTTAGTCTGAACTTCATCCAAGCAAGGAATTCCATTGCGTATTGGTGTGTATGACAGAAACTAATCTGAATCTGCTTCTTTCAGATGCATGGCTCCCGTCTGACTGGCAGCCACGGCAAGCTGTTGACTCTGTGGAGGCAGGTGGCTGGGGTGCGCAGTGACCTCACAGATCTGAAGAGTGGGATGGAGCAGTAAGTGCAGTCAGTGGGTAACTGGGACATCGCATATTGATAGCTCAAAGATCAACACAACATGAGTTCCTTCCTAATTTAGAGCACAGAGTCAAAGAGAGATACAGCATGTAAACAGTCCTTCAGCCAAGCATGTATTTACACTATTCCTACACGAATAACTTTTTATTTCCCCAACATTCCTACCCACCTTTACCAGACTCCACTGTCCACCCACTCGGGGAAATTTTCACAGGCATTTAACCTACCAGCAAATATGCCTTCATGATGTAGGAGGAGACCAGAGAGCCCAGGGAAACTCACACAGTCACAGGGAGATCTCGCAAACTCCACTCAGGCAGCACTCGAGGTCAGGATTATTCTAGGGTCTCTGGCAATGTGAGGCAATGGCTCCATTAGCTGCGTCATTTATCAACCACTCTTTAACACTGGGGTAGTTAGCATTGAGTTCTGGTGGCCATTAGTTAGCTCAACAGAACACTTCATGATAGGAATGTAGAAAATGTTTTTTTTGTATCAGGTTGTGTCTGAGAATGATGAGTGTGACCAATATAAGAGTTTCTGAGAAAGGCCTTTATTGTGCTGATCTTGGGGCAGGTAGACTATTCTCACAAACACCAATACTTGATTCCCGCAAGTATTTCCTCCAAATCTTCGCTGGCTGAACCTGCACAATTACTGTCAAAACCAGGGCAAGATGTGACACACTTTATTGTGGGCCCTTTACAAAAGAGAACAATAATAAGCTGGAGATACTTTAAGAAAGTCCGTACTTGGTCAGTTTGCATACTGTGATAGGTAGATCGGAATTGCTACCTGGTTCACCTGACATCCTGGTTGTTACAGGATGTAATAATAGCGAAACTGTGGCCATCAGTCTTTATCAGTTAGTTTACCATGGACAAGGCCAGGGAAATCAAATTGATGCTTACTTTGAAAACCGTTTGTTTTGTTTTCTCTAAGCATGAGGTATCAATCAAATTATACACAGCTTTTACAACATTAATATTTATGAACTAAATTGAGTTTTAATTAATCAATACCAGCACCATCTACCTTCCCCCTAGATACCTGCTCAATGAATTTACCACTGATTCAGTAGTGTCTTTTCTGGAAATTGGTCAAATTTATTCTAAAAATAGACTTCTTCTGGAGTTCTGGCAGATGAAACAGAAAAATAGATTATATTTACATAGCCCGGCTCTCTGCTTCTTTCTGGACAACAGACCCAACCAGTTCCCCTCCAGCACCCTCACCCTCAGCAATTACTCTTTTGCCTCCTCACTCTTTCTCTAAACCAAAGGTGTAGCCATGGGCTCTGGCATGGGCCTGTGCCATGCCTGCCATCTTGCTGGCTGCATAGAACGGTCTATGTTCCAAGTCTACACTGGTAGTGCTCCCCAAACTTTTTTCTGCTACATTTGTTTCTGGATAATCCAATTGCTTTACAAACAATGTACTTTTAAAGTGTAATCATGACTGTAACATAGGAACAACAGCAGACAGTTTCTACAGTTAACTACCATCAGTACCAATATCATAGCAACCCCCAAATAGTCTGTTTGTTAGTAATGCCAGTGAAATGGTAACATCTGGGTAAAGCACAGGGGATCTCTTCCCATATTTCTTGAACAGGATATTTCACGTGTATTTGGGAGAGCATTTGGCTTCACGTCTCTTTGATGAGATGTAACTCGGACAGTGTATACTGCAGGGAGCCAGGTGACCTGAATTCTAAACCTTCTGACTTAGAGACAAAATGGCAGCCAAACTAAGGAAGGCTGATTGATTATAATTATCATTTGAGCCCTTAAGTTTACTTCCGAGTGCATTCGGATCACTTCTGAATTTTCTCTTTCCAAATGACAACATGTTGGATTTGTAAATTCCAAACCATTGTCTCAAACACTTGATATATCTTTAATGTATGTTTGTTAGGCCTTAACAGTGAAAATGCAGGCACTGGTAGTAAATTTAGTACATCTGTTTCATTGCTTAATACAGTGGATTCTGGTTAATTGAAACATATCATGACCAGTACATTTTGACCCAATTAAACAGCTGCCCCAAGTAGCCAAAGTTCCATGAAAATAGTTAAAAAGGTATAAAAAAGACAAACAGAGAAACAAATTATGTATTTATATGAAATGCAGAATAAATTAGAACACCTCTAATAGTACTACAGTACTATAAAAGTGTGAATTAATCCCTGATAATTATGGCCAGAGAAAATTCATCCAGTGTATGCAATGAAGAAAATAAGCGCAGGCACCTAGTTCAGATAATGGACTAAACACAAAGTACACTACAGATGGGATGCAGCAGGCCAGGCAGCTTCTTCTCCCTATAGATGCTGCCTGGCCTGCTGCGTTCCACCAGCATTTTGTGTGAGTTGTTGTTTGAATTTCCAGCATCTGCAGATTTCCTCGTGTACACTGCAGATGCTGTGGTCAAATCAAGATGTACAAAAAAGCTGGATGAACTCAGCAGATTGGGCAGCATCCATTGAAAGAAGCAGTCAACGTTTCGGGTCGAGACCCTTCTATACTGGTACTGCTCCCCAACTTTTCCTTCGATACATTGACAACTACATTGGTGCTGCTTCCTGCACCCATGCTGAGCTCGTCAATTTCATTGACTTTGCCTCTAACTTTCACCCAGTCCTCAAATTCACTTGGTCCATCTCAGACACTTCTCTCTCCTTTCTCAATCTCTCGGTCTCCATCTCTGGAGATAGACTGTCCACTGACATCTTCTATAAACCCACTGACTCCCATAACTACCTTGATTATAGCTCTTCCCACCCTGCCCAATGCAAAAAGTTCTATTCCCTATTCCCAGTTCCTCCACCTCCGCTGCATCTGCTCCAAGGATGAGGCTTTCCATTCCAGGACATCCCAAATGTCCTCTTTCTTTAAAAATTGTAGTTTCCCTTCTGCCATCATCAATGATGCCCTCACCCGGATCTCCTCCATTTCCCGCACTTCAGCCCTCACCCCATCCTCCCGTCACCACAACAGGGACCGTGTCCTCCTTGTCCTCACCTACCACCCCACCAGCCTCTGGATCCAGCATTTCACCCTCCGCAACTACCACCACCTTCAACAGGACCACACCACTAAGGACATCTTTCCCTCTCTACCCCTCTTTGCTTTTCGCAGGGATTGTTCCCTCTGCAACTGCCTGGTCCACATGTCCCTCCCCACAGATCTCCCACCTGGCACTTATCCCTGCAAGCGTAAGTGCTACACCTATCCCTACACCTCCTCTCTTACCCTCATTCTGGGCTCCAAACAGTCCTTCCAGGTGAGGCAACACTTCACTTGTGAGTCTATTGGGGTAATCTATTGCAGCCTCCTCTACATCGGTGAGACCCAACACAGATTGGGGGACCGCTTCGTCGAGCACCTACGCTCCATCCGCCACAACAGACAGGATCTCCCGGCTGCCACCCCCTTCAACTCTGCTTCACATTCCCATTCGGATATGTCCAGACATGGTCTCCTCTACTGCCATGATGAGGCCAAACTCAGGTTGGAGGAACAACATCTCATATTCCGTCTGGGTAGTCTCCAGCCCCTTGGTAGGAACATTGAATTCTCCAACTTCTGGTAATTCCCTCCCTCTCCCTTCCCCATCCCACCTCTACTCTGTCTCCTCTTCTAGCTGCCTATCACCTCTCATGACTCTGCCTTCTTCTACTACCCATAGTGCTTTCCCCTTAGATTCCTTCTTCACCTCTCCCGCCTATCCCCTCCCTGCTTCCCCTTCCCCACCCCTTGATCTTCCCTCTGATTGCTTTTCCACCCTCTCCCCACCTTCATAATAGGGCCCCTGCCCCCTCCTTCTTTAGTCCCGACGAAGGGTCTCGACCCGAAACATTGACTGCTTCTTTCAACGGATGCTGCCCAACCTGCTGAGTTCATCCAGATAATGGACTGTCGTCATACAATGCTATCAACGATTGCATCCTACAAATCATCATTTTCATCATCGAACTATTCAAATTCTTCGTAGTTCCTAACTTATTGAAGTAGTGAAATGGTTTCAATTTTACCCCCGGCTGTTTCTGGCATCTCCAAGCTGAATGCTTGAAACTGCAGAGAGCAGCACTATTCAGAGTTGCCTTATTGCTTAATTCTTGCCCAAATTAACTGAGATTTCAATACAAATATATGCAAATAAACCTTTTTAAAATGTTTGCACTTTAAGCATGATGCATCTAACAGCCATGTAAGTGCCCGTGACTGACACTAGTTAGAATCTGTTCCGAAATCGTCTCCGGCTGCAATTAAGTGGCATAGTGTAATAAACAAAGAAAAACCCAGACATTTTATCAATCAGTTTTGTCCCAAATAAGCAGCTGTCCTAATTAACTGAATGTCAATCAACTGGAATCCACTGTACTAATATATCGGTTACTGATGTGTTCTAATAGGTGCAAGGTGATTGAGTGTGTGTCCATGTTAATTTGATCCACTTTCCCCAGAAATCTTATGGAGCTAAATGCTGATATCGTCCAAACAACTCAACGTCTACAGTCTGCATGCCTGAAACTAGACTCCAACTTGCATCTGCCTCAGAGCAGTGCCACTTCGGCACTGGAGAAGTACACCGTGCAAAATAGCCGACTCGAACAGCAGCTCCGCAGCAAGGTCAAAGAGATGATTCAAATGCAGAGCAAGTGCGATGTGGAAAAAGCAGAACTTCATGCAAGGTAATTGGCTGCAACACTACTGCAAGAAAAAAGCACTGAGTGCAACATTCTGCTGTTTGGGCAGCGGGTGCCAATTTGGTCTTGATGCACAAATGCAGGTGTGTTGCACGAGTGTAGCCATTGCAAAGAGTGACAGCGTATGTAACAGTAACAGTGCATGCACTGGGATAATTAAGAATAGGTGTTTTGCAACATAAGTTGGTGTCCAGTTCACTTCCCAATAGGAGCTCAGAGATACAGCCAGGAGCATGTAGTCAACATGCATGGAGGTTCCTTCTACTGCTTCTGCAAGCAGGTCCTGCCAGACACCCACAACCTCCTCACTGCTGTGGAGCAAGGCTGGACTTTCTTCACCAGTGATTGCAATGATCACACTAACCATCAGCTTCAGGTATTTCGAGGATGGAACACAGTTTGCCATATTTGGCTATGTTTGGAGAAGTCACAGGCACTTTCTGTTCTGAGGGAGTGAAGACCATGTCTTTGTCTTTTGGCAGAGATCAGCCTGCAGATTTACTAACTGTCGAACTCCTTGATAAAGTACGGTTCAATTGACTGCACACAGTGGAGGTGCCCTGTATAAATTCTGAGATGAGCCACAGCTAGCGTGACCTTCATGCTTACCACAAGGCTTGTCACTCCATTTCAGAAACCACAAGCATGAACACCATCCTGTGATGGGTCAGACTATGGGCATGCCCCCATGTTTGGACCACCCTGGAGAAACTTTACAATATTTAGCAGATTTTGTTTCAAGACTTATTACAATCTACATCCCCTTCACAGTGCATCAACATTTGACCATAGCTGTGAGCAGGAAGATTGGAGACACGATGTTCTCGATTTGACCAATCCAATTATGCAGTTGATTAGCACAACCCCATTTCCTCATTTCATTGAGATCCTCCTATTTCCCTCTGATGCTGATCATCACAGCTTGACTGTGGTGCAAGTTAAAGCTGCAGGATGATAAATATTATTCTGAGATCTCTCATGCATTCCCCGCCTTCTTTTGCCTTTCCAGTGCTTTCCTGTCGGATTTCCTGGTGACTGCAGGTGCTACAATAGAATGACTTTGAGCATCTCTGGCTTTTGGTGATGTCTTCTCACCATGGCAACAGGACCTTGGGCGATCAGATTGAAGTGGCAGTAGCATATGCACAGCCAGTAACTGAGAAAGCTGCCTCAGGAACTCAATCATCCTTTTGGGGCAGCTGCCAGACTGCCATGGCTACAAACCTCTTTGATATCTAGTAGTCAGGCCAATGAAATCGGAAGTCCAGTCTTTTATTCAACTGTCTAGATATTGGGTAGCTTCTACTTGCATTGCAATGGGGTTTGTGGGGCTGGGGTAACCTTAGTGGTGATTGGGTATTGGTCACTTTTGTACAATTTGATACACCTAAGAGGCTTGTTGGGCTATTTTCAAGAACAAAGGAAGTCAATGACATTGTCCAGAGCTGGAACCAGATGACATAAGGATAGCAGATACATTTCAAAAGGATGTCACTGCAATGTCAAAGAGTAATACAACATGGAAGCAGGGTCTTCACCCTCACTGCCCTGTTTAGTGTCGACTAAGCAAGCCCTGTTTGGCCACAATTTCCCCATATTTCTCTATACCTCTGTTATCCATAACTTATCCAAATTTATTTTAAAATGTGTTATTGTCACTGTCTCAGCCCTTTCCCTTAGAGCTCATTCCACATCTACACCCTCCTCTGCATTAAGCAGTTGCTCCTCTCATCCCTTTTAAACACTTTACCTCTCACATTATACCTACACTCTCCCTAGATATGTCCATCATGTCTTATACATCTCTGTTAGGTCATTCTTCAATATCATATGATCCAAGGAACAAAGTTCTATCCAGTCCAAACTCTCACTTTTGCGAAGTCTCTAGAGTCCTGGTAGCATCCTTGTAAATCTTCTCTGCATCCTTTCCAGTTTAATGATGACTTTCTGATAATAGTGCAATCAAAATCTGTGCACAATATATCAAGTGCTCCTCTTTCCTGCCACTTCCTAAAGACCTGCAGTTTGATAGGTTAACTGGCTGTTCTAAATTACCCCTTAGTGTTGCTTATAATCACAGGGTATGTGAGAGAGTATAAGCTGTTTGAGTATATTGAAACATTGTAGGAGGAATGAGATTAATGGGATTTTCCTCTAGAAGCTAGCATTGATATGATGGGCCAAGTGGCTTCCTTCTGTGGTGCAGTAAATAAGATAATGTGAAAGAGTTACTGACAGTTCAGATGCCTTCAATGTTTATTACATCGACTTTGAACAGTTGCAGATCTGTCCATATTGATTTTATAGTATCACATAACATCAATTACCTCATGTGAAGATAGTCAGACTAAAATTATCTGGCACCTATGCAAATGCACTTTCTCCAGCTGGACTTCTGGAATCAAAGCAGGAAGCAGCCCAGGCGTACCATGGCACAACATCCCAGCCCATCAACTAATTCAATGCAGACCAGCAATCAAAACCAGAATCAGGCGTTTTATTGATTCACAAATGAGGACATTAAGCGATCCCAAAATGTGATCTTATCAAACTACCTACAGTATAACTCAATTGAGTGCAGGAATTGTGGCAATTATCAACGTAGAGTTCAAAATGAGCCCTACTATGGAGAGTATTGAAAAAATGTTTATATACTCAAAAACAGAACATAAAACAAAATGTTCTGTCATTAATACAATTCAGTGAAACCAGATGACCTCAGCAAATTTTGCTTTGTGTAATGGTGGACTAGAGACAATATCAAAACAGCAGCCAATTTTACGTCTCTTTTCATTTCTGCTCATACGAACTCCATATAACATGGAAATAACATAAAATAACATGGAAATATTATGATGTGCTGCCATCTCTTTATCATCTATCATAGGCTGATACTTACAAAGTCCATTAGTGTGTACTGGGAGAGAGAGGTCACTAAAGTGGAGCTTTCCATCTTATAAGGCCAGCATGTCTAACATCTGTGAAAGGATTTTGAAGGTTAAAAAATATATTCACATAGAAAGATAGTTGATAGGGGTAGTCCTATGGCTTTGTGCATGGGAAATCATATCACAAACTTAATTATTTTGATGAAGTGACCACGAAAGCTGATGAAGGCAGGATGGTAGGCATGTCTTAGATGGAATTTACTCAATGAGCCATTTTTAATGGGATCCCACCACCAAACACACCTTTACCCACAACCCCCACCTCCCACTCTCTGCTTTTCTCAAGAATTGCTCCCTGTGATTCCCTTGTCCATTCACCCCTCCCCACTAATCTCCCTCCCTGCAAGCAACATAAATGCTACACTACCCATGCAACTCCTTCCTCACCTACATTCAGGGTCCCAAACAATCCTTCCAGGTGAGGCAACACTTCGCCTGTGAATCTGTTGGGGTCATCTGTAGTATCTGGTGCTCATGATGTGGCTTCCCAGTTGTACAGAATGCTAGTGAGACTGCGGATGGAACGTTGTGTTCAGTTTCAGCAGTCCTGCAATAAGAATGTTATTATTAAACTGGAAACAGTGCAGAAAAAGTTTACAAGGATGCTGTCAGGACTTGAGGGTCGAAGCTATTGGGAAAGGTTGGAGAAGTTAGGACTTTATTTCTTAGAGCATAGGAGACTTAGAGGTCAAGAAATAGTGTGCAAATCTGGAAGTGTTTCAGATTTCTGGAACAGTGGGATATTTTCTGGTATGACATGTACAAAAACGATGAGTTAAACCTGAACTTGAGAGGGATCAAGCAGATTTGCTAAAGCTCTTGGGGAGGATTTAAACGAGTTTGGCGGGGGTAGGGGGAGAATCTAAGTGATAGGTCAGAGGATGGGGCAGATTCTGTGCAGGGAGATGCAGCATGCAGATAGTCTCTGAGGAAAGGTAGGCAATTAAAGGGTAAAATTGCAAACAGTGGGACAGGTTGAACTGTGTCTGTTTTAACGCAAGACGTATCAGGAACACGGGGTGATGAACAGAGCATGGAACAGTACATGGAACTAGGATGCTGTGGTCATTACAGAGACTTGGCTGTCACAAGGGCAGGAATGGCTGCTGGATGTTCTGGAGTTTAGATGTTTGAAAAGGAACAGAGAGAGAAGCAAAAGAGGTGGGGGACTGGCATTGCTAACAGGGATTTTATCACTGCCGAAAGGGAGGATGTCATAGAAGGATTGTCTACTAAATAAGTAAGGGTAGATTTAAGATAGAGGAAGGGAGCACTTACTCTATTGAGAGTATTCTATAGCTCCCCCAATCCTCCTTAGCAACAGAAATACTGAAGAAAGATCAGGAAGCAGTTTTTGGAAAGGTACAGAAATAATTGGGTTGCTGTGATGGGGTCTTTAACTTATCTAATATTGATTGGCACCGCCTTAGTGCAAAATGCTTGAATGGGGTGGAATTTATTAGACGTATCCCAAAAGGATTCCTGACTCAATACGTCGACAAGCTGGCCAGAGGAAAGGCCATATTGGTGCTAACAATGAAGCAGTTCAGCTGTCAGATCTCTCAGTGGGTGAGCGTTTTGGAAACAGTGACCACAACTCCCTGATCTATACCATACCCTTGGAAAGGGGTAGGAGCAGGCAGTATGGGGAAGTATTTAATTGGGAGAGACAAAAATATTAGGCAGGTACTGGGGAGTATAAATTGGGAACAAATGTATTAAGGGAAATGCACTACAGAAATGAGGAGGTTGTTTAGGGAGCACTTGGTGGGGGTTCTCTATGGGTTCGTTTCATTAACATAGGGAAAGGATGGTAGGGTGAAGGAACAATGGATGACAAGAAATGTGGAACACTTAGTCAAGAGGAAGAAAGAAGCTTAACTGAGATTTAGGAAGAAATGATTAGACAGGGCTCTAGAGTTACAGGAGAGCTAAGAGGGAGCTGAAGAGTGGGTTTAAGAGAAGTAGAAGGAGATATCAGAAGGCATTGGGGAGTAGGATTAAGGAAAACCCCAAAGTGTTCTACACATCTGTGAGGAACAGGATGGCCAGATTGAGGGTAGCAGTGATCAGAGATGGAGGAAACATGGGCCTAGAGTCATAGGAGGTAAGGGGGATCCTGAATGGGTATTTTGCTTCAGTATTCACCAATGAAAGGGACCTTGTCATTTGTGAGGACAGCATAAAACAGGCTGATATGCTAGAACATGTCACCATTAAGGAAGAGGTTGTTCTAGGAAAAATATTAGGATATCCTGAGGCCTGACAGGATATACCCAGGGTACTATGATATTCAAAGGAAGAGTTGGCAATGATCTTTGCATCCTCACTCACCACAGGAGTAGTACCAGATGAATGAAGAATGTCAAATGCTATTACAAACAAGAAAAAATCCACAAATGCTGGAAATCCAAGCAACACACACAAAGTGCTGGAGCAGGCCAGGCAGCATCTATGGAAAAGAGTACAGTCAAGCTTTCAGCCCGAAACCCTTTAGCAGGACTGACAAATGTTATTCCTTTGTCAAGAAAGGGAGTAAGGATAAACCTAAGAATTATAGACCAATGAGTCTTACTTCCAGTGCTGGGCGAATTATTGGAAAACATTTTTAGAGATAGCATTTACAAGTATTTGGAGAAGCATAGTTTGATTACAGATAGTCAGCCAGGCTTTGTGAAGGGCATATCATGCCTCACAAGGCTGACTGAATTCTTTGAGGATATGATAAAGCACATCGATGAATGTAGAGCAGTGGAAGTAGTCTATATGGATTTTAGTAAGGCATTCCCTATGGTAGTTCCCCATTGCAGTTCCCTATGGTAGGCTTATTGAGAATGTCAGGTACATGAGATCCAGAGGGACTTGGCTCTGTGGATATAGAATTGGTTGGTCCATAGAAGGCAGAGGGTGGTAGTAGCTGGAGAGTATTTTGCCTGGAGGTCTGTGACCAGTAATGATCTGCAAGGATTTGGTGTGGGACCCCCTGTTCTTTGTGATTTTTATAACTAATGCGGATAAGGAAATGAAAGGGTGGGTTAGTAAGTTTGCAGACTGCATGAAGGTTGGTGGGGTTTCAGATAGTATGGAGAGTTGTAGGTTGCAATGGGACTTTGACAGGCTGCAGAACTTGGCTGTGAAATGGCAGATGGAGTTCAACCTAGAAAAGTGTGAAGTAATTAATTTTGGATGGTCAAATTTGAAGGCAGAATAAAGAGTTAATGGCAGGATTCTTGGGAGTGTGAAGGAACAGAGAGACCTTTGATCTCTCCATTGATCCCTCAAACTTGCTGCATAAGCTCATAGGGTTGTTATGACAGTGTATGGTGTGTTGGTCTTTGTTATTTGAGGGATTGAGTTAAAGACTCATGAGGTAATATTACAGCTCTATAAAGCCTTGGTTAGACCTTTGCAATATTGTGTTAATTCATCACTTCATTATAGGAAGGATGTGAAAGCTTTCTAGAGGCTGCAGAGGATAATTAATAGGATTCTGCCTGGATTAGAGGGCATGTGCTATGAAGGTATGTTGAGTGAGTAAGGGTTTTTCTCTTTGGAGTGAAGGAGGATATGAGGTAACTTGATAGAGGTGTACAGGGTGATAAAAGGAATATATAGATGGATAACCAGAAACTTCACCTTGACGAAATGAGTAATAAAGGGGGGCATCATTTTAAGGAAGGAAAGCACAGAGGGGGATGTCAGAAGTAGGTTCTTTACACAGTGAGTGGTTGGTGCATGGAAAACCCTGCCAGGGTTGGTAGCAGAGGCAGATACTTTAGGGGCATTTAAGAAACTCTCAGATAGGCACATGGATGAAAGAAAATTGGTGGGCTATTGAGGAGGAAAGGTAGATTAGTTAAGAGATTGCCACAGCATAGTGGGCTATAGGGCCTGTACTGTGCTATAATGGTAAATAGGCAGGGCAAGGAAATGGAACAAAGGCTTCATCCTTCAAAGAGCTCATATTGAATCAGTAACATTATTTGGTGCTGTAAGATTCCCATTATTCATTCACCATAGGTTCCAACATAGAGAGAGGCCATTCAGGCTATTAAATTTATGCCAACTCACAAAGCAATCACATTCCCCCCACAACATTCCCTGGTAAGTTATTTCCCAATATTCTCACCAAGCCCCCAAGATTCTACCACTTTTCTACATACGAAGGGACAATTTAGAGTTGCCAATTAATTGACCAGTTGGCAGTCTTTTTGGATGTAGGAGGAAATGAGCTGCTAGGAGAAACCTACATGGTCCCATGCAGACTCCACGCAGCTAGTAATGGAGGTTAGAATTGACCCAGGTCACTAAAATTGCCAAGTAACTACTGTACTAGCTGAGCCTCAGTACCACAGAGTATTGTTTACATTTGCCAGGAATTGGAGAGAGTACATGTTCATGGTTTCCACTATTTGCCAACTTAACACACTGGAAATTTCTTTATATTGCCATTGTCATCACAGAACACAGAGAGCCATACCAAAAAGAAGAGTCTGAAATATTATTTCTGGGGACTTTGGCCCAATTTGTGACAATACTGGTGTGTTCAGTCATCAGTTCCAGCTTTGAGGTTGTTTAATAGTGGTATTGTGATTTTGCACCACCAGAGGGCCTCACAGAGCTGATTGATTGGGAGAGTCCCCTCACCGGAAGAAGCTGGCAAGTCACTAATTCAGTGAATTCCAGAGGCTACACTACCCAGGCAATTAGAAACCCAACACTGCATTTCCTGAATTTGGTTCCAATGTCTCCAGGTGCTCTCCCAGTTTTTTGGTCATGTTCCAGACGAAAAATGGGTAGATCCTAGTTGCAACAACTTTATCTAAAGTGGAAACTACTGGAAATGCTCAGCAGGCCAGGCAACATATGTGGAAAGAGAAATATAGTTAAGGAGTTAGGTTAAAAACTCTTCATTATAACTATTGAAAACCTTCTGAACATTTCTGGAGCTTTCCATTTTTATTTAAATTTCCAGAGTCTGCCATCTCATGGTTTTCAATCTACATGTATGTACCATTTTAACAGGGGCCACAAGGGTTCGGTAAGTTTACAAATCCTCGGAAATGATGCACCAGAAAGTTGACAAGGATGATGTTAGGGTTAGGGTCCCTTATTTACTTGGGGAAGTTGGAGTTTGTCTTCAGGCAGAGATGATGAGGGAAAATTTTTAAAAAGGTGTTAAACACTTGACAGATTTTGTTAAGAGTAAAGGACATGAAGCTATCTGCTCAGTTTTGGGGACTGGGTTTTGGACAGCTGGCAAAAAAATCAGTGAAGAAAGCACTGAAGGACACAGTGAATTGGAGCATAATGGCACAGTGTACATTGCTGGAGGATTCAATGGCATCTTTTGAAAGAACAAGATAAATATTTGAAAAGCACCAGCTCCAAGTCAATTGGAGGATGTGGGCTGATTGGATCATCTTTTTCAATGCTGGTCCATACCAGTGTCCTCTCTCTGCAGTTTTGTGTAAGAAAAGTTAGAGGATTTCCAGCCCCTGATCTAACTTTAAGAGGTTTCTTCACTTTAGCTGAACCAGGAGCAGCTTCTTTTTTGTTCAATGTGCCTTATGTCCTTTCTAGTATTCTGCATTTTTTTATTTCAGGATTAATGAGTTATCTGTTGCATTGGAGAGACTCAAAATACAGAATGCAGAGAAGGAGCGAACTATCACCTCACTCAACCGTACCCTGGAGAAGTTGGTAGGTGTGGCTGCCATGTCTTGTCACTAAGCTGATGAGATGAGATATGATAAATCAACACAGGAAGACAAGAAGAGGATGAGGCTGTTCAACACTTAAGATTCATTTCTTAAAAGCTTATGCCCAAAATCCTTCCAGAAAATTATGGGGCTGCAATATTGGTATTGCAGGGACATTGGTAAAGAAAGAAGACAAACTAATTAAGTTTTCAGCTTTAATGGTATAGTACAATGTAGTACCGCAAGGAGATATAGCAAGGATATATAAGTTTTGCTTAGAGCGCTGTATGTCTCTGAGTTCTTTGTCATTAAAGATATGCACAGCTTCGTCCAATCAAAGGAAACAGTTTTTAAAATCCTGCTCACCTGAGAATTTTTATATGGGCAAATGATGTTATATTTCTTGCTAATTTTCATTTGAAATTAATCCCATCATGGTGCCTCACCCAAATATTTTTTGTGTTGTTTTGAAGGACTTCACTTCAACATCTAATCATGGTTCAGTTTGCCCTGGTGGTAGGATGTTTTGAAAAGATTTTAGTAATGGATCACATTGAAGGACGTTCTTTATATCTGAACTACTATCCATTGCACATAATAGAATGACTTTCATCATCAAAATAGAAGAGTCTAAAAGATAGATACTGGAATATTTATTTCTGGTTATAAATGGCAGGCTATTAATATTGTGACTTGGAAGTATGCGATAAAGTTAGCACCCATTGTGGCAGGTCTGCTAAACTCTGGGTATCTGATGACCAACCTTTAGCTAAGGCTGGTCAACTTTCTGGAGGTACATTTTCATCAAACAGCAGTTGAGATCATTGTAACATGCGCTGATAGTGTAAATCAGTCGATGATCAGTCAACTGTTCTTCATCCTAACTGACATCAATGGAAAGGAAAATAGGGTGTGGTATCCAATTGACTAGCTGTATTGATGTTGACAATTTAAAGTTAAAATTATAGCCTAGCTCTGAAAGAGAGATACAGTAACAAGATGATTTGTCCCACAATTTGGTCCTTCTGATTGTGTAAGTTTTGAGAGATTTTCCAATAGACCTTCCATATGATTTCTATTGACGATCCATTATATTGTACAGGATGTAATATCACAGAACTCAGTGTCCTGTTAATTAATTGTTGCAACCCACATCCAGTTAAATTCCTGATGAAGTATCAGGTGTTGGGTCCTGAAGAACGGTTTCAGCCCAAAACATCGACAGTTTATTCATTTCCATAGATGCTGCATGACCTACTGAGTTCCTCCAGCATTTTGTGTGTGTTGCTCTGGTTAAATTAGCCCAGTTAATTGTCCAATTTCATCTTGAGGCAAGAGAATTTTCCATTTGCAGTGTTTTATACCATTGATCTCTTACATGCACTAAATGTAATCATTTATTCCTGCAAGCAGTACGAGGGTGGCAGTTCAGGCCAATGTTTGTGTCCATCTCTTACTGCCCTCTGAAGTGAGAGTCTTGTTGGGATGTTGCTGTTGTCTGTAGTCACATATAGAGCAGTTAGGAATGGAACCAAGTACATCAGGGAACCTAACTCACTCCTGGGTCATTATTCTGATTTATTGGCCCAATGGATACAATAATTTCTCTTTATTATTCCACATATAATTTCCACATGCCTGAATCTGCACCTGTTCTGTTGGAGCATTTGCCATTCCTTGACCTATCTCTATCAGTAATGTTTCCTAAGTTATTACTTTTATTTCTTCTGCCACAAATTCTGGCCAACTAACAAGAGTAGATTGTGTGGATTACATAGCCCCAGGTTTAATTCCATTTGGTGACTAATTGAGTAATCTCAGTGAGTATTGGAAATTGGCTTCTAAAACTGAGTCAGGGTGTGAAGAGGAAATAAAATCCATTTCTGATCAAAGGCTGGAAAAAAATATTCATGTGTTGTTTCAAGAACAAAAAACTGGTTTGACCCTTAGTTTCTCTAAGGTAGAGCAGCAAGCAGGAGTTAAACCCCCAGGAAGGGCAAAGAGTATAAGGAGAGGAGTTTTTAAATGGATGAATCTAGATTCTTCTTATTTTTTTGGAATAAAATTATCCTTGTTTTCAATTATATTGCCAAGATATGTCTAAAGTTTGCTTTCATGAACCAAAGTTGTTGCTAATGGAAAAAAAAACAGATTTTTACTCCATGTTCTTACTGCAATTATATGTGTTGTTGGAATTTTCTGCAGTTTTTCTGAGCTGAACAAATACTTGTCAACCCTCATCGTGGAATCTTAATTAGAAGTTGGAGAAGGAAACATTTGTCACTGCTCCAACTTTTTACAGAATTTCTTTGCTGGGTTTGGATTGCTAATTGATTCTTGACTGCTAACAGGAATCGGGTACAATTGAAGTTACAAGTGAATCCCAGGAGAATGAAGCCCTCAGGACTGAGATAGAATCCTTACATCAAACCTTACACAACATTGCTCAGGTACAAAATAAAATGGATCAATGCATGAGAGCAATCTGTTGGTCTGTTCTTCAAAAATGTGCTGGTTTAATAGGTAACATCTTATCAAGTAGCATCTAACAACTAGGGCAAGAGAGAGAGGGGAGAGGGACACAGAGAAAGCATCAACAGGGGATGAATATGAAAATAAAAGGAAAATAAACAGGAGCGGGCAACTGACCCCTTGTGCTTGATCAGCTATTCAGTAAGGTCAGGACTAGTTTGTGACCTCAGCGCCACTTTCCTGCACCGACCCCATATTAATTGGTGCCTTTAATATAGTATCTGTTTTTTTTTTTGTCTCCATCTTGAGTTTCTTCAGGGAATGATCCTCCAGTGCAGAGAATTCCAAAGATTCACTAATCTCTGAGTGAAGAGATTTCTTGTGGCTTCTACTTTGAATGGCCAACCACTTATTTAAGATCAGTGAACCCTGGTTCTAGACATCATCTCCATCTATCTTGTCAACGCAAGTAATGAGACCACCTCAGTTTTTCTATACTCCAGAGAGAATGGGCCCCACTTTGCTTAATCTCAGAATACATACATTCAAGCCAGCAATCTACTAATGAGTCTTTGTAACACTTCTTCAATTTATATATCGTTCCATGAGGAGGGAGACCAGACGTCTCCAGATCAGAGAGCCTACATAATTGGCTTTGTCTTTTACTCAAAGCCACGTAGGCAAGTCTTGTGTCTGTAGCTGTAGGAATGACACTATTACAGCTGGGGTCGGATTTCAGTTCCCATGCCATTCTGTCAGGGGTCTGTACCCTGCATCCTGTGTTTTACCCAGTTGTTTTGGTTTCTTCCCGCTGTCCAAGGGCATACTGGATAGGTTAATTGGTCGTTGTAAATTGTCCCGTGATCAGGGCAGGGCTAATCGGGTTTGTCGGGGGGTGCTGGAACAGTGTGACTCAAAAGGGCAGAAGGGCCTGCCCCATGCTGTATCACTAAATAAATAAATGAGTCCTCCTTCCCAATTACTTACAGTACCTACATGCTAACTTCTAGTTATTCATGTGCAAGAATTCTGAGGTCCCTCTAAGCAATAGTTTCATTCAGTCTCTCAACTGTTTAAGAAATACTCTCTTTTCTGTTTATTTTCTATCAAATAGATGACCCCACATTACCTTCACATCATCTTCCCATCTGTTATGTCCCTAGCTTCTGCCAGCATGTATCTTGCCAAAGTTTCTCTACATTCTGTATGTACACCATCAGCAGAATATTACACTTGAGCCTCTCACTGCTGACGTAGACTATAACCAGGGGGCACGAGCACTGACAAGCTACAGGGTTCCTTGTTCTCCTGAATGGTGACAACTTGGGTGGGTATCAAAGGCATGCTTGAATCTTTTCAAGATTGTTGGTTAGGACATAATGTCTGGGGGTGAAAGGGGTGCAGTGCTGAGGGGCTTTAGATTGAGAGGAGATAAGCCCTTCTAGCACGTGCAGAAAATTTAGATTGCAAAGTATTTTTGTTTGCATTTACAACATGCACAATCAATCACATTTATTGTTCTGCTTCCCTTTTTCCCCAGGTTGCAATTCTTGATGCGGACATGGCGAGCTCTCTGTCTAGGGAAGCAGTGTCTGAAGAGACTGAGGCTGATTCTGGCAGAGTGGGACCAACCTCTGTCCGTACATCTTCTCCGTGGAGGCACAGGTCACCCACCCACTCCCGATCCACGCTTCGCAACCTCTCCCCGTCTGCTGGCGACTCCACGTTGTCCGCAGTCCAGACGGCACTGCAAAGGCGGCAGCTGCAGGTTCAGGTGAGCGCTCAGTTGCAGTTTCCCTGGCAGTAATGAAGGTGTTCCGCGTGGAAAGTGGTTCCAGATGTGTTCCAGGATCTAAAAACAGAAAATGTTTTTGTGAGAAGCAGAGTATTCAGTTCTCGTGTGGTAACGAATTTCAGAAGCAAGGTTTCGTTGGACGTTTATTAGTGCGATACGCAGTTAGTGCATGCCGAACTTATCACCTTGATGCTTTATGTACACCTCCCCTATCCCTAGAACTTGCATCTTCAAATACGGAACCATGGTCACTTTACATAACAGACAATCTGCTAGATAAACTCAGCAGGCTGAGCAGCTGGAAAGGAATTGTCAATGTTTCGGTTTGAAAATCTGCATCAGGACAATTCAAACCCAAACTTCAAGAATTCCTTCATTCCCTGCTCATCTCGCTGAGTTCTTCCAGCAAATTGTTTGTTGCTCCAGATTCCAGCATCTGCAAGCCCTTGTGTCTCCGGCATTTCAAATACAGTTTGTCTTTAGCACCACTACTCCACATGCCAAGGTCTCACTGTTATCCCAACTGCTCAAGTCAATACGTATCTTCCCAAAGACCAGTCCAGTATCTGGGAAGGTTAAAAACCAGTGCCACATTGGATTTTTCAAGTCGTGGATGGCATTCAGTCAGTTGCTAAATGCTCAGTCAACAAGACTGGGAAATTCTTCTTTATAGGTTTTGCTGGCTGCTCGCTCTGCAGAACCTACTCACTCCTTGGCATTATGGGGGCTTCAAAGAAAAGAGCCATCAGGACCATCCCAGAGGCTGCCGAGCGAGCCTCCAGGTGGCCGTGGATCAGGAGGTATGACCTGTGGATCAAAGCTGATCAACCCTGGCTGGATCGCCTGGGTGAGAGTGTCTGATCTTGGAGGACTCGATACACCGAATGATGCCAAGTTTCATCACTGATTATGTCTTCTAGCGCATCCTCAGATGTATCTCAACATCATAGCTAAAACATTAACCTCCTTCCCCTTTCCGGATCTTTCAGCCTCTATCTCTGGAAACAGTCGATTCAACAATATCTTTTATAAACCACTGACTGTCACTGCTTCTTTGACTATACTTCTTTGTAAAAATGCCATTCCCTTCTCCCAGTTTCTCCATCTCTCCCACATCTGCTTTCAGGATGAGGTTTTTCATAACAGAAGTAATGAGATGTCCTCTTTCTTCAAAGAATTTCTTGTGTTTAAAGCATTAAGTATCTAGGCAGAGCATAAAATCAAAAAATGTTTTAATTAGTTTTGGATATCATTCACCTTGATAAGCACAAATTTTACAATGAAAAGAAATACTGAACAAGTGAGAATGGTTTAATAGATGTTTGAATACTGGGAGGCGATGGGAGGAAAAGGTTAACTAAGAAGTTTATGTCAATCGATTTTCTTAAGGTTACTGGGCAGGATTTGGAACTTCACAATGAGAACTATGTGATCTATGAACTGCTCTGATTGTAGTCCCTTCCCATCTCCACTTCTTCCTTGTTTGCAGTAGTTCAAAGGCATCCTTACATACCTGTGGTTGCAAAAATGTTGAAACTTTCTAACTGTGCAACCCTGTTTATAATTCTTCTTAAAGAGAGAGAAGGAGAGAAAACGGATTACACAATAATTCTGTGAACTCTGTCCAACTGGGGTGGAGGGGAAGTGTTTGAAGTTGTCTGTTCTTCAGTTGCCTTTAATGAGGTGGAAATGGCTGAACGCATTTGATACTTAGTCTTTTGAACATTTTGCATTTAGAATTAGCCAAGGAGGATTATGGAGTTTGAGAACAGCATTTTGCTGGCAATTAGTAGCACGTCATGTATTAATTTGGTGTGACAAGGATTAGGCCAAGTGGGAATGTCAGCATTTCTGACAGGTCTTTTAATCCCCCATTGCGAGGCAATGTTGAACTGGAAACACCAAGAAAATTTGTGCCAATGCAGTCAAAATGAAAGTTGTTGGGCAGAGTGTTTTGAGTGAATAAACTAAAGGAGTCAGGCAAGGACTTTGTCTTGGATTCAGATCCAGATAAATATTGGAAGAAAAGCAAACCTGAGTAAGATAAAGAGAAGCAAGTTCAGAATAGGGCAGGAAGTCACTGCCATGATTGGCATGAATGGACTGTAGAACTCTAGGCAGACAGAGTGGAAGTGGCTGGTTTGAGAGGCATCTACCTGTAAAGGCAGTGCGCAGAGTTGTTGAAGGACAGAAATCGGGGTTTGCTCTGATGCATTCCACAAAGGTGGTATGCTCGTGACATCCCTGCAGTAATTCTGTTGGGCAGTGCTCTCAGAGTCCGGACTCATTATAGGTGATGAGGCGAGAGATTTCTTTAATACTAGGGCATTAATACAGTTAGAAATGGGAGAATGAGGCAGGATCAGAGTGAGGAGTAGAACATTAGGTCTAAGGCAATAACACTAAGTCAGCAATAAAAACAGGGAAGCTGGAAATCCTCAAAGGGTAAGTCAGTAGCCGTGAAGTGAGAAATACTGCATTTAAATGAGAAAATGCCAGAAGAACTCAGAAGATCAAACAGTGCCTGTGGATAGAGAAACCGTTTATAGTTTAGAACAGGGGTTCCCAAGCTGGGTCCACAGACCCCTTGCTTAATGGTTTTGGTCCAGGGCATAAAAGCAGCTGGGAACCCCTGGTTTAGAGCCCAGCCCGTTTTCAGAACTAAGAAATTAGTAAGTTAGTTGAAAGAGGGCAATGGGTGGAAGAAAGGGAATGCCTGCAATAGGTTGAAATGAAGAACTGACCATTGACTGCAGAGCTGAGCTCATTGGCCTTTGCAAGGTTCAAGTTCAAAGTACATTTATTATCAAAGAATGTATAAATTATACAATCTTGAGATTCATCTTCTTACAGGCAGCCACAAAACAAGAAACCCAAAAGAACCCATTAAAGAAGACCAACAAACACCCAAGCAACACACAGAGTGCTGTAGGAACTCAGCAGGCCAGGCAGCGTCTATGGAAAAGAGCAAGCAGTCGACATTTCAGGCCGAGACCCTTCTTCAGGACCGATTCTGATTCCATAGATGCTGCTTGTCCTGCTGAGTTGCTCCAGCATTTTGCGTGTGTGGCTTGAATTTCCAGCATCTACAGATATTCTTGTCTTTGTGCACAGAGAGCAGAAAAAACACGCAAGTCGGGCATACAGTAAAAGCAAACAACAAGTGAGTTTATATACACAAAGCCTGGATCAGCCAGAGCAGGCCCACAGCCTCAGCCTCAGTTTATCACACAGTGGGGCAAATCATTGCTAAGCTTGCAGATACGAAGGCTGGATCAACTTGAGCAGGCCACAGCCTCAGCCTTAGTGCCGTGGAGAGCAGAGTAAATCTCACGGAGCAGTGAGCAGCTCACTGGACCCTTGTCTCCAGTCCTCAGCACCCGGCCTTTCGGCCTTTTCAATCCGTCCAGCCCAGTGTTTAAATTGTCCAAGCACTGAGTCATCCCTTACACTAGGACCTGGGCCCTGTCGCTTCGACACACTCTGGGCCTGGACCCCGCTGTCACATTCCAACCAATATCCAACCTTCCCAAATTGGCCTGGTCCTTAGATCAATCAAACTTCACTCTCGATTTTGGTGAACAAGCTCCGAAACTCTTCCACTCCAACTTTTCCCTACTTCGCATGCCCCAACCCTGTCTCAACCTCACTCCAATCACTTCTTCTCAAACATGCCTCAACCTCGCTCCAACTCTGTTTATGTATGGTTAGGGAATGAGACAGGGCAGGTGACAGAAGTTTGTGTGGGGGAACACTTTGCATCCAGTGACCACAAAGCCAATAGTTTCAAAGTAAATATGCAGAAAGGTAGGTTTGGATCATGGGTTGAAATCCTAATTGGAAAAAGGCCAATTTTGATGGTATCAAGTGTGGATTGGGACAGGCTGATTTCTGTTAAAGGTGTACTTGGGAAAGTGGGAGGCCTTCAAAAACAAAATCTTGTATGTGCCTGTCAGAATAAAAGGTAAAGATGACAACTGCAGGGAACCTTGGTTTTCAAGAGATTTTGTGGCCTCGGTTAAGAGAAAAAAGGAGGTGCATAGCAGGTATAGGCAAGTAGGAACAAAGGAGGTGTTTATGGAGTACACGAAATGCAAGAGAACACTTAAGAAATAAATCAGGGAGGCTAAAAGAAGGCATGAAGTTGCTCTAGCAGATAAGGTGAAAGAGACTACTAGGGGATTCTACAGGGATGTAAGAGCAAAAGGATTGGAAGAAACAAAATTGGTCCTCTGGAAGACCCAAATAGTGATCCATGTGTGGAAGCAAAACAGATGGAGGAGATTGTAACTGCATTCTTTACATCTGTATTTACTCAGGAGATGAATATGATTTTATAGAAGTGAGGCAAAATGGTATCAACTTCATGGACCCTGTACAGATTACAGATGAGGAGGTGTTTGCTACCCTGAGGCAAACCAGGGTGGATAAATCCACAGGACCTGACAAGGCATTCCTTTGGACTCTATGGGAAACAAGTGCAGAAATGGTCGGGGCCCTAGCAGAGATATTTAAAACATCCTTAGTGACAGAAATGGTGCTAGAGGACTGGAGGATAGCCAATGTTCTTTCACTGTTTTAAAAAGGCTGTAAGTAGAATCCAGGAAATTATAGGCCAGTGAGTCTGACGTCAATTGTGGGAAAGTTATTGGAAGATATTCTAAGGGACCAGATCTTTAAGTATTTGGATAGACATGGACTGATTAAGGATAGTGAGCATGGCCTTATACATGATAGGTCATGTCTAACCAATCTTTTTTAGGGTTTTTTGAGGAAGTTACCAGGGAAGTAGGTGAAGGCAAGGCAGTGGATGTTGTCTACATGGACTTGAGCAAGGCCTTTGACAAGATCCTGAATGGGAGGTTTGTCAAGATGATTTAGTCGATCGGCATTCAAGATGACGTAGTAAATTGGATTAGACATTGGCTCTCTGGGAGAAGACAGAGAGTGGTAATAGAGAGTTGCCTTTGTGATGTGTGTGTGCTGCAGAGATTGTTACTGGGTCCTTTGTTGTTTGTCATCTAGATCAATGATCTGGATGATAATGTGATTAACTATATCAGCAAATTGGTGAATGACACCAAGATTGGGGGATGTAGTGGACAGTGAGGGCAACAATCATGGCCCGTAGAGAGATCTGAATCAGCTGGAAAAATGGGGTGAAAAATGGCAGATGGATTTTAATGCAGACAATGTTGTATAAGACGTAGGTAAGGCCTAATTTGAAGTATTGTGTGCAGTTTTGGTCACCTACCTACAGGAAAAATGTAAACAAGGAGTGCAGAGAAAATTTATAAGGCTTTTCAAGTCAAGTCAAGTCGTCAACTTTTATTGTCATTTCGAACATAACTGCTGGTACAGTGCATAGTAAAAATGAGATGTTTTTCAAGACCACGGTTTACATGACACTGTACAAAAACTAGACTGAACTACGTAATAATAAAAAAAAACACAGATAAAGCTATACTAGACTACAGACCTACACTGGACTGCATAAAGTGCACAAAAACAGTGCAGGCATTACAAAAAAATAATAAACAGGACAGTAGGGCAAGGTGTCAGTCCTGGCTTCGGGTATTGAGGAGTCTGATAGCTTGGGGGAAGAAACTATTATATAGTCTGGTTTTAAGAGCCCGAATGCTTTGGAGCCTTTTTCCAGACAGCAGGAGGGAGAAGAGATTTATGAGGGGTGCATGGGGTCCTTCATAATGCTGTTTCCTTTGCAGATGCAGCGTGTAGTGTAAATGTCCGTGATGGCGGGAAGAGAGACCCCAATGATCTTCTCAGCTGACCTCACTATCTGCTGCAGGGTCTTGCAATCCGAGATGGTGCAATTTCCAAACGGGCAGTGATGCAGTTGCTCAGAATGTTCTCAATACAACCCCTGTAGAATGTGATGAGGTTGGGGGGTGGGAGATGGACTTTCTTCAGCCTTTGCAAAAAGTAGAGATGCTGCTGGGCTTTCTTTGCTATGGAGCTGGTATTGAGGGACCAGGTGAGATTCTTCATCAGGTGAACACCAAGAAATTTGGTACTGTTTACGATCTCTACCGAGAAGCCGTTGATGTTCAGCGGGGAGTGGTTGCTCTGCGCCCTCCTGAAGTCAACAACCATCTCTTTTGTTTTGCTCACATTCAGAGACAGGTTGTTGGCTCTGCACCAGTCCATTAGCCGCTGCACCTCCTCTCTGTAAGCTGACTCATCGTTCTTGCTGATGAGACCCACCATGGTCGTGTCATCGGCGAACTTGATGATATGGTTCGAGCTGTGTGTTGCAGCACAGTCATGGGTCAGCAGACTGAACAGCAGTGGACTGAGCACGCAACCCTGGGGAGCCCCCGTGCTCAGTGTGATGGTGTTGGAGATGCTGCTCCCGATCCGGACTGACTGAGATCTCCCAGTCAGGAAGTCTAGGATCCAGATGCAGAGGGAGGTGTTCAGGCCCAATGGGCTCAGCTTTCCAAACAGGTTCTGAGGGATGATTGTGTTGAATGCTGAACTAAAGTCGATGAACAGCATCCAAATGTATGTGTCTTTTTTGTCCAGGTGGGTTAGGGCCAGGTGGAGGGTGATGGCAATGGCGTCGTCTGTTGAGCATTTGGGACGGTACGCAAACTGCAGAGGGTCCAGCGAGGGGGGCAGCAGGGTCTTGATATTCCTCATGACGAGCCTCTCTGAAACACCATGATGATGCAACAGGATGGTAGTCATTTAGGCAGGACACTGAAGACTTATTCAGCACGTGGCCTTGAAGCACGTTGGAATGGTGGCGCTGCTCAGGGAGATGTTGAGGATGTCAGTGAGAACATCTGCTAGCTGGTCTGCACATCCTCTGAGCACTCTACCAGGGATATTGTCTGGTCCAGCAGCCTTCCATGGGTTGACCGCGCACAGGGTTCTTCTCACATCGGCCACGGAGAGACACAGCACCTGGTCATTTGCAGGAGGGGTGGACTTCCTCACCGCCATGTCATTTTCCACCTCAAACTGGACGTTGAAGTTATTCAGCGCATTTGGGAGGGAGGCATCACCTGCACAGTCGGGTGATGTTGTCTTATAATTGGTGATGTCCTGGATGCCCTTTTGCCAGATCTGGAATACCTGAGTTATAAGGAAAGATTGAATAGGTTTCAATAAGTACATTTAATCTTAGAAAAATGCATACAACAAACATCCTGAAATTCTTTTTCTTTGCATACATTCCCAAATACAGAGTAGCCCAAAGAATGAATGACAGTTAGAACCCCAAAGTCCCCCAGCTCCCCCCTCCCACACACAAGCAGCAGCAAAGCAACGACCCCCCTCCCCCACCCCACCAGCAAAAAGCATCAGAGCCCTTCCACCGAGCACTCAAGTGTGCAGCAAGGATTAATAAAGACAGAGGCTTGCAGCACCCCGAATACTATCGTTCACCTGTTAATTCAACTCTGTGCTCCCACTGTTCTGTGTTCTCCTGTGATGCTTCAGGTTAGGACTGTATTCTTTAGAATGTAGAACAGTGAAAGGTGAGAAGCTGGGAACATGAGGGAAACTTCTTCACTCAGAAGGTCATGAGAGTATGGAATGATCTGCCAGCACTAGTGGTCCATGCGATCTCAAGTTCAACGTTTAAGAGAGGTTTGGATAAATACACATGGATAGTAGGGTTATGGGGGCTTATGGTTCCACTGTAGGTCAATGGGCTTAAATAGTTTTGGTATAGTGTCTATGCTGTACTTTTCTGTTACTCAATGACTCCGTCTGGCACCCACATGGCTCACTTTTGCTTGCGATGATTTTTACCAAATTTGCCAATTTCAGTAGCACCATTTTAAACTGTAAGTTGCTCATGTTGTGCCATCTAGTCTTCTGAGACACGCTCAGCAGGTTGGGATATTACACATGATTTCCATCATCAGCATTTTCTATTTGCTTTTAAACCACAAATTCAAGAATCATATTTACAAGTAGGACTGCAACAATACGTCAGAGACTAAACTTTAACACAGAGCCCCAATGCTTCGTATATTAAACAAAATATCAAGATCTCCCACAAGGTCCATGATTGAGCTTAATATATGCAAGCTTTAGGTCAATAACACTATGGCTACATCCACACTACGCCAGATAAATCCGCAACCGAAGCTTTTTCTCTTCGTTTTTACCCTCCGGCGTTTTCATCCCCCGAAAATAGAGCTTTTCAGAAACGCTTTCCAGGGTGGATATTTTTGAAAATGCTGCTCAAGCAGATCAGTGTGGACGGGGTAACCGGAGACTTCTGAAAATGCTATCAGACGGCAGCGCGCTATTTTGTTGTTTTCTTGAACGCAACCTAACAATTTCAGAACAGACAGCAACGAGACTGAAGCCAGAAGAGTTAGAAATGTACTCAGCAAATACTTTGACCCATAACTTACTGAATAAATAAGTATACTCACTTTGCCCTGTTTTCTGTCCTTGCTCGTATGAAGGTGGTTTACCTATTTATGCAAGTACTTCTCTGACAATAGATGTGTAACAGCCTAATGTAACATTGTATGGAAATACAAGATAACACTGATGCAGACATTAAAACATTCATACATTTAACAAGGTGCTTTATTAATGCAACAGAGATAGTCAGTTTTTCAATGTTTGTCGTCAGCCAGGTCAATCTGTCGGTGAACTCCATCGGTTGCCGCCGTACGCTGCGGTATTTGTTTTTTTTAGTTTTAAGTTCTCCTGCGCGAGAGCCAACAGCTGTCCATCGTTTTAAGTTTTTCTAGTCTGTAACTACACAAACGCGCACTTTTACGGTGAGATTCGACACCGAACATGTCACTTGTTTTCGGTAGATGTGTCCTGTGCATGCGCAGGAGGAGGAGATTCACCAAAATCTCCGTTTCAGTGTGAATAGAGATATTTTCAAAAATGCATAGTGTGGACGCCTATCGTTTTTACTTGAAACAGGTGTTTTCAAAATTATCCAGTCTAGTGTGGATGTAGCCTAAGTGGGAATAAGAGAGCTATCCAGATCAACAAGGCAATGTCAGAACAAAGAAGTACTAATAGGTTAATTAGCTACTTTAAATTATTACAATGTAAGTGAGTACCAAAGAGTTGGTGAGCATATGAGAGAGAATAAGGGGTAATGGAAATGATGGGATTGTTCCCCTGGGAATCAGCATGGAACTAATTGGCTGAATGGCCTCAGTCATTGTATAATAAGTCAAAATTATAACAAGGTCATAATTACAGCTTGAATGGTGGATTGGAGATTAAGACAGTTAAGTTTTTATTATGAGATAAGGCAGGACACCGGGTGAATGGTGGAACAAAGGTAAAGTAATTGGTAGACCAATAACACTTAATGCCGGCTGGTGCTGTAGTGGCATCACCACCAGACGTTGAGATGAGGGGTTCCTGGTTCAAATCCAGCTGGCTACTTGCACACATTCCATCTGTGCTGCTAAAGCATCGAGCTAGCAGCTTGGTCTCTTAAAAGACAGACAAATGCCTCAAGGCACGGAGGGACAACATTAACACTTGGTCAGAGGTAGGTCAAAGCACTGTTAGAGGAATGGTTATAAAACTAGATTAGAAAGGAAGAGGAAGAAAACACATGAATTGTTTTCTCTAAGATCCATGTCATTCTGGAAGATGCCTTCAACAAAGAGACTGCCTTTGTGAATGGAAAAATTGAGCTAATTTTTAGGGAGATTTGTGTCCAATTTCCTCGATGCCTTGAGATTTTTGTGTGTTCAGCCATCTATCACCATAGTATTTGATCCTGCTGAGCTGCCTGTACTCGAGATCTAAGCCCTGTTCATAACTTCTCTTAGAAACTAATGTTTGGATCCGAAACTATACCTCAGTCACATCCATGGGTCAATTAGAAGCCAGGTTAAGCAGACCATTAGAGCCGAACAGTGATTAGATATGTGGATGTGTTTGGTAGTTTCCAGATGCACAGCAAATGAAGAGTGATGGTGGCTCAATGTACACCACAAGGGCTCATGTGGTGCGCTATCATCAGCAGAAAGAAAGGAGTTGGGTTAACATATTCCCTGAGGAAATGTTTCCATCTCTCGCTATGTTTCAGCCTTCTGACCACTGGTTAGGAAAAGTAGAGGCTGGAGGGAGTTGTTTGAAATGGAATGGTCTGCGTGAATATAAGGTGACACAGTGAATACTCTCACCACTATTATAATTGTGAGAAATATTATAATATTGAGAAATAGTAGTAAAGCAAATGTGGAGTTAAGCGAGAAGTATGAAAGAACTCCTGGATGGCACTGGTAAGATCTTTGCATCTCCTTCAGACTGAAGCCTGTTCTTGAAGACAAGGCTCATAACACTAGTAGGTCACACCATCTCTTGCCACCTTCATCTATTTGCTTTGGTATTCATTGGATTATTGGAGGCTATTTCACTTTTTAGTTCCACGACTTTACATTATGTTTCTTTGCTTTGGTCACAGGAAAGAGCCTTTAGTCAAGTCCTAAATCTTTAGCTTAGTGACCAAAGCATTTAAGTGGACTTTGTGCGCTATTATGTTGCATTTCAAGTCTAGCAACGCAGATATTTATTACAGGGAAATAAAAATCACAAATCAAAATTATTCAGGTGATCTTTAAGGCGAGAGTGAATAGTTAAAAAGTGGTTGAATATGTTTCTAATTTCAAGTAGCCTTGAAATCCAGCCCTGTGGTGTTGTAAGTCACAGACCACTGCAATTCAGCCTTAGCTTGATAGTCTTTGTCAAACAGGAAAATGAATGATTGAAGTGACCGCTTTGATCACAGCCGGGCTCTTTATGTATTTAATATATAACAGCGCTTTGGGAAGGTAAATGTGCATTTCTTGAAATGAAACAAAATCAAATACATAAAGAGTTATTATTTGTGAGTCTTCACTTTCCAGTTTAGTTTAGTACTGAATTTTTACATGGATGTTTAGTGTTGCAGGTTCCTGTCATGTTTTCTCCACAGTTCTGTTTCTTATCCTGAGAAACAACACTGAGCGGTCAGATTTTATTTCATTCAGTTTCACATTTTCCACTTGAGTATACTAGATTCTTAAGCTTAGTTTTACAACATGTTGGATGTAGCATGAAGTTCTTTCCCTACTTCCCCATCAAACCCTGCCAGATCTACATTAGGTACAGAGTTAAGCTCTTTCTATTTGCTGTGACCACACACTGCTCCCCAGGTCTTCTTCACTACCACTCCGTGGTGGTGTGAGATAATCCCTTTTTGTGATTGGGTTCAGTGACTCAGTAACTACAGTCTATATAATTAGTTAAGGTGGAAATTTCTGGATACATATCATTATTGACTTGTAATTTCATGGCCTTCAAAGAGGATTGGAGATGCTAGAATCTTTAAGGAGCTTAATTCCACTTTTTAATGTGGTGTATGTGGTTGCATGATGGCTGCCTGTTGCTTGAGTCAATTTATAATGTGTGAAGCTTGGGCATTTTCTACAGGAGCTTCATGGTAGAGTGGAGGCTGTTCAGGATGTGGTCATCTCTTTGAAGAAACAGCTCGGAGAGGCTGAGAGTGAGCGGAGGCAGTTGGAGCAGAACCTGGAGAAGTTGAAAGGTGAAGCTGAAGACTCAAACCGAGCCAAGGAAGATGCCAAGAGGGATGCAGGCCGCTACCGATCCTCGCTGGAGATCCTGGGAAGGTGGGAATTCATCTTTTGTTTGAATTAGCTGTGAACATAAAGTATCAGGGGCAAGAGTAGGCTCCTTGGACACTCAAGCATGTTGTGACCTAACTCTGTCATAAAGATATATTCCTTTGCTCTTTGAGGAACAGAGTTCCAAAGACTCATGATTCCCTGAGAGAAAAGCTTTACCCCATTTCTGTCTTACTTGACAGAACTCTTGTTTAAAAATGTAAATGTGTTCTAGGGTCTCTGATCTGAAGGAACATCTACTCTATATATAAACTGTTGAGAATCCTCAAGATCTTGTATATTTTCTGCAAGAACTCTTTCATTCTCCCAATACAAAGCAACCCAGGTTAATCCTCTCAATGGCTTCCAACTGTTGATACTATTCCTTATATATGGAGACCAGTACCATACACAGTACTGCAAATATGGTCTCAGCAATGCCTTGTATAATGGAAGCATAAATTTGTATTCAGTTCCCCTCTCAATAAGCACTAACATATGGATTTAAGACCATTAGATAACAACAATAATAATAAACAAAAACATATGGCTATAAGACCATGAGATATAGGAGCACAATTAAGCCATTTGGCCTAATGAAACTGTTCTACCACTCAACCATGGTTGGGTTATTCTAACCCCATCCTGCAAACTTCTTCCCATAACCTCTAATACCTTTACCAGTTAAGAACCAATAAATTTCTGCTTAAATACACTCAAATACTTTGCCTTCAGAGCCCTCTGTGGCAATGTATTCTGTAGATTCATCACCCTCTGGCTAAAAATCTTAGATCAGTAAATTGGTTTATTATTGTTATGTGGACTGAGGTACAGTGAAAAGCTTCTCTTCCATCCTGTCCCTATGGATCATTGCAATGGTGCATCAGAGGAGTTTATGGCAAAACTGTAACACTGCAATACAAAGAGATACTGTACAGAGAAGGTGTAGTGCAGATAGACAGTAAGCTAGATTGTGAGGTCAAGAGTCCATTTCTTCGTGCTGGGAAACTGTCCTTGAGAATTTAATATTTATTTATTAAGATACCGCATGGAATAAGCTCCTGCAGCCCTTCGAGCTGTGTCACCCTGCAGTGCTCCAACTTATCCTATCCAAATCAAGGGATAATTTACGATGACCAATTAACCTACTAACTGGTGGTTTTTTGACTGTGGGAGGAAACCCACGCGGTCGCAGGGAGAATGTACAAACTCTTTACGGGTGGCAGCGGAAATGGAACCTGGGTCACCTGTAATGTAAAGCGTTGTGCTAACCTCTGTGCTACCCTGCTGTCTAATGGTAGTGTTTTCAGGCTTCTGCCTGATGGGAGGGAGAAGAAGAAGGAAGGTCAGGGGTGGGTTGGATTTTTGATCACTGAGGCAGTGAGAAGAGGAGACAGTCCACAGAAGGGAGGCTGGTTTCTGACATGTGCTGAGGTGTGCCCACATCTTTGTAGTTCCTTGCATTCATGGGCAGAGCATTTGCCACCATACCAACCTGTGATGCATAGGGTCAGGTTGCTTTCTATGGAGCATTGATGTAAACTGGTAAGGGTTAAAGGGGACATGCCAAACTTCTTTTGCCTCTTGAGGAAGTAGAGACATCAGTGAGCTTCCTTGGCTATGGAATCAAAGTTGCTGGATCAGGAAACACTGTTGGTGGTGTTCACTCCTAGGAAATTGAAATTCTCAACCCTCTTGACCTCAGCAAAGTTGACATAAACAGGACCTTGTGCACTAACCCATTTCCTGAACTCAATGTCCAGCTCTTTTGGTGTGTTGTCATTAGGTGAAAGGTTGTTGTCACAACATCATATCACTAGGCTTTCTCTCCTTCCTGTACTCCAATTCATCAATATTTGAAATAAGCCGACTTCAGAGTATCAAACTTGTAGATGGAATTAGGACAGAATCTGGCGATGCAGACTGGTGTGTGCAGGGACTGGAACAGGTTGCTGAGGACAGTCTCCTGTGGTACCAGTGCTGAGAATAACGGTAGCACAGGTGTTGTTGCCTGGCCTTGCCAACTATGTCTGTTGGTCAGGAAGCCAATGATCAAGTTTCAAGGAAAGGAGTTGAGTCCCAGGTTTAGGAGTTTGGAGATGAAGGAGTTTGGAGGAGCTTGCAATTATAGTTTTGAAGGTGGGAGCTGTAGTCAATAAACATAGTCTAACATAGGTGTCCAAGTCACCCAGAGATGAATCTAAGGCCAGGGAGATGGTTTCAACAGTAGTTGAATTACAGTGTGTTGAGGTTGCTTGTTACCTTGATTTCTTTAGGTAGCAGGATGATAGTGGATTTCCTAAAGCAGGTAGGAAACTCAAGTTGAAACAGGGTGAGGTTAAGCATGTCTGCAAATAGCCACCATCTGATCCATGCAGATTTAATGATGCTGCTAAGGACACCATACAGGCCAGTTGGTTTCCTGTGTTCTTACGTCGACAATGTTGACTGAGTGTTCAGGTACATAGGAGGCTGTCAGGGTGGGTAGTGGCATTCCAATTCCCTTCTGCTCAAGATGCACATAGAATGCATTAAGATCATCAGGAAGGGACACACTGTTGTTGGAGATGTTGCTTGAATTTGTTTTGTAGCCCATTACATAAGCTTTGCCAGAACTCACAGCTTATCAGAGTTTCTACTTTGGATCAGTATTGTCTCTTGGTATCTGTGGCCTTATGAAGATCATATCTCAACTTACTGGGAAAGGAGACATACTGATAGTAATCTTATGATCTTTCCTGTTTACTAGCTATACCAATATACTAATCTTTTCAAATCATGTACTAAGTCACCAGGTTCCTCTATATCTCAGTATCCAGTACTATCTCACAATTTAGATGAGCTTTTTAATTTATTTTTCATAATAAAATGGGTAAGTTTGCATTTTCCCACATAATAGTTGATTTGCCAGATCTTTTCCAACTCATTGGGCCAATCTATATCCCTTCGTAGCCTCTTTACAACTTAAGATTCAGATTCAAGTTCAGTTATTTAGAACGTGTATATTGAAACATACAGTGAAATGCATTACTTGCATTAACAACCAACACCAAAGGATACGCTGCGATAGCCCACTTATTTTCCTACCTATCTTTGTGTTATCAGCAAATTTAGCAACCACATTTCAGTTTCATCGAAGTCACTAATATAAATTATATGAACTTGTGGCCCTAACCCTAATCTCTGTGGCACATCATTTGTTTCATCTTGTCAACCAGAAAACAACCCACTAATATCTAACTTGTTTCCCTTTGACCATTCTTTTATTCAAACCGATAAGCTATCCCCTACTCCAAAAACTTACACGAAGCAAGATGAACCACTCTTTGTTACTGATTAGAAAGGGCTACAACATTCAGCAAGACGATGTTCTCTCTAGTTAAAAAAGGGGAATTTAAAAAATAAATCCAGCATCCACTTATTGTCTAGTGTCATGTTCCTTTGTATTGTAAAGACAATTTTAGAATGATGTAACATGTAGTATAGTCCTACCAACTTGAAGTTCTGGAACTAGTACAATCAAATCAATAGTGTCACATTTCTTCAATTAGCCACAGACCAACTACTAAACAAAAGGTGTAAGGCATAGAGTTTTGTTGTCAGTAATTTACCCTTCTCAGAGTGAGAATTTCATTTACTTTCTTCTGAAGACTGCTTTATGGCTGCAACTTTTATTCTTATCGCAACTCTGGATCTGTCAATGAATTTTAATTGAATTAAAAGATGATAGCCTTCCCTCTTGACTGTGCTCCATAATTCTACAAATGAAGTACAGAATTGCGGTGCAGGGATCATTAATAAAATCTCAATTAAACTTATCTTTGCTTCTGCCAAAGAAGTTATACTAAAAGGAATAAAGAAATTACATGACACTTATTACTGAGCTCCTTCAGCCATGCCAGCTGGAATCTGCCAGTGATCAAATATGTTAGTTCTAATTCCCGTTCTTACACCAACATATCTGTCCAAAGTCTCCTCCCTGCCAGATCATGACTAAATGCAAATTAGAGGTACAGGTCACCATACTGTAGTCCCCAAACTGGTGGCACTAATGCCGAATTGTCAGACTTCTGTTAACTGCTCTGCCTCTTTTCTCCATTCCCTCTCCTCCTGATCCACCTGGGCCCCATCACTTTATTTCTTGCTCCTCCACCGTCCTCTCCATCTGCCCATCAGCCACGCAGTCTTCCCATGAGTTCCTCTCCTCAATTCCCTCCTTTTACCGCATGCTCCACATTCCTCTCCATCATCTTCAGCACTTTGTCATGTCTGCCTATCATCTCCCAGCTTCTGACATCATTCTCACTTTCCGCCTCCTCGTATACCTATCAGCACCCCACCTGGATCCACCTATCACCTGCTAGTTCTTGCTCCAACCTTTCCCTCCACCTATTTTGTACAGGCTATCTCTCTTCTATCTTCCTGTCCAGATGAAAGATACTACATAGATAGACTATAGATACTGCCTAATCCACTGAGTTCCACCAGCACTTTGTGTGTTGCTACAAGTTGCAACATCTGCAGTCTTTTGTATCTTTAACACTTATGTACCATCATTTATAATGTCAGAACTTCCCAGTGCATTTTACACTGCTGAATAGGTTTCACATATAGCTATTTTAGTAATGTCACAATCTATTTTACAAAAGGCAATGTCTGAACAGGGTGAAGACCAAGCTTAATCAAAACAACACAATTACTTTCCTTGTCATCTAAGGCCCGAATCATATAACAAGAGACTGATGAATGAGCTCAATAGAGAGGGAAAAACCAATTGTGTTGGAACTAAGGTGCAAATCACAGTATGTGCCAGTCAACTGAAATAAAAAAAGAAATTTGGAACTGACCAGCACATTAGTTTTAATGAAGTTGATAGAGCATAGATCTTGAGAGGGTTTTACCCTCAATCAACTCTGGCTATTCTTTGAGGCAGAGGATAACTTGTTACCATAGAAACAAGAACAGGCCTTTGATCCATGGTGCCTGTGCCTGCTATGATGCTAATTTAAACTGCACATCTGTCTGTACATGGTCTCTATCCCTTCATTCTCTGCCTGTTCGCATTCCTATCTAAATGCCTCTTAAATATTGCTATCATATCTGCTTCCAATACTCCCTCCAGCAACATGTTGCCAATGCCTACCACTCTCTTTATAAAAACAAACTTGCCTTGTATGTCTGCTTTAAATTTCCTCTTCTGAAGTTAAGGCCACAGTACTTGACATTTCCATGCTGGGAAAGGGTTCTAACTATTCACCCTGTCTACGCTGATCCAGTTCGGCAAGTCCTGAGGTGGTTAACAAGGCTGATGAGATGAGTTGGGGCAGACTTTGCTTGATGAAAAGATAGGTTGGTAGTATGGGAGATGATTTGCTGCTGCTGCCACTTGTGAAGGCCTCTGTGTGTCTCTGAATTTCCCAATATCATCCAGGTACATCTTCCCCACTTTGAACAATCATGGACCAAGTCATTCCCATGAGCTGTTTGACAGACACAGTTACACAAGGAGACTTTTTGAAGATCTTTGAATAGTTTTCTCCGCCAAGTTGTCAATCTCTTGCCAAGATGGAGGTGACAGTACTAGGAATCTGGTGTTGGACCTGACGTAACTAGTAGAACCCACTAAGTGAAATTAGAGCCAGTGAGTTTGGCCAGGGACAGGATGTTGATGTCTGTGGATTTGGAGGACTTTGTGGAGAGAACATTGATGAACCTCTCCAATGATTCGGTAGATAGACCATTGTGCAGGATCGCAGGAACCACTGCTGCTGGTAGCTATGAGCTGGGTTTCATTCTTTATCTTCAAATGCTCTTTTTCTTGGTTTCCAAAAACTGCGCTGGTGCACTGATGGCCATCTGTCCTGTCACAATCACTTGGGAGAACTTGATGGAATGGCTCATTTGAAAGGCAGCTCCTCTAACAATGCAGCAACCCCTCACCTTGACAGCTGCCACCCAAAGGTGATCGCTATATCTGAGTCCATCTGCTTCCTGATTCCAAAAAAAACTAACCAGAAATAGAGAAGGCCTTTGTGTGCAACCATATTAACTGAAGCAACTTGCTTGCTAATAGCTCAGAGATGCCGGGGTATATTTATGTGAATGCCCATGCATTGGTCAAGAAAAAAATAACTTTCTTCATGGAACTCTGCCAAGGGTAAATTCAAAGCCTCTTTGTAGAGCTGGTAATGCAGCCTCGGAGGCCGGAGAACACCTTGTTGTGTTCTGGCGCACATTCCTTCCAGTGATTTAAAAAAAAACATTTGAAGGAGTTCTGTAAAGATCCAATCTTGCTTAAGGGCCACTCCCTTTAATAAGTAACGGTGACATAATGTCCATAACTTACGGGTCCCCACTCTAAATTACATTTCTTCCCCTAAAACAGATTTATTTTTAAAAAGTAACACATAAGTGACCTCTCACCTGCAAATTTGTCTCACAGGAAATAAAAGGCAGCCTTGTGCTCAGAGTTATTTATGTGCCCTGGACGAGCTGATCCATTGGTTGCCTTTAGGTTACACTTGAGAGTTCAGTTACAAGTCCACATCATAGTAGCAGATATAAAGAGGAAATGCTGAGAAGGTCAGGCAGCATCTGCAGCAAGGACAGAGTTAATGATGTTGGATGGCAGTCACTTCAGAAGATGATTAACTTCAGTCTTGATGTACTTTTGCAAGGCTACCCTACAGATAGAATGGCTTACAACAACAAACACAAAGAGATCAATCTGACTGACACGTTAGCCTTTCAACTGTGAGTTACTAGGGATGAACAATCAGTTGAGCTTATTTGAATCATCCTTATTCACATTTGCTAACAGAAAGTTAAACATGCTCTATTCAGAAAATAAATTAATGGTCATTATGACACCTATCAGTTTTATTGTGGCTGGGTCAAAGATTTTATTAATGGGTAGCCCAAATGCTCTGATCTTTAAATCCACAAAGCAGTATTACCCTAAATATATATTGGATTACCAGAAGGACTTGGCCTCAATCTTCTAACTCAGTGACAAAATTAAACTGCCATTGAGTCATACAGTTTGGAAACAGGCCTTTCAGCCCATTGAATCTGTGCTGACAATCAACCAGCCTTTTGAAATAATCCTATATTAATCCTAGTTTATTGTGTTCAGCAACTCCCCAAGATTTCAGCACTCACCTAAGCACTAGAACAATTTACAGTGGCTAGTTAACCTACCAACCAGCACTGGGGAGCAGTCACAGGGAGATTGACCAAGTTCACATCAATCCGAGATCAGGATTGGACCTGTTTTGGTGGAGTTGAGAGGCCATAGCTCCACAGTATCCAAGCTGGAGCTGTGAGACAGTGCCTCACTAACAGTAACACCATCTTTATGCTGTCAAATGAATCAATGTTATGCAGGTTACTGTGAGGCTGTGGCTCATGTTTTCCATCTGGTGTTGAGGGAAACATTGGCTGGAAAGGCACTAACATTTTCTGAAAATGCTGAGAGTCCTCAAGCTTATGCATCCCCACTCCCTGATTTTCTGCTGGTGCTCTGGGCTCCTTGCACATCCTAAGGTAGATAGGTTAATTGGCCAATGTAAATTGCCCCAGGTGTATAACAAAGTCCATTGGACTCCAAAGTCCAGGAGGATTTCTGAGTGTATAGAGAAGAATAAAATGTGAGTATGTTACTGATATTAGTATTGTTTTATTATTGTCACATGTACCAAGATACAGTAAAGAACTTGCTTTGCATACTGTTTATACAGATCAAATCATTACCCAGTTTCTTTGAGCTAGAATAATGAAACTCCTCCATTAGTCATGGTCGGCCATGGATGTTACATCCCAGCTGTCTACGTGATACGCAACCCAGGGCAGTACATGGAGAGCAGTCTATTGCCCGTGTAACATATTTCCCAACCATGCAGCTGATGAATCCAAAGGAATAGCAGACAACAATACAATTTGCCCCAGTGGTATGGCAGGAATTGCCAGTCAGCGTTGAACTCAATGTAGCACTGCCTTCAAGACTCCAGCTCTGGACTTTTCCCTTGGGGTTTAGTCCCAAAGCCTTCACCGTGAGTGAACGGAGCCGCAAGGCAGCGGAGGTTTGAGATTGGTTTTCCTTCTCCTAGATCAGCTAACAACCATGGACGTTGAGCCCCACTTGCCCAAAGGGATTGGTCTTAAGTCGCCAGTAATCCACCATTGCCTCTTCTCCTGTCAATAGAAGTAGATCCGCTGGGCTTAGTAGCTAAGCCACACATGAGGGCCAGGAGCAGGACTTGGATGTCAGTGGCTATTTTAGACACATGCCATTGGGAGCATTTAATTGACAGTGGGAGATTATCCCCTCCACCAGCCCTGGATTTAACAACCTCAAGGAACTGATCTACAGAAATGTGAAACAAGAACAATCCAGAATAGAGTGCAAAAGCTACTGAGGAAGGGCAGTGCAGCCAAACAATAAAGTGGAAGCTCAGAATGAGGTAGACCGTGACACTAAGAGTCCATCTTATCATGAGCTCCATTCAAAAGACTGATGACAGTGCAATAGAAGCTGTCCTTGAGTCTGATGGTGCTTTCAGGTTTTTGTATCTTTTGCTCATGAGCAGAGAAGAAAGAATGTGCAGGTTGGGTGGGATCTTTGGCTATGTGGGTTGCTTTACTGAGGCAAGCAGCGAGAACTTAGAGGGAGTCCATAGAAGAGAGACTGGTTGCTGTGATGTGCGGAGCTGAGTCCACAAGTCTCTACAGTGTCTTGCAGTCGTGTGCAGAGCAGTTGTCATTCCAGGGAATTATGTACCCAGACTGATGAATTAGAGTAAAATTGTGCTTGGTGGGCAGCATGGAATCAAATATTTCTATTAAACTACATGCCCCAATTACATCTGTCATTGCTAACACTCTGTTGCTGTTAACTAGTTGATAACACGCTGCCCATGTACATCAGTAAGATCTGTTTGGAAGTTTCTGTCTTACTCACTGTCCTGCCCTCTTTCCCCCGCTCCCCACAGTGAGAAGGCGGATTTAGAGAAGGTGGTGCACTCTTTGAACCAGCAGATCGACAGCTTACACTTGGACCTGGAGCACCAGAGAGCCGCAAATGCTGATTTAAAGCGGCAGCGCGATCATGTCGAAGACAAGAAGGAAGAGACACAGAGAGACTATGAGCAAGCCAAGAAAGAGGCTGAAAGAGGGTATGCAGACAGCTTGCAATACATTTTTATCAGATGCATCCTGCTGAACTGATAATACTAATGTTAATGAAAGCATAAACCAGTGACTGTGGAAAGGGGAGGTGTGGAAGTCACCTGGTGAGCCTGCTGCTCGCTCGAGCAGCTTTTCAGAGGGGCAAGACGATTGTGTCTGGTGGGAATTTCCTCTGGTTGCCTTTCTCTGTTCCTCATTCCTCTCCCCTTTTAGAAAGAGAGCATAATGATGAGGGTGGGCAAGAGTGCCAGAGCTGTAATTAGTAAACAGCCATAATGATACTGCTTTTTATTATTGAAAGGCTTCAGTCAGGAAGTAGCTTCAGTACACAATCCAATGAGTGGAAAGGAATGGCTTCCAAAGTTAGAAGTCTATAAAAGATCTGTTAAACAAAGATTTATTTTCAAGTTAGCATTGTTTGCTGATCATCTCCATTGCTGGTCTCCTCACTCTTAGTCCATCTGATGGAAGTTATTTTGCATTCCTCTGCTTCTATTCTCTATGTTTTTAAGTATCTTCATCAGATTCTCTTGCAACCTCCTCTGTTCCAAAGAGATTAACACCATCCCCTTCAGAGTTACCACATAGCTGGTCCTTCAATCCTGAGAATTGTTGTAGTAAGCTTCTGTGGTGGCTGCAATTACCAGCCGCACCATCAACCGGGCATATTAAAGTGTCCTGTAGCTGACCAACCTCCTGATAATCTGGAAAACCATGGAGCTGTTGCATTACACCGGCCGAAGTTTCAGGGGCTGAATAATTGGTTTGTGCAATTCTGCTGCAGCCAGAGGGGTGTTCTCCGGAGCTGCTTCATTTATGCCGTATCTTTTTAAGGAGTGAAATGTTTTCTCTCCCCTGCAATTTACTACGGATTGGCCAGCATCGAATATAAACCCCCAGTCAGGAGATGAGTGGTGTCTCTTGGTTTGAGGAGTATTTACTATGTTGTTGTAACCCAGTTCTGTTCTGTTAGCTGATTCAAGTTTGGACTCTAGAACAGTTCTGTTGAGTTTGGAAACATTTTGGGTAAATAAAACCCCTATTTTTTTCACCTTTACCTACTCTCCCAGTTTGATGCTTACCCTGGGCCTTTACACCTTCCAATGCACCTTGCTTAAGGGCCTCACGTCTTCCCTTGAAATGCGGGAATAGTTGTTGCTGAAGCAGTGGTTTATAAGGTTTTGACAAGACTTCCTCATCTTGAAATTGATAAATCTAAATAATGTCCTAAATCATGTCCAGGTCCTCTACAAGTTTTAACAGGGTCCATTCCTATAAACTCTTCATAATCCGAATAGCTGGCATGTCAGAAGTGCGCCCGTGTACTAGTTTCCCACATGGTAAAAGCTGCCTGCAGCCCTACTGAAACCAGCAATTCATCCCACTAGTCCACAAATCATTTCATTGTATGTATGGGCAGTATATCATTTGGGTTAGGAAGGACTTTATTTAAATCACTTTCTCAACCTGACCTCTCACTTTCTTTATATTCCCCAGATCTCTGCTCTGAACTGGGGACTCTAGTTGCTTTGCTTTTTACTAAACTTTCATTGGCCATGCCATCTTCATGCAGTTATCATCAGGCAAGCAATCTGCCAGAAGTCCTGAAGTCCCACTTTCAAGTTCAGCTACTTCCCTTCAGCCATTTGGCAACTGGCACAACCCTAATCACTGCCTCACTATTACAATACTGTGACCACTTTGCACTACAATGGACTTTGTTTATGTTTAATTGTGTTCTCAGTAGCAAACGAGACTCCAGGATGGTATGTTGCCTCCCAGATGCAAGGGTCAAGGATGTCTCTGAGCGGCTGCAGGACATTCTGGAATGGGAGGGTGAACAGCCAGTGGTCGTGGTGCACGTATAGGTAAAAAATGGGATGAGGTCCTACAAGGTGAATTTAGGGAGTTAGGAGATAAACTAAAAAGTAGGACCACAAAGGTAATAATCTCTGGATTACTACCAGTGCCACATGCTAGTCAGAGTAGAAATAGGAGGATATTTCAGATGAATATGTGGCTTGAAAAATGTTGCAAGGGGGAGGGATTCAAATTTCTGGGGCATTGGAACCAGTTCTGGGGGAGGTGGGACCGGTATAAACAGGACGGTCTGCACCAGGGCTGGACTGGAACCAATATCCTAGGGGGAGTGTTTGCTACTGCTGTTCAGGAGGCTTTAAACTAATGTGGCAGGGGGATGGGAACAAGTGCAGAGAGACAGAGGGGTGTAAAATGAGGGTAGAAGCAAAAAGTAGTAAGGTGAAAAGTAAAGGTGGCGGGCAGGAAAATCCAGGGCAAAAAGCAAAAAGGGCCACTTTTCAACATAATTGTATAAGGGCTAAGAGTGTTGTAAAAACAAGCCTGAAGGCTTTGTGTGTCAATGCGAGGAGCATTCGTAACAAGGTGGATGAATTGAATGTGCAGATAGTTATTAATGAATATAATATAGTTGGGATCACAGAGACATGGCTCCAGGGTGACCAAGGATGGGAGCTCAACATCCAGGGATATTCAATATTCAGGAGGGATAGACAGGAAAGAAAAGGAGGTGGGGTAGCATTGCTGGTTAGAGAGGAGATTAACTCAATAGAAAGGAAGGACATTAGCCTGGAGGATGTGGAATCGTATGGGTAGAGCTGCATAACACTAAGGGGCAGAAAACGCTAGTGGGAGTTGTGTACAGGCCACCTAACAGTAGTAGTGAGGTTGGGGATGGCATTAAACAGGAAATTAGAAATGCGTGCAATAAAGGAACAGTAGTTATAATGGGTGACTTCAATCTACATATAGATTGGGTGAACCAAATTAGGAAGGGTGCTGAGGAAGAGGATTTCTTGGAATGTATGCGGGATGGTTTTCTGAACCAACATGTTGAGGAACCAACTAGAGAGCAGGCCATTCTAGACTGGTTATTGAGCAATGAGGAAGGGTTATTTAGCAATCTTGTCGTGCGAGGCCCCTTGGGTAAGAGTGACCATAATATGGTGGAATTCTTCATTAAGATGGAGAGTGACATAGTTAATTCAGAAACAAAGGTTCTGAACTTAAAGAAGGGTAACTTTGAAGGTATAAGACGTGAATTAGCTAAGATAGACTGGCAAATGATACTTTAAGGGTTGATGGTTAAATGCAATGGCAAGCATTTAAAGATCGCATGGATGAACTACAACAATTGTTCATCCCAGTTTGGCAAAAGAATAAACCAGGGAAGGTAGTGCACCTATGGCTGACAAGGGAAATTAGGGATAGTATCAAGACCAAAGAAGAAACATATAAATTAGCAAAAAACAGCAGCACACCTGAGGACTGGGAGAAATTCAGAGACCAGCAGAGGAGGACAAAGGGCTTAATTAGGAAAGGGAAAAAAGATTATGAGAGAAAGTTGGCAGGGAACATAAAAACTGACTGTAAAAGCTTTTATAGATAAATGAAAAGAAAAAGATTGGTCAAGACAAATGTAGGTCCTTTACAGTCAGAAACAGGTGAATTGATCATAGGGAACAAAGACATGGCAGACCAATTGAATAACTACTTTGGTTCTGTCTTCACTAAGGAGGACATAAATAATCTTCCAGAAATAGTAAGGGACCGAGTGTCTAGTGAGATGGAGGAACTGAGGGAAATACATGTTAGTAGGGAAGTGGTGTTAGGAAAATTGAAGGGATTAAAGGCAGATTAAATCCCCAGGGCCAGATGGTCTGCATCCCAGAGTGTTTAAGGAAGTAGCCCAAGAAATAATGGATGCATTAGTGATAATTTTTCAAAACTCCTTAGATTCTGGATTAGTTCATGAGGGTTGGAGGGTGGCTAATGTAACCCCACTTTTTAAAAAAGGAGGGAGAGAAAAACAAGGGAATTACAGACTGGTGAGTCTGACATCGGTGGTGGGGAAAATGCTAGAGTCGGTTATCAAAGATGTGATAACAGCACATTTGGAAAGAGGTGAAATCATCGAACAAAGTCAGCATGGATTTGTGTAAAGAAAATCACATCTGATGAATCTTATAGAATTTTTTGAAGATGTAACTAGTAGAGTGGATAGGGGAGAGCCAGTGGATGTGGTATACTTAGATTTTCAAAAGGCTTTTGACAAGGTCCCACATAGGAGATTAGTGTGCAAACTTAAAGCCCACAGTATTGGGGGTATAGTATTGATGCGGATAGAGAATTGGTTGGCAGACAGGAAGCAAAGAGTGGGAGTAAACGGGACCTTTTTAGAATGGCAGGCAGTGACTAGTGGGGTACCGCAAGGCTCAGTGCTGGGACCCCAGTTGTTTACAATATATATTAATGATTTAGATGAGGGAACTAAATGCAGCATTTCCAAGTTTGCAGATGACATGAATCTGGGTGGCGGTGTTAGGTGTGAGGAGGATGCTAAGAGGATGCAGGGTGATTTGGATAGGTTAGGTGAGTGGGCAAATTCATGGCAGATGCAATTTAATGTGGATAAATGTGAGGTTATCCACTTTGGTTGCAAGAACAGGAAAACAGATTATTATCTGAACGGTGGCCGATTAGGAAAAGGGGAGGTGCAACGAGACCTGGGTGTCATTGTACACCAGTCATTGAAGGTGGGCATGCAGGTACAGCAGGTGGTGAAAAAGGCAAATGGTATGTTGGCATTCATAGCAAAATGATTTGAGCACAGGAGCAGGGAGGTTCTACTGCAGTTGTACAAGGCCTTGGTGAGACCGCACCTAGAATATTGTGTGCAGTTTTGGTCCCCTAATCTGAGGAAAGACATTCTTGCCATAGAGGGAGTACAGAGAAGGTTCAGCAGATTGATTCCTGGGATGGTAGAACTGTCATATGAAGAAAGACTGGATCGACTAGGCTTATACTGACTGGAATTTAGAAGATTGAGGGGGTATGTTATTGAAACGTGTAAAATTCTAAAGGGATTGGACAGGCTAGATGCAGAAAGATTGTTTCCGATGTTGGGGAAGTCCAGAATGAGGGGTCACAGTTTAAGGATAAAGGGGAAGTATTTTAGGACCAAGATGAGGAAAAACTTCTTCACACAGAGAGTGGTGAATCTGTGGAATTTTCTGCAACAGGAAACAGTTGAGGCCAGTTCATTGGCTATATTTAAGAGGAAGTTAGGTATGGCCCTTGTGGCTAAAGGGATCAGGGGGTATGGAGAGAAAGCAGGTACAGGGTTCTGAGTTGGATGATCAGCCATGATCATACTGAATGGCAGTGCAGGCTTGAAGGGCCAAAGGGCCTACTCCTGCACCTATTTTCTATGTTTCTATGTTTGTTGGATAATGTTATATAATGTATGTTTCCTTCATGTTTTTCTTGAAAACGTGTCTCCAATGGTATGTCCCTGTGATGCTGCTACAGGTAAGGTTTTCACTGGACATATGTGTACTTGTTCATTAGATATTAAACTCGACTTAACCTTACAAAAATGTATTATGTTGAATTGTTCAGTATTAAACATCACCTGTCACCTACCTGTTCATCACATCAACCAGTCTATATCTCTTTGAAATATTTTACTAACTTGCGTCTAATATTTGAACATTGAACGGTGATGGAATGTATCAAATGGAAAGGGTCAAAATAAGAGACTATGATGAAGGAATAATGACAGGTAACAAAGGGACTCCGAGAGTCATTTACAGACAATGATAGTTGATGGAGTGATGGACTGACCAAGGTGAGCTTTTTGTGCAGGCAGTGAGTATGGCTGAGATATGAAGTTCAGTATCTGCATCTGCCTCTGTGGAGAAGCGGACTCTTCTGACTTATCAGCAAAGGTAAAGAATGGGTTGAAAATAGATAAACCCAGAGTACTTAAAATCTTGGTAGCACTCAAAAGAAATTAACTAAAAGAAGGAAAGGTGTAAATGGTGCAAAAAAACCCACCAAATATCTGGAGCAACTCAATGGATCAGGCAGCATCTGTGAAGGGAAATGGACATTTGGCTGCTGCACAGAAGCTGAGTTCCTCTAGTAGTTTGCTTTTCTTTGGTCCGAATTCCGGTTTCTTGTGACTCCAAGGTGCAAATGCTCGAGGCTGTGACCACATCATGAAGGCTTTCTTGGAAATGTAAGTGTAAAACGCTGAAAGATTGTAAATATTTTCCCCCTGCATGAGAACAACCATGGGCAGGTAAGCCAAACATTGATGCTGGAGAATCTTTCAGAGCAATAAGCCTGACAAAAAATTAATTAGCACTTTGATTTTGAGAAGTATGGGGAAATTAATGAAAGTTTTCATTTGACTGTGTGATTAATGAATGAATTCTTTCATGCAGATTGATAAGGATAATAAATTAAAACTGTAAAAATAGACTTTGCAAGGTTTTTTTGACAGATTATCACATAGTAGGCACATCAAATAATTGTGTGTAGCATTAAAGATATATTGGGAGCATGTGTGCCAAATTGGCTGAACATGAGAAAGCAGAGAGTAGTGATGAATTGCTATTTTTCAGGCTGAACTTCATTATTCACTGGTGTTCTCCAGTAGTCAGGAATATGTAATAATGAAGTTAGGTAAACAGAGCAGAATTTCAAAGGTGGAGATGGTCAGAAATTCAGAAGTGTACTCAAAAGTGATGTGGACTGCTTGAGGCCATTGCCGAGTTGGTAAAATAGCAGACAAAATTTAAAACTAAAAAAATGTTAGAATATTGTCAGGGGTGCGAGGAGAAAAAAAGATTTACTATTTTAAAGGGTTGTAGCAATGAAGAGAATAAAGAGAGTCAGTTTCCAAATTCAGGACAAGTTAAGATGGTAGAAAGACAAAAGCCCTGTTTTCTGTCCTATACACAACTAAATGTATGCACAGGTGCAATGAAAACTTACTTACAACAACATTACAGGCACATAGCATCAAATACATAACATTCACAAGAAAAACATAAAATATACACACCTTTAGAAGAAATAATGCAATTAGAACAAAAACAAAACAATACCTGTTGTAGTGCATAGTGTTATAACACTGAGGTGGTGATCAGCGTTGAGCAGGTTGGTTCAAGAACTGCATGGTTGAAGGGAAGCAGCTGATGTCAAACTCGATAGTGTGGGACTTCAGTCTTTTGTACCTCCTGCCCAATGGTAACTCTGGTTGTTAAAATGATAACGTCGTTAATGGACAACAAAGCAAGGAAGTTGCACTAAACCTCATGCTAAACTTGTATGTAGTATTGAAGAGGAATGGAGGCATGCCAGTGCACTGACGTTATTTGCTACCCGATATTCTGCTCCTACTTATGTGGCATACTGTGAACATATTGTCATATTTTTTTTCATTGGTTCATTTCAAAAATATTGGTTTGCTGTAAAGCATTTAGTTGAGATTGTGAAAGGAGTTCTCTGAACAGAAGTGGAATTCAGTACAGCTCATTGCTATCAATGAGTGATTAACCTTGATTTTTTTTCAGTGAGAATGAGTTACGCTAAATTTCAGCAAAGGTCAGGATGATCAGGATGCCATGACATTTTGCAAAGAAAAGTTGCCTATTACACTGTAATCTTGATTGCGTATTTGTGTTCCAACAGACAGAAGTCATTAGAGCTTATGGAAGTGAGGAACTCAACTCTAAGGAAGGACTTAGTGACTATGAAGGAAGCTTTGAACAAAGCTATATTGGAGAAGGAGGTGCTGCAGAATGAGAAAGGAGGCCTGATTGAGGCTCTCACCAAGGTATGTTGAGCAAAGCTTGAGAATCCACCAAACAAGGCATAACTTAGAAGAAGATGCACAATGCAGAGATTAGAACAAGGATACAGAAACAATGAGTTTGTGGCAGATCTCTAACATAACTCCAAATGTCCATCCATTCAAAACAATCCTTTAAAATCTCTTTAATTAAAAAAAATCAAGCTGAAATTTAAGTTTTAAGATTGGGTCTGAATAAGTTTTCTCAATGGAAACATATCCTAATCGCACCCACAAAACCTTGTTCTTGATCACAAAACCCTCAACCATCTGAAACATTCCATTTCTTTACAACTAGGATATCTAAATGTTTATTGAAATCGCTTCAAAACTACTAAATTCCAGGGAGACCCACTACAGTTTATCTTCATAGCTTAATCCTATAATCAGTCTGGTAAACCTAGGCTACAAGCCCTCCAGGTCAAAGATGAGTATGTGGCACAGTTCATTGTGCTTTACAGTCAGGTCGTGTAAGAACTAACCTTTTGTACCTGAGTCCTCTTGATGTAAAGGTCAGCATACTATGTAGCTTTCAGCAGTTGTCAGTTATATATTTACAAGGACACACAGTTCTTCATTGTTTAGAACTCACTAATTTCAGTTCAGAATAGTTGACCTTGTGGCGACCCACTTTCTGTGCAGGCGAACCGGCTCACAAATAGCCAGCGTGTGGGGGGAGACTTTGGTAATGCACCTCTGACATCATTTCCACCCGGAGAGGGCGGGCGCTAGGGATTTAAATGCCAGCACCGCGAAGTTTGAATAAACTAGTCTCGAAACGACTTACCAACTGCGTATCATTATTTCAGCGCTGTGTGTAGCACATCGCTACACTGGTGACCCCGATGGTCCAAACAGGATTTGGACCAAAGGTGACCAACTCTTCATCTGTTCACGCAGTTTTGCTAAAACTGCCGACTTTCTGGACGCTGCGACCACGTGTGTGGTTTAGCCAAGCAGAAGCCCAGTTCCAGATTCGGCAGATATCTTCTGATTCCACGTGTTACTACCACGTGGTGAGCGCCCTTGACCAGGAGACGGCCGCCCAGGTTGCGGATTTCATACAGTCACCCTTGGAAGAAGGCAAATATGAAGAATTAAAGGTGCTGCTCATTGGGACCTTTGGCCTCTCACGGCATGAGCGGGGTGCCCGCCTGCTTCAGCTGGACAGTTTGGGAGACAGACTGCGGTCGGCATTGATGAACGAGATGCTGTCCCTGGCTGACGGACACAAGCCCAGCCTCATGTTCGAGCAAGCGTTCCTAGAGCGACTGCCCGAGGACATACATCTGCTGCTGGCCAACACAGATTTCAGCAACCCCCGGAAGGTGGCAGCCTGGGCAGACGTGCTGTTTGGAAAGCCAAGAGGGAGAGCGTGGCGTTTGTCCGTCAGATTACCAGGCCACGCGCCCAACAGCAGACCAGACCAGGCCCAGCAGGGGGGGCGCATACAACACAGAGGCAGGAGTGAGGAGGCCAGTGAACAGTGGTGCTTCTACCACCCGCGGTGGGGCACAAAAGCCCACTGTTGTCGCCCACCCTGCCAGGGCCAGGGCCAGCAGCCGCTAATGACTATGGCGGCTGGCCACCAGTCGTCTTGTACGTCTGGGACAAACAGTGGGGACGCCGCTTCATGGTCGACACTGGAGCAGAGATCAGCGTCTTGCCCCCGACGGGGTACGACACCCGCAACAGGAAGCCAGGACCCACCCTGAGGGCCGCAAACGGCAGCACGATACGGACCTACAGCACCCGCACAGTGCAGCTGCAGTTCGGCACCGGCTGGTTCACGTGGGACTTCACACTGGCCGTGGTGCCCCAACCACTCCTGGGGGCGGGCTTCTTGCGAGCTCACAGCCTGCTGGTCGACTTGCAAGGGAAAAGCCTGGTACATGCCAAGACTTTCCAGATGTTCTCCTTGGGTGAAGCCAAGTTGCCGGCCCCACACCTGGACTCCATCATGCTGTCGGACAACGAATTCACCAGAATCCTGGTGGACTTTCCATCGATTCTGGCACCGCAGTTCACAGCAGCCATTCCCAGACATGAGGTTTAGCACCACATTCTGACCCAGGGACCACCCCTCCACACCCGCGCATGAAGGCTCCCCCCGGAAAAGCTCCGCCTGGCGAAGGAGGAGTTCAAGAGGATGGAGGAATTGAGGATCGTACGGAGGTCTGACAGCCCGTGGGCCTCCCCCCTGCACATGGTGCCCAAAGCAGCCGGGGGTTGGAGACCATGCGGCGACTACCGCAGTCTGAATGAGGCTACCACTCCAGACCGCTACCCTGTGCTGCACATACAGGACTTTGCAGCAAACCTGCATGGGGCAAAAATCTTTTCCAAAGTAGACCTCGTCCGGGGATACCATCAAATCCCGGTGCACCGTGAAGACATCCCCAAAACAGCACTCATCACCCCGTTCGGCCTGTTCGAGTTCCTCCAAATGCCGTTCGGCCTGAAGAATGCCGCACAGACATTCCAGCAGCTAATGGACGTGGTGGGACGCGACCTGCACTTTGCATTCATCTATTTGGACGACATCCTTCTAGCCAGCAGTTGTCATCAGGAGCATCTGTCCCACCTCCGCCAGCTCTGCTCCCGCCTGAGTGATTTCAGCCTCACAATCAACCCGGCCAAATGCCAGTTTGGTCTTGATACCATCGACTTCCTGGGCCACAGGATTACCAAAGACGGGGCAACACCTCTGTCCACCAAGGTAGACGTGATCCTCCACTTTGCCCGGCCCAACACAGTCAACGGCCTGCAGGAGTTCATTGGTATGGTGAACTTCTACCACCGTTTCCTCCCCTCAGCAGCCCGTATCATGTGCCCTTTGTACACCCTGATGTCGGGTAAAGACAAGAATTTTACTTGGGACGAGGAGGCCGCGGCCGCTTTCGTGAAAGCCAAGGAAGCCTTGGCAGATGTCGCGATGCTGGTGCACCCCAGAATGGACATTCTGACCGCCCTCATGGTGGACGCATCCGACACAGCAGTCGGTGGGGTGCTGGAGCAGCTCATCAAGGGGCGCTGGCAACCCCTGGCGTTCTTCAGCAAGCACCTACGACTACCTGAACTCAAGTACAGTGCTTTCGACCGGGAGCTGTTGGCACTGTATCTGGCAATCTGGCATTTCAGGTACTTCTTAGAAGGCAGGCCGTTCGCCACGTTCACGGACCACAAACCATTGACCTTTGCGTTCACGAAGGTGTCCAATCCCTGGTCGGCTCGCCAGCAGTGACATCTGTCCTACATCTCCGAGTACACGACGGACATCCAGCATGTCTCGGGAAAGGACAACATCGTGGCAGACGCACTCTCCAGACCAGCTGTCCAGGCCCTGTCCCAGGGGGTGGACTATGCAGCACTGGCGGAGGCGCAGCAGACAGATGACGAGATGCCCAGCTATAGGATCGCAGTCTTGGGTTTTCAGCTGCAGGACTTTCTCGTAGGCCCAGGTGATAGGACCCTCCTGTGCGACGTGGCTACTGGCCAACCTCGCCCCATCATCCCGGCAGCCTGGAGGCGGCGAGATTTTGACTCCATACACAGTTTGGCGCACCGATCTATCAGGACAACCATCCGGCTGGTCTCCAGCAAGTTCGCGTGGCACGGACTTTGCAAGCAGGTCAGTGAATGGGCCAGAACGTGCACGCAGTGCCAAACAGCCAAGGTGCAACGGCATACTAAAGCCCCACCACAGCAGTTCAAACCCACCCACCGGAGGTTCGAGCACATTCATGTGGATATCGTGGGCCCCCTACTAGTGTCTCGAGGAGCGCGGTATCTCCTAACTATGGTAGACCGGTTCACGAGGTGGCCAGAGGCGGTCCCACTCACTGACACATCTGCCAATTCCTGCGCCCAAGCACTGATCGCAACCTGGGTAGCATGCTTCGGGGTACCAGCCCATATTACCTCCTCCTGCCTGTTGGGAACGCAGCTGCACCACACTACTGCCTACCACCCACAGTCGAACGGACTGATGGAACGCTTCCACCGTCACTTGAAGTCGGCTCTCATGGCCCACCTGAGAGGACCTAACTGGGTGGACGAGCTTCCCTGGGTCCTGCTTGGAATTCGTACAGCGCCCAAAGAGGATCTGCATGCCTTGTCGGCCATGTTAGTATACGGCGTGCCCCTGGCCGTCCCGGGAGAGTTCATACCAGCCCCAAGGGGGCAAGAGGAAGAACCCGCAGCAGTCCTGGACAGGCTACATGAAAGGCTCGGCAACCTGGCCCCCGTACCGACTTCACAGCATGGACGGACCCCGACCCATGTACCCAAAGACCTGCAGAACTGTAAGCTTCTGTTTGCACAAAGGGGCGGACACCGGGCACCGCTACAAGAGGTCATTTAAGGTGATTAACAACAACGGGTCCACATTGGACATTGGGGGGAAAGTGGAGGTTTTCAGGGTGGACCGACTCAAACCAGCCCATGTGGACTTGGCGCAGCTGGTCGAGGTTCAGGCACCGTGGCGCAGAAGCAGACCTCCCAAACAGAGGCTGATCCAGACTGTGGACATTGGGGGGTGTATCGCCGGTTCTGGGGGGGGAGTTATGTGGCGACCCACTTTCTGCGCAGGCAAACCAGCTCACAAATAGCCAGCGCGTGGGAGGAGAGTTTGGTAATGCACCTCTGACATCATTTCCGCCCGGAGAGGGTGGGTGCTAGGGATTTATATGCCAGCGCCGCGAAGTTTGAATAAACTGGTCTTGAAACGACTTACCGACTGCGTGTCGTTATTTCAGCGCTGTGTGTAGCACATCGCTACAACCTGATATTTACCTGTATTGAAATCTCTGATCCATATTTTCCCTATTTTCATAATCTATTAATAATCACAATTTGATCATTCCAATTCTACTGCTAGGAATTGTGTCTATTGTTGTCCTATTGGCCAGCTTAGCTGTGTGCACCTTTCTATTCTATTAACTAAACCACAGATTCCCAACCTGGGATCCACAGACCCTTGCAAAATGTTATTGGTCCATGGCTTGAAAACAGTTGGTAATCCCTGAGCTAAATTATAGACAAACCGATCATCTGCTGTGCACCCAATGATCTGGCATCTTGCTGCAAGTGATGTTAGTAATTTCTGCTCACTGGTCTTGTCCTACATTCTCCCCAGCCAGCTAGATCCTGTCAAGTCACAGGTGGTAAGACTGGGTTCCCACACTTCTGTCCTCTGACTCTCAACACAGGAGACCCCAGAGCTGTGTCCTAAGCCCCCTCCTTTACTCTCTGTATACCCATGACTGTGTCGCCACCCACAGCTCCAATCTGCTAACTAAATTTGCCGATGATACTACATTGGGCTTATCTCAAATAATAATGAGGCAGCCTGCAGAGAAGAAGTCATCATCCTGACACAGTGGTGTCAAGAAAACCACTTTGTCCTCAATGTTGCAAAAACAAAGGAGCTGATTGTGGACTACAACAGGAATGGGACAGGCTAACCCAAATTGACAGCAATGGATGTTGAGAGGGTGAACAGCTTTAAGTTCCTTGGCATACACATCATCGAGAACCTCACTTGGTCTGAACATACTGGCTGTGTGGTGAAAAAAGCACAACAGTACCTCTTTCACCTCAGACAGTTGAAGAAGTTTGGTATGGGCCCACAAATCCTAAGGACTTTCTACAGGGGCACAATTGACAGCATTCTGACTGGCTGTATCAGTGCCTGCTATGGGAACTGTACTTCCCTCAATTGCAAGACTCTGCAGAGAGTGGTGCGGACAGCCCAGCACATCTGTGGATGTAAACTTACCACTTTTCAGGACATTTACAGAGACAGGTGTGTAAAAGGGGCCTGGAGGATCACTGAGGGCCCTGAGCCACCCCGACCACAAACTGTTCCAGCCACTACCATCCAAGAAATGGTACCGTAGCATAATAGCCAGGACTGTCAGGCTCCAGCACAGCTTCTTCCTCCAGGCCATCGGATTGATTAATTCACGCTGATGCAATTGTATTTCTAAGCCATAGTGACTGTTCTGTTGTATATCTTACTGTACAAAATATTTATTACAAATTAGTTTAATTTGCACATTGCACATTCAGACGGAGTTGTAACATAAAGATTTTTATTCCGTATATGTGAAGGATATAAGAAATAAAGTCAATTCGATTCACTCATGTGATCCCCAGTTCCAGCAGGTCCAACCACTCACCATATCCCTAGTTCCAGCAAGTCCAATCATTCACCATATCCCCAGTTCCAGCAAGTCCAATCATTCACCATATCCCCAGTTCCAGCAAGTCCAACCACTCACCATATCCCCAGTTCCAGCAAGTCCAACCACTCACCATATCCCCAGTTCCAGCAAGTCCAACCACTCACCATACCCCCAGTTCCAGCAAGTCCAATCACTCACCATACCCCCAGTTCCAGCAAGTCCAATCACTCACCATATCCCCAGTTCCAGCAAGTCCAATCACTCACCATATCCCCAGTTCCAGCAAGTCCAACCACTCACCATACCCCCAGTTCCAGCAAGTCCAATCACTCACCATATCCCCAGTTCCAGCAAGTCCAATCATTCACCATATCCCCAGTTCCAGCAAGTCCAATCATTCACCATATCCCCAGTTCCAGCAAGTCCAATCATTCACAATATCCCCAGTTCCAGCACATCCAATCATTCACCATATCCCCAGTTCCAGCAAGTCCAATCACTCACCATATCCCCAGTTCCAGCAAGTCCAATCACTCACCATATCCCCAGTTCCAGCAAGTCCAATCATTCACCATATCCCCAGTTCCAGCAAGTCCAATCGTTCACCATATCCCCAGTTCCAGCACATCCAATCATTCACCATACCCCCAGTTCCAGCAAGTCCAACCACTCACCATACCCCCAGTTCCAGCAAGTCCAATCACTCACCATATCCCCAGTTCCAGCAAGTCCAACCACTCACCATATCCCCAGTTCCAGCAAGTCCAATCACTCACCATACCCCCAGTTCCAGCAAGTCCAATCATTCACCATATCCCCAGTTCCAGCAAGTCCAATCACTCACCATATCCCCAGTTCCAGCAAGTCCAATCATTTGCCATATCCCCAGTTCCAGCAAGTCCAATCACTCACCATATCCCCAGTTCCAGCAAGTCCAATCACTCACCATATCCCCAGTTCCAGCAAGTCCAATCACTCACCATATCCCCAGTTCCAGCAAGTCCAATCATTCGCCATATCCCCAGTTCCAGCAAGTCCAATCATTCACCATATCCCCAGTTCCAGCAAGTCCAATCACTCACCATATCCCCAGTTCCAGCAAGTCCAATCATTCACCATATCCCCAGTTCCAGCAAGTCCGATCGTTCACCATATCCCCAGTTCCAGCACATCCAATCATTCACCATACCCCCAGTTCCAGCAAGTCCAACCACTCACCATACCCCCAGTTCCAGCAAGTCCAACCACTCACCATATCCCCAGTTCCAGCAAGTCCAATCATTCACCATACCCCCAGTTCCAGCAAGTCCAACCACTCACCATACCCCCAGTTCCAGCAAGTCCAATCATTCACCATACCCCCAGTTCCAGCAAGTCCAAGCACTCACCATATCCCCAGTTCCAGCAAGTCCAATCATTCACCATACCCCCAGTTCCAGCAAGTCCAACCACTCACCATACCCCCAGTTCCAGCAAGTCCAATCATTCACCATATCCCCAGTTCCAGCACATCCAATCATTCACCATACCCCCAGTTCCAGCAAGTCCAACCACTCACCATATCCCCAGTTCCAGCAAGTCCAACCACTCACCATATCCCCAGTTCCAGCAAGTCCAATCATTCACCATACCCCCAGTTCCAGCAAGTCCAACCACTCACCATACCCCCAGTTCCAGCAAGTCCAATCATTCACCATATCCCCAGTTCCAGCAAGTCCAACCATTCACCATACCCCCAGTTCCAGCAAGTCCAACCACTCACCATACCCCCAGTTCCAGCAAGTCCAATCATTCACCATATCCCCAGTTCCAGCACATCCAACTACTCACCATACCCCCAGTTCCAGCAAGTCCAACCACTCACCATACCCCCAGTTCCAGCAAGTCCAACCACTCACCATACCCCCAGTTCCAGCAAGTCCAATCACTCACCATATCCCCAGTTCCAGCACATCCAATCATTCACCATACCCCCAGTTCCAGCAAGTCCAACCACTCACCATACCCTCAGTTCCAGCAAGTCCAACCACTCACCATACCCCCAGTTCCAGCAAGTCCAACCACTCACCATATCCCCAGTTCCAGCAAGTCCAATCATTTGCCATATCCCCAGTTCCAGCAAGTCCAATCACTCACCATATCCCCAGTTCCAGCAAGTCCAATCACTCACCATATCCCCAGTTCCAGCAAGTCCAATCACTCACCATATCCCCAGTTCCAGCAAGTCCAATCATTCGCCATATCCCCAGTTCCAGCAAGTCCAATCATTCACCATATCCCCAGTTCCAGCAAGTCCAATCACTCACCATATCCCCAATTCCAGCAAGTCCAATCACTCACCATATCCCCAGTTCCAGCAAGTCCAATCACTCACCATATCCCCAGTTCAAGCAAGTCCAATCACTCACCATATCCCCAGTTCCAGCAAGTCCAACCACTCACGTGATCCCCAGTTCCAGCAAGTCCAATCACTCACCATACCCCCAGTTCCAGCAAGTCCAACCATTCACCATACCCCCAGTTCCAGCAAGTCCAATCATTCACCATATCCCCAGTTCCAGCAAGTCCAATCACTCACCATATCCCCAGTTCCAGCAAGTCCAATCATTCACCATATCCCCAATTCCAGCAAGTCCAATCATTCGCCATATCCCCAGTTCCAGCACATCCAATCATTCACCATATCCCCAGTTCCAGCACATCCAACTACTCACCATACCCCCAGTTCCAGCAAGTCCAACCACTCACCATATCCCCAGTTCCAGCAAGTCCAACCACTCACGTGATCCCCAGTTCCAGCAAGTCCAATCACTCACCATATCCCCAGTTCCAGCAAGTCCAATCATTCACCATATCCCTAGTTCCAGCAAGTCCAATCATTCACCATATCCCCAGTTCCAGCAAGTCCAACCACTCACCATATCCCCAGTTCCAGCAAGTCCAATCATTCACCATATCCCCAGTTCCAGCAAGTCCAACCATTCACCATACCCCCAGTTCCAGCAAGTCCAACCACTCACCATACCCCCAGTTCCAGCAAGTCCAATCATTCACCATATCCCCAGTTCCAGCACATCCAACTACTCACCATACCCCCAGTTCCAGCAAGTCCAACCACTCACCATACCCCCAGTTCCAGCAAGTCCAACCACTCACCATACCCCCAGTTCCAGCAAGTCCAATCACTCACCATATCCCCAGTTCCAGCACATCCAATCATTCACCATACCCCCAGTTCCAGCAAGTCCAACCACTCACCATACCCTCAGTTCCAGCAAGTCCAACCACTCACCATACCCCCAGTTCCAGCAAGTCCAACCACTCACCATATCCCCAGTTCCAGCAAGTCCAATCATTTGCCATATCCCCAGTTCCAGCAAGTCCAATCACTCACCATATCCCCAGTTCCAGCAAGTCCAATCACTCACCATATCCCCAGTTCCAGCAAGTCCAATCACTCACCATATCCCCAGTTCCAGCAAGTCCAATCATTCGCCATATCCCCAGTTCCAGCAAGTCCAATCATTCACCATATCCCCAGTTCCAGCAAGTCCAATCACTCACCATATCCCCAGTTCCAGCAAGTCCAATCACTCACCATATCCCCAGTTCCAGCAAGTCCAATCACTCACCATATCCCCAGTTCAAGCAAGTCCAATCACTCACCATATCCCCAGTTCCAGCAAGTCCAACCACTCACGTGATCCCCAGTTCCAGCAAGTCCAATCACTCACCATACCCCCAGTTCCAGCAAGTCCAACCATTCACCATACCCCCAGTTCCAGCAAGTCCAATCATTCACCATATCCCCAGTTCCAGCAAGTCCAATCACTCACCATATCCCCAGTTCCAGCAAGTCCAATCATTCACCATATCCCCAATTCCAGCAAGTCCAATCATTCGCCATATCCCCAGTTCCAGCACATCCAATCATTCACCATATCCCCAGTTCCAGCACATCCAACTACTCACCATACCCCCAGTTCCAGCAAGTCCAACCACTCACGTGATCCCCAGTTCCAGCAAGTCCAATCACTCACCATATCCCCAGTTCCAGCAAGTCCAATCATTCACCATATCCCTAGTTCCAGCAAGTCCAATCATTCACCATATCCCCAGTTCCAGCAAGTCCAACCACTCACCATATCCCCAGTTCCAGCAAGTCCAATCATTCACCATATCCCCAGTTCCAGCAAGTCCAATCACTCACCAAGGCTCATGTTCCAGCAGGTTCACTGGGACTCCAGTTCAAGTGCTTTGTTCAAATTGACCTAATAGTTGGTCACCCTCTCTTGAAACTTACCTGGTTCTGCTTTCCATGCTCCCATGAAACCTACAAATTTTCCTTAAATATTAAGTGAAGAAATGTATTTTAGAATATTAATGAAATTAATGAAATAAAATAACATCTAACAGTCTGGAAAATCTTGTAGTCTGGCACCACCAAAATCCTGATTGTGCTAAATTATCGGTTTTACTGTATGATTTACAAGTTGTACATCTAGTACAGACTCTTCTGAGTATCCAGTTCACTCTCTATTTATCCTATGTGCCTCCTACTGCTCAGATTTCTGGGAATGTCAATAAATTTCCACCAGTTCCAAGAATTTATACTTCAGTTCTTATCAAGTGACTTCTGGAAATAAAAATCGTTTGTTCTCTACCACAGATACAAGGAAAAGTTGATCAGGTTCCACAGAAAGCAAGTTTACTTGCAATCACCAGGGTCGAATTGTAGCACAAAATCTGCATTCTGTATTTATGGCACCTATGTAGGAAAATAGAATTAATATTTGAATATTAATGATGTTAACAAGCATTTAGAGACTTCAAGGGACTATTCTGATGGATAGGATAATTAATGACACTGATGGTTTACCTAATTCTAACGTTTGATGATTCATGTGGATTATGAGTGCTACCTTTGTTTTTGATTTTCTATTCACTGGAATATTATTGTAATGGATTCAGATTCTGATTCCATACTGCTAAATTCTCTGAAATCTACTGCAGTTAAAAACAGTATTCCACTTAGCAGGTTTGTTTTACTTAGAGTTGACCTGCAAATTAGATCATGCATACCCACTAGTGTTACAGTATAATGTCTGACGGTTTATATAATTGGATCTATTTGTATTTAACCTGATCAAAACTATTATTTTACAGTTAATTTAAGATATGATTATTCCTGCTAATTTATGGATCTTTTTGGATGGTGAATAAGTTGGTTATTTTTCCCTCTTATTGAAAAACTAACCACATCTATTTTATTTGAATCCTATTGTACAGAGGTGCATTTTCCTATTTTTGGGAACATCTGGTTATGATTGCTTTATTTTGGGATGTTGGGGGGTTCTTTGGAAGAGTTTCTACTTCTAAATATTCATTTCTTGTTTTTGTTTTCATTCCTTTATCATCTCAGCTTTAAGATGAGGTCAGGGTACTACCGAATAGGAGTACTGAATGAGCAGGGAGGATATTCATCTCCATTTTTCTACGGGAACTTTGCCCCACACTGGGTGCCATGAAAGCCCTTGATGATACCCATTCAAGACTGGTACTTAGCAAAGATTTTTTGTAACTCTTTGGCTTTATTGCCTATTCCAAATTGCTTTGGAGCTGAGTGAGTTGCTGAGCTGTTTCAGAGTGTAGTTTGAGACAAATTTAAGCGAGGAGTGCAGCAGGCAATGCTGTGGCTTTATTGCTCCAGAGACCCAGGTTTGATCTTGACTGCTGGTGCCATCTGTGTGGAGTTTGCACAGTCTTGTGATTGTGTGGATTTCCTCCAGGTGTTCCTGTTTCCTCCCACACCCAAAGGACCTGCTGGTTGGTAAGTTAATTAGCCGGTATAATTTGTTATTTACTTACTGCCTGTTACACTGTTGGCATTTAGGGCAGCAATGAAGGTCCTCCATCTCTGTCTGTCCATATATCTGTCTGCACAGAGATATAGACGGACTCATCATTGCTGTTGCCTTAACGAATTTTTTTGAACAGTCAGGGTTGTTAGCCCTGAGCTGACTACCACCCATGCCCCCCCCCGCAAATCTGGAGGACCAGTGGAGCTCTCTTAGTCTGGTCTCTACCCTTTGACTTGTTTAGCATGGGTGACCCTACCAAGAGCCAAAGTACAAGGCCCTGACTCCATCCAGCATAGTCATTGAGGCATGCAAACCTCCAAACCTTATGGCAAGGGTTCAAGATCTGTAAATTGTCCTTGGTATTAATGGGCTGTAGGTTAGAGTTGATTAGGACATGAAAGGTGGTAGATTATCAGGAGATAATGGGGGAATGAGATAGATGGGATTGTTCTGAGAGATAGATTGAATGATACAGGAAAATATAAGTTATACAGTATTGAGATTAGACCAAGTGGATTGCCTTTCCAAGGGAGCATGGGTGAACATGCGGCTTCTTACAACAATCCAGCAACGTCATGATTACCAACACCAAAGTTCATGTTTTACCCTGGACCCATTTTTAATTAGTTAACAATTTCCCTTTGCTGGGAGTAGAATATTTGCCTCTAGGCTTCTCGGTCTCTAGTCCAGATGCATAATGTTTATTCTTGAGGAAGACCTGAAGAAATTCTGAAGTTATTTGATAGAGCTTTCAGCTTCAATGGATAACAAAGGCTTTTTTGTCCATTTCACAGTCTGAGACTGCATTTTAGGCTCCTCCACAGTATTTATATAAGATTGATTGTTTTTCTTTGTGTGATTGACATGGGGTTTTTAAATATACTGGACTTGTTTTGAGCCTTTGTGGCAATGTATGACTGTATTTGCTATCTGTTTGACTTCCTGCATGATTTGAGGGTGCTTTATCTTGCTAATGTGTCTTTTTTCTTGGGCCCGTTCTCTTTTCATTCTTGTAGGCCGAGTTGAATAGTGCAGACCTTGAGTTGTCCTTAAACAAGCTGAAGACTGAGAAAGACACCCTGCGAGATTCTCTTGCCAAGATGACTGCACTTAGTGAAGGTTTGGCTCAGGATAAGGTTGAATTGAATCGCGTTCTCCTCCAGGTCAGTTAACAAAGCCAACAGTAAAAAACCTTGCAGGGCAAATGTATCATAAGCTAAAGATCAGAAATGCTCTAGGTTTGATACTTGGTTCCCTTTCTGCTCTCAGTGAAGCTACCTGAAGAGTTCCCACAAGTAGCCACTTCATTGTTGAGTGATTCAGAGCTATGCATGGGTTATTTCAACTTGAGGTGGCTAAATCACCAGGATTTCCTTCACAATTGGATAGAAACCACAATTACACCTTTAACTCCTTCAGTAATCAGGAATCATCTGGCTACCGGACATATCCACATTTTTCAACCCTTCCAGATCCTGAAGAGAAAATGGCAACACTGGTCAGCTGTAGCACACACAGAACGCTGGCCAGGCAGCATCTCGGCCCAAAACGATGACAGTTTACTCATTTCCGTGGATTCTGCCTGGCCTGCTGAATTCTTTCAGCATTTTGTGTGTTGCTTTGGATCACCAGCATCTGCAGATTTTCTTGTATCTGATATTGATCAGCCAACTCATTGTGGGCTTAAAGAAAGCACTTTCATGTTGCACACAGGCAGGGAACTTTCTCAAGACCAATGAACTATTTGACCAGGACTGCACTGCTCACTTCTCTGCTCCTTGTCACAATCCATCAGGAAAAGCATTTTACAATGCTTCTGCGTCAGCCTTTCCATAACCATCGTCAGTGTTGTCTGATAAAGCATTAGCGTGCAATCTCTCTCTTGAGGGAGCTAACACACTACTTTCACTTTCCTTCTCTGACCACAGTTGTCTCTCAAGTGAAGCATGCATCTCTAACCACCCTCCAGGTCACACGGTACCAGTGTCTGAGCTGGTGATTTGCTTTGTAAAATCCAATGGTGCAGTCCATTCCCCTGCTCATCTGCCACCTCCTCGTCTCTTTCGGCATTTTTTTGTGGCTGAGGGTGGTGGGGACTAGTTGATGGAGCATGGCTCAGGTGAGTATGTGGGCTTTGCTGTGGTAGTGTCTAACCAATATGGTTTGTACTTTGAATGCCACAAAGGTGAATCTGATGTGAAAGTCCAGGGAGGTGCCCAGGAGGCTGAGTTTCTTCAGCAGCTTGAATATATTTTGCTTTTGAAAGGTTGCAATCTATTTGTTAGAACAATTGCTGTTATTTGCAGATTTAGTCTTGAAGACAAAGGAACTTAATTTCACACTTCTTTGGTTACAAGATTGTGTCCATGTGTATGCTGATGTACTACATATATGTGCACATGTGTGATTATGTGTGTCACGAGTACATGTGCATACAGTCTGCATTTGTACACATGCATGGGTGTATGTGCAGATTTGTGTGTGTGCAATGCAGTGTATATGAGTGCATGAAGCTGTGTGTGTGTGGACTGCACATGAGTTTGTGTGTGAGGGTGAGGATGAAAGGCAGTTTAAAGCATTAGCGCTTTCACCTTGACATGACTAATCATGGTAAGGAATTCCTTTCAGTGCTGCAACAGGGTGAGTCATCTCACGAGCAGGCCCAGCCCTCACCTCCTGCCAGCTCTCCTTGGTGGTCCTGAGTGATCTTGTCAGTACATAAAAATCCTTCTCATCCTCCACACCAGCACACAGGTTTCCTGGGTCTGAAAACATGGAGCAGTTGTTTCATTTCACTCCCTCTCTGCCCGTCCTTCAGCTGGAAAATCTCCAAAGTATTGTACTCACAGCAGTCTATGGCCCCGTAGAGTAAGGCCTCAAAAACTGACATGAATTAGTACCATAAAGAGCTGGGAACTGCAGTAAATTAGACGTTTGATATTTGGAACCTACTTGATAAATAAAGTGGCAATTGCCCTTCTTCGGGCAGTCATAATTTTAACACATGTCTATGGCCTGGCTTAAATAGCTGTGGTTGAAAATCTCAGTTAGCGTTTCAATTCAGGACCAAAGAAGTGTACTACTAATATGCTTGGGATCAGAGAACCTCATGCCGAACCAGCAATCAGACTGGGCAGGCCAAAGGCCAGAGGTAAAGATTTAATCTGGATGTCTTGTGTTTCATGATTCAATTTTACAGACACACCACAGAAAGAATCTTATTTGGATATAGCAAAGCTTGATTTGGACACTGCTGTGTCCAAAACTGCAGGAAATTGCAGAGAGTTGTGAATATATATTTATTTAGTGAGACAGCATGGAGTATGACTTTACAGCCCTTCAAGCCATGCCACCCAGCAATCCCCGATTTAACCTTTGTCTACTCACAGAACAGTTTTCAATGACCAATTAGCCTACTAACCAGTACGTCTTTGGACTGTGGGAGGAAACCAGAGCACCCAGAGAAAGCCTATGCATTTCACGTGGAGGTTGTACAGACTCCTTACAGATGATGTTGAAATTGAACTCCGAACTCCGACGCCTCGAGCTGTAATTGCATCACACTAACTGCTATGCTACCATGGCATCCAAGTACGGCTCAATCCATCACAAGAACCTACCTCCCCTCCATTGACTGTTCTATATGCTCCCTTGGGAATGCAGCCAGCATAATCAAAGACCCTCGCATCCTGGTCATAGTCTTTCCTTCCTCCTCCATCAGGCAGAAGAAACAAAAGCTTGAGAGTACATAGCACCAGGTTCAAGACAACTTTTATCCATTGCTATAACATTCTTGAAAGGCCCTGTTGTACAATAAAGATGAAACTTGACCCATCATTCTATCTCATCGTGGCCTTATTTGTATACATGGCTTTGTACAACTCTTTCTCCATAACTGTACCACTCTATTCTGCATTCAGTTATTGCTTTACCTTTTGCACTAGCTCTGTATTCATACATATATGTGGAATGACTTGTTTGGATCACATGCAAATAAAGATTTTCACTGTATTTCGGTACACGTGTAAACAATAGACCAATTACAATTACCACATCTTTCTTAGAAACTGCAGTCTTTATCTGTCTGTGCCAAAAGAGACCTTAACAGTTAAAATAGGTTTGGGATCATTAACTTATAGAAAGGCCATCAGCACAGGTGCTCTACAAAACTGTGTGCTTAGCTCCTGCTCTACTCACTTTATACTTACAACTGTGTGGCTAAGTTCTGCTCCAGTGCCACATTGAAGTTTGCTGAGTACATCGCTGTTGCGGGCCATATCAAATGTGAAGACGAATCGATATATAGGAGGGAGAATGAAAATATGATTGAATGTTACCACAACAACAACCTCTCACTCAGAATCAGCAAAACCAAAGAGCTGATAATTGACTACAGGAGGGATAAAGCTGGAGGTCCATGAGCCAGTCCTCATTAAAGGAAAGAGGAGGAGAGGGTCCATAGCTTTAAATTCTTTGTCATCAACATATCAGAGAATCAGTCCTGGGATCAACATATAAGTGTCATCACAAAGAAGTCACAACAACATCTCCATCTCTACTTAGAGGTTTGCATAGATTTATCATGTCACCAAAAACTGACAGTCATCTACAGATGCAGAGTATGGAGTATCCTAACTGGTTACATCACAGGTTTAGGGAAGCTTGGGTTTTGAGAGAATTTGAAGCCTTGGTTAAGAAGAAAGGGGAGGTGTATATAGCAGAGATAGGCAGCAAGGAACAAATGAGGTACTTGAGGAATATAAGAAATGTAAGAGAACACTTAAGACAGAAATCAAGAAGGCTAAAAGATGAGGTTGCTCCAGCAGACAAGTAAAGGAAAATCCCAAGGGCGTCAACAGATACAGTATATTAAGAGCAAAAGGATAACAAGGGACAAAATTTGACCTCTTGAAGATCACTGTAGTCATCTATTCATGAAGCTGAAGGAGATGGAGGAGACCAGAAATGGATTTTTTACATCTGTATTTACTTGAGAGTTGGACAGATTTTTATAACTAAGGCAAAATGATAGTGAAGTCATAGACTGTTTACAGGTTACAGAGGAGGAGATGCTTACTGTCTTGAGACAAATTTGGGTGGATAATCCCCAGTGCATGACAAAGCGCCCCCTCAGTCCTTGTGGGAGAGGCTAATACTTAAATTGCAGAGGCCCCAGCAGAGGTTTTTAAAACATCCTTAACCATTGGTGAGGTGCTGGAGGATTGAAGGGTAGATAATGTTATTCCATTGATCAAGAAAGTCCCTAAGAATAAGGTGGGAAATTCTAGGCTTGTGAGTAGTAGGTGAATTTTGGAAGATATTCTAAGATACAAGATAAATAAGTATTTGGATAGACATGGCATAATTAAAGACAGTCAATGTGGCTTTGCGTGTGGTAGGTCATGTCTAGCCAATTTTTTTAGAGTTTTTCAAGGAAGTTACCACAAGAGTTGATGTAGGAAAGTGAGTGGACATTGTCTACATGGATTTTAGCAAGGTCTTTTGCTAAGACCCACATGGGCAGCTGGTGAACAAGGTTCAGTCATTGAACGTTCATGATGAGGTAGTAAATTGGATTTGACATTGGCTTCATGGGAGAAGCCAGAAAATGGTAGTGCACTCTCTGACGAGCAGTCTGTAAGTGATGAGCTGCAGGAATCAATGTTGGGTCTGTTGTTTGTCATCAATGATCAGAATGATAATGTGGTAAACTGGATCAGCAAATTTGTGAATAATTTTGAAAATTGGAAGTCTAGTGGACAGTAAGGAAGGCTATCAAAGCTTGCAGTGAGATCTGGACCAGCTGGCCAAATGGGCTGAAAATGGTAGATGGAATTTAATGCAAGCGTGTGTGAGGTGTTACACTTTGGGAGGACAAACCAGGGTAAGACTTACAAATTGAACTGTGGGGCACTGAAGCTTGTAAATCAGAAGGATCTGGGAATAATGATCAATAAATCCTTGAAAGTGGCATCACAGTTAGGTAAGGTAATTGAAAAGAGATTTTGCCACATTGGCTTTCATAAGTTAGAGCTTTGAGTACAGGTGCTGGGGTGTTATGTTGAAGTTGTATAGGATTTTGGTGAGACCTAATTTGGAGTATTGTATGCAGTTCTGGTCACCTACCTACAGAAAAGGAATCGATCAAATTGAAAGAGTACAGAGAAAATTTTCAGGACCTGAATTATAGGGAAATGTTGACTAGGTTTAGGACTTTATTCCCTGTAGCGTAGGAGCTAAGGGAAGATTCAATTGAGGTGTACAGAACTTTGAGGGATATAAATAGGGTAAATGCAAACAGTCCTTTTCCATTGAAGTTGTTGAGACTAGAACTAGAGATCATAGGTTAAGGGTGAAAGGGTGCGAGTGTTGAACAGACTGCCAGCAGAAGTGGTGGATGTGGGTTTGATTGCAACATTTCAACAAGGTTTGGGTAAGCGTATGGATAGGAGCATTATGGTGGGCTACAATCAAGGTGCAGGCCGATGGGCTAAGCAGAATAACAGTTCATCATGGACCAAGTGGGCTGAAGTGCTTTATTATTCAAAGACTAAAAAGAGAAAGATACAGCCTGCTCTATCACAGGCAGAACACTCCCCACCATTGAGTACATCTTCAAGGAATACTGCCTCAAGAAGTCAGCGTCACAGTCCCCCACCACCCAAGCCACACCATCTTCTAGCTGCTATTATTGAATAGGAAGTACAGAAGTCTTCAATCCACACCACCAGGGTCAAGCCTCTGAACGGGTATGGATAACTTAATTCAACATTACTCTGAACTGACTGTATGACCAACAGACTCACTTTCAAGAACTTTTTACAATTTATGATCTCAGTGTTATCTTTATTTGAAGTTTGATTTGTCTTTGGTGCAGCATAGTGGTTAGGGTGACGCTATTACAATTTGGGGTGTCGTAATTCCAATGTCACCTGTCTGGAATTTCTACGCCCTCCATGTGAATGTGTGGGATTCCTCCGGGTGCTCCGGTTTCCAAAGATGTACTGGGTACGAGGTGCATTGGTACCTGTAAATTGGTACAGGTAAATTGTCCTGTGATTAGGCTAGGGTTAATAGGTGGGTTGCTGGACTGCACGATTCATTGGGCTGGAACAGCCGGTTCTGCACTGTATTTCTAAATAAATAATAAATATGAAATGCCTGCAAGAAAATGAATGTCAAGGTAACATATGGAAATACATATGGACTAAATTTACATATGATATGTAATAAATACATAATGCATATGATAATAAATTTAGTTTGAACTTTGAGAATAGCACCATGAACCCCACCATCACATTGTTCATCAGGAAAGCTCTTTATCATTTTAGTTCTCTTTTTAGAGGGTAGTCTATTTTCTCATATTCATTGAGATCTTAGCTCAAGGATAGGACTATTGATAGACAGTATTACAATATCTAACCCCAATTCAGTGTATCCTGTATCCCTTACCACTCTTACTTTTGAAATTCACAAACTCAGTTTATCATGCAGGTTTGGACCAATGTACTTGGAGCCTGGATGATTATAGCTTGGGGTTAACATCTGTTAAATATTTCTCTTCTCTTAGATGGAAGATGATAGAACAGTTCTGCAAGGACAGAAGAAAGAGATTGAGAAGGCAAAGGCTAGTATCCAGGATGTGTTGGTCCGCATCAAGCAGGAGAAGATGAACCTGGACACGGAGAAATGTGGATTAGACCAGTCTCTGCAGATTGTGGAGGCAAGCCAGGAACAGCTGGAACATGATATAGTGGTTCTCCAAAGGGCCAGGGATCAACTGCAAGATCAGCTTGGGCAGGTATGAACTTAATAACGTTCTACTGCAGGAGCCAGTTGAATCATTGCTAAATTGAGATCATATGTTTGCTCTACATCTATTCCTGCAGGTGGATGTGGGGAGGCTGCTCAGTAGAAATGGAATTAATACAGATGCATGTATACCTGCTTAAAAAGCACTGCTCAAATAAATAACAACTGAGTTAATCTGTGAGAATTCCAGTGATTTTACCTCTGTCTCCCATTCTTCCATAAAATGTTCATTATCTAATTCAAGCAAGCTGATAGTCACCTATCAAATTATCTTCTTATAGAGTAATAGAGTGATGATGGAAGCATGCCTTAAGCCCAAAGTGGTCAATGTCAGCCATGGTGCCTATCAAGTTAGTCCCATTTGCTCACGTTTGATCCATATCCCTTTAAACCTTTCTTACTCATGCATTTTTGAATATTGTTATTGTACCTGCCTTAACCAGTAGCTATCATTCCATAGGTTCAACATTCTATGTGAAGAAGTTCTCTGCAAGCGTATGCCCTTCGTGTCCCCTCTCCTAAGGAAAAGATTATGCCTGTTCATCATATCTACGTATACTGCTCAAGATTTTACACACCTCAGGATCTATACCCTTCAGTCTTCCAATTCCAAACAATAAAGACCTTGCCTGCCCAACCTCTCCCTATAAACAGGGCCCTCATGTCCTGACAGCATCTTTGGAAAGCCTATCTTATGTGGCTCATTGTCAAACTTATTTGTACTACGTGCTTATGGGTGATTTTGAGATTCTTCCTATAATGAAAATAATGTGAAAATGCAAGGTGTTGTCATTGCAAAGGTTACAAGGGTTGAGAAGGTAAGGACTCATCTCATGGTTTCCCAGTAGCTTTATAAAGATAACTGTGAATCCAGATAGCTGCTTTGATTATTTTTGCGGAGGTTAAAGTACAAACGTTGTAGAAACTATGAATATATGACTGAAAAGATGCAGAAAATGGGGCAGCACAATACCATAATGGTTAGCATGCTTTTCAGTAGATGTGACCTAGGTTCAATTCCTGCCACTGCCTGTGAGCAGTTCGTACGCTCTCCCCGCGACCATGTGGGTTTCCTCCGGGTGCTCCCGTTTCCAAAGACACCGGTTAGTAGGTTAATTGGACATTGTAAATCATCCCATGATTAGGATAGAATTAAATCAGGGGATTGTTAGGCATCGTGGCTTAAAAGGCTGGAAGGGCCTATTCTGCTCTGTAAATCAATCAGTCATTCAATCAATAAAATGATTCTGTAAATTCACAGCTTCAGGAGACAGAGCAGGTTGGCCTGATCTCTGTATCTGTTTGTTAAATTGCAGCTGAAGTGGCGTGCTCATATTTCTATTTCAGAAACTGTCAAACATCTGTTATTTCTCTCTGCTCTGTCTCAGTTTTTTTGTTTAATTGTGCATCATCTCACACAGGCGAATCGGCAGAAGCAGACCCTGAGTGAGCAGCTGGCTCAAGCGCAGCGAGATGGGGAACTGCAGAGTGCAGGACTCCTCCGGGCCAGCAAGGAGAAGGAGGAGATGATGAAGGAGAAAGCCAGCTTGGTGGTGCAGCTGACTGCTGCTGAGAGGGAGAGCAGAGCACTGTCGGAAGAGATAGCTGCCCTCAGGTGGGAAACTCTGAAACAGTATGAGTGGACCTCTAATAAAACTGGTGCCTGTTGCATGACATCAGATGTCTAATGTGCCCTTCAGCCCTGGCTTGCAGAACCAAAAGAATATTCTTTCACCAGTTTCAGGACATGATCCCCGAGGCAAATCAGCCATGGTCATGTGGAATGCTAGCAGAGGATTAAGGGCTGAGTGATCTATTCATCCTTCCATTTTCTTGTGTTCCAGTGAATGAAGGAAAATGATTAAGATGGATTTCCATTGTTAATGGCATTCAACTGAAGCAATAGCAAAAGAATAGCCATGCACAGAATTTCAACACCTTGCTACATGAAGGGATTGCTGGGTGGATATAGATCTCTACCAAAGGGGGTTGAAGGTGCTCCTTCCCTCTGCAAGCCTGGAGATCACCCTTCAGCAAGGAGTAGCTCCTGTTTAGCCCCCTGATAAAGGTCACATGAAACCATGGGAACAGGTGGTGGATGGTTGTATGCGTAGCTGGTGCATATCACAAGTCATGGTTATGTGACCACTGATGCCAGACAGACAAACTGTGAAGATAATGGCTGGGGTCACCTGTCTTGTAAGGACATTGCCCAGAAGAAGGTAATGAGAAAAATATGTAGAAGAAGTATGCAAAGAACAATCATGTCCATGGGAAGACCATGATCGCCTACATCATTAAACACGGCATATAATGAATGAATGCTATGGGAACATTGTTGGTATAATTCACATTAGCGGGCAAGGAAGAGGCACCTTCTGTTTCTAGCCAATGAGATGTTGGGACTCTGAATAGGAGTTAAGGAATTTTAATGGTAATGTCAAACATGTGCTCATACAACATCAAAACAGGCCCTGGAGCCCACTGTCCTCACTGAAAATCCAATACTCTTCTCCCTATTCTTCTCACTTTCCCGTCAACATCCACTCCCCCAGATTCTGCTATTCCTAACACTAGTAGCCACTTATGCTACCACCAACCAGTGTGTGGTTTGGGACATGAGAGGAAACTAGAGAACCTGAGATCACAAGGAGAACACTCAGACTCCACACAGACAGCAGCGGAGGTCAGGTTTGAACTCAGCTCACCAGAGCTGTGAGACAACAACTCTACTAGCTGCATGGCTGTAGTGCCCTGGAGAGCACTTTCTTGTAGAGAGTGTGGAGAGGAATATACTGTTCCCCTCGATGGCAGAAATTTTGGTCAGTCCATGGGCCAAGTTGTGTTAGGATGGTACCTCCTCCTTTTCTAATCCACCAAAAATGTTGCAATCTTCCCACACCTCACGAAGTCATCACTGTCTTCTTCCCCAGTCCTGCCTTCCCAAACAGAGACAGCAATACTGCTTTCTTTGATAGACCCCAGAGAGTCTTTGATCACTGTTAGTCACAGAAAAGAGTCTCAAATACAGAGCTGAGGTGAGCTGTTAGCACAGTGCTTGCCTACAGAAATGTAAACTTACCTACTCATCTAGTGCTAAAGATAAGGATTTCAACATCAATGAGACTAGATCAAAAGCTCTCCATGGCCTTCTGTCATAGCATCCATATGTACGATTTGACAAGAGATCGTGTTACTACATGCCGACCTTTAACCCTGATTTTGCTATCCTTTACAGGGCAGATAAGGAAGCTCTAGAGACCAATCTTTTCGAGGCTCAGCAGCTCATTGTGCAGCTTGAGACCTTCAAGGAGCAGCTCGAAGGAGAGAACCAATCCATTTTATTTGCTAAGGAGTCACTCCTGGGTGATTTAAGTTGGTTTATTTAAACTTGTCAGTCTTGGATGTGAACGCACGTATGTCTTTGAATGTGTCTGTGTGCATATATGTACATAAGTATAGTAATTTGTCCAGGTGTGAATAATATGCCCAGGTCTGAGTTAACTTTACTTGTTACATTCCAGTCTTGGACTGGGTCAGATTCAGTACACATTCTGTTTCTCATTCAATAGTGCATTGTTCCAGCTTGCGGCAATTTTCCCTATTACACTTTATCCTAATGACATCTTTACATGCACCAAGCAAAATTATACCCTTGGTCATGTAACAATTGTACATTGTACAGCAAACTGTGACTTAGAACAATTTTAAGAGATTGGAAAATAATAAAGCTTAGAAAAGCAACAACATTAAATTATAAATGAATATAAAAAGATGCTCAAAAATTTGCACAGATAAATAATATAAATAAAATGAAGAGAAGCATGAAATTAGTTTATGAATAATGATAGTGAAAATATTGATGAGTTATTTGGCAAGTTTGTATCAGAAAGATTAATGCATTGGATGTGATGTTAAATAGGGAAATCAGAAAGGACATGAAATGTTTGCAGTTGCTAGGAGGATATAATGGAAAGGAGGAGATAATTGATAAAGAATCTGAGAAGATAGAGAAAAATCTTGTTATCTCCTTTGGATTGCACCCAGACATATTTAAAAAGAAAGTTGACAGAAGGATAGCAGAGTCTCTGTCATGCATATTTAAAACTTCATTTTATAGAGGGTTTGCAGCCAGTTTGAGCGAATTCCTCATTTAATGTGGGAAATAGAACACAGTACCACAGAACCAGGTAGCTTAGCACCTGTAGGTAGGAAAGGTAATATTTATAAAAAGATGCAGTTGACAGTCATCTGGCAAATGAAGATTATGTAAGAACAACTTTGAAAGGGAAGATCGTCTTTGACCAATTTTTGTGAATTGTCCAAAGGAGCAGCAGAGAAAAAAGGCAGAGTGGGAGATGATATATAACACAGAAAAACTACAGCACAATACAGGCCCTTCAGCCCACAATGCTGTGCCGAACATGTATTTATATATAGTAAGATGTTCAGAGGCTTTTGATTAGGTAAAGTACAGTCAATTCTTGATTAAGATCAATGCATGTCAAATTTGAGGAGAGTGTCAGAATGATAAATTAACTATCATCAAAACAGTAAGCAGACAGTAGAGGTAGTTAGAGATAGGGACTCATTTGAGAAAGGTGAGAAGTCTTCCAGGGGGACTGTTGCTAGGATAACTCTCCATGCTTTGCATTAGTAACTTAAACATGGAAGAAGGAATAATCAGGAAATCAGGAGAGCTGAAAAGGGCCATCATAGTTTTAAAATATGGGTTCCCCACCTTTTATATGCCATAGATCCCTAACATTAACCATGGGGTCTGTGGACCCCAGGTTGGGAACCGCTGTTTTAAAGGGAATCTCTGAAAGTGGCAACACAAATAGGCAGGGTGGTAAAAAAGGCAAGAGTTGTTTGGGGCGTTGAGCATAGAAGTTAGAAAGTCAGGTTGCAGCTGTATAAAGCTTTGCACAGGCCACATTTGGAGTCTTGTGCACACTTCTGGTCACTGCATTACAGAAAGGATATGGAGGTTTTGGAGAGTGTGCAGAAAAGTTTCACCAGGATATTACCTGGACCAGAGTAAGGTTGAGAGTGAGAGGACAAATGGGTTGTTTTCTCTGGAGCATCAGAGGCTGAGGGCAACCTGATAGACGTACATAAAATTGTGATAGCTATAGATATGCTATACAGGCAGAGTCTTTTTCTTCCAGTGCGTAAATATCAAATACTAAAGAGCTTAGCTTTAAGGTGAGAGGGCAAAAGTTTAAGGGAAATTTTTGAGTCAGTTTTTTTTAAACAAAGAGGGTGTAGATGCCTGGAATGAACTACCAGAGGAAGTGGTGGAGCAGATACAGCAGCAACATTTAAGATGTACTTAGACAGACACAAAACACGGGTAGATAATGGGAGGGTTATAAAGTGCAGGTGGTTGTGCAGTTTAAATTGACATCGTGGCTGGCACAGATATCCTGACCCAAAAGGCCTGTCTCTCTGTTGTACTGTTCTACGTAGAGTTGTACAACACAAAAACAGGCCATTCAACCCATCAGGTCTTTCCTACCCAATACACACCATTTCATACTGATCGTATTTTATTCTCACTACGTTGCCATCAACTGCCCCCCCCAACAGCCTCCACCACTTACCCACACTGAGGCCAAATAGCCTCCCAACCCATGTTTGTAGAATGCAGGAGAGAACTAAAGCACATAGGGGTACTCACACAGCAACAAGGAAATAGTGCAAACTCCAGAAGACAACAGTGAACTGGGTTCACTGGAGCTGCAAAGCAGCAGCTCTATGGTGCATGACACTCTGATATCCATCATGCTCCCACATCAATGAAAATAGTGAAGCTGGTTTACAAGCAATAAAAATGATACAAATTTCTGAGATCCATGAGGTAAATACAGTGAATTCTGGTTAATTGTATCATTGGTTAATAGGGGCAGCAGCTTATTTAGACAACTTGTAAAGAACAAAACCTAACTGAGAAAATAGCCAAGGATTCCCTTTCTTTGTTTAGGATATTATGCTGCTTAATTGGGATAGGAAACTGTTGCTGAACAGTTTGTAACTACAGTCAGTTGAGTGTGTTTACATGGCTGTTAGACACCTCACTGTGCTGAGAGCAAACAGTTTTTTGATAGCGTCAGTTGTGTGTGTTTGTGTTCAAAAAGCAGTGATTTTGACGAGAACACCGTGGTTTCAATCATTCAGGTTTGGAGATGCCAGAAACAGCCAGGAGTGAAATTGAATGATTTCACTTCTTCAGCAGATTAGGAACTATGAAGTATTTGAAGGTATCGACAATCATGTTGAATGTTATCCTTGGTCCCTACTGGACATTCAGCTCTCACCTGTGGCTCCAAGTAGCCATTTGCATGTGATAGCAACCACACCCCCGTAGACCGCTCCAACAAGTGGGCTAAACCAGGTGAGGGTAGTCTGCAGGTCTCATACCCCAGTGAGATAGGGACTTGCCTGTCTTAGCATGCAAAGACAGCTCTGGTGGACTGAGTGGATGAAATCTAAGGGATGTTCAGCAGCCAGGAAGGCGGTTCTGCAACATTCCATGGAGAACGTAGGGCATGTTGAGTCACAGAAGAAGCCAAGGTCATCCACTGCAACCAAGGAAGACCCAAGATGTGATGACTACTCGTCACTGGGCCCTGACTTCCGAGGACAAAAGAGTGGAACTGTCCCAGTGCAATGACTTCTCCTCTTTAAAAACCCTCCTGCACAGGTTTCCTGTCATTGTTAGTTGTGACAAATAACCACCAGTAGTATAGGTAGTTTTCTAATTCGTTATGATTTCATTTACATACATACTTTGTTAATGCAGTTAAGTGGTACTTTGTCTTTTTTATACCTCTTTAATTATTTCCGTAAAACTTGGGCTAATTGGGATTGCTACTTAATTGGGCCACAATGTACTGGCCCTGATGCAACCCAATTGACCAGAATCCACTGTTTTTGAAAAACTCTGTGTATCATACCATTGTTTGACATATAGGGTATCTGCATATTCAAAAAATATATGGCAAGATATGTCACAATTCATCCTTATGATAGTGAACAGTGAACTAGTTATTGAGAAACACCTAAGCAAAGGGCTGTTTTCAGTAGAATGTAGAAGAGAGAGAGGCGTCCTGGTGGAGGCCCTGCATGAGGCTTAATAAAAGTCAGAGGTATTGTGATGGAGGTCCTGCATAAGGTTTATAAAGACTGAAATTCAGTTACATGAAGCAAACTACCAACAGCAAAGCCCAAATTGTTGAAAATTCCCAGAAGATTCTAGGAGGCAACAATCCCATTAAATGTCATTCATTTTGAAAAGTTAACTATTGGCCAGATCTTCTGAAAAGTGCCATGATTATAAAATAATCAACAATAAATTCAGGAGGAAATTTAGAAGAATTCTTTTGACAAGAATAGTTACAGTTAATGGATAAATTAGTTCTAGATGGGGGAAGAAAGGAACAGAAAGTCTGATGATTGGCCTGCTTGAAGAGTGTTAGAGAAACCTCATGGCATATCATATATCAGCATCAAGTGGTTAGACCAAATGACCTGTTTCTGCATTTTAGATGCATTTCAATGCACAGTCTAGATTGATGTGAAGTGCAGCATTAAGAAACTGTTATACAATGAGAATTATAAAATTTACTTTGAGTGAGACATTGGACATTTTTCCTCACAGGTGAATGTACAAAACAAAAAGGGCAGGGAAGTCCTCCCCAGAGACTAATCAATATTTATCCATCAGCTACTGCTGAGAAAGCAGATCTGCCACAGCCAAACCATTTGCTGCACTTTAGAATACAGTCATTCCATGTCTTGTTTCTCCGTATTATTTTTTTCCCAAAGTACCTCAATAACTGTAAGGTGCTAGGAATGCCCCTGAGGTCATGAAAGGCTTCAATACAAGCATTTTCTTTCTTCCTGGAGACAACGGCCCTTTGTGCCTGCAGCTTCAGCATCAGGATACATTTTATTCTATTTCACCTATTTGCATTGCATGTTTATAGCTATAGACTTATAATCTAATGGGTCCAAACATAATGAATTCACAGCTGGGTAACTCCTATCTACTGCACACAGGTATGTTATGTTTGATAATTCCAAAGCTAATCCAAAGGAAAATATAGAGCTGGGGATATTCATGTATGCTTAGTTCACTTAACTTCTGTGAGGCATGTACTTATGACATGGTGGCGTAATAACATATGCCATTCACGTACTTTTACACACATATATAACCTGTAATGAATTACGTAAACAACAAAGAATGCTTAATAAAGCAATATATTTGCAATATTACTCAAATATTAATTAAAAAATTAAATACATAACAAGATATGGTGCACATCTGTTAGGATAAAATGATAGTTGTAGAATTTTGCTTGGCTGTTGCCATCAGATAAAAGGTACAAGAGCCTAAGGAATCACACCACCAGGTTCAAGAATAGTTACCACCCTTCAACCATCAAGATGTACCGTGGAGACCATTCTGACAGGCTGTATCCCTGACTGGTATTTGGGGGGGGGGGCGGGGGAGGTGTGAGGGGCTACTGCACAGGACCGAAAGAAGCTGCAGAGGTGTGTCGGTCTAGTCAGCTCCACCTTGGGTACTAGCCTACAAAGTACCCAGGACATCTTCAGGGAATGGTGTCTCAGAAAGGCAGCGTCCTTTATTAAGGACCCCCAGCACCAAGGGCATGCCCTTTTCTCACTGTTACCATCAGGGAGGAGGTACAGAAGCCTGAAAGCACAGACTCGGTGATTCAGGGACAGCTTATTCCCCTCTACCATCCAATTCCTAAATGGACATTGAACCCTAACTTTTTTTAATGTACAGTATTTCTGTTTTTTGTATGTTTTTTAATCTATTTAATATACATATACTGTAATTGATTTACTAATTTTATTATTTTTATTTATTTTATCTTCTTTATTATGTATTGCATTGAACTGCTGCTGCTAAGTTAAATTTCACGTCAGATGCTGGTGATAGTAAACCTGATTCTGATTCTGAAGTGTTCCCACAACCAATAGACTCACTTTCAATGACTCTTAATCTCATATTCTCAATAGTTATTGCTACTTATTTATATCTGCATTTGCACTGTTTGTTTCTGCAGCTTGGTACAGTTCCCTAATTGGGTCATCTTTCATTGATCTTGTTATAGTTCCTATTCTATGATTTGTTGAATCTGCCCACAAGAAAATGAATCTCAGGGTTGTATATGTTGGCATATATGCACTTTTGATGATAAAATTTACTTTGAACTTCGGGTGTATGTTAACTATATCTGGTTTGGTTTTATCATTTGATTTGATTTCTTATTGTCACATGTGCTGAGATGCAGTGAAAATCTTTTGATTGGTTCCTGTCCAGGCAGATCATGTGATACATAAGTACATTGAATCAGTAAAAAGAAAACAGTGCAGAATGCAGTGTAGCAGCTTCAGAGAAATAGCAGTGCAGGTGGACAAA